>NC_064257.1:24684807-25313076 GCF_003254725.2 Canis lupus dingo | reverse complement strand
ACAAGTTACTCTGAATCTCAAATTGGCCCCAAATCATCTGTGGCAATACCAAGTCATCAAAACATTGACATAACTCTCCTTGGGAGCAAGATTAAAGTTCCAGAAACCAGCATGGCATGAATCATCTTGGATTGGGGAAAAGCAGTCTACTTAAATAGAAAGAATTATAAGGAATTTATGCCATCTTTAATCACAGAAGATTGAACAAGAATATATCAAAGTGTAATATTCATTTACAGCATTTGAATCCTTAGTTCCAGTATATCTTTGTAGGGCAAATTTTGAACAAGAAATTTGAAACAATTCTTTTAATTTTACTATGGCCCCTGAACAATTGGACTTCTCATCAGAATTATTTCTTCTAGAACCTAAATTCTTAATGTACATTTTTTTTAAAAAGTAAAGAAAAATAAATTATATCAAAATTAGCTACTAGAACATTATTGGGAATGCTAATTTTTCATTAATATCTTTAAGACTACTATTAGAAAATTTCAGAAATGAAAATGCTTTAAGACCACGTGCGCCATGTGCTAGTTAATTCAGTTTCTCAAAAGAAGTTCCCTGAATTCCCCTTACTTGACAGATTTGAAAGTTCTTAGTCTCTGAATCTTACCAAATAGCTGATTTTCCATCAACGAGCACACCATCTCTCCCATTAAGAGAGTAGAACTTGGGATCCCTGGGTGGCGCAGCGGTTTAGCGCCTGCCTTTGGCCCAGGGCGCAATCCTGGAGACCCGGGATCGAATCCCACGTTGGGCTCCCGGTGCATGGAGCCTGCTTCTCCCTCTGCCTATGTCTCTGCCTCTCTCTCTCTCTCTCTCTCCCCCCCCCCTCTCCTGTGTGTGTGACTATCATAAATAAATAAAAAAAGAAGAGAGTAGAATTTGTATTATCCGTTGCTGTTCTATTCTATGATTTGTTGTAACATCCAAATACATTCAGAATTTTTTCCATGTTTTATAATTTTTTTCAAGTTATGCATAATGCTTGGTTTTGTTTGGAATTATTTTACAAATCTCCACACTAACATTTTAAGTAATATCAAATTCTGCAAGTCTCCATAATGCTGTTCCCATAGTCCAAATAAAAACAACATAACAAATTTGAGAGCTGGCACTTTGGTTAAATGTTTCATTGCCAATTATGAAGTTCTAACTAAACTTTTCTTTTTTTAAGCCAAGACTTCATCATAATTAAAGATGTTATAGAAATCTGACTCAGTGAGCTTAGAAGTAATTTAGGAAAGCAAAATTAAAAAAAACCATAAATGAGCAATTTGCATGTTTTTCTCCTCTATTTCATTGCCATGCTGGTGGGAAAATAGACAGTTTATGGATAATGGTGGTCTCATCATTTCTAGTAAATCAACTGACTGACCAAAGTCTCCAGAAAGTTTCATGGTTCATGAAGTTTTAAATTACAAATTCTCACATCATCCGTTTTCCAATTCATAGCAATTGGAACAAAAATCTAGTTTTAAACAATTAGCTCAAAAGTACTGGCCCTCTTTTGTTTGATTCCATTAGTATCGTCCTTGAATGTGAATCCTAAGGCTCTAAGCCAATACTCTGGCCGCTTCTCAAAGGGATTTTAAATATTTGCACTTTTGGACTTACTATTCAATGAAATAAAATGAAATATATTTTGATAGTATTAGCTTTACATTGATCACAAATGCTTCAAAATTTTTGTGGGTTTGACTTTTTTTTTTTTTTTTGAGAGAGGGAGAGAGAGAATTAAGTGAATTATATATAGGACAAAGACATTAAATGTATCAGATAACCAATTGGCTATTAAACAAGCTGAAGCATATGAATACAAGGGCATACCCTAATTTGCTGCATGTTGGTTTATAATCTATGATTTGAAAAGATATAAGATAGATAATTACCACGTAGGTATCAAGAATATATGTAGACTATTGTGTTCTCAGCCTATGAGAGGTCTCAAAACTGTTTGAGTCTAATAACTAATCTCTACTCTCTGAAATAACTGTTTTCTCTATTTTCTATTTTCTCTCTTTTGTCTTGTTTTTGTTTGTTTCTCCTTTAGTGGTGATGTCTCCTCTACCATCTCTCATTACTGAGATTCCCTGTCTTTGGTATTGAACCCTCTACCTGCATGTTGTACCTGTTCCCAGGAGCTTTGAGTATAATACTCTCAAATACTGACAACTCCAAAACTCTGTCTCCTACGCAGACTTCTACTTGGATTCAGGCACTCATATCTAGTTTCCTATTTAGTATATTAACTTAATCTTTCACAGGAATCTCAAATTAAATAAGTCCCAAACAGAACTCACCTCCTAGCCTTCTACAAGTTGTTTTTCCCAGTCTTTTCTCAGTATGTAGAATACCATCATATATCCAAATTGCTGAAAGCAATACCACATAGGTTTCACTACTAGAAAACTGGGAGTAATCCAAAATTCCTTCCTCTTCCTCACCATCCGCCTTCAATTTTTCAGCATATCCCATGATTTCTGCCTCAAAAATATATCTGGAATATGTCTACTCCTTTTCATCTCATCTTCCACCATCTTTGTCAAAACCCTTTCCAGATTACTATGATAGCCCACAATTTTTCTTGCTTTTCCTATGGTCTTCCTTCATCCTATTGCCACACAGCATGACCACATGAGGTCAGGCCTCTTTGTCAAATCCTTTAACGTTTCCCCATTGAACAAATATCCCAGTGTTGGTCTACAATTCCTTGCAAAGTCAGACTCTTGATTATATCTCCAAATGTCTATATTCTCTCAATTACTATTAACATCATTTCATATCCTACATAATGCCAGTCTTTGTCCCAATTTAAGGACATAATACACGTTTTTCATGCTACCTGAAATGCTGTTGTTCCCTAGACCGTGAACATGGTTGCCTTTGCCATATCCTTCAAAGCTCAGTCACTTCATCAATAAGACTGACTCTGCTACCACTCTCTGGTCATATAAGCTTAAGCATTAAGAGTAGAGGCTCTACCCAAGCTCATATCCCCGCTTTGCCTCTTTCTACCAAAGAACACTGGACAACTCATTTCTTTGGTGCCTATTTCCTCATTTTTTAAGCACAAAAACCAATAGTACCTCATAGAATATTGAGAATTTTAATTAATGAGCAAACACATAGAACTAGTTCTGGCCTTGATCTACCCTTGCTCAATATTAATAATTTTCCTTACAGTGCTTCATAATTTGCATTTACTCATGTACCAGTTTGCTTGATTCTGTTCATATTTGCAGTCATTGTCCCCTAGAGGACTAAGAACTTTGTTAAACAGGATAGATTTATATGTGTTTTCTTTTTATATCATTGTAAACTCAGGAACAAATACAATGTCCAGCACATAGATGTTCAATAAACTATTAAATCAAGAAATTATTTTTGAATGGATTAAAAACTCTTACATAAAGATACATCCAGTTATTGTTTTTCCTTAAGCTATAGGAAAAAACGTAATTAATTGCTTTAATCATATGTTTTCATCATTCACTAATAATGTAAAGAATTATACTTTGCTATATAACTAGGCTCTTGTTTTTAATCCTCAATTCACTCTTACTAAACAAACACTTTAGCTATGAGTTGCCAGATGGATCATTTTCTCTTTATTCTCTACTCTTTTCTTCAAAAAATCTTATCTTTTAACATGAGGCTTTGCATTTTCCATAGCATCACAGGCTTTCCTTGTAGGCTTTCATATGACATCTGAACTTTTGGAGACACCAACATTATAGCTTAAAAGCCTACAAAACTTATCAGGCAAAAATTCTGTTACTGCTGTCACTGTTGAAATTGCAACACTGTCTCTTGACCTCTGCATATTTGAGTTCTGCAAAAACAATGTTTTAGGCATTAGATCACAGGGTTTTCTTATTCTTTGTTTTCTTCTGTATTTACTTTGAAGCTTGTCTTTGACCAGCTCCTATCCTTAGACAGGTCTGAAGGTTCCCAGTCTTCAAAACACTGAACTCTTAGCTTTATGTCCATCGCGTGACCTATCTTCCTCCAGGCTGTATGAAAACATTGGCTACACTCCCTCTTTGCCATACCCTGAAAAACTTACTTTAAGCCTCTTGGTGATTCATCAGGTCTGCTCAGACTGTAACATTATATTGCTCCATTCTCTCCTTACTTCTCATTTGATAAAGTAATATATTAGGAGTTGTGTGGAATGTTAAAAAAAAAAAAAAGTGAACCTAGATATAACTTATTTCCTCCTCTATAGCCTCTCCTTGCCCCATCCAACTTACCAAGTCATAAATCTCACCCTTGCAAGGGTAAAATTATCTTCAAGTTAAATAAAATTTAGACATATTTACACTATTTTTAGTACTTCCATTATGTTACTTGTTCTGGCACAATTAGAAATCCATATATACAGGGAGGTCATTGTAAACACAAAACACAAATATTTCTATTGTAAATAGAAAAATAAAAATATGCTCATCTGTAGTCATTATGAAAGAAATACCTATTGAACACTGGAATTTTATTTTGCTCATATTTGGTTAGAAAATATTAAGTTTTATTAAGTCTAGAATGGACATAAGTAGACATTAGTAGCTGAAGCATTTATACCTCTAATAATTTACCTAGCAAACAGCAAATAAAGTACACAAATTGACAAAGATACATTCACAAAGAAATAGTAAGCATGTTCCATCTCCCAGCTCCCAGTTCCTAGTTCACATTATTCCAGTAGAGCTGATACCCACGCTCCAAAAGTAGCATATGACCCAAAGTTGAACACTCAGGACATCACCTCCCATGACCCCAACAATTGGTCAAGAGAAAGAGTTTTGAACCAACCAGGCTCAATGAGAATTGTTCCTATACATTTGACTGAGGAAACAGAAGGCAAGATCACTTTTTTCTGCTAGTTTCCGGGGACAAGGCTGTAAGTTTGGAGCTGCTGGCAACCATTCTGACATCTTTGACAGGAAAGCCAGCCTAATGAGAGAATCAGCCAGAAGAGAGGCAAGCCCAAAGATGGGTAGAAACCAGTTCAGATAACATTAATTCAGGGCATGGAATCTATCATACTGGAAATCAGTTGTATTCCTAATTTTTTTGAACTGTGATGGCAAATTTCCTTTGCTGCTTAAGCTGATTTTAATTGGGTCTTATGACATTTTAAAACCAAAAGAAGCCCAACTAATAGAAAGATGGTATTTTAGCACACAAATGAAAAAAAGTCATCTCTGTAGAGAACTTTAATCATAGTAAATTATGATACATACTTGAAAGGAATACTAAACATCGATAAAGGAGAATAAAACATAGCTATTGTTATTTCTATAGACAGACATCAAGGATATAAGAAAGTTCTAGAAAAAAATGTAGCTGCTTAAGAATCTAAAAGTATATGTATATGTACATATACATATATGTATAATCTTGTATATGTATAGAAAATTGCTGGAGTAGTGAGTAGTGGTTACCTTCATGATTTTTCATTTAATTTCATATTTTTTTACACTCACCCGTTCTATTTGAATATTGTGCCAAGAACGTGTAGTTATATTTATAATAATTATTGCACAAAAAAGAAAGACATATAAGCAGCAAAATATAAAAGTACTATTTTTTCTTTCTAGCTTTATTCAAGGTCAAGTCAGTCTTCTACTACAGAAGAGGGAAGAAGATCTAATATCACATACTATTTATTTCTTTGCTTAGAAATTAATGGCGTATATATCATACAGTTTTGACTATGATGCACCATCAAACAGAAAGAGAGGAAATGGGTCTATGCATCAAGCCAAAACATATTTTTCATAATGTAGTCAATATAATTGCTGTGGTGTGGTGGACAGACTTTATAGAGGTCCCCATGATTCCATCCTTGGTGTTCATTCCCTTGAGTATGACTTGTTTCTAACCAATAGAATATGGCAGATGTAATGAGATGTCATTCCCATGATTATGTCATATGGATAAAGTGGTCAGATATCACTTCCATAACATCAGAGAAGACTCAGTCTTGGTGGTCCACTTGCTCTAGAGTCTCAGATACTCCCTCCTGTCCTTGGTTTTGAAAAAGCAAGCTAACACAAATCCTACAATCAGAAGGAAATGAATTTTACCAACAACCTGAAGGAGCTTGGAATCTGATTATTTCTCAGTAGAATCTTCAGATGAGAACTATTTAAGCCATGCCCGGCCTTTAACACATAGAAACTGAGATAATGAGTGTGTGTTGTTTAGTGCCACACATTTGTGGTAATTTGTTACAAAGTGTTGAAAGCTAATACTGATAAAACAAGACCTGAATTCTAACATCCATGTAAAATTTTGCGACTCTTGTCTATATTTTAAAATTAAAAATAATATTCATTACAGGCACATTTGAAGCCTATCAGGATAAGAAAACTAAATATTTTTAAGTTCTAGTATATTAAAATGGGATATAAATAGCAAAAAAAGAGAGAGAGAGAGAGAGGACACCAAAGACAAATTGTGTTTTTCTGTCAGGACTATGAAACCCAAACATGCTATGCTAATTCTTGGCATAAAATGAAATTCAACACGGACTATTTTCCATGTAACTTACAGCCCAAAACACAAAGTCTTGGTGTTTTCCACCAAAAAAAAAAGGTACATAACATATAGTGTAAAAAAAAAAAAAAAAGAAAAGTTATGGCGGGGAACAAAGCAAATGTGTATCATACCAAAGGTAGATGTGAGAATAGTTTGGTCTAGATATAAAGCATTTAATATAATTCCAATCCTTGGTTTCTAAATAACACAAATTTAGTCAGATATTCTATCCTAAGATGCATAGGTGAAACTCTCAGTAATTGCAAAGGGAATTGTGTTTGCTTACCTAACGTCTAAATTTTCTTCCTTAAATGCAACAACAACAACAAAATATATATATAGATACATTCCAAATGTGTTTCCTCTAATGTTTACTGAACTTAAACGCTGATTTTAAAATGTAAAATGAAATCCTTTCCAATTGTGAATGGATTTTAATCAAGTCAACCCACACACAGAGTCCCACATAAAGACATATTTTTATATGAAATATTTTTCTCTAGTAGAGTTCATATAAATATAGCCTCTCAGACTTTTTAGTAACTGTGGCAAAAAATGTTGATTGGGAATTTATTTTTCTTGCAGCTTGTATATGTTTTCTTTTTCTTGGATTGTCTGCCCTGGTAGTTGAGGGATTTGAACAATTCTTTCCACAATGGTAACAGAGTCAGAGGTCAAAAGTTTCCAAGCTTGGACTAAACCTAAACAGCAAGAAAAATATCAATATGTATGCAAAAATATACAGAAAGGTTATTGATCTTATAAAAGCAAAACATACCAGAAAATTGCCTTAAGAAAATAAACCTCATGTTTGTCTAACAAAACCTATCAAGAAATATATAATAATCACATCAACTGCCTTAAAGAATCTTAAAACAAAAGCCATATCCATAGGATGAATAGAACTAAGCCAAGAAAAACTTTAAAGCCATGTTCTAAATGATAATAATGGAGGAACAGACAGTGACTAGTAGAATTTAGGAAATGAAAACCAATCAAGTAGAAAAAATGACAACTAAAAATTTTTTTAAATCAAATCAATGTTGTGCATAAAAGCTGCCAGAATGAAATGGAGAGTTGAAGTAATTATCTGGATAACTAAAGCTCAAAAATGTAAATCTTTCTGCCCCATTATTTATGTATTTCAGGGAAAAACTGACTTGGAATTTTTACTTTATGTGACCGTGTAGCTCTATTTCATGAATTAGCATTCCTCTACACAAAGACTGAGCAAAAACTTTACTCAAGGGTTGAGAATAATTAAAGAAAACTACAACATAGATACACAAATATCTTAAACTGCATACTTCACATAACTTCATAGTGCTGTGGAAACATTATAAAGAATTGGGGCTTTATTCTAAGGCTAAGGGAAGCCATCCATTATATTTGCATTTGGAAAAATGTGTTCTTGCTTCAATATGGACAATTTTTGCCAGAACAAATGTGGAAGGGCCATAGTACAGACGTCAAAGTAAAAGAAAGTGATTGAGCTACCTGTTTCACTCTACCGTACTTTGTTCACTAAGCATCTCTGCTTCCTCTGCCCTTTGTTCATTTTTTAAGTTCATGTCATTCCATCTATGAAGGAATTTGTGAAATTCCAGCCTGTTCGATGAAGTCCAACATTCCTGCTTGTGTGTACATTAAACCTAGCATAGGTTTCTACCATTGTACATAGACCATTTAAATATATTTAATTGTGTACATACATTTGTCCGTCTACTAGGTAGTATATTCCTAATTAGATTTGTTTTCTGACTCCAGGATCTAACACAATGTTTAAACCTGTGTTGATTAAGCAAGTTCTGACTGACATGAAACAGTTATTTTTATAACTCTTTTCTGTTCCCTCTCTAAAGACCACTTGGAAAAAGACATTTTGAAAATACCCATTTTGGCAAATTTTAGTTAGTTACTGTGCTGTTGAAATAGCTAAAGTTCCAAAAGGAAGAAGTCTAGCCTGTATTGTTCTGGCTGCACCCCCTTAGCCTAGAACAATTCTAGCAATTACAGGCACTCGATAAACATTTGAAAAATAAAAGAATGATTCATTTTCAACTCAAATACCAGCTTTCTTTCCTTTTGAAATTGTCACCCACCACTAATATATGCAGAAAACATAATTCATGTCTACTTTAGGGTCTTCTTTTGTTTACAGCCCCTGGATCCAGTAACAGTACTGTTACTTCTGAGCCCCTGGATCCTGTAACAGTACTTTTATTCCTGAGGGTTTAGGGCAGAGAAGGATACATTTGTCCTGCCACAAATATTACACATAGTCTTGAAAAAGGAAAAAAAAAATGGTAGACTTGATACTGTGGTTGCTTTGATCTAAAGGACAGGCAGACAAAAGTATGAAGCCTTTCAAAGGGGAATTGTATGTGAATATACCCTCATTTATTTGACTTTGTTCACCTCTCTTCACCCATTATCTTCAAACCCACTGAGCACAAATATCTACTACCCTCTAAGTAAACCATATATTTTATACTGTTTGATGTCTGTCCCCTTATCTCACCAGCCCTTGTGTAGGTCATAATAAGTAGTTCATTTTCCAAAGTCCATTATATGGTCTACAGGCACAAGAAGGGGTAGAAGAATGGGCTTTGGTAATCTGAAACCTGTCTCCTTCCTGCTACCTTGTCTCCCTCTATCTCTTTCATACATACACCACACATCTCATAAAGAAAATCATTTCTCGGGGGATCCCTGGGTGGCGCAGCGGTTTGGCGCCTGCCTTTGGCCCAGGGGCAATCCTGGAGACCTGGGATTGAATCCCACATAGGGCTCCCGGTGCATGGAGCCTGCTTCTCCCTCTGCCTGTGTCTCTGCCTCTCTCTCTCTCTCTCTCTGTGACTATCATGAAAAATAAATAAATAAATATTTAAAAAAAAAAAAAGAAAATCATTTCTCTTTCTCAATCTCTGTCTCTCTCTCTTAGATTTTATTTGAGAGAGAGCTAGGATGTGCACATAAGCAGGAGGCACAGAGAACCAGGGAGAAGCAGACTCCCCACTGAGCAGGGAGCCTGATATGGGGCTCAATCCCAGGACCCTAGATCATGACTTGACCCAAAGGCAGACACTTAACTGACTGAGCCACCCAGGTGCCCTGAGAAGCATTTTTCCCCCAGATTCCAGAGGTTAAACAGTCAAGGTCTACATTAAAGAGGAAAGGAAAGCACACCTGAATACCAATGGCAACAAGGGCAATATCGCTAGTGTGTTATACAGAAGGAAGTCGGACGCCACCGCTACCCTCCTGGGTTTGTTACAAGCAGCCCTAACCACCACAGACTGGGTGGTTTAAAACAACAGGATTTATTCTCTCAAATTTCTAGAAGCTAAACATCTGAAATCAAGGTATGAGCAAGGTGATGCTCTTTCTGGAGGTTCTAGGGGAAGGATCCTTCCTAGATTCTGGTAGTGGTTGGCAATCTTTGATATTCCTTGATTTGTAGGTTCACCACTCCAATCTCTGTTGTCACATAGTGTTCCTTCCTCTGTGTGCATTTGTCTTTGTGTCTTTTTCCCTCTTTTATAAGGACACCTGTCGCATTGGATAAAGGGCCCACCCTACTCTATCTAGAAGGATCACATCTTAACTATATCTACAACAACTATGTTCAAATAAAAGTGCATTCTGAAATTCTGGGGAAGAAATGAGTTGGATGGGGTGAGGGTAACACCATTCATCCCAGTGCATCACTTTGTATAAACTTTCTTGTAAGCTACTCTGTGGCTGTGGTGCCTGTCTATAAGAACAAATTAAATCATCACCGGAATCTTCTGTAACAACACTTAGCAGAAGCTTTAAGATAATAGTATTTATTTTTTTTTTCAAATTCAAAATGAAGCTAGTATCTTTTTACCCTGAAAGTCTGATGTTATATGCAGCTGATAACATATGTGGAAATTTCATAATTTTTTTGCATATGGAGGCTACTGCAAAACTGTTTTATTATAGAACCTTTCTCCTCCTCCTCTCTTAGTAGCTTCCATGTAATTTTTTAAAAATAGTCATCCCGGGGAGGAGGGGCAAGATGGCGGAAGAGCAGGGTCCCCAAATCACCTGTCTCCACCAAATTACCTAGAAAACCTTCAAATTATCCTGAAAATCTATGAATTCGGCCTGAGAATTAAAGAGAGACCAGCTGGAATGCTCCAGTGAGAAGAGTTCGTGCTTCTATCCAGGTAGGAAGACGGGGAAAAAGAAATAAAGACACAAAAGGCCTCCAAGGGGGAGGGGCCCGCGAGGAGCCGGGCTGAGGCCGGGGCGAGTGTCCCCAGGACAGGAGAGCCCCGTCCCGGAGGAGCAGGAGCTGCACCGACCTTCCCGGGGGAAAGGGGCTCGCAGGGAGGTGGAGCAGGACCCAGGAGGGCGGGGATGCCCTCGGGTTCCCGGGGACACTAACAGCACCTGCGCCCCGGGAGAGTGCGCCGAGCTCCCTAAGGGCTGCAGCGGGCACGGGGGACCCGGAGCAGCTCGGGGGGGGGCTCGGGGGCGGCTCCGCGGAGGGGGCTGCGGGGGGGAGCAGCTCGGGGGGGGGCTCGGGGGCGGCTCCGCGGAGGGGGCTGCGGGGGGGGAGCAGCTCGGGGGGCGCTCGGGGGCGGCTCCGCGGAGGGGGCTGCGGGGCGGGAGCAGCTCGGGGGGGCTCGGGGGCGGCTCCGCGGAGGGGGCTGCGGGGCGGGAGCGCGAATCCAACAGCGCAGACACGGAGCACAGGGCGCCGGGACACAGCCCAGGATCCGGCCTCCCCCGGGACAGGCAGAGGCCGGGAGGGCCCAGGACAGCAAGGACGCTCCTGCCCCAGCTGAGCAGATCAGCGGCCTCACCCCGGAGCCTCCAGGCCCTGCAGATGGAGAGCTCTGGAGTTACTGCGGGAGCTGACTCCAGGGCTCCAGAGCTGGCCCCGCCACTGCGGTTGTTCCTCCAGGGGCCTCACAGGGTAAACAATCCCCACTGAGCCCTGCACCAGGCAGGGGCACAGCAGCTCCCCCAAGTGCTAACACCTGAAAATCACAACAGGCCCCTCCCCCAGGAGACCAGCTAGACTGACAACTTCCAGGGGAAGCCAAGGGACTTAAAGTACACAGAATCAGGAGATACTCCCCCGTGGTTCTTTTTCTTTCTTTCTTTTTTTTTTTTTTTTGCTTTTTGATTTGTTTCCTTCCGCCACCCCGCTTTTTTCTCCTTTCTTTCTTTTTCTTTCTTTTTCTTTCTTTTTTTTTTTTTCGTTTTTTTTTCTTCCTTTTTTTTTTCTCTCTTTTCTTTCCTTCTTTCTCTCCTCTCTTTTTCTCCTTTTCCCAATACAACTTGCTTTTGGCCACTCTGCACTGAGCAAAATGACTAGAAGGAAAACCTCACCTCAAAAGAAAGAATCAGAAACAGTCCTCTCTCCCACACAGTTACAAAATCTGGATTACAATTCAATGTCAGAAAGCCAATTCAGAAGCACTATTATACAGCTACTGGTGGCTCTAGAAAAAAGCATAAAAGACTCAAGAGACTTCATAACTGCAGAATTTAGAGCTAATCAGGCAGAAATTAAAAATCAATTGAATGAGATGCAATCCAAACTAGAAGTCCTAATGACGAGGGTTAACGAGGTGGAAGAACGAGTAAGTGACATAGAAGACAAGTTGATAGCAAAGAGGGAAACTGAGGAAAAAAGAGACAATTAAAAAACCATGAAGATAGATTAAGGGAAATAAACGACAGCCTGAGGAAGAAAAACCTATGCTTAATTGGTGTTCCCGAGGGTGCCGAAAGGGACAGAGGGCCAGAATATGTATTTGAACAAATTCTAGCTGAAAACTTTCCTAATCTGGGAAGGGAACCAGGCATTCAGATCCAGGAAATAGAGAGATTCCCCCCCTAAAATCAATAAAAACCGTTCAACACCTCGACATTTAATAGTGAAGCTTGCAAATTCCAAAGATAAAGAGAAGATCCTTAAAGCAGCAAGAGACAAGAAATCCCTGACTTTTATGGGGAGGAGTATTAGGGTAACAGCAGACCTCTCCACAGAGACCTGGCACGCCAGAAAGGGCTGGCAGGATATATTCAGGGTCCTAAATGAGAAGAACATGCAACCAAGAATACTTTATCCAGCAAGGCTCTCATTCAAAATGGAAGGAGAGATAAAGAGCTTCCAAGACAGGCAGCAACTAAAAGAATATGTGACCTCCAAACCAGCTCTGCAAGAAATTTTAAGGGGGACTCTTAAAATTCCCCTTTAAGGAGAAGTTCAGTGGAACATTCCACAAAAACAAGGACTGAATAGTTATCATGATGACACTAAATTCATATCTCTCAATAGTAACTATGAATGTGAACGGGCTTAATGACCCCATCAAAAGGCGCAGGGTTTCAGACTGGATAAAAAAGCAGGACCCATCTATTTGCTGTCTACAAGAGACTCATTTTAGACAGAAGGACACCTACAGCCTAAAAATAAAAGGATGGAGAACCATTTACCATTCGAATGGACCTCAAAAAAAAGCAGGGGTAGCCATCCTTATATCAGATAAACTAAAATTTACCCCAAAGACTGTAGTGAGAGATGAAGAGGGACACTATATCATACTTAAAGGATCTATTCAACAAGAGGACTTAACAATCCTCAATATATATGCCCCTCATGTGGGAGCTGCCAAATAGATCAATCAATTATTAACCAAAGTGAAGAAATACTTAGATAATAATACACTTATACTTGGTGACTTCAATCTAGCTCTTTCTATACTCGATAGGTCTTCTAAGCACAACATCTCCAAAGAAACGAGAGCTTTAAATGATACACTGGACCAGATGGATTTCACAGATATCTACAGAACTTTACATCCAAACTCAACTGGATACACATTCTTCTCAAGCGCACATGGAACTTTCTCCAGAATAGACCACATATTGGGTCACAAATCGGGTCTGAACCGATACCAAAAGATTGGGATCGTCCCCTGCATATTCTCAGACCATAATGCCTTGAAATTAGAACTAAATCACAACAAGAAGTTTGGAAGGAGCTCAAACATGTGGAGATTAAGGACCATCCTGCTAAAGATGAAAGGGTCAACCAGGAAATTAAGGAAGAATTAAAAAGATTCATGGAAACTAATGAGAATGAAGATACAACCATCCAAAATCTTTGGGATGCAGCAAAAGCAGTCCTAAGGGGGAAATACATCGCAATACAAGCATCCATTCAAAAACTGGAAAGAACTCAAATACAAAAGGTAACCTTACACATAAAGGAGCTAGAGAAAAAACAGCAAATAGATCCTACACCCAAGAGAAGAAGGGAGTTAATAAAGATTTGAGCAGAACTCAACGAAATCGAGACCAGAAGAAGTGTGGAACAGATCAACAGAACCAGGAGTTGGTTCTTTGAAAGAATTAATAAGATAGATAAACCATTAGCCAGCCTTATTAAAAAGAAGAGAGAGAAGACTCAAATTAATAAAATCATGAATGAGAAAGGAGAGATCACTACCAACACCAAGGAAATACAAGCGATTTTAAAAACATATTATGAACAGCTATATGCCAATAAATTAGGCAATCTAGGAGAAATGGACGCATTCCTGGAAAGCCACAAACTACCAAAACTGGAACAGGAAGAAATAGAACACCTGAACAGGCCAATAACCAGGGAGGAAATTGAAGCAGTCATCAAAAACCTCCCAAGACACAAGAGTCCAGGGCCACATGGCTTCCCAGGGGAATTTTATCAAACGTTTAAAGAAGAAACCATACCTATTCTCCTGAAGCTGTTTGGAAAGATAGAAAGAGATGGAGTACTTCCAAATTCGTTCTATGAGGCCAGCATCACCTTAATTCCAAAACCAGACAAAGACCCCACCAAAAAGGAGAATTACAGACCAATATCCCTGATGAAAATGGATGCAAAAATTCTCAACAAGATACTGGCCAATAGGATCCAACAATACATTAAGAAAATTATTCACCGTGACCAAGTAGGATTTATCCCTGGGATACAAGGCTGGTTCAACACCCTTAAAACAATCAATGTGATTCATCATATCAGCAAGAGAAAAACCAAGAACCATATGATCCTCTCATTAGATGCAGAGAAAGCATTTGACAAAACACAGCATCCATTTCTGATCAAGACTCTTCAGAGTGTAGGGATAGAGGGAACATTCCTCGACATCTTAAAAGCCATCTACGAAAAGCCCACAGCAAATCTCATTCTCAATGGGGAAGCACTAGGAGCCTTTCCCCTAAGATCAGGAACAAGACAGGGATGTCCACTCTCACCACTGCTGTTCAACATAGTACTGGAAGTCCTAGCCTCAGCAATCAGACAAGAAAAAGACATTAAAGGCATTCAAATTGGCAAAGAAGAAGTCAAACTCTCCCTCTTGGCCGATGACATGATACTCTACATAGAAAACCCAAAAGTCTCCACCCCAAGATTGCTAGAACTCATACAGCAACTCGGTAGTGTGGCAGGATACAAAATCAATGCCCAGAAATCAGTGGCATTTCTATACACTAACAATGAGACTGAAGAAAGAGAAATTAAGGAGTCAGTCCCATTTACAATTGCACCCAAAAGCATAAGATACCTAGGAATAAACCTCACCAAAGATGTAAAGGATCTATACCCTCAAAACTATAGAACACTTCTGAAAGAAATTGAGGAAGACACAAAGAGATGGAAAAATATTCCATGCTCATGGATTGGCAGAATTAATATTGTGAAAATGTCAATGTTACCCAGGGCAATATACACGTTTAATGCAATCCCTATCAAAATACCATGGACTTTCTTCAGAGAGTTAGAACAAATTATTTTAAGATTTGTGTGGAATCAGAAAAGACCCCGAATAGCCAGGGGAATTTTAAAAAAGAAAACCATAGCTGGGGGCATCACAATGCCAGATTTCAGGTTGTACTACAAAGCTGTGGTCATCAAGACAGTGTGGTACTGGCACAAAAACAGACACATAGATCAGTGGAACAGAATAGAGAATCCGGAAGTGGACCCTGAACTTTATGGTCAACTAATATTCGATAAAGGAGGAAAGACTATCCATTGGAAGAAAGACAGTCTCTTCAATAAATGGTGCTGGGAAAATTGGACATCCACATGCAGAAGAATGACACTAGACCACTCTCTTTCACCATACACAAAGATAAACTCAAAATGGATGAAAGATCTAAATGGGAGACAAGATTCCATCAAAATCCTAGAGAAGAACATAGGCAACACCCTTTTTGAACTCGGCCATAGTAACTTCTTGCAAGATACATCCACGAAGGCAAAAGAAACAAAAGCAAAAATGAACTATTGGGACTTCATCAAGATAAGAAGCTTTTGCACAGCAAAGGATACAGTCAACAAAACTCAAAGACAACCTACAGAATGGGAGAAGATATTTGCAAATGACATATCAGATAAAGGGCTAGTTTCCAAGATCTATAAAGAACTTCTTAAACTCAACACCAAAGAAACAAACAATCCAATCATGAAATGGGCAAAAGACATGAACAGAAATCTCACAGAGGAAGACATAGACATGGCCAACATGCATATGAGAAAATGCTCTGCATCACTTGCCATCAGGGAAATACAAATCAAAACCACAATGAGATACCACCTCACACCAGTGAGAATGGGGAAAATTAACAAGGCAGGAAACAACAAATGTTGGAGAGGATGCGGAGAAAAGGGAACCCTCTTACACTGTTGGTGGGAATGTGAACTGGTGCCGCCACTCTGAAAACTGTGTGGAGGTTCCTCAAACAGTTAAAAATAGACCTTCCCTACGACCCAGCAATTGCACTGTTGGGGATTTACCCCAAAGATACAAATGCAATGAAACGCCGGGACACCTGCACCCTGATGTTTATAGCAGCAATGGCCACGATAGCCAAACTGTGGAAGGAGCCTCGGTGTCCATCGAAAGATGAATGGATAAAGAAGATGTGGTTTATGTATACAATGGAATATTCCTCAGCTATTAGAAATGACAAATACCCACCATTTGCTTCAACGTGGATGGAACTGGAGGGTATTATGCTGAGTGAAGTGAGTCAGTCGGAGAAGGACAAACATTATATGTTCTCATTCATTTGGGGAATATAAGTAATAGTGAAAGGGAATATAAGGGAAGGGAGAAGAAATGTGTGGGAAATATCAGAAAGGGAGACAGAACATAAAGACTCCTAACTCAAAAAAAAAAAAAAAAAAAAAGACTCCTAACTCTGGGAAATGAACTGGGGGTGGTAGAAGGGGAGGAGGGCGGGGGGGTGGGAGTGAATGGGTGATGGCACTGGGGGTTATTCTGTATGTTAGTAAGTTGAACACCAATAAAAAATAAATTTAAAATAAATAAAATAAATAAAAATAGTCATCCCTAAGTGTCTAACAACTGCACTAAAGGAAGTTTAGATAAAGGCGTGATTTTCCTTTGAAATACTAATCAAAACATGAATGATCAAATCTACAATAGCCCTGGCTTCCTGCCCCACAAGCAGTCTGGAGAAAATAGTTTCTCAATACACTCTACCTGTGCTAAAAAAAAAAAAAAAAAAAAAAAAGGTGAGTTTTGTAAATTTACCTACCATTTTTTCTTTTCCTTTCTTCCTCAACTTGTTTTCAAGCTTCAAGAGAAGTTCAGGTGCCTAGTATGTAAGTTTTAAATCTATACATAATGTTTATGGCTATTGATGAGTTCTATCAGTTTATCCTCATTTATCTTCCCTCATCTGTCTCCCTGATCAAATAAATTATTAGTCTTAAACTCTGATTGCTTTTTTTAAAGAAGTGAAAACCCTCACAATTTTTTAGGAGGATATAGAGTTTACTAGAGATAAATTTAGACCCCTCATCTGTTTTGTTTCCATTACTCTTGCTGATGATGCCCTGGGTCATGATGACCACGGTGACTAGGGAACAATGCCTTTGTTTCCACATGGAGGAGGGCAAATCCCAACCCCCAACCATAAAATTAGTTTGTGGCCTACTCTCTTGTAAATACATACAGAGTTTATTTTTCTTGACCTTTCTCATATTTAAAGCTATAACTTGTCTATACACAACCTGCCTTGGGAGCTCTTTCTGCATCTGTATACCTATTTAAATTGCATTTTGTTAAGCAGGAACTCCAGAACACATGGAGATTGGGGTGGGGGTGGGGTTCTGGTGTTGCCCTTTTCCCAGACTAGTGTAAACTAACCTGGGTCCAGTAGCACCTGAGGAAGACTCTACTATTTATTCTTATCTTGGCAGGAAAATGTCTGTTCATCTTTGTTTTCCACAACTAAGCTACATTCCCTACTCATGACTCAACAAGCCTTCCCTGTCCCCACCTGAATTTCACAGTAATTCACATACTTAGAAAATAGCCTTGGACGAGGAACTTTGCCTAAATCTAAATGAAGTCTGGATAACATATATTCCCCAACTCTAGTTATTTTAGCTACCCACTCAAAGACCTACAATAGGCAAGCGTGTTTTTCCTTTACAAAAACCAGGTTTGCTTCCCAACAGAAGGTCATATTTATTTGTGTTTTCAGCATGACTTTATACTGAATAAAATACATCTAGTCCTAAAGATTTATTTACACTTAAAATGTCAACAGGGACTTGAAATTATGCTTATATATATTAGGGGCACCTGGGTGGCTCAGTGTTGAGTGTCTGCCTTTGGCTTAGGTTGTGATTCCAAGATCCAGGATTGAGTCCCACATCAGGTTCCTTGTGGGGACCTTGCTTCTCCCTCTGCCTGTGCCTCTGCTTCTCTCCACGTGTCTCTCATGAATAAATAAATAAAATCTTTAATATATATCATTACTTAACATGTTATTCACCAAAGCCTACAAAAATATTCCAAGAAAATTAAGATTACCTCACAATTTCCTCAGTAAAAACCAAGGCATGAGAAAACTAAATAAAATGCTCATGACATCATAGATTACTTGAAGACAGAATTCAAAGAGAACTATCACAACTGAGACTAAATTCCCCCAGGACTAACTGGAGCAATTCAAGCATATACTGCAGATTAACCCAAAGTATCCAAGATGGAAGAGTGGAAGGAGAAGAGCAAAGTAGCAAGGTGTGTTGGTCACCAATGTATGCATGTTACCTCTATTGTTCTGCAAGTTTGTGATTCTATTAAATTATCCCTATTGTCTCTACAGCCCCCTACTTCTTTCACAAGAGTACAGCACTAAAACAAAATAAAAAAGGGGGGAAAGGGTAACTATCGTATGCAATTTTGTTATATATCTCATATAATAAATGCTTAACTCTTTCTAGGAAACTAGATTCTATGCCATGTGTGTATTTTGGGGGAGCAGTGGGGAGGGGCAAAGGGAGAGAGAGAGAATCTTAAGCAGGCTCCATGCCCAGTACAGACCACGGAGCAGGGCTCAATCTCATGACCCTGAGATCATGACCTGAACTAAAATCAAGAGACAGACACTTAACGAACTGAGCCACCCAGGTACCCCTATGTGTTTTCTTATACAGTAACTTTGAATATTGTATTTCTGACCTTCATTCCATTTAAAAATAAATGCAATGTCTCAAATATAAAGAACATGTTTCCAAGAAAGTTAAAATTGTTTCATGAATCATAAGGTTCCTAAGGCAAAACCTGGCAGACAGTGGAACAAATTTTTTCTATCATTAAATCTTTTTTGTGTGATTTTTTAATTCTATGTACCCCCACAAAAAAGGGCAGGTGTAGGATTTTTTTTTACTTAGCATGAATAATAGAATTCTTCTTTCCAAACCACCATGACAACTAATTGAACTAGTCAATTACTCTGCCCAATTACAACTCAAAAATTCACATTTGCATTTGCCATTTACCATTTCTTTCAACTCTCTTCGCTGTTTGAAATTTGATTTCATTTTGATTTCATCACTGCCCTTTCACATGGTGATTTTTTTTAAACACTCAATACAAAGTGACAATAAAGACTGCCTCTAATAACAGCCTAAAATAATAGTGAAAGGGAATATAAGGGAAGGGAGAAGAAATGTGTGGGAAATATCAGAAAGGGAGACAGAACGTAAAGACTGCTAACTCTGGGAAACGAACTAGGGGTGGTAGAAAGGGAGGAGGGCGGGGGGTGGGAGTGAATGGGTGACGGGCACTGGGGGTTATTCTGTATGTTAGTAAATTGAACACCAATAAAAAATAAAAAAAAATTTAAAAAGTTCAAATTCAGTTTATTTTCCTGTTTTACAAGGCTCATACAAGATTAACATTATTCTTCTTACTGTACCAGTTACCAGTTTTCCTTCTGTGCAATTAATCTTTTTAAGTATACAATATGTGAATATAATTTTTGTAAAAATTGAAGTGTTACAAAAAAAGCTAAAGTCACCTTCATGTCATTACTGATTCCACTCCTCAGGTATAATCATTATTTTTAAGTACTATATTGTATGTATTTCTGTACATTTACATCTATATATCTGCCCAAAGAAAAATATGTAGTATTATTATGTAAGGTTTTAAAAATTATAATGTCTTAGAAATTGGTCACATTACCTCTTTCTTTTCAACCCTTATATCGTAATCCATGGGATGAATGCATATATCAAAGTTAATCCATTCACTTATCACTGGACACTGATTCATTTCAAATGCTTGTTTATCAACAATGCTATAGTGAATATCCTTGCATCTGCTTTTCTAAGCACATGACACTTAATATTCCTTCCCTTCGTTTCTTTACCTGATTAAACTTCTATCTAAATGTCATACAAGGTATCTCAAATATTACTCATCTCTGACACTCTAATTGTATTTTTTTCTACTTTCCTCAGAATATGATTGACCTTTTATTTTGACACTTAATATTGCCCAGGGTTTTTTTTTCTGTTTTTTTCTTAAACAGCTATTTGCATATTCCTTAGGATATTTCAGCTATTTTTCTTAATTTTTCACCCATTAACCAAATGTTAATGAACATGTTCTATGCCACAAGGTACCATTTTAGGTACTAGGAATGCAGCAGGAAACAAAATACTAGAGAGGACCATCTCATATATCTTGAGCCTCTTTCAGTACTGAGTATAATATTGTAAGTGATGTAAATGCTCAACAATTCTTTTGAGAAGGCTGACTTATGCTCATGATAGGATATAGATAATAAATGAGCTCAAATATCTATATACATACTATAACAGTTAGTTTTATTTGTCAATTTGCTTGGGCTATGGTACCCAGATATTATTCTGGATGTTTGGGTACAAGTATTTTTAGGCGAGATTAAAATTTAAACTGGTGGACTTTGAATAAAGGATATTGTGCTCCATAATGTGGTGGGCCTCGCCCAATCAGTCGAAGACCTGAGTAGAACAAGAAACTAACCTTCTCCAAGCCTGAGAAGATTCTTCCAGCAGAGGACCCTTGAACTTGAACTGCAACAGGGGCTCTTCCCTGGCTCAGTGTGATGACCCTTGGACTTGAATGGCAGATTCTGGATACGTCAGTCTATAATTCCATGAAACAATTCCTTAAAAGCCACACACATGTGTGTATGCACTCCATTGATTCCATCTCCCTGGGGAACCCTGACTAATACACACAAGGGAAATAATAAAATAGTTCTTTCACTGGGGTCATGGATAGGCTTTGTAGGAATCTCTATTATTGCTACCTCTCCCTTTGGAAAGGCTTTCAACATCAGGTGTGGCTGTGTACCTAGTGTGATCCTTTCCCACAGCAGAATTCTGCTTACCCGCTCAATTAACAACATAAAGCTGGCCTGGGACACCTGGGTGGCTCAGTGGTTGAGTGTCTGCCTTCAGCTCAGAGAGAAATCCCAGTTTTCCAGGATCGAGTCCCACATCGGGCTCCCTGCATGGAGCCTTCTTCTCCTCTGCCTGTGTCTCTGCCTCTCTCTGTGTGTGTCTCTCATGAATAAATAAATAAAATATTTTTAAAAAATAAAAAATAAATAAAGCTTGCTTATGTGACTTGCTTTGGTCAACAACAGGTGAGTGAATATGACCTATGCATTTGCAAACATATACTGTTTTCCCTCTGCCACATGTATGAATAGCAAACACATCACAGAAAGAGTTCCTTCATACTGAACCTCAGAGTGAAGAGCTACAAGAACTAGAGCTGTGACTAATTCATAAGCACTGAACATAAATGTGAATACAAGATAAGCCTTGCTTATTTTATTGATTTTGCAACTTCCATTTCTATGGTAAACTAGCCTTCATGGACTGCTATTGTCTTAATGGGTTATTGAACTAACGCCTTCCTCCATCCCCAAATATTTTATTAAAAAAAAAAAAAGAATGAATGAAATCTTGCCATTTGCAATGAAAGAATGAAATCTTGCCTTATGCTAAGTGAAATTTGTCAGGGAGAGGAAGACAAATACAGTATGGCTTCACTCACATGTGGAATTTAAGAAACAAAACAAATGAGCAAAGGGGAAAAAAGAGGTGGGGGGAAAAAGAGGTGGGGGGGCAAGGCAACCAAGGGGATAAAAGGGGAAAAAAGAGGTGGGGGAAAAAAGAGGTGGGGGGGAAGAGGTGGGGGGGGAAGAGGTGGGGGGGGGAAGGCAACCAAGAAATAGACTATTAACTATTGAGAACTAATGGTTGTGAGAAGGGAGGTGGGGGGGTAGTGAAATAGGTGATGGGATTAAGGAGGACACTTGTGAGGAGCATCAGGTGTTGTATGGAAATGCTGAATCACTATATTGAACACCTTGACACTAATGTTAAACTGTATGGTAACTGAAATTTAAATAAGAGCTTTACAAAGACTGTGTGTATAAATGGATGGATAAATAGAAAAACATTCTTCCTTCACCCACTTTGGAGAGAGGTTCCACACATTACTCATTAAATTCTCAAAGTGGTCTTTACATTTAAAAAAAAAAAAAAACTAATAAGTACTGCAAAATATGGGCTGGACAGAAAATGTTCACAGTAATTTGTGAATTATATTGAAAACTTTAAAGAAGCCTTCAGTTGTCTTCTACATTATCCTGATTACCCCATTTTACAAGCTCTTCAATGAGAGAAAAAAATGACTCTGCCTGCTTCAGATAGCCCCAAGAATTCATTCAATGAATAATACACTGAATACCAACTCTGCTAGACCATATAGGAGGCACTAGTGCCAGAGAGACACAGTCGCTGTATCACTGGACCTTATATTCTAGAGAAATACTATAGAAATCCAGACTTTTTAAAGTATAATTAATAATAGAATTCATAGATCTGAATTTCAACCTCCCTAAGAGTAATAAATGTAAGTTGAAACCTTGACATTTTCAGCCAATTTTGCCCATTTCCTCACTATCCCTTACTGATTATCAGGTTATGAGCTAGATAAAGACTAATGTAAAGTAATTTAATATTTAAAAATTAAATAATGTAAACTTTAAATAAAATGAATCTTTAATATTTGTTAAAATTCACATATATGTGTGTGTGTATATATATATATATATATATATAGAGAGAGAGAGAGAGAGAGAGAGTGTGTGTAATTCCTGTATCCTTGGGCAACCATTGAGTTGAATATGATACATACTCAATATTCTTGAATAAATTTTATTTTCTACTTGTGTATCAAGTCCCTAAGAATAATATCTGGCAAACTAGGTTTCTGGTTGTTTCAGTGACAGAATCCCATAAACTTTATGTATGTAAAAAAAATAAGTAAACAACCATCAATTACCAATCCTCATAGGCAGCAATAGTACCTTGGATTAGGCAATGACCTTGGATTAGTAAAAGAAAAGCCAACATATATCCAGGTCACAAGTTGACGTCTGTTTTCTAAGAGTTTTATAATTTTACCTGTGACATTTACATCTATTGTTCATTTTAAGTTAGTATCTGTGTAGAATATAAGGTAGTTTTCTGACTTCATTCTTTTGCATATGGATGTGATACCATGATATGATACTGTAAAAGCAACAAAAATGAGAATAGACAAATTGGACATGATTGTAATGAAAATTTTGTGCAAAGGATACTATCAAGAGTGAAAACACAGCATATAAAATGGGGAAAACTTAGCAAATCATATGTAATAAGGGACTTTTATACAGAATATATATATATGTATGAATATATATGTGTATGAATATATATATATATATTCTAAACAACTTGACACTAAAAAAGACAAGTGATCCAATTTTTAGAAGGGCAAAAGATTTGCATAGGCATTTCTCTGAAGAAGATCTATACATAGCCAATAATTCCAAGAAAAGATGCTAAACATCATTAGTCACTCGGAAAATGAAAATCAAAATTATAATGAGATATCACTTTACACCCACTGAAATGGCTAACATAAAAATGACAGACAGAAAAAATGGGGCACCTGGGTGACTCTGTGGGTTAAGCATCCAACTCTTGATTTCAGCTCAGGTCATGATGTCAGAGTCGTGACACTGAGCCCTAACTCAGGCTCTGCATTGGGCATGGAACCTGCTTAAGATTCTTTCCCTCTGACATCCTTGCCCCACTCCCAAGCTCGCTCATTCTCTCTCTCTCTCTCTCTCTCTCTCTCTCTCTCTTTTCTCTCTCTCTCTCTCAGAAAAAAAAATACAGACAATAACAAGCATTGTTGAGGTTTTGAGATTGTGGTGAAATTGGAACTTGCACACATTGCTGGAAATGTAAAATAATGCCCCCACTTAGGCAGGTCCTCCAAAATTTAGACATAGAGTTACAATATGACCCAGCAATTCCACTCCTAGCTATGTACTCAAGACAAGAGCCAACGTATTCCCACCAGAAACTTATATGCAAGCATTTAGAGCAGTATCAGTCACAGTAGCTAAAAAATGGAAAAATAAGCTACACAGCCATTGACTATTGAAAGGATAAACATATGTGGTATACCCATGCAATAGATTATTATTTAGCAATAAGAGAGAATGAAGTGGTGGTGCATACTGCAATATGAATGAGCCTTGATATTATTAGGCTGAGTGAATGAAGTGATTCAAAAAGACTAGATATCCTTCTACTTATCTGAAATATCCAGAATAAGTAGCTCCATGGAGGCAGGAAGTTAATTAGTGGTTGCCAAAGGGTGGGGAGATGGTAAGGTTGGGAATCACTAATGTACATTTTCTATTAGGCTGCATGTACAGTTTCTATTTGGCTAAAATTCTATTGTGGGGATGGTTGCAAAACTCTTAAAACAAAATCTATCTGCAAACTTTAAGTGGGTGAATTTATAGCATATGAAATATGTCTTATGAAAGCTGTAAAAAACGGAAATTACTAGTAATCACAATATAATCTGTATCACTAGGCAATGCAAATAAAGATTAATAGTCATGAAAAGCTATATTTATTAGACGAACTCAATTTATCAAGACATTTTAATCACAGCATTTAATAATCAAATAGAATCTTAAATAGAAAGTTAAGTGTTAAAAATACAGAAAGTATCAATGTAAAGTGATGTTCTCATTAGAAGTATTT
This sequence comes from Canis lupus dingo, assembly GCF_003254725.2. NCBI lineage: Eukaryota > Metazoa > Chordata > Mammalia > Carnivora > Canidae > Canis > Canis lupus. The sequence goes on along the minus strand of NC_064257.1, from coordinate 25,288,049 downwards.
GAATTTTAACCAAGCCATGAAGAATGGTGGGCCGTAAATGGGGATAATAGAACAAATGTATGTGTTCTAAGAAAAAATGTATTTTGATACTAAATTCCACATAGTTTTAATTACCAAAACACTTATTAATTTAACCTATAAACATGGTCATCACAGAAGGCAGACTAGAAAAATGAAACTGGGAATGTCAGCCTACCACTTGCTTCAGTGTCATATTTTAGCTCAATAGTGCTGTGCATTCTTACAATCGAGACCCATCCCCTTCATATCATATCAGATATATTTAAAAGTGAGGACATGCCATGTTAAATATATTAGCTATAAAATTTTGAAATTTTAAAATAAATTTATTTTTGATCCCTTTGGTTGTGAATCACATTTAATTTACCGTTGCCTATAATTTCTCAGTAATCATTGTGTAAAGTGAGAAACCTCACCATAAATTCTTTCTAAATGAGGTTTTTATGAGTACTTAACACTTACTGAGGCTGTTAAATTTAGTGATCATTTAAATATTTGTTTTAATTTTGAAGAGTTTTAGATTTTTTGTTTTTACATTTCAGATACTTTGATAATCTGTAGCTCCAAATACAGGATTTATAGTGTTTATTGGGTATACTGGCTTGGCTATATATGTGACCTTGTGTAAATTCTTATTTTCTCATTCTAAAATAAGACTGAATAGTCTATACATGGTTGGTAGGAGGACTAAACACTACTATGCATTAAATACTTATTTAAATGTCTCACACATAGAAGATACTTATTAAATCCAAGTTAATGTATTAATATTTTCAATCTGCCAGGCATTGAGCTTTGCACTAGAGATGAAGACAACACAGTTCCTTCTTTGGGGTATACCATCCAGCAATAAACAAGTTAAATTTAACTAAAATATAGCAGGCATATTAATAGAAATATACACAAAATTCAATCACCACAGAGCAGAGTAACTTTTTCCAGGAAATTGGTGAAACCAGATTTTAAAAGTTATATCATAGCTGCTTTGTGAAGCAGGAATTGAGATCTGAGAGGTTTACTATGACCACACCCCATGTGGATGGATCCTGCCCCTCCACTCTGATCTTCACTCTTTACACTAGTAGTTCTGAAAGTACTGAAATGCACACATGTATCTGAGTCCAATCAAACAGATTCAAAATCTAGCTGTGCCACAAATACTCAAATGGTCAAAAAGTAATTCTGGGTACCACTGTGATGTGTAGCATGGTGATAGTGGGGGGAGGCTATTTGTGTGTGAAGACAGGGCGTAGATGGGAACCTTCTGTACTTTTCATTCGATTTTGCTGTGAGCCTAAAACAACTCAAAAAACAAAGTGTATTAATTTAAAAAGAAAATTGATTGAGGCCATAGACCCCTATCAACAAATAATATCAAAAGAATCCAACATAAGGAGCTTTTTAATCCTGATTTGACCTCTAATTAGAAAGAAAATGTTCTTCTATTTAGCAATATTCAAGTATTTACATTTCCATCATTACATATTTATTAAATGCTAAATATGTACTCAATATCATACTATGCACTGAAAATAGCAATATAATGATTGCGACTTACCCATGATAAACTTAACAATTGACAGAGGAAACAAGCATTGCATAGGAATCCTTGTTTTTAATATAACTTAAACACATTTTAATCATAACTTTGCCTCGGCAGATTTAGCTCATTTTTAATAAATATTTATCATAGAAGATAGTGAGCAAAACCAGTCCACATCTCAAATCAATCAAATCTTACTGTATATCAGAAAAAAATTTCTAACTTCAGTTTTCAATTCTAATGTCATGAATTGTATAAGACACACCAAGATAACTACAAATAGTCAACTAAACAAGATATATTACTAAAAGTTATGTGTCAAAAGTATTACAGACCTAATAGTGAATCTATTTTTGTAATTTAGAAAAATAATACATCGATATGTTATTTTGTACTGCTTGTTTTAGAATAAGTCAATACAATTAGTAACTAATAATAAAGGTTATTTCTGAGATGAGGAATTTCTCTGGAGTATGTATTTGTTTGCACATACACGTTATTTCCCAAAAGTCTTGAGTTCAGCTTTTATGAATAACTAAAAGGAAACAAGAACAAAAATTATCAATTTCATTCTATTGATTGTATTTTTCTTTTTTTATTTTATTGCAGTAAAAACACTTATGAGATCTATTCTCTTAAAATGTTTAAGTATACAATATATTATTGTTGACCATGGATACAATGTTGTCTGCAAGCTCTAGAATTTACTCCTATTTCCCTGACCCTTTATGCACCTTGATTTGCCCCTCCACCCAGCCCCTGACCACCACTATTCTATTTGATTCTATTAATTTGACTAGTTTACAAATCTCATATAAATGGAATCATGCAGTATTTGTCTTCCTAGGACTTGTTTATTTCACTTAACATAATGCCCTCAAGGTTCATCAAGGTTGTGGAACGTATCGGAATTCCTTCCTTTCAAAGACTGAATGATATTACATGTATACACCAGAATTTCTTTATCCTTTAGTCTATCTGTAGACATTTAGATTGTTTCTGTCTCTTGGCTTTTTTTGAATAGTGCTGAAGTGAACATGGGAGTACGAGGGTTTTTTCAGGATCCTAATTTCAATTCTTTTGGATAAATACCTAGAAATGGGATAGCTGAATTGTGTGGTAGTTCTCTTTTTAACCTTTTGTGGGAACTCTTTACTGCCTTCTACAGCAGTCGCACCATTTTGAATCATCTCTAACAGTGTGCATGGGTTCCAATTACCCATCCTCACCAACACTTGTGTTTTTCTAATAACCTCCATCCTGACAGGTATAAGGTAATATCTCATTGTGCCTTTAATTTGTATTTCCCGGGATCCCTGGGTGGCCCAGCGGTTTGGCGCCTGCCTTTGGCCCAGGGCGCGATCCTGGAGACCCGGGATCGAATCCCACGTCGGGCTCCCCGTGCATGGAGCCTGCTTCTCCCTCTGCCTATGTCTCTGCCTCTCTCTCTCTCTCTCTCTCTCTCTCTCTCTGTGTGTGTGTGTGTGTGTGAGTGTGACTATCATAAATTAAAAAAAAAAATTTTAATTTGTATTTCCCAGTTGACTAATGACGTTGAACTTCTTTTTTTTCATAGAACTTTAAGCCATTTGTATATCTTGGATTTGTAACCATGTTTCCAGTAAGCCATTACAGCAAACTAAATTACCCCAAAATTTAGCAGCTTAAATCAACAAACTTTATTTATTATCTCACAGTCTCTGAGGTCAGAAATCTATGCACTTAGCCATGTACCTCGGACACCGAGTCTCTCACATGGCTGCAGTCAAGGGATGGGTTAAGGGTGTAAGTATCCCAGTAGAGGAGTCTCCAAGTTGACTCACATGCCTATTGGTGGGTCTCAGGTCTTGCTCTTTGGTGATGGGAGACCTCCACTGATGGGCACTTGGGCTGTTTCCATAATTTGGCTATTGTAGATAGTGCTGGCTATAAAAATCAGGGTGCATGCATCCCTCTGGATTAGTATTTTTGTAGTCTTTGGGTAAATGCCCAATAGTACAATTGCTCTTCTTTTCAATTTGAATGTTTTTTATTTCTTTTTCTTGTCTGGTTGCTCTGACTAGGGATATCAGTTCTGTGTTGAATAGAAGTGGTGAGAAGGATCTCCTTGTCTTGTTCATGATCTTAGAGAAAAGCTCTCAGCTTTTCATCTTGAGTATGATTTTAACGTTGGGATTTTCATGTATTGCCTTTATTATGGTGAAGTAATTTCCTTCCAGTCCTCGTGTGAAAGTTTTTATCATGTCAGATGCCTTTTCTGTATCTGCTGAAATGAGTATGTAACGTTATTTCTTATTCTTTCATGGTGGTAGATCACAGTTGATTTTCATATGTTGAACCAATTTTGTATTCCAGAAATAAATCCCACGTGGTCATGGTGTATGATCAATTTTTGCATCTATGCATTTCAGGGTTAGTTCTCTAGTCATGTCCTTGTCTGGCTTTGGCATGAGAGCAATTAATGCTGGCCTCATAAAATGAGTTTGGAATGACTCCCTCCTCTCCATTTTTTTGAAGAATTTGAGAGGGATTAGCAAAATTGACCAGTGAAGCCATCTAGTCCCGAGCTTTTCTTTGTTGAGAGGCTTTTGATAACGGACTCCAATTTTCAAAAAATCATGCTTTACTTTTAAAAAAGAAATACATACAAGAAAAGGGAAAAATCAAGAAGCACTCAGGTTTTAGGATACTTAATTAACCACTAAAAAAAATATTTACCATTTATTGGCATCCCAGAGGTTGACACAGGAGAAATGCCACGTAGCAAGATTGGGGTTCAACAAAATAGAGGACAGAGGGTCATCCTTCTTTCATAAAGGGAAAGTGCCATTGTGACCCACAGGAAAATCTAAGGCACGGTTATTTTAGGAAAGAGAACATGGGAAGCTGACATTGTAAAAATACCTTTGTAGCTCTTTGAATTCTCACTTTGATGACCACTAATTTTACCATAAACTTTAGGAATGGATAGAATCTAAAAAAAAGAGGGGAGAGAAGGGAAGTAAGAACAAGCAGTGACATAACTTGGTGGTTGGCTGGAGCCTCCTCTAAAGCTGCACAGGGAAAAATTCATGATAGACGGGTGACCAACAAACTTTGAACATCATTGTGTTAGGCTTCTGAGATGGCTCCCAATGATCCTCACCTCGCGGTATTTAAGTTCTTGTGTAGTGGCTTCCCTTTGAATGTATACTAGACCTAGTGATTTGCTTCTAACAAATAGTGCTACAAAATTGGTTACATGTCATTTCCAAGATTAGATTACAAAAAGAGTGACTTCAGTTTCTGTCGCCCTGTGCCTCTCTCACACACACATCTACCTTACTTTGGAGGAAACAAGCTTCAATGTTGTGAGTAGCCCTATGCTGAGGCCTTCCTGGCAAACAATGGAGGTCTCCCATCACCAAACAGCAAGACCTGAGACCCGCCAACAGCCATGTGAGTCAGCTTGGAGACTCCCCTACTGGGATACTTACAGCCTTAGCCCATCATTTGGCTGCAGCCATCTGAGACTCTCGGTGTCAGAGGTGCACAGCTAAGTGCATAGATTTCTGACCCCGGAAACTGTGAGATAATGAAAGTTTGTTGATTTAAGCTGCTAGATTCTGGGGTAATTTGGTATGCTGTAATGGATTGCTGCAAACATGATTGTCTAATACTCTAAGTGCTTACTATTGCCAAGTAAGATGCAAAAGACTAGTGTAGTTCTTAAGACTCAACATCAGAAATTTTATGATTTTGATATATAGACGCACATGTACATACACAAAACAGAATTAATTCAAACAGGTGGACTCTGATAAGGCTTTCCAATTTTTCCAATTCCCAGTTACGGTCACCTTTTCTCATGTTTAGTTCATTCCCGTCTGGTCTACACTTTCACTTTTGTCCCCCCCCCCCGCCAAAACTGCAGATACCGTGAGCATATGGGCACACACACTGGAGAAACAGGTTATACCACTAGCCAGATTTACTATTGTCGTCGGGTGTAGGTTAGGTGCTGTATGAAGCGTTTGAGATGATTTCCATTACATTTCAAGCTTAGGAAAAAATACCATCTTTTGTGATCGCTTCCTGTAACAACCCTGGCTTATGAAAATGAATCTAAATAATTCCCGCCAGGATTCCATCTACTTTTTAACCTATGAAATATAATTACATATCTGTCATCTTAAGAATTTAGTCAGTTAAAATGACTACAGGTTAATAAAGCTGGTAAGAACTTTGCTTACAGTATATTTGACTTCTGATTTCTCATTTTCAATGAAATGGCATCTCCTATCCACAGCAGGAGTTCCCGTCTTGGAAGGTTTCAGCAAAATGTCAACACCTCCCATGGAGATAGATGTCAGTATTATAACCTGAGCAGAGATACTGGAAATTATTGGGCTATTTCCTTTTTTAAGGTTTCAAAATATTGTGAGGCAACATTCATGCCACATATATTTTTCACTTAAGAATGGTTTGACTTATTCGTGTATTTGTACTTCTTTATAACATTGTTCTCAATTTCCTTGCTCTAAAAGTCATTGCTTTATACTTTTTTTCCTTTTGACATTTGAGTAGTTCATAGAGTCTACCATCATCATTTTACACTGCATTTGATACAATAAGATTTTTTTAAATCCTAAAACATTCTTTACTTCCATTTCAGTAAGATACACTTTTATCATAGAAGAATTTCTTCTCTTGTGAAAGTGTGTACTACGCACGAAATAAACCACATGACTCACATGTAGTCTATCCATTTGGAATATGCTTATGTAGAATAATTTTCCATCATATAATAAGAGCCACAGATTTTGTTTTGAACTAAGAAATCCATTTTATGTCTGAGTAAATCTGATTGCTTAAATGGTCTGAATGCTTTATAAAAGTGAACTTGGCTGATTGTTTGTTTTCCAGGGTGATCATTAAAGGACAAAGCAGAATGTTAGAGCTACAGCATTACTGGCAAGTTTTGCTTGTTTGCTTCTCTCTGTAAATGAGCAGCCAAAGGAACTTCTGTGCTTATGATAGTGTTCCAAGCAACCCATCTCTAGTGGCTAAATGGACATTAGACCGATAAAGTCTTACCATCAATTCATCCTCTGCTTTTCATGTCCACTGCAGCTGTTTTACTTCAGCTTCTCATCATTTCCCCTTCTTTTAAATGTTTCGTATTTTGAATTCCAAACACATAGAAAAGTAATCAAAACTCCCATATCCCCTTCAGAATATTTAATTAACATTTTATGACTTTTGCCCCATTGCTCCATTGTCTCTTCATATATATATACGAAGACAATTATATATATGTAATATGTATACACATGCACAATGAGTGTATATATACACACATATGTATACATGCACACACCTCTTAATTTTTTTCAGAACCTTTCGAGAACAAGCTGCAGATGTAATACCCCATTCTCCCAAATACTCCAAAAATTCCAGTGTATATTTCTCTAAAACTAGAATATACATCTGCATAAGGACCATATAACCCAAGATCAAAGATGGATATAAAGCTTTGCTATCTCTCCATTGAGATGCGGTATCAAATGTCTCCCCTCTTGAACCAGGACTGACATTAATGACTGCTTACCAATATGATGCATGAAACTGAGTTGCAATGCACGAAGTCTGATTTCCCCAAGATCATCAAGCTGGAGTGGCCACAGGTAAACACTCCCTTTGACAGTCCCAGCTGAGCCCAGACTCCCAACCATCCCTGCCAAGTCTTTAGAAGTGAGGTTTAGGCCATACTGGGCTCTCTATACCTGTCCACTTGCCAATGTTTAATACCACACTGCACAGAGCAATTTTTCAAGTAAGTCTGGCCCAAGTTTCTGACCTAAAAAAACATGAGATCTACGACAATGTCTATTACTTTGTGTCACTAAGTGAGGTATCATTTTGCCCAGAAATAGTCAAAATACTGTACAAAGTCTCACTTCTCTTTCTAGTTCAGTACCTTAGAAATATGCTTACATTGGGTTATCATTTTTAGAGACTCCTTCAACCTTGGACAATTCTTGAGGGTTTTTTCTGTCTTCTGTATTCATACCATCTTGACTAAAACAGGCCTTAAGAATATGTAGGATGTTTTTTTAGCCCAGATTCATCTAAAGAATTCTCATAATCAGACTCAGATCATGCATTTTTAGCAGGAAAACCACAGAAATTATGTTATGTTCTTTTTGTTGTGTCATATCAGGACTCACATAATGTCAACTTATCCCAGCACTAGGGATATCAATTTTGGTGATCTGGTTGCTAATTTTGGTGGTGTCTAACAGATTTCTACATCTTAAACTCACAATTTTTGTCCAATAATTAGTTTTTGGTGGAGAGGAATTCCAAGATTATAGTAATCTCTCCAATTCCACCTACTAGCCTTAGCATTTGTGGGTAATTTCCTACTGAATCAACTTCATCTGATGGCTGTCAAATGGTGATGCTTCACTTCCAACATTTACTGAAACTCTATGAGGAATAGCTTTCCTATTTCTGTTATTTACTTAATTTCTTACTTATTAATGTACATTAGTATATATTCAATTTTGTTAAATGGGTGGTAATCTATTATAATCATTAATTTGATACCCAAGCCACTCTCTATTTGTCCATTGGGAGTCCACTCAGACTGGTTACATTTTGTCCTTTAGGGACATCTTTATTATTTGAGGACTTTTTTGCACAAAATGTTTATGGCACATCCTGCCATCCTTCCTTCCCTGCTCTCTTCCTGGAGTGAGCTATTTCTCTTTTAAGGAAGGATGATATTTAAAAAGCAAACTTTGGGTACTTGGGGCCCTCATTGCTTCTAGACGTCATTGTTTCTAGGCCCTCTCAGAGCTAGGAAACATATGTATTACATCTATATAATTACATCTATGAGTTCACATTCCTTCTTCATATTATTGTCTAACATCTGAGGATTCTTTGAAGTCTTCCCCATATCTATAATTTTATTATATCTCCTCCAGTGGAGAAACTTTACCCATATTTATTTATTTACTAAATTTACTTACTTGTCTGTTTCTCCCCATCTCCCAGCACATAAACCATCTCTTCCTGTGGCTACCTCTGCAATCCCACCTGGCCCCATGTCGTCTTTTTCCAGGTCTATCATCTCATGTCTCTATGGGGATCCTCAAATTTGGACTGATTCTTCATATATTTTTACCACCCTACCTCCTTGATCCATACTTTTGGCAGCTGCACTAACTGCCAGGAAATAGCAGGCGGTAAAAGAGGAGGAAATGGGAAAGCAGAAGAAGCCTTCCTTTTTCATGACATTGTAACAACTTCAGTATATAGAATGCCAACAACATAATTGCAGCTATTGTCACAATTACCATGAAAAATTCTAACAGGATTCCAAAATTCCTATAAAAAACACTACAATGTAAAATTCAATTAAAGAAATAAACACCTTTCAATATACCTCATTACCTACAGGACAAAAATCTAAACTCTTGTGTCTCTTATTTTTCCATAAGCTATCCTTGGCTTGTATCTCTAGGCTCCCTTTCCAAATCTCCCCAACTGCTATACTGCAGACAACCTAAATGTCTTATCTTTCCTTGACTTTAGTATGTTGCTCTCTTTTCATGCTTTGTACATACTATTGCCCCAACTTAAATTGTTTTTTCCCTTAAATTTCCAATTAGTGTTAGGCCTTTGTTTATACTTCAAGACTCATAGTAAATTCTTCTCCTCTGTATACCTCCCCTGACCATCTCCATAACAAGTATAATTAACTTTTTCATCCATTGAACCTCAACTATGCTTTACTAAGTACAGCACTTGTCACAACGTGGCAACTATTTACATATACAGGCACCTTGCTAGACTGTGATCTCATTGAGGTTAAAGATATAGGCTTGATGGAAAGAGTTTTAGAAGCATGTAGTTACTAGTTCACAATCATTTGGAAGTTAGAAGTACCAGGAACACTGGTCATTCCTTTTATACTGTGCTCAGTACACATCTGCGTAGAATCATTTTACTGTTAAACATAATATTTTAGCATCTAAGAAATCTGTAAAAAGTCTTTTCATACACAGCATGGTAAACTATAGCAACTGATATCAAAGGTTAGTGTATATTAAAAGCACTCAAAATGCTCATTAAATATGTTGATGTCAGCGTCCCAAACAGAAATACTGATTCAGTAAGTCATAGGGGGAGCACCCCAAGTTATTCCCATGAATATAGTCCCAGAACTACACATGAGAAATTCTCGACTAAAGCAATAATTACATATATGTCCTGTATTGAAACAAATTGCAAGGAGCATCTGAGAAGCAGAAAATGGAATCTACTGGACAGGGATAGTCAACAACCAGGAATAAGAGTTAAAAATAAAACTGGTTACCCTGCAGGATGGAATATGACTCTCAAGAGAGGGATATTTCTGGGAAGTTCTGTGTTTAAGAATTAGAGATTAAGAAGCTGCTCCTATCCAGATTTATAGTAATCTAGGTCCCCATCATTTAGCAACTATATCTATTGGCTTGCTAGGTTTCCCACTCTATTTCCTATTTCTTCTGTAGGAAAAAAAAAGCCACAAATTTTTTTGGACTTAAAATGCCAAATAACTAATTCTACAGATCTAGAAGTCTGAAGTCTGAAATGAGTCTCACTGGGCTAACACGAAGGTCTCAATAGGGATATGTTCCTTCTGGGGGCATTAAAGGATAATCAATTCCCTTGCCTCTTCCAACTTCTAAAGGTCATCTACACTTCTGTGGCTCCTCTGCTATCTACAAAGCCAGCAGCACAGTGTCTTCACATCTGACTCTGACCTTCTCTTCTGTCCCCTCTTCTACTTTAAAGGGATCATATGATAACCCTCATCCTAGCCCAGACAATCCAGGTTAATCTCCTTAATTTAAAAGTCAGATGATGAACAACTTTAATTTCATCTGAAGTTTAATTCTCCATTGCCATGTAACATAACATAGCCACACGTTCTTGAGACCTGGACATCTTGGAGGGGAGGAGGAATACATCATTGGATTGGCATGATCCCAGGTCCTGGGATGGAATCCTGCATCAGGCTCCCCATGGGGAGCCTGCTTCTCCCTCTGCCTAGGTCTCTGCTTCTCCCTGTGTGTCTTTTTTAAAAAAAAAGTGAGATGAGGCTCCTAAGAACATTAGAGGTATTAAAGGTGCCATTTAAAGCAACATATGTACATTTAGAGTGTGAGTTGCAGTCTGGTTCAGTTCAATAGCAGAAACACTAAACGGAAAGAAGAAACATACCAGGTATCACTGCAAAGTGAAATTAAATGGTCACAGCTTACAAGGAAGACCTATTATCTTGGAAAGGGGAAATAAAGAGGTTATAGACTGAAGATTCATGCCCTCCCCCCAAAAAAAAAAAAATTTCGTATGTCAGATTCCTAACCACCAGTGTAGTTATTTTAGTGATGGTGCCTCTAAGTAAGTAATTAAGGTTAAATGAGGTCATTGAATAAGATTCATGACCTTACAAGAAGACACACCAGATATCTCTTGCTTTCTTTTTCTCTGTACCTCTACACATCCTCCAATGAAGAGCCATGGGAGGACACAGAAGCTGGCCCTCTGCAAGCCAGGAGGAGAGCTTTCACCAGAAACTAAGTGAGGAAGAAATTTTGTCTTGGACTTCTAGCCTCTAGAACTGTGAGAAAACAAGTATGTTGCTTCAGCTGCCCAGTCTAAGGTATTTTTTCCTGATACCCTGAGCACTAATACAGAAGGAAAAAGAACAAAGGTAGGAGGTAAAGAATTATGGGCCCAAGCAAGAAATCAGATTCACATGGGTACCTTATGGAGGTGGAAGTTTAGAAAATGTATTCCTATGATTTAGCTACTCAGCCAAACCTTATGCCAGGTCAATGAGTCAATTTATTCTTTTTTGTCTAGAGAAATTTTTAGATAAATCCCTTGGGGAATATTTTCTGTATGAACAGACTAATATTCCTGTCATTGTAATGAAACTCATTTGTAAAAATAAGCAAATGTATTGTGAATATTTATTGCGTGTTTATCCTTATAGCTTACTAAAGCAGATAATATAGTGACACAGGAGAGCTTGCTTCTTGTCTCACGGAGTTGAAGAATTAATCTTGTCAACAGCAGAGTGAGCAAAGTGATAGACGTTTATTAAGCAGAGAAAGAGAGAAAGCTCTCAAAAATGAGAGGGGTCCTGACAGGGTTGCTACTGAGGGCTTTTTTGGTCTGTCTTTTATAGGAAACTGACCAGGGAACTTGGTAAATTTCTTGTCAATACCAGGGTGGCTATTTAGAACAAACATGGTGGACTTGTCACCATCATAATACCAAGGAAGATGTTTTGTCAATATCATGAGCACAAACAAGGTGCCCTTTTCTCTCTGGTTAATATCTGCTCCACAAGATTTCCTACATCTGGGGTTTCTGTGATTACTTAGTAGCCATTAAAGGTGATACTTCCCAACATTTTGGAGCCAGGGAGCCAGGTTTATTTTTTGCTTTTACTGGCTTAACTCTGTTTTCTTGGGATAAACAGGAGCCTGACTCTGGGCCTTTCCCTAATCTTTCCCTGTCTAGCCCCATCTGCCCCTAACTCATTCCTATATCAATAGGAAGGTAAAGAAATAATATCAATATATTTAGATGCATTCACTTTATAGTTAACTGGAATGGATTCATTCAACAAGATCAAAAACTACTTGAATTTTCAAACTAAGAATTGAAGATCTCCTGGAAAATAAAAAATTCCATTCATATTCACAGGTCACTCTTTTTATATTCATGAGTCAATCAGTCTTTCTGCTTGAATAAATTTTTTTCAAAGCTGATTTTTTAATATTCAGAACATCTTTCACAAGATATATGAGGTCGCAAAATCACAGAACTTCAGAATAGGAAAACAAAAATATATTGTATTTTCTAATCCTTCTCTTTGTTCATAAAAAGGACAAAAAGAAAGTCTTATAGCCCTATAACCCTCTCTTTTTCCTCTTCTCTGTGCTTTTTCCAGAATTTCCCTCTGATTTTCTTCTCTATATTTTCATTTATTCAATAGGAAGTATGGTGGCCATACAGGAAAAAAAAAAAAAGACTCTATAGTAGAAAGTAGGAAATTACTTAGAAAGGATATATAGGAAATGGGCTCACTGGTACTTTGTTTCAACTTGAGCTAATATTTTGTTTCAACGTGCAGGTGTCAGTGAATCTAGCAAGCCAGGTTTTAATAGGTCAGAACTATATATAAAAGATGCTACAAAGTTTAAGCCCATGAACACTGGTCATATGTTGGCCATTCCTTTTATACTGTGCCTACCAACACTCGCCAAGAAGTTACAGTCCTGGTGAATGGGACAGACAGTACTCAAAGGATACAGCTGGTTAAAGAAGTAACACTGATCTACTGCAGTCTACTTAGATATTCCAATGAACTTGAAACAATCATGAAAACTTTAAGCATTTCTATTTATATCTAAGGAAATAAAGAATTGTGGAATATCACATCTTCTCTGCTTATGGCCGACTTTAAGAGGAGGTTCTAAAATGCTGGGTTGTGAGGCAAATTTGGCAGTCCTACTTTTGTCATTTTCTGAGTGCCCTTGCAGGACTAAGAGCTTTAAGAGTGGCACACACTCCTTCAGAATGCTCAAGATTCAGGAAGAATAAAAATCAGGCCAATAACAGATTGATTATGCCAGTTGGTGCCAAAACTCATTCTTTCCACACAATGTGAAATGCTTTTGAGAGACTGAGTTAGTATGGGAACAAGAGGGCAAGTTAGCTAACAACTGATTTTCTTACTTCGAGATATAAGAGGAAACCCCTAAATATGGTCATGGTGCCACACCAATCACATGTTTCTGAATGCATATTGGTCATGTATATTCCTGAATGTGCTACATCCATAGGCACTGAGCTTTGCAGTTTGGATTGACGACCAAGAAAAAATATTCAAACCAACCCCTTCTGAAACTTGCTTCATTCTTTTACCACTAATTTGACTAGTCAATTAAGCTACTTAAGCCATTTGCCAATATGGATACCTCCCAAAATATACTATTAAAGCTTGATTTGCCCAGACTCTAAATTATTGCCCAATTTCTCTTTCATCTACCTCTTCTATCTCAATACAGTTTAATGAGGTAAAGGTAATAAAACAATCATCCACACTTAAGCAACCACCTCATTCTTACCATTATCAAAAATAGAGAAACTTTATAGTGAAAATACTACTGAAAAGCAGAAGGAGTCAATGCTAAATTGAAAGAAAATAAAAAGGATAGGTGCAAAATTGAGAAAAAAGAATTCACTAAGATCTTAAGATTTACACATGGGTTTAAAATTAAGTAAATATGTATTGCGTTTTTAATGTCCTAATGATATATACATTTTTAAGAATGTAAGCACTAAAAATGAAAAATACTCATTTAAGTAAAATTAGCAGTTCCCCAATCAGAAGGACGGGGATAGAATAAGAAAAACCATAGGCACACCTCAAGTAAAACTCTTTGTTATATTACAAGAAGTTTCACAGGATATATTCATAAATTGTAATTCCTAAAACATCTGGCTGAGAAAATCAGGAGGAAGTTGTGGTAAGACATCGTGGCTGTGTCCTATATTACCACCTTGCTATCGGGATGGTCAACCACACTAATATTAACTCATTCTCCTGAGATGATGAAAGGCTATTGGCACTGGCTATTCTCTTTTAGACTTCCTCCATTTCAAAATTACTGCAGCACCGATTGAAAACTAGCTTTAAATACAGGAACCCCAAATTTTGTTGCTGCATCCTTGCTGCTTTATTTTCTTAGGAAACTTTAAGAAAATAGCCCCAAACGTTATTTGTAAACACACGTCTACTACAACAGCATGTGCAGAGCTTTAACTTGGATAGGGTGCAAAGTTTCACTCTACTGAGTGCAAAGAATAGAAAGAAATATCTAAAATGTGAAATTCTGAAGGATTGTGTGAGAAGATCACAGCACATCTGTGGAGGGAAACATGTTAGGAGTTTGGAGAGCCTCAAGAAAAACTCCACATCATCTATGGTATAGAAGACTGTAAAATTCCTACTTTAAGGGAAGAGTGGAACATAGGCAAATTAGGAACAAAATTCAAGAATGAACTTAATGCAGCAGAAATGTGGCACAAAATGATTTAGAAGTGTGCCTGGTAGAGAACATAGAGCCAGCCTCTCTAGAAAATAGGAGAGAAATTGAGATGCAAAAGGCAAAATGAATGGAGACTCAAATTTCATATTTAGGATATGGAGGTTTTTCTCACCCACATTTCCAAATCTTAGTTCTTCTCTCAAGAACTAAGTAATCTAAAGTCCTTAGCATGGATGTGAGGGTAATGGAGAATCTGAGCTACCACAGATCTGAGAGATATAGTAAAGGAGGAAGCGCTCTGGGGTGGGGAAGAGGCTACCTTGCTGGCTTATAGGTCAAATGTTCCTAGGCATTAGGAACAATTGCAAGATGGTAAGCATAATAGCAACTTAAAAGATACATTAAAATATTTAAAACATTTAAAACATTCATATATGTTATTTCACTTAATCATCAGGAAGGAATGGTATAGGCAAAACAGTGTTTTGGAACACTTGTCTGGGTAGAACTTACAAAATCTATGGAAAGAGAAGGGAAAAGAAGTAGGAGTTGTATTACTTGAAACAAAGTAAAAGACACCAAAAGAAGACTGCAAAGGAAGAAGGCTAGTACCCTCAAGAGGAATTAAGAATTTTAAAGTTACCTTTGAAATAGGAACCATTCAGCAACATTTAGAAGTGTGGTGAACTTGCTGTTGGCTTCCCAAGGACTGGATTGGTTCTGCTTGGATTTACATTCATCCCGAAGATGGAAATGTGAAGAAACTTCAAACCATTAGGTTCAGAAGCAGGCACCTTCAGCTCTGAAGAGAGAGAAAAAAGCAGATTCTAGAAGCCAAGCAAGCTACAAAAATCAATGGTCCTCAAAGATACTTTATCAGCATCACCTGAGAACTGAGAGAGCGTCAAATCACAGGGCTCTTCCTCTCATCTACTAAATCAGCTGTTCCTGCTGTCCGCCCCCCACCTCCTGTGTCTTAGTGAGCTCTCAGGTGATTTTGATGCTTGCTCAAGTTTGAAAGCCGTTAGTAACTCAGAAGTTACGGAGTTCAGCTGAAGAACTGAGAAAGGGTCTTGGTGAGAAAAGAGGCCTACTCAGGAATGATAACTTGGTCATTCCATGGGTAATCAAGTATTTCAGTTGGCATATGCCCAAACAATGTAATATTGTTAGAAATGATACCCCTGAAAAGAATATAGCAAGATAAATTTATTACAGAAATCAAAATCAAGAATATTTTACAAAGCAAAATCAATTTGGTTTTTTTAATGGTACCTTCTTCGCGATTACCCATTACCAGATCCTGCTCTCAAACACACAGTGTGCTATGTTAAAAATAAAGTACTTTTATACCCAGAGAAAAAATGGTATTTGATAATATTTTGTTTTATCATAACATGTAGTAATACTTTCCTGCAGCTTCAGCATATTCGGCTGACATGTAAGCTTTTATACCATTTCGTTTAACAATATGCTTTATTATTATTATATGCAGAATTGCTCAACTCCTAGGTAGTTTTTTCAGCACAGGCCTTGTCAACTGTTTCCAAACTAGTTTGACAAATGCAATAAAAACAAAAATAAATGAAATTCTACTTTACAGTACCTATGAATCTTCACTATAAGATGACCAATATTATATATTGACTGAATATATAGTTTTGTTTTGAAGTGTAGACTGTTCTAGTATCTCTATAGAACACCAGCCATTTCAAAAGAGAGGAAAACGGAAGTCATTAAAGCTTTGATCTCTTACTCATTTCATTCAGTTTCAAAGTCAGGCTAGTTATAAAAGTTCTAGACATGCCACACCATGTTTTATTTCTGCATTATTACGTTACTTTTATATAGAATTTGGGACTCATATCAAAGGAAATATTTTAAATCATTCCAGACTCTAGGTTAGTACAATTCAGCTTCTATTTATTTTTAAAATTTCCCATCCTGTAACTATCCTAGCTTTATTAAAGTTGGTGATTTGAAAAAGGGCCAGTTACCAAATAGACCCAAATTGTCAGGGTTTATATGAAAAGATTTATCCTGCTGTTCTAATCTAATTGTTTGTTTTAAGGGATCTCAATATAATTAGCCAAGGAAAATATGTGCTTCCAAAGAGTATACTTACAAGCTCTTTTGTCAGGAGCAGAGATGCTCTGAAAGCTTTCTGGGAGAATTACCCTTTCATTGTTAAAGAAATTCTTCCTGTTGTCATTTCAAAATTATTTATACCATTTCTTAGAATTAGATCTTTAATCTTACACATACACACACCAACACAAACAACACACACACATACATACACAGAGATGCAAAAAAACTAAAACCAAAAACTGGGAAACAGCTATGACCTTTACAATAATTTCCCCAGGAAGTCATCAAAACTCAAGAAAAAGAGGCTTCATAATGTACAAGTGTCACTAAAATGATACTTTTGCTTTCCTAATGGGACAGGGTTAGTTGAAATAAGTTTTAAATACAGAGCTTTATCAAATTTATTCAATCTAATCATAGGTTTGTGACACTCAAATATAATAGACGGGAGAAATGGGATTTCACAACATTACATTTCTGTAGTACAGAGCCACATTGAGTCACTGGGTCTTGCTATTATACAAATAGTCTAGACAACAAAGAAACAGTAGTATTTTAATTTAAAATTATGCCAAAATTAAAATTGTTACACTAATAAAGCTTTATCACACTTATTATTACCAAATTGGTTTTTTAACTCATTCTTATTTTGGAGGAAAACATATGTGCTTTAAAAAAAATCATTAATTTCAACATGTGAAATTTAATATCATCTCATTATTTTTCCCTTCCAACAACAGAAGTGGATTTCTCATACATTTGAATTTTTCAACTTAGAAATACACACACACACATACTTATACACACAGGAGCCAGGACATATGTCACTTCATACAATTTAAGTAAGCAAGAGTGCCAGGCAGATGAGTAATAAGGAGTCTCTGAATCACAGGTAGCAAAATTTAATATTATCAAAAAGTTAATTCTCTCCATTATATTCTATAAATTCCACCTAATTATCATTAAAATCCACCAGGAGATTTTCTTATAAAACTTAAGATGGTGCTGATGTGTATCTATACAGATAGTGTGGAACAATATTACAGATATGAGGAATGGACAACACCCCTATTTAAAATTGGGGAAATGAAACAGGCAATTAACAGAAAAAGAAACATATAGGAAACAAATTTAAAGATATTCATGGACTTATAAGTGGCCAGAGAATCATAAATCAGACCAATAATGGAATTTTATTTTCCCATCTAATGGTAAAAAAAAGAAAAAAAGAAAAAAAAAAGAAGAAGAAAAGAAAGAAAGGCTGAGAGAGAGAAAGACAGACATATCCAATGCTGATGAAGGTGTGGTGAAATTGGCTCCAATAGGGTGAATGTTTCAGACTACCTATCAAAAGTAAAAATATTTACAACTTTTGACATAGCGATTTATAACTGGGAAACTATGCTTTAAAAATATTTAAACACAGGGGGGAGGAGCAAGATGGCGGAAGAGTAGGGTCCCCAAATCACCTGTCTCCACCAAACTACCTAGAAAACCTTCAAATTATCCTGAAAATCTATGAATTCGGCCTGAGATTTAAAGAGAGACCAGCTGGAATGCAACAGTGAGAAGAGTTCGCGCTTCTATCAAGGTAGGAAGACGGGGAAAAAGAAATAAAGAAACAAAGGCCTCCAAGGGGGAGGGGCCCGCGAGGAGCCGGGCTGAGGCCGGGGCGAGTGTCCCCAGGACAGGAGAGCCCCGTCCCGGAGGAGCAGGAGCTGCACCGACCTTCCCGGGCGGAAAGGGGCCCGCAGGGAGGTGGAGCAGGACCCGGGAGGGCGGGGATGCCCTCGGGCTCCCGGGACAGTAACAGCAACTGCGCGCCCAGGAGAGTGCGCCGAGCTCCCTAAGGGCTGCAGCGCGCACGGCGGGACCCGGCGGGACCCGGAGCAGCTGAAGGGGCTCGGGCGGCGGCTCCGCGGAGGGGGCTGCGCGGCCCCGGGAGCAGCTCGGAGGGGCTCGGGCAGAGGAGGAGGCTCCGTGCGGAGGGGGCTGCGCGGTTCCAGGAGCAGCTCGGAGGGGCTCGGGCGGCGGCTCCGCGGAGGGGATTGTGCGGCCCGGGAGCGCGAATCCAACAGCGCAGGCTCCAGAGCACAGGGCGCCGGGACACAGCCCAGGATCCCGCCTCCCCCGGGACAGGCAGAGGCCGGGAGGGCCCAGGACAGCGAGGACGCTCCTGCCCCAGCTGAGCACATCAGCGGCCCCGCCCCGGAGCCTCCAGGCCCTGCAGACGGAGTTCCTGCCGGAGCTGAATCCAGGGCTCCAGAGCTGCCCCGACACTGGGGCTGTTCCTCCTGCGGCCTCACGGGGCAAACAACCCCCACCGAGCCCTGCACCAGGCAGGGGCACAGCAGCTCCCCCAACTGCTAACACCTGAAAATCAGCACAACAGGCCCCTCCCCCAGAAGATCAGCTAGACGGACAACTTCCAGGAGAAGCCAAGGGACTTAAAGTACACAGAATCAGAAGATACTCCCCGGTGGTTCTCTTTTTTTGTTTGTTTTTGTTTTTGTTTTTGTTTTCATTTTGTTTTGCTTTTTGATTTGTTTCCTTCCCCCACCCCCTTTTTTTCTCCTTTCTTTTTCTTTCTCTTTTTCTTCTTTTTTTTTTTTTTCGTTTTTTTTTTTCTTTTTCTTCCCTTTTTTTTTCTCTTTCTCTTTTCTTTCCTTCTTTCTCTCCTCTCTTTTTCTCTTTTTTCCCAATACAACTTGCTTTTGGCCACTCTGCACTGAGCAAAATGACTAGAAGGAAAACCTCACCTCAAAAGAAAGAATCAGAAACAGTCCTCTCTCCCACACAGTTACAAAATCTGGATTACAATTCAATGTCAGAAAGCCAATTCAGAAGCACTATTATACAGCTACTGGTGGCTCTAGAAAAAAGTATAAAGGACTCAAGAGACTTCATGACTGCAGAATTTAGAGCTAATCAGGCAGAAATTAAAAATCAATTGAATGAGATACAATCCAAACTAGAAGTCCTAACGACGAGGGTTAACGAGGTGGAAGAACGAGTGAGTGACCTAGAAGACAAGTTGATAGCAAAGAGGGAAACTGAGGAAAAAAGAGACAAACAATTAAAAGACCATGAAGATAGATTAAGGGAAATAAACGACAGCCTGAGGAAGAAAAACCTACGTTTAATTGGGGTTCCCGAGGGCGCCGAAAGGGACAGAGGGCCAGAATATGTATTTGAACAAATTCTAGCTGAAAACTTTCCTAATCTGGGAAGGGAAACAGGCATTCAGATCCAGGAAATAGAGAGATCCCCCCCTAAAATCAATAAAAACCGTTCAACACCTCGACATTTAATTGTGAAGCTTGCAAATTCCAAAGATAAAGAGAAGATCCTTAAAGCAGCAAGGGACAAGAAATCCCTGACTTTTATGGGAAGGAGTATTAGGGTAACAGCAGACCTCTCCACAGAGACCTGGCAGGCCAGAAAGGGCTGGCAGGATATATTCAGGGTCCTAAATGAGAAGAACATGCAACCAAGAATACTTTATCCAGCAAGGCTCTCATTCAAAATGGAAGGAGAGATAAAGAGCTTCCAAGACAGGCAGCAACTAAAAGAATATGTGACCTCCAAACCAGCTCTGCAAGAAATTTTAAGGGGGCCTCTTAAAATTCCCCTTTAAGAAGAAGTTCAGTGGAACAGTCCACAAAAACAAAGACTGAATAGATATCATGATGACACTAAACTCATATCTCTCAATAGTAACTCTGAATGTGAACGGGCTTAATGACCCCATCAAAAGGCGCAGGGTTTCAGACTGGATAAAAAAGCAGGACCCATCTATTTGCTGTCTACAAGAGACTCATTTTAGACAGAAGGACACCTACAGCCTGAAAATAAAAGGTTGGAGAACCATTTACCATTCGAATGGTCCTCAAAAGAAAGCAGGGGTAGCCATCCTTATATCAGATAAACTAAAATTTACCCCAAAGACTGTAGTGAGAGATGAAGAGGGACTAGACCACATATTGGGTCACAAATCGGGTCTGAACCGATACCAAAAGATTGGGATTGTCCCCTGCATATTCTCGGACCATAATGCCTTGAAATTAGAACTAAATCACAACAAGAAGTTTGGAAGGACCTCAAACACATGGAGGTTAAGGACCATCCTGCTAAAAGATAAAAGGGTCAACCAGGAAATTAAGGAAGAATTAAAAAGATTCATGGAAACTAATGAGAATGAAGATACAACCGTTCAAAATCTTTGGGATGCAGCAAAAGCAGTCCTAAGGGGGAAATACATCGCAATACAAGCATCCATTCAAAAACTGGAAAGAACTCAAATACAAAAGCTAACCTTACACATAAAGGAGCTAGAGAAAAAACAGCAAATAGATCCTACACCCAAGAGAAGAAGGGAGTTAATAAAGATTCGAGCAGAACTCAACGAAATCGAGACCAGAAGAACTGTGGAACAGATCAACAGAACCAGGAGTTGGTTCTTTGAAAGAATTAATAAGATAGATAAACCATTAGCCAGCCTTATTAAAAAGAAGAGAGAGAAGACTCAAATTAATAAAATCATGAATGAGAAAGGAGAGATCACTACCAACACCAAGGAAATACAAACGATTTTAAAAACATATTATGAACAGCTATACGCCAATAAATTAGGCAATCTAGAAGAAATGGACGCATTCCTGGAAAGCCACAAACTACCAAAACTGGAACAGGAAGAAATAGAAAACCTGAACAGGCCAATAACCAGGGAGGAAATTGAAGCAGTCATCAAAAACCTCCCAAGACACAAGAGTCCAGGGCCAGATGGCTTCCCAGGAGAATTTTATCAAACGTTTAAAGAAGAAATCATACCTATTCTCCTAAAGCTGTTTGGAAAGATAGAAAGAGATGGAGTACTTCCAAATTCGTTCTATGAAGCCAGCATCACCTTACTTCCAAAGCCAGACAAAGACCCCGCCAAAAAGGAGAATTACAGACCAATATCCCTGATGAACATGGATGCAAAAATTCTCAACAAGATACTGGCCAATAGGATCCAACAGTACATTAAGAAAATTATTCACCATGACCAAGTAGGATTTATCCCTGGGACACAAGGCTGGTTCAACACCCGTAAAACAATCAATGTGATTCATCATATCAGCAAGAGAAAAACCAAGAACCATATGATCCTCTCAATGGATGCAGAGAAAGCATTTGACAAAATACAGCATCCATTCCTGATCAAAACTCTTCAGAGTGTAGGGATAGAGGGAACATTCCTCGACATCTTAAAAGCCATCTATGAAAAGCCCACAGCAAATATCATTCTCAATGGGGAAGCACTGGGAGCCTTTCCCCTAAGATCAGGAACAAGACAGGGATGTCCACTCTCACCACTGCTATTCAACATAGTACTGGAAGTCCTAGCCTCAGCAATCAGACAACAAAAAGACATTAAAGGCATTCAAATTGGCAAAGAAGAAGTCAAACTCTCTCTCTTCGCCGATGACATGATACTCTACATAGAAAACCCAAAAGTCTCCACCCCAAGATTGCTAGAACTCATACAGCAATTCGGTAGCGTGGCAGGATACAAAATCAATGCCCAGAAGTCAGTGGCATTTCTATACACTAACAATGAGACTGAAGAAAGAGAAATTAAGGAGTCAATCCCATTTACAATTGCACCCAAAAGCATAAGATACCTAGGAATAAACCTCACCAAAGATGTAAAGGATCTATACCCTCAAAACTATAGAACACTTCTGAAAGAAATTGAGGAAGACACAAAGAGATGGAAAAATATTCCATGCTCATGGATTGGCAGAATTAATATTGTGAAAATGTCAATGTTACCCAGGGCAATATACACGTTTAATGCAATCCCTATCAAAATACCATGGACTTTCTTCAGAGAGTTAGAACAAATTATTTTAAGATTTGTGTGGAATCAGAAAAGACCCCGAATAGCCAGGGGAATTTTAAAAAAGAAAACCATATCTGGGGGCATCACAATGCCAGATTTCAGGTTGTACTACAAAGCTGTGGTCATCAAGACAGTGTGGTATTGGCACAAAAACAGACACATAGATCAGTGGAACAGAATAGAGAATCCAGAAGTGGACCCTGAACTTTATGGGCAACTAATATTCGATAAAGGAGGAAAGACTATCCATTGGAAGAAAGACAGTCTCTTCAATAAATGGTGCTGGGAAAATTGGACATCCACATGCAGAAGAATGAAACTAGACCACTCTCTTGCACCATACACAAAGATAAACTCAAAATGGATGAAAGATCTAAATGTGAGACAAGATTCCATCAAAATCCTAGAGAAGAACACAGGCAACACCCTTTTTGAACTCGGCCATAGTAACTTCTTGCAAGATACATCCACAAAGGCAAAAGAAACAAAAGCAAAAATGAACTATTGGGACTTCATCAAGATAAGAAGCTTTTGCACAGCAAAGGATACAGTCAACAAAACTCAAAGACAACCTACAGAATGGGAGAAGATATTTGCAAATGACATATCAGATAAAGGGCTAGTTTCCAAGATCTATAAAGAACTTATTAAACTCAACACCAAAGAAACAAACAATCCAATCATGAAATGGGCAAAAGACATGAACAGAAATCTCACAGAGGAAGACATAGACATGGCCAACATGCATATGAGAAAATGCTCTGCATCACTTGCCATCAGGGAAATACAAATCAAAACTACAATGAGATACCACCTCACACCAGTGAGAATGGGGAAAATTAACAAGGCAGGAAACAACAAATGTTGGAGAGGATGCGGAGAAAAGGGAACCCTCCTACACTGTTGGTGGGAATGTGAACTGGTGCAGCCACTCTGGAAAACTGTGTGGAGGTTCCTCAAAGAGTTAAAAATAGACCTGCCCTACGACCCAGCAATTGCACTGTTGGGGATTTACCCCAAAGATACAAATGCAATGAAACGCCGGGACACCTGCACCCTGATGTTTATAGCAGCAATGGCCACTATAGCCAAACTGTGGAAGGAGCCTCGGTGTCCAACGAAAGATGAATGGATAAAGAAGATGTGGTTTATGTATACAGTGGAATATTACTCAGCTATTAGAAATGACAAATACCCACCATTTGCTTCAACGTGGATGGAACTGGAGGGTATTATGCTGAGTGAAGTAAGTCAGTCGGAGAAGGACAAACATTATATGTTCTCATTCATTTGGGGAATATAAATAATAGTGAAAGGGAAAATAAGGGAAGGGAGAAGAAATGTGTGGGAAATATCAGAAAGGGAGACAGAACGTAAAGACTGCTAACTCTGGGAAACGAACTAGGGGTGGTAGAAGGGGAGGAGGGCGGGGGGTGGGAGTGAATGGGTGACGGGCACTGGGTGTTATTCTGTATGTTAGTAAATTGAACACCAATTAAAAAAAAATATTTAAACACAAGGAAAAATATAAAAGTAGTTTCAACAAAGCATTTTTTTACAGCAAAGAAGCTGAACCGTAAACCTCCGATTCTGACATGGAAATTTATAATATATAGATTCATATTTTTATATTTTTAAAAGAAAATTATGTGCACATACCTATAGATATGCATTAAATTAAAAAAATTATAAATGTTTAGAGAACAATCTGAAATGATGTTAACAATATTGTTGAGTAATCACTCACTAATATGCCAGTAATGTATTTTTCATTGATTAGTATAATAATTCTCAGGCCAACTTTGCAACTATGAGTAACCATTTGACAAATGTGGAAACTAAAGATAAACATCAAAGTTTTAAAAATATTACATTGTAGAGTGGAAATGGGTCTGAGGATGAGGGCTCAAGTTAAGGTAAATTTATAGTTTTTACTATTGTATTATAGGAATTTTTAAGAAAGAACATGTACATATTAGTTTACTAATTAAAATAAGGAAGTAAAATGATACCTAAATAATTACAGTCTGACACAGAATGTGTTAAATAATACAAGCTATATTGTGATCTTAAGGTTTCAAAGAAGGGAGAGAGAAATTCTGACTGAATTAGAACATCATTTATAAAAAGGAGGTAGCATTTAAGACAGGCCTTGAAAGATGGGCAGGGTTTCAAAATGTAGCGATAGGAGGAAAGTACTTGGACAGAGCCATGAAAGTAATGACAGAGGGCAAAAAGTCAGTACAAGAGAGTCCAGGGAACAGCAAAGAACTATTTAAACAACATAGCAAGAGAGATTAAGAGTAGAGCTAGAGGAAACCTTAAATGATTCTGATATATTCAAGAAACGACAAGATATAGTAAGAGCTAAGGCTGGAGAGACAAGAGGGCTTAAAGCATGTTGATTTAAGAAATGACTAAAAATTCCATCGTTTGGAATAAACTAAAATACAGAGTCTCCAAAGAGGCAATTCCCAAACCATAGATCCTTGGAACTGGGCAAAGTTTTTACAAGAGATGTGCAAATCTAGATATGCAATGGAAAAAAAAAAGTCTATAGTCTAAATGTCCTGAATTTTTACTTTTATTTATTTTTTAAAAGATTTTATTTATTTATTCATGAGAGACACAGAGAGAGAGGCAGAGACACAGGGAGAGGGAGAAGCAGGCTCCATGCAGGGAGCCCGATGTGGGACTCTATCTCAGGACTCCAGGATCACACCCTGGTCCCAAGGCAGGCGCTTAACCGCTGAGTCACCCAGGTGTCCATGTCCTGAATTTTTAAATTGGGCCTGTTTTCAGGCTGGCTGCCACAGTAGATAAGGTGATGTATCTGTTTTTTTTTTTTTTTCTTTTTTTCCACCTGAGGCTCCTAAAATCTGCTTCCCCACAATATGCTCTGCATCTAGGTCTTTCAGGATTGAAGCAGAGGAAGAGAAAGAGGTGAAAAACAGGAAAAGCCCCCTTGAATGGTGCAGATTTAATTTGATACTAGTTTCCTCTAGGCTTGCCAATGCAAAAAATATTATCCTTTTTTATTCAAACTTATTTATGGGATCCTTAGAGCCCTTCCAGAAATCTCCCCAGCAGTTGGTTTAGCCAGGGCTCTGCATTCCGTGGATGAATGCCATTTATTTAAGCAACTCTATAAAGATACTTTATTTTGGAGTCACCTTATTCCTCTTGAACAAAAGCCTACATTGTTGTTTATGTGTTTGGTTTTTTTTTTTTTTCTCCCCTGGGGTAAACACAGGATCCTCCTTGGCCCGGAATAGCTCTTGGCTTACACATTATTCCCTAAGCTACTGTGTCTCATCTTTCTACCATCAAAGCTATTATCCAACCTCAAGCTTCTGCTTTGGGGTTTTCTCAGGTGTGGTTAGAAAACTACCTTCTTCGCAGACCACAAATTACTGGAGACATAGGTGGAACTCTTCAGCTAATCTTCTTGAAGCCCCTCTAGGCTTAGGTGATGAGAAAATATCCTCTTTCAGTGGGGAAGAAGTCAGTAGCATCCTAGTAACTCTTTCCAAAGAAATCCCCTCCTACCCCCCCACCCCCACAAATTTGGTCACTTCTAAGACAACTCTTTAATATACTTGAAGGTGAGGGGCTGAAGATTATAAAACATATTTTAAATCATCCCTCCTTTGCAAGCCACGTTGACAATTCTACTTTCGCTTGGGAGTATGAAAGTATTTGGCAAAAACGGTCTCGAGTCTTTTAGAAACTAACATTGAATTCTAATTTAATATCCAGTTACAGACTTACTTAAACCAAAAGTCTGAAATTAAACCTAAAAAATAAAATTAACATTAATATGAAGTATAATATGGTATATATACACACTAACAAGACATAATATATACCATTCACTACTACAGTCTCTAGGTCACATGACCAGTGTCCTAATCTTTCTAAATTCAAATCCTTACTTTCTATATCTCTACTTAGTGCTCTAGAAATGCTGATTTTCTTGAGATTGCCTGTACTTTCCATGCTATAGCTTCTTTCCACATCTCTGCATGTGTTCTTCTAAGTAAAATAAGTTAATGAGCTTTGATAAATGTATACTTTGTAGAACCATAACTCCAATCAATGTAGAGACATTTACTTCGCTCCAGAAAATTCCCTTTTGCCCCTTAGCAATCAGTTTGCCACCCTACCTCTACCTTGAGAGACCAATATTTTGAATTCTATGATTATAGGTTACTTTGCCTGTTGTATAAATGAAAACATACTGCAAGGTTTGTCCAACTATAGGTCAAATTCAGCTTGACACCTATTTCTGAAAAGAAACTTTCATTAGAATACTAATGAATACTAATTAATTCTAATTTCATTAAAATTAGCCATGCCCAGGTACTTCATGGATTTCACATGACAATGGCAGAGCTGAGTAGTTATAACAGATCATATGGCTCAGAACCTAAAATGCAATCTTTTTTTTTTTTTTTAAGATTTTATTTGTTTATTCATGAGAGACACAAGGGAGAGAGAGGCAGAGACCCAGGCAGAGGGAGAAGCACGTTCCATGCAGGGAGCCCAATGTGGGATTCGACCCCAGGACTCCAAGATCACCCCCTGGGCCGAAGGCAGGCGCTCAACCGCTGAGCCACCCAGGGATCCCCTAAAATACAATCTTACAGAAAAATTTTGCTGACCCTCATCATACTATTTATACTCTTTGTGTCTGGCTTCTGTCCCTAAGGAAGTTTTAGAGATTCACCCATTTTGCTGCATTCCTCTATTTTTTTTTTTCAGTTCCATCCTTTATTATTGCTGAGTAGTATCCCAAACTATGAATATCACACAATTTGTTCATAACTTCTGTTGATTAAAATTTATGTCATTTTAAGTTTGGGCTGTTAAAAATAATGTATACAAAATAATGCATATGTTCTAAATAATCTTAGTAGAATACTATAAAATAAATAGAATGGTGTTTTTTTAAGAAAAGACATGTTTAATTTTAACAAAGCCCAATTTATTGTTGTTTAAATGCTTAGTATTTTCTGTGGCCTAAGAAATCTGCCTACTCCAAGGCTACAAAGAATCTCCACTATGTTTTTTGTAAAAATATTATATTTTTAAAATTTGCACTTATGCCTATAATTAATAGCAAATATATTCTATATAAAACACTTTGTCAAGGTTTATTTTTTTTCATGCAAACATCCAGTTGTCTCCACATTATTGTCAAAAATTATCATTTCTTCCAAAGGACTACCTTGGTATCTTTGTTGAAAGTCAATTAATAATATATGTGTGGGTCTGTTTCTGGAATCTCTCTTCTATTCCATCAGTCTGTGTCTTTCCATAGAGTACTTCTGGAAGTAAGGCTGGAAAAGAGCACCATTTTTCCCTTCTTTCTAAAACTTGTTTTGGCTATTGGTCCTTGACATTCCATGTAAATTTTAAATTATAATTTATGTTTCCAACCAATGGACAAAAAGTTTCTCCTGGAATTTTTGTTGTTAGAACTTTGACTCTTCAGCTAAATTTAGAGAGAGCGAACATCTTATTTATTGAATTTTCCAACCCACGGTTTTGATATATCTCTTCATTTATTTACATTGTGTTTCATTTCTTTGTGCACTGCTTAGTAATTTTTAGTTTACAGTTCTTGCACTCATTTTTTGTTTAATTTACATATTTTATGTCTTTTTCTTATACTGGAAATGCCTCTACATTTTTATTTGATTTTCCATTTCTCAGTTGTAGTAAAAACACCTCTTAAAATATATTGGTCTTCTACCAGTGGGTCTGCTGAATTGACATAATTATAGTAGTATTTGGTGGACATCTTGTGATTTTCTGCATAGATAATATTGTCTTTAGAGAGAGAGTTTTAATTCCTCCATTCCAATCTTTATGTCTCTTTTTTCTCTTGCTTTAGTGCAGTGGGCTAGGACATTAAATACAATAAGGAATGGAAGTGGTGATAGCAGACATACTTGTGTTCAATCAATCTTGATAGAAAATGTTTAATATTTTACTATTTAATATTATGTTAGCTTAAGATGTTTTGTATATGTCTTTAGCAAACTAAAATTTTTTATGGTTCTAATATATGTTTATATCATAGACATTGAATTTTGTCACATGTACATGGGTTTTATCCTTTATGCTGTTAATATAGTTAACCACAGTGTTTGAATTTTGACTATTGAACCAACCTTGCATTCATGGAAATGACTCAAATAAGTCAGATCATTTTTATGTTTTGCTAATTTAATTTTCTGATATTTTCTTAAGGATTTTTGTTTCCATGTTCATGAGTGATACTTTCTTTAATTTTCTTGTAATGTCTTCATTAGCATTGGTCTCAGGAATATGTTGGCCTAATTAGATGAGTTGGGAAGAATTCCCTACTTCTCTATTTCCTGAAATAGTTTAGTAATATTGGTGTATGCCTTTCTTAAATGTTTCATAAAATTGACTAGCAAAATCAGCTAAACTGAAGTTTTCTACATTGAAAAGAGTTATTTAATAAAACTTTAATTTCTTAATCAATTTTATTATTTTTTTCATCAAGTTTTATTTTATAAATGTTCTCTATTTATTTATATGATTTCTATATTATGTATTTCTGATTCTATTATTATTTATTTACTTTTTGCACTGGATTTACTATGTTTTCTAGCTTCCAAAGTGAATATGTAGATATTTTATTTTTAGTTTCCACTATTTTCCAAGAAAGGTGTTAATAGTTACAAATTTCCTCTAGGTACTGAATCAGTTGCATCCCACAAATTTTGACTTTTTTGTTTTACTATTAAGTGTGAAGTGATTTTATATGCTAATATAGCCGATGATTTCTGCTTTGATATATAGATTACTTAGAAGTATATTTTCTTTCCAAATATTTGAGATTTTCTTAACCTAATTTTAATCTCTAATTTCATTCTATTGTCATTAAATATACATTGTGAGATTTCAATGCTTTGGAACTTATTCAGAGTGATCTTATTCTCTGGCATATGTTTTATCTTGGTGAATACTCCCTTTATACTTAAAACATGCATATAATGCCATTGTTAGTAGTGTTTGTTGAATGTAAATTGGGTCAAGTTGATTGATGATATTGTTCAGATCTTCTATAACAATACTAATTTTGTATTTACTGTTCAGTTAACTGAAAGAAGGCAAATTGATTCTCCAGTTATCTTTGTCAATTTTTCTTTTTATCCCCTTAGTTCTTTCAGGTTTTGCTTCATGTATTTTGTAGCTCTGTTATTGTGTTCATAAACATTTAGAATTGTTTTGTCTTCCTGATATAATTGCCACTTTTATCATGACCCTTAAAAGCTGTTTAAAGCCATAGGTTTTAATTCAGGCTGATATTGCCTTTGGTCACATAGCTCTCTCAAAAATTTCAGTGGCTTACTATCTGTCTGATTCTTAAAATCCCTATACCAGTAGACACATTTACAATTCTTTTTAAAATATGCCTATGTCTCTCTCAGCTTAAGTCATTACTTTATTTAGGCTTTCATAGATAATTCTTATTCTCTTTTACTGAGCTGTTTTGCCTAATTCAGAGAATTTTTCTGGGGTCCACATTAATCTATTCAAAAGACTTAACAAAAAGTAGATGGTCTCCCCATGATTTTTTTTTTATTTTGCTCTGAGGCTGTCTTAATATTAATACTAAATAGATTTTGTGGTTTATATAAATTATCATTATTTTCTTTTAAATGTTAAGGAAAAAAGTTTTGTTTTCCAATCTGTAAGTCTCAAAAGTTCCCTATTCTGATTTTCATCCTTTCTTTAAAAAAAAATCAATCCTTTTATGAACTCATGTCTTTCTCATAGATCATTATTAAATGCAGCTGATAAATAACAACCAACTCACACTAGGAAGATTCTTTTTTAAAAAAATGTTCATGTAAAGCCTCAATTTTATTATGTCGTTATATATCATCCAAGTTATCCATTGTGTATTTTATGAAATACTGCTGAAAATACAGTTCATTCTTTCTCTAGATTTGTTTCTTCTCTAGCCAACAATAAAAGAAGTGATACACACTTTTGGCTTTTGGTTTAGAAAACCTCTCACTTCCAGTATCTGTTTCACTATTCATCAAGTGAACTAAAATAACAAACAACCCCAACTTGCTCAGTGACTTGCTACATTAAATACTTATTTCTTGTTCATGTTGTGTGAGAGTTGCTGATTAGCTGAAACTCTATGCCAGCTATGGTTCCATTTCATGTATTCTTCATTTGATCAAAGTTGAAGAAGTAATCCCAAAATGACATATACTTATTTCAATATCTTGTATTCTTCATCCTTGTTAAGAACTGTTTATAAAATCTCCTGACTTCTAGAGCTCCATGTTAAAGTTGGACAGAAGATTTTGCTTGATATCTGTAAGAGAGAAGTGAAACAGTGGGCATTACTCTCTGAAGAATATAAAAATACTATACCACTATGGTAAATGGGGCAGTGTTAGGTGTACTCTAGTTTATTCTTGCTCTTTTTTGCTCTAAATTTAATGTCCTTCCTAAGTGCTATCCTATTGACCAATAGAGACCTCAAGCTCACCAGTAAATATTTGGTTGTAGATGCACATGGCAAATGAACTCCCCACAGTCTTTCCCTTCCATGGTTAGATGTGCTTGACTTCTCAAATTGATTAGTGACTTCTCTGATTCTCAAAAATCTTTGTCTAGTCCTTCAATTTTTAAATCTTTTTCTACATTTGTATAATTTCAAATTCTTAAAAGAAATCCCTATTCTTTTTTAAAAATTTATTTACTTATTCATGAGACACACACACACACAGAGAGAGAGAGAGAGAGAGAGAGGCAGAGACACAGGCAGAGGGATAAGCAGGCTCAATGCAGGGAGCCTGACATGGGACTCGATCCCAAGTCTCCAGGATCAGGCCCTGGGCTGAAGTCAGTGTTTTTTTTTTTGTTTTTTTGTTTGTTTGTTTGTTTTTTTTTTTTTGAAGTCAGTGTTAAACCGCTGAACCACCCGGGCTGCCCTAAATGCCTTATTCTATAAAACTGCCCCTCATTGCCTTTGAATCCTAATACACCTGTAGTCTGACAGACAAAAAAGATCACATTTAAAGTAACTGCTTGGATGTGGCATGGATCACATTCTATTTGCATGGGCCAAAACATGACCAAGATGAACATCATTGAGATGAGAAGAATCCATGCATATGGGTATGAGTATATGAATATTTGCCAAAATAATATAATCTACTACTCTTACCATTCCCTGATGCAATCACTAGGTTATATGTTTGGATTAAGCATTGAAATCCTTCAGCAAGTTTTGGGGATAGACACAATTCCAGTCAATTCAGGGATTGCTATAAGGAAACAAGGATAATCTGTATGGAGCAGTAACTCACATGTGTCCACTAAGATTAATTAATAGCAAATGCAATAGTTGTTCATTTTGTAGTTAAGTTTCAACTGTCCTAAGATAATCTTTTCATATCTTTTTTTGTAAACCAGAATGAAAGATCTCCCTTAAGTGACATCAGCAATATGGCTGAATAAAACATCGCTCATCATATCACTCCCCACAACATCAATAATTTGGCATCCATCCACAGACAAAATTACTTTATAGGAGCTGTGGAACTCAACACCATATATCAAGATCCAGAGAGAATCTTTCCCACCTCCATTGAGTAATAGGCATACCCACTTTGGTCCCAGCTGTGGACGATGCAGAGATCTATAAATGACGTCCAGGAGTCCTTTGCCAACTTTCTCTTAGGCAATCTCCCATGGATGAAAGAGCCTTTGTGGGAAGTACAGCTATTCAGTGGAGAAGCTCCAGAACAGTTGGAACAACAACAAGAATTCTAGGTTTGTATACATTAAAGATGGCAAGAGGAACAGTTTGACTTTATCTGCAACACTCCACATCCAAAGTAGCACAGCTCAGTGCAAAGAAAGACCTCAGCCCATGATTTATTCTTGAGGAGAAACAAAAGCTGTAAGTGAGTACCTGGAATCCCTAGTGCAGGACACTGCCAAAAAGGCCCATTTCTCTCTTGCCTAATGCAGAGCACTAAGTCATGAACTATATCACTGGGGGACAGAAAGAAACTGGCAGAGTAGTAGATAGGACCCTTAGAGGCCATTAACAGGGCATAGATCCTGCTACCTCACAACAAAGACTCTATCAAGAAGCATAGTTATAATAGCTGGGGACATCACAGACAGATTTCCGCAAATGACAAATGGGAAGCCCTAGTTATCTGCTACCTATCCCACATACACCCCATACCATATGACCAGATCCCTGATTCATGCTCTCAATAGCAGTAATAGCAAGCTTTGACAGGCAGCTAATGAGCACATGAAGAAATTCAGCCCAAATCTATGGGTCAGAGAGAGATGACAAACTTGAGTTTTACCTCTGCTCTTGTGAAATCAAAAGAGAGGCTGTCAGCAGGTAAACTGCAGGACTAACAAAGGCATATAAACTTAAGAATTTTGCCACAAGGTGGAGCAAGGAACATGGGGGCACCATATAAATAGGTCTGAGAAAGCTGTCAAGTGCCTAGCACAGTTGATGGGAATTATTTCTCTCCTAAAGTCAGTCAGCAAATAGTAGAAGACACGACTACTATTTTAAATGTAAAGACAAAAGTGCAAGACTTTGAGGAATATAAGAAATCAAGGAAACATGACACTACCAAAGTTTCACAGTAATCTTCCAGGAACCACACCAAAACCATGAAAGTCTGTGGTTAATCTGATAAAGAATTCAAAATACAAGGATTTTAAAAATCTGAACCTCAATGGGCTACAAGAAAACACAGAAAGGCAATTCAGTACAATCAGGAAAATAATACATGAGAAAAATGAGAGGTTTAACAAATATATAAAAATCACAAAAAAGAACCGAACAAATTCTGGAGCTAAATAATACAATGAATAAAATTTAAAAATGCAGTAAAGCATCAACAGCTGTGTGGACCAAGTAGAAGAAAGAATCTATGATTTAGAAGATAGGGCCTTCAAAATTATGTAGTTCAAGGAGAACAACAATAAAACAATGGAAAAGAGTGGAGACAATCTATGTGGGATTCTGCATAGATTTGAGATTCCATTAAAAAAAATAATCTTCTAATTATTGCAGTCCTGTAGAAGAGAAGAAGGGGGAAGCAAGTTTATTTAAAGAAATAATGATTGAGAATTTCCAAAATTGGGGAGATATTTGGATATACACATTCATTAAGTTCATATTCCACCAAACAAACTCAACTTAAAGAGATTTTCTTCAAGACAAATTATAATAAAATTATTAAACAGCAAAAGATTTTTAAAAGTATCTTAAAGGTGGTGAGAAAAAAGAGGCTTATAACTAACAAGGCTATCAGCAGATTTCTTAGAAACCTTACAGGCCAGGAGAGAACGTAATGATATATTACGTTTTTTTAAAGAGCTTTAAAAAAAAAAATCAACCAACCAATAATACTCTGTCCAGCAAAGCTGTCTCCTTCAGCAGCCCAGGTGGCTTAGCAGCTTAGGACCACTAACCCAGGGCATGATTCTGGAGACCTGGGATTGAGTCCCACGTTGGGTTCCCTGCATGGAGCCTGCTTCTCCCTCTGCCTATGTTTCTGCCTTTCTCTCTGTGTGTGTCTCTCATGAATAAATAAATAAAATCTTTAAAAAAAAATGGAGAGAAAAAGACTTCCAGATGAAGAAAAACTAATGGTCATCACCACTAGACTTTCTTTATAAGAAATATTGAAAGGAATTCTTCAACGCTAAAATTAAACGATGCTAATAAGTAATGTCAAAAAATGAAAATACAGCTGAGTGAAGTAAGTCAGTCGGTGAAGGACAAACATTATATGTTCTCATTCATTTGGGGAATATAAATACTAGTGAAAGGGAATATAAGGGAAGGGAGAAGAAATGTGTGGGAAATATCAGAAAGGGAGACAGAACGTAAAGACTGCTAACTCGGGGAAACGAACTAGGGGTGGTGGAAGGGGAGAAGGGCGAAGGGTGGGAGTGAATGGGTGACAGGCACTGGGGGTTATTCTGTATGTTAGTAAATTGAACACCAATAAAAAATAAATTAAAAATAAATAAATAAATAAATAAATAAATAAATAATAAAAAAAAATAAACCCACAAAAAAAAAAAATCTTCATGAACTGTCGAGCGCTCTACGAATGTACCAGTTACTTTTATTATAGTCTTATGATAGTCTTAAAGTATAGACTTTATTATAGTCAAAAAAAAAAATGAAAATACATAACTGCTAAAAGCAAGTATATAGTCAAATTCAGAATACATTAATACTGTAATATGATGGTGTATTAAACACATAACTCTAGTGTAAAGGCTAAAGGAGCAAAATCCTTTATAAGAACAAAAGTCTCTTATTAACAATATCTATAGATACAATAATTCGTTAATGAATACCTAATATAAAAATAAGTAAATTGTGAATCAAAAACATAAAAATGGGAGGGGGAGTAAAAGGGTAAACTTCTGGTATGTGATCAGAATTAAATTGTTATCAATGTAAGATAGACTTCCATATTTAAGCATGTTTTATTTAAGCCTCATGGGAATAACAAAGCAAACATCTACGGCAGATACACAAAGATAAAAGAAGAGAATCAAAGCATATCACCATGGAAAACCAATTCACAAAGGAAGGAAGCAAGAGAAAATGAAAAGAACAAATGAAGAAACAAGATTATAAAATAGCCATAAAATAATAAATGAGATGATATTAGTAACTCCTTACTAACAAAAATTACTCAAAATGCAAGTGGATTAAATTATCTAATCAAAAGGCTTATAATGGCTGGACGGAAAAAAAAAAGACCCACTATAAGCTGCCTACATGAGATTCACTTCAGCTTCAAATATACATAGGCTCAAAGTGAAGGGATGGAAAAAGTTATTTCATTCGAGTGGAAGCCAAAAGAGAGCAGATACAGCTATACTTACATCAGACAAAATAGACTTTAAGCCAAACGCTGTATTAATACACAATGAAGGTTATTATATAATGATAAAGGGTTATTCACCGAAAGTATATAACAATTATGAATATATATACACCAAACATCAGAGGACCCAGATGTATTAAACAAATACTAACAGATCTGAAAGAAGTACACAACAATACAATACTAGTAGGGGACTCCAATATCCTTCATTCAATAATGGCTAGATTATTCAGACAGAAAATCAATAAAGAAACATTGGACTTGAACTATACTTACACAAAATGGATCTAGCAGACACACAGAACATTCCAACAAAGAGCAGCAAAATACAGTCTTCCAAGGACACATGGAACATCTTCCAGGATAGGTCATATGATAGGTCGCAAAACAAATTTTAGCCAATTCAAGAAGACTGAAATCATACCAAGTATCTTTACTGATCACAATGTTATGAAACTAGGAATCAACAATATAAGGAAAAGTGGAAAATTTATAAATATGTGGAAAGCAAATAACACTCCTGAACAACCAATGGGTCAAAATTCATTTATAATAACACGAAAAACAGTAAAATACTTAGAAATAAATTTAATCAAGGAGAGGAATATCTGTACACTGAAAAATATAAGGCGATGAAAGAAATTGAAGAAGACACAAATAAATGGAAAGATATCCTGAGTTCAAGTACTAGAAACATTATATTGTTAAAATATCCATCCAATCCAAAGACACCTATATATTCAATGCAATCTCTATTAAAATTTCAATGTCATTTTCCACAGACATAGAAAAACAATCTTAAATTTGTATGAAACCTCAAATAGCTAAAGCAGTTCTGACAAAGAAGAACAAAGCTGGAGGCATCACATTTCCTAATCAGACTATTTTATAGAGCAATAGTAATCAGAACAGTATGATATGAGCATAAAAATAGATACATAGACCAATGGAACAGAATTGACAACCCAGAAATCAATTCTCCCCTATAAGGTCACATCATATTTCACAAAAAAGCCAAGAATACTGAGTGGAGAAAGGATAGTCTCTTCAATAAATAGTGCTGGTAAAACTGAATAATCACATATAAAATATTAAATTGGACCCCTATTTTATCCTATATACAAACATTTACTCAAGGTGGATTAAAGACTTAAACATAAAGCCTGAAACTGTGTTAACTCCTAGAGAAAAATATAAGTAACAACATTTTCATATTGGTCTTGGCAACAATATTTTGGATATGACACCAAAATCACAAGCAACAAAAACAAAAGGAAATAAATGGGACTATATCAAAAAGTTTCTACACAGCAAGAGGAACAATCAACAAAATAAAAACACAACCTTTGGAATGGGGACAATATTTGCAAACCAAATACTTGATAAGAAGTTAATATCCAGAATATATATAGAACTCATACAACTTGATAGCAAATAAATAAAAAACAACCTGATTAAAACATGAGAAGAATGGAATAGACATTTTCCTAGAACAGACTTCTTAAAAATGGTCAAAGAGGTACATGAAAAGATGTTCAACATTACTAATCATGAGGGAAATGAAAACCAAAACCACAATGAGATATCACCTCACATTTATCATAATGGCTATCATCAAAAAGACAGGTGATAAGTGTTAGGAACCTTTATACATTGTTTGTAGGAGTGAAAATTGGTGTAGCCATTATAAAGCAGTATGGAGATTCCTCAAAAATTTAGGACTAGAACTACCCTATGACCCAGCAATCCTACTTCTGGATATTTGTCCAAAATATTTGAAATCAGGTCTTGAAAAGATTTTTGCAGTTCCATGTTCATTGCAGCATTATTCACAATAGTCAAGACATTGAAACAACCTAAGTGTCTGTCTACAGATGAATTGGTAAAGATGTGTGTGCATACATACGTGCATATTTATGTATAATAAACATACATATGCATATACACAATGAAATATTATTCAGTCACAAGAAAAAAAGAAATCCAGCCATTTGCAACAACATGGATGGACCTTGAAGGCATTATGCTAACTGAAATAATTCAGAGAATGATAAATGCTATACAATACCACTTATATTTGAAATTAAAAAAAAAAAATCAAACTCAGAATAGTGGTTGCCAGGGGCTGAGTGTTAGGGGAAATGACATGGTGGTCAAAGGGTACAGACTTTCAGTTTTAAGATGAATATGTTCTGGGGATCTGATGCATAGTCGTGATAGTTAATAATACTGTATTATATAATTGAAAGTTGCTGCTAGCATAGATTTTTAATGGCCACACCAGAAAAAAAGAGATTATTATTACATGAAGTGAGGAAGGTATGAACTAACCCTACTGTGGTAATTGTTTCTCAATATATGAGTATCAAGTTATCACCTTGTTCACTTTAAACTTACACTATATGCCAAATATATCTCAATAAAGCTGAAAAAATTTAAAATTTAAAAAATTCCAAGCATATTCTTAAGGATACTTATTTGAACTAAATACACAAAGTGTTGAAACTCTACTCTCGGGATCCCTGGGTGGCGCAGCGGTTTAGCGCCTGCCTTTGGCCCAGGGCGCGATCCTGGAGACCCGGGATCGAATCCCACGTCAGGCTCCCGGTGCATGGAGCCTGCTTCTCCCTCTGCCTGTGTCTCTGCCTCTCTCTCTCTCTCTGTGTGACTATCATAAATAAATAAAAATTAAAAAAAAAAAAGAAACTCTACTCTCAAAAGAAAAACACCTCTATTCTCAATCAAAATTTGGTATATCATGTAAACAACCTTTATCATCAAATACTAGTTTTCTTGGAGGGTTTGTTTGGCCCCTAAACTAGCACTTTCATGTTAGTGAATGTTACTCATAGTCCACAGGGCACCCCTGTCTCTCTGTAAACTTTACATGTGCTTAACCAAGAATTTAAAAGCAATAGTTTAACAAGAAAGTGCTACTTCTCCCTAATAGTGTTCCCAGGTCTTTGTCTACTGTAGTTAAAAATCATACTTCTGAAGCAAGGATCTGGAGGGAACATTTTACCTGATTATGGTCAGTAATACACAAAACCTGCCAAACATCCTTAGGAACAAACCAAACAACCTAATTCAGGTGGCCGAGAAGCTACCTCTTCAGAGTTGTCCCCTTCTGTGCCATTTTAATTACTTTCTGAGTTTCACAGAAAGCTGACATTTTCAATGAAGACATCGCCACCAAGGCAGAGCAAATCCATGGCTGTATACAGCCTCACATTTCAGGCTTCTACAAATATTTTTAGCTGGATCAAGTCCATAGTGCTACATATGCTCTATTTACATCCATTCCCATGGAAACAGATACCATATCACAAACACGAAATTATAAATTCACCGCTTGATGACAGGAAAAAATAAGAAAATAAAAATTTTATTTGGCTGGAACAACAAGAGCTCTTAGTTGAACAAAAACAACAAACCTGGTGGTAGGAGCAAGGAAAACATTGGAAACAACAAAAGTTATCTTTTCTTTCAAAAAATTAAGTTTTCCCAAGAAGAAAAAATATAGTTTTGAAGCTGAAATTGATCTATTAGACACAAATTTGATGAGAAAATAATAATTCCAAGTGATGTCAGCTAACAACATAACATGGAAACTCTTTCATCTGGCCTTTTAGGCTTATCTAGGATTTGATTCCAAACCTACATGGTAACATCAAACTTTAGGATGTTTTCTTTTTCTTTTTGTATATTTTTTTTATTGGAGTTCAATTTGCCAACATATAGTATAACACCCAGTGCTCATCCCGTCAAGTGTCCCCCTCAGTGCCTGTCACTCAGTCCCCCCGTCCCCCCCAGCCACCTCCCCTTCCACTACCCCTTGTTCGTTTCTCAGAGTTAGAAGTCTCTCATGGTTTGTCGCTCTCTCTAATATTTCCCACTCATTTTCTCTCTTTTCCCCTATAATCTCTTTCACTATTTTTTATATTCCCCATATGAGTGAAACCATATAATGTTTGCCTTTCTCTGATTGACTTACTTCACTCAGCATAATACCCTCCAATTCCATCCATGTCGAAGCAAATGGTGGGTATTTGTCGTTTCTAATGGCTGAGTAATATCCCATTGTATACATAGACCACATCTTCTTTATCCATTCATCTTTCGTTGGACACCGAGGCTCCTTCCACAGTTTAGCTATTGTGGACATTGCTGCTAGAAACATCGGGGTGCAGGTGTCCTGCCATTTTACTGCATCTGTATCTTTGGGGTAAATCCCCAGCAGTGCAATTGCTGGGTCGTAGGGCAGGTCTATTTTTAACTGTTTGAGGAACCTCCACAGTTTTCCAGAGTGGCTGCACCAGTTCACATTCCCACCAACAGTGCAAGAGGGTTCCCCTTTCTCCACATCCTCTCCAACATTTGTTGTTTCCTGTCTTGTTAATTTTCACCATTCTCACTGCTGTGAGATGGTATCTCATTGTGTGTGTGCGTGTGTGTGTGTGTTTAAGATTTTATCTATTCACGAGAGACAGAGAGAGAGAGAGAAGGGCAGAGAGGCAGAGACACAGGCAGAGGGAGAAGCAGGCCCCATGCAGGGAGCCTGACGTGAGACTCGATTCCGGGGCTCCAGGATCAGGCCCTGGGCTGAAGGCAGGTGCTAAACCTCTGAGCCACCCGGGCTGCCCATTGTGGTTTGGATTTGTATTTCCCTGATGGCAAGTGATGCAGAGCATTTTCTCATGTGCTTGTGGCCATGTATATGTCTTCTTTGGTGAAATTTCTGTTCATGTCTTCTGCCCATTTCATGATTGGATTGTTTGCTTCTTTGCTGTTAAGTTTAATAAGTTCTTTATAGATCTTGGATACCAGCCCTTTATCTGATACGTCATTTGCAAATATCTTCTCCCATTCTGTAGGTTGTCTTTTAGCTTTGTTGACTGTTTCTTTTGCTGTGCAGAAGTTTTTTATCTTGATTAAATCCCAATAGTTCATTTTTGCTTTTGTTTCCCTTGCCTTCATAGATGTATCTAGCAAGAAGTTGCTGTGGACATTTTCTATCCACTTTCTATGCAATTCAAGTCAAACTGAACTGTTTAGTTGTGCACAGTGTTTGTACATTTCTGCCAAATGTATTTTGCTCCTGTTTTTCCCCTCTCAATAATTTAACCCATCACCTCCATAATTTAAAATCCTACCTATCCTTCAAGTCACACCTCAAATGGCTTTCATTTAGAAGCCTACCTTCATTGCCTTAGCCATACAAAAGTTCCTTCCTATGTGGTTCCTTATTTCTAACCCTCTCATAAGCCCAAGACTCTACTTTGAATTGCCTTTCTCTCTTAGGGCTTTTTTTTCCCCCTTCATCATCAGACTGTAAGCAAATATACAGACTTTGAAAAACACACACCATTAATGTTTACGAAACGTTACTGAAAGTAGCAAGCAATGGAGAGGTTAAGTTTTTCATCTCTATAAAAATTGAATCTAAATGTATCACATCCATGTAGAATTTAAACTGAGGGGACACGGTACTTGTAAATCTCAGTGCTGCATTGAAGTGAATGAGCAAATAACTCATTGGGAACACTCATATTTCATTCAGAATTGTTCCATAAGCCATGGTGAGAAGGGTTGATGCTCCAGCATCTTCCTTTTATAGATAAGAAAATGTATGTGCAGAGACGCTGTATGGTTTACCCAAGTCACAGTGGAATCAGAGCTAATGCTAGGATTAGAGCTGACAGCTTTCAGGTCAACAGCCTCATTCACTCAGCTGTATCTCTTAAAAAGCATTTCTAAGCTTCTGATGGAGTGGTTCTGAACTCGACCATGATACTGAGTAGTTTTGTTTTTCATTTGAGTAGTTCACATACCTCGATGTCCCCAATGAAAATGAGTCTGATAATTTGTAGCATTAAAATTATTTTAAATAGCACAAGTCCCACATTCCTCATGTATCAGAATAATGCAGATTAAGAATTTTAAGTCATTAAAAGGGCACTCTGAACCTTTTCCAATGAAGTGATAAAAAATACTTCCCAGAACAGTGGCAGTCACAGAATGCACATATTATAACTAAATATTGATATATAATAATTGAGCTAAAGTAAACTGCAATGAAAGTAGCAGATAAACAATTCAAGGAAACAGCAACACAATTTAATTGTATTATGATTGCTTTGTAATAATTAAACATCAAAGTCAACGTGTATAAAAGGATACTTCTGAAGCAGCCGCACAAATTGCCTCAAAGCCAACTTTGTTTGAAGATAAGCTGTAAAGTCTAATAAAAAGAAAAATTAAAAGGCCCCCTGTGTAAAAAGGTTTGGAAATTGAATGGAAGTTTAAATAGCTATTGAACTGTATAAACTGTGGGGGGGATTTTTCCATAAACTTCAAAGAATTTTCAAACAATTCAATATTATACCTTTTCCACCTAATTCCCCAAATTATTAATAAAAATTTCTAATAGACTACAGTATCTAAAAGAATCAGGGAAAATTAAATCCTGAAAGTTACAAGAACAAAGAAAGGGCATGCAGGTCCTCATTAGTGAGAAAACGTATCATAGTTTCACTTCTGTGATGGGAAATAATGTCTGCACAGCCACCCACCCAAGTAGCAGTTTCCAAGGCCTATGTCTTTTAAAATGGACAGATCACAAATAATGTGACCCAATTTTCTGCCCTGTTTTTACAAACCAGCAAAATTTTGTAAGTTCTAGAAAACCCTAATGTTACTCTGTAAAATTGCAAGTGTCAAGTGTTTTTATGGCAACACAAAGAGTTCTCTATTGAGACAAATACTGGGCAATTTTTTTCCTAAAATCTATTTAGCCAATTCTAGTGCTGGGAGGTAAAACAATTAAAATTGAAAGAAAACTTAATATGTTATAGGTATCATTTGAATACTAGCTACTTGAAAATAATGCCTGTGGTGGTGTACTTTTGTTATTATTATCTTTCTACATTTTTCCTACAACTGGTGACATAAATGCACCCTTTCTTCCCATCTAAAAATTATCCCCAAAGAAAA
The DNA here is from genome assembly GCF_003254725.2 of Canis lupus dingo. Taxonomy (NCBI): domain Eukaryota; kingdom Metazoa; phylum Chordata; class Mammalia; order Carnivora; family Canidae; genus Canis; species Canis lupus. The sequence goes on along the minus strand of NC_064257.1, from coordinate 25,245,446 downwards.
CAAGGTTTCCTTCTTAGGATAAATCTATAAATCATGTCATAATAAATCAGGACTGAGATACACAAAGTCACCTTCAGAATTCTGAATGCCTTCCAACTCAGGAAGTCTTATTAACATATCCAAACACAGTCTGCCTGAGACAGAAGCAGAGTTGGTCAGCTCTGTAATCATAGATAAACCAATAAGCAAAGTGGTACCTTCAAGGACTACTCAGACCAGCATGTTTCCATAGCTGAGGAGGTCTCGAATTTGCTGCACTTTGGCTCAGGGTGTGGTCCCGGGGTCCTAGGATCGAGTTCCTCATCGGGCTCCCCAGAGGGAGCCTGCTTCACCCTCTGCTGCCTAAGTCTGCCTCTCTCTGTGTCTCTCATGAATAAATAAATAAAATCTTAAAAAAAAAGAAAGAAAATGAAAGAATGAACAAGGCCATTGGAAAAGAAAGTATCTAAAACCTACTGAGATACAAGGTGAAGTTTGAAACAATAAATTCCTAAGACTTTTTTTCTACTTTACTCTCAACCTTTCTTGTGCATCCACTGGTCACTATGGAAGAAAGAAGAATTGAGGGGAGGCTGGAAAAATTTTGGTAATTTATTAAATGAAACTTTGCTTGACCTCTACAGGGTGTCATAAAAATGTGGCTAAATTAGCAACAGCAGCAGCATCTTTATCATCATCAAAATTTCCTCCACCCAACTGATCTCTGCTTTAATTTACATTAATTCAAAATACTACGAGCCATAGCTGTATAATGAATAAGGATAATGCCTGTATATCTTAACTGAGTAAGTGAAATAAAGAGAATGAATCTCGAAGTATACCACAAATAGAGGTACTCATCAAATATTGTCTTTTTTTCCCCCGTATCACAAGGAATCAAGTACCATACGTGCAAGAGTTGTGATCATAATCCTTATGATAGAAGAGCTCTTTTTATTTACTATTTATTAAATGTTAAATACCTGAATATATTTTTACTCTATATGCATTATAAACTAATAATATCCAAATCATAGCTTAAAAGTTTATGATATAATTTTTAAATCTATCCAATATTAAGGAAAGAAAAATCAAACAGGGGCATATAAACATAGTAAAAAAGAGTTGCCTCACATATTCCTCAGAGTCAGAGTTTCTTTCATTGTTTATATGCATGTCCTCTCTAAGCTTTTAATCTCTACCTTTTGTAGAATTAGACATTTTCTTAGTTTGATCAAGAAATAACCTATGTGAGATCAGCATGTAACTAATATTTTCTCATGTTCAACCACTTTGGGTTCAAAATAAGTAACACAAGCTGTAATAACTCAAATTTTAGTTGTACATTGCTACCTCCTGTCTAGTCCTAGATTATTTTTTTTTTTTAGTCCTAGATTTCTAGTCTCACCCCAAGGTTATCATCTTTAGGGTATCTCAGTGGTGTTAACTGACACTTGATTTTCCCTCAGTTTATCATTCATTCCACACATAGGTTTGAGCACCTTGTATGTACTAGACAAATCCCTTCACTAACCTCTACCCCTAAAAGATGATGATACCTATAAGCTCCTTCCACTGATCTATTTTGAAACAATCTTTATTATCTACTTGGGTCTCCCACTTCTCAGAAGTTCCAAAGAAGGAGGTGACAAAAGTGGAACTGAATGCACTTTCATCCTTACGGGGCTGAGGCTATCCTCCTCTGTGATCTGAGGAAGATACTCATTTTTTAAAGCTCTGTGTCATCTCTCATTATCTGACCACTGAGTTGTGTCTCTACCTAAGAGAATCCCTTATAAAAATTAGACTTTTTTAGCTTCTACCTGCAATCTTTGTTTCAATAAGGCTCATACCCAGGCCTCTGAGTTTTAACAGAAAATACTCACCCTCCCTCAGTCTCTGTCTTCAGGAGCTTACCTTTTCCAGTTTCCTTTGTCCAATTCAAGCCAATGTATCCAAATAAAAGCCTGGGAACCATTTTCCCTACTACTTTATTACCTGCTTCCAACTTTAAATTACAATTTTGTCTTAGAGACAGCTCTATTTGTAAAGTTAGAAGCAAAACTGATGCATATAAATAGTGAATAATATTTGACAGCATAAAAAAGTTACTTTCTACATATCCTAAGTTAATACAAATAAAAAATATAATTATTCAGTTTTTAAAAACTGTGAATCTAATCTAAAATAACATGAGGCTGGCTTTTTGCAAATAGTCAAGAGCAATCTACAAGAATGAGGAAATGACATGATGAAGTAGATCACAATGTTACTGGATGGGCATGCTTTGGCTAGATCTCAAGCAAGCCACAGGAGTAGTTAAACTAAGGAATAAAGTGCATTTCTAATGAAAGGAGCATATAGTTCACATAGTTAAAATCTCTGCCATCCTTGCCACAGATCATTGGATCAGATTGGGCATCAGACTAAAAATCTATACAATCTATACATCTGTATAGATTACTTCCAAACTAACTCAAAAGCTAGCGGTCTCTTACAGGTTGATATTGACCAGTGGAGTCAATGAAATTCAGCTTCTTGGGGAGTTTGAATGTATGAGTTATAGAGAGAGCTAGTAGATTTTAGAAAAGACTGAAAGACATAAGCCAAAACATATAAAGAAAAAAAAGTAGAGAAGATTGATAATGAGTTGAGAGTCATCTAGTCCCCATTCCAATGTAGGGGCAAGAGGAAGGGTGGGAGAGTGCAGGTGGCAGGAAAGTTGACAGTTAGTGCTCACTAAATGCCAGGCACTACTCTAAGTGCTTAACAAGCAGTAATTCATCCATTCTTTAAAAACGGTGAGAAAGATACCATTTTTATCTGCATTTAGCAATTGTGGCACCTACCTGATATCTTAGAGCTGAAAAGGGGTTGAGGGTATGGGCTCTGAGACAGACATCCTGGGTTTGAATACTTGGTGAGAACCAAGTGAGTTAATATAATAATCACTATATAAATGTGTAGCAATTACAAAAATATAACTACATATGGAAAAATGTCAAGCCAGTTAGTTATTAGTCAGTGTTACCAGAGAAACAGGCCAATAGGATATATAGATATATACATATAAGGGAAGATTTATTTAGGAACTGGCTGACGTGGTTAGGGAGGCTACGGAGTTCCACTATCTGCTACCTGGAGAACCAGGAAAGCTGGTAGTAGAATTCATTCTGAGTCCAAAGGCCTGAAAACTAGAGGAGCTTATGGAGTAGCTCCCAGTTACATGACTGAAGACCAGAGATCCTAAAAGACTGTTGGTGAAAGGCTGAAGGCCCAAGAACCAGGAGCTCTAATGTCTGAGAGCAGAAGATGAACACTCCAGCTTGAGAAGAGAGAGCAAGAACTCTTCCTTACTGTACCTTTTTGTTCTATTCAGGCCCTCAGCGAATTAGAGGATGCCCATCACATTAGTGAGAGTGGGTCTTTATTCAATCTACTGATTCAGAATCTGGTATCTTTTAGAAACCTTCACAGACACATCCAGAAATAATATTTTACCAACTCTCTGGGCATCTTTTAGTCCAGTCTAGTCTACACATAAAATTATCTATGACAGACTATATGTGTATGCTTTTAAAAAATATATTTTGTTTATTTATAAAAATCAGCATATTAATTAATCATCACCCTTCTATCTTATCACTAATAATTATTAGAAGTACTTGAAAATTGAAATTTGGAATCTTACAGTTTATATTTAAAATTTCTCAAGTGAGATATTGATAAATTATACTTATGAAATAAGTAGTCATTTCATAACGTTTTAGTACAGAGATACAGAAAAATGCTTGAGAAAAAGATCTATTTTATATGTTTTAAAGACAATAAGTAGAGGAAATGTATACAAAATTAAGATTAATATAATTTTTAAGTAGAGTCTTTGCAAATACCAAAAAAATAAAAGGTTGGATTTAAAAACAGAAGTCAGAATAATAACCCCATTTTTTTCTCAGTTATGTGCATAATCAGGTAGTAGAAAAGCCTGTTCTTAAATTGCGTAGACACTGCATCAAATTGCCCAAGAGTAATAGTATCATTTCTATAGCAATAGGAATAATTTTTTTTATCCTATTTAACATTTCATATAGCAAGTTACTCCTGCATTCAACTGTAATGTACCTGTAAACACAAGTTGATAAAGCAGAATGGGCAAAATTCAGCTCGATCCCAGTCTGGAGCTATGGAAAAATGAATTTATTTCTCTGTTTCCTGACCCAACTGAGATAAGAGAGATTTCAATTACAATGACATTTTATTTAATTCACATGTGTTTTTCAAGCACTTGGAGCAGAATTATATATTGTTTGATCTAATACCAAATTTATGTATCCTTTCTTCTATACCAGCTGGTTGCTCAAGTTCCAAAACAAATCATCTCTTATTTAATATGAAGTGTAAAGAAGGAAAGATTATTTCTGTAGTTTCTTTTCTTTCCATTGACTTACAATAAAACAAAAGAAAGCAATGGTGCATACAATCATGACTGAGAAAACATCCCCAAAAAGGAATGTTTTGTAAACATCAGAAATTCTCTACCCGAATGAAACATAATGAGCTGTTCTTCCTGAACATGAATTGGAAGAAGACAAATTATAAGATAGTATTGTAAAACTGCTGATATCACTTTTCAAACCCCAATTTTGTTCCTTTTCTGATTTAAATAAACTTGAAAAGTCAGGTTTATTAGTCCTGAAACACTAAATTTATGTGCACTGAGTAGAAAGAAAATCACCCTTACAGATTTATCAGCTTTAACAAAAAGGGCTGAATTAATTCTTAAATAAAAATTTCAAAAATTATATCAAGTTTCAGGTATACAATAACATAATTTAAATTAGACTAGTTTATTTGAATATCACACAAAAACAATTTGCCAAATTTTGACCCACAAAAAAACAAATGCCCAATTCCCAGGCTTTGATTGACATCTATTCTTTGAAGGAAAGTTCAATTGTTACTTATAACAGAAATTATAATATTTAGGTCTATTATGTAAATTTGAAGATATGGCATTCATGCGCAGCTTAAGATAATTAGATTTGGGTCCTTAACTATTACATCACATTGATACTGGCATTAACTCTTGAGAGCAGAAAGAATAAACAATCTGCCAGTAGAATTATTTTCCTAAAAAAAAAACATCTGATTGAAATGGGAGGTTCTAAATCATCTGTTACTCAAAACTAGATAAACAGAACTAGGCAAATGAGTTACTTATTTCTATGATGAACCAAACAAAATAGTAGTGAGCTCGAGCTGGCTCATACCAGATTATGAATCCTGATTATTTAATTTTCAAAAAATTTTCAAGCTGGTTGTTAGACACAGCTATTATTAAAAATCAAATTACATACATTTACAATTCAGTATATTTTGCATGTATTAAATACTCAAACCTCATCACCTCCCAATTATTTGAGTGCATCTTACAATCATCTTTGATAACTGATATTATTGATCTCTCTCATTTCTACATGGATAAAATATTGTAGTGGCCATTGCACACATCTTCCCAGTTCCAAGTTATTTGACTTAGCTAAAGTCAGCCATTGCAAGAATATTTATATTGCATTAATTAGCAAACATTACAAATCAAGGCATGTTGGGGCAGAGTAAAAGTTTATTAGTGGCTGTATCTGTTACATTGTGAATAGACAAAATATTAGGGTATCTTCTTCCAATATTTAAAAGCTATTATCTGATTCAGCAAAGAAGTTGGTCATGTCACTGGCAATTGAGTGAAATTCCAACATGTATTTGTAGTTTCATTTTATCTTTTTTTTTTTGAACACAAGTAAAAATATCCACCAACAGCATTATTGAAATACAAGCATCCTGGGATCCCTGGGTGGCGCAGCGGTTTGGCGCCTGCCTTCGGCCCAGGGCGCGATCCTGGAGACCCGGGATTGAATCTCACGTCGGGCTCCCTGCATGGAGCCTGCTTCTCCCTCTGCCTGTGTCTCTGCCTGTCTCTCTCTGTGTGACTATCATGAATAAATAAAATCTTTAAAAAAAAAAAAGCATCCATGAGTTGCAACTACAGCTTGTCTGTAGATATACACATTTGGCAAAGACCAAACAAAACATTTTGTTAGAATCAATTGGCTATATGGAACCTACAGTAAAGATTATTGCGTACTTCACTATTTGTTAACTGTGTGCTACACATCCTTTGTATCTGTAAAACATACATTTACATATATGCACTGTTTTGTTTTGTTTTGTTTTGTTGTAGGGAAACCAGTTGTTATTTTTTTACCAACACACTAGAAATTTCTGTATCACTGTCTTGGCCTAACACAGGTGAATGAGTTGTTTTTGTTGTTGTTGCTTTTGTTTTTTTCTTAAGTGTTCTGAACCTGTACGGAGCAGCTGAATCTGCTCGAAGTGAGTAGCATCTGGCTTTTCTCTAAATAGAGTCCCCGGGTGTTTGCCAGTTAGGTGAAGGAATCTTCTCTGTCACAACTGTGCCTGCGTTTGATTGCATAGAAAAATTTATTATAAACTGAAGTCAACAAATGGCAGATAAGGTAATTGCTCTAGTTAAATCATCGATCCCAACAAAAGGGATTAAGAAATTTCAAGTTATTTGAAATATTTCAAATATTTGAAATTTGTAGTTATTAATTCAGAAAACTACAATGTAGTCAAATTCTTCCATCTTTCTGCTCTGCCTTTTTCATTATTTTTGTTTTAATTTTTTTAAATGGTTGCAACAGCTCCAATGATCCTATTCTCACAGTTAAACATGCAATTATGGACGAACACAAACCTCTTCCTTACTTTAGGCAAGAAACACTTGCATTAAGTTCTCAACAGGCTTTCTCTCATTTCGCATTGTATCTCATACACACTCCTAACTCAACTATGGGCAAGAGAATTGAATTATCCTGACTGATATCCTCTCGGTCTCAAACTCCCCTAAAGGCGAAAGCATTCTAATAACTAAGCAAAACTGAAGTTCAAAGAAGAAAGAGATTTCTAACCAACAGTACTGCTTCAAGAACAACTCCAAAGATACAACACTCAACTTTGTCCTCAGAGAACTCAACTTTTTTTAAAAGATTTTATATATTTATTTGAGAGAGAAAGAGAGAGAGAGTGCTGAATTGCTCAGTGTGGAGCCTGATGTGGGGCTCCATCTCATGACCCAGAGATCATGACCTGAGCCAAAAGCAAGAGTCCAACACTTTACTGACTGAGCCACCCAGGGGCCCCTCAATTTTTTTAATTAAACAGACAAGTAAATGAACAATTACAATTCTTTGTTATCAGAACTCTAATAGATATTCTCTCAGCTGGGTCATCTCAACATTGTAAATTAAAATGGGAATGAAATCTGTGATCTATGCAAACACAAATTAAAACAAAAATCCTATATGAATATAGGATTATATACAATACATTCTGATGAGTGACCCCAAACATGAGAACTTTAAAAACTTGTTTCTAGGGCAGCCCTGGTGGCGCAGCGGTTTAGCTTCGCTGCAGCCCGGGGCATGATCCTGGAGACCCTGGATCGAGTCCCACGTCAGCATGGAGCCTGCTTCTCCCTCTGCCTGTGTCTCTGCCTCTCTCTCTCTCCATGTCTCTACGAATAAATAAATTTTGAGAAAAAAAAAAAAAAAAAACTTGTTTCCAATCCCTATTTCTTCCCATAACTTCGTGTGTAACATTGAGCAAATTCTTTAGTTTCCTCATCTTTAAGGAGTGAATGTACATATTAAATCAAATTTAAAAGCAAGAGAAAAAAAGAAATAATATACATGAAGTGATGTCTTGTGGGGCCACAATGAATGATTGCTATCTTTATAAAAATAGATTTTTTTTTACCTCCCCACCAAGAGAATGTTTACATAAAGGTTAGAGCACAACATTGAAAGTGCACAAATATTTTCAGCTAAATTGGAACACTTTCCTTAAATTAGCTTGAAATTAGGGCTCTCAGAGAAAGAAGAGTGTATATGGAAACTAAAAAGCAAGAATGTGAGAAACGATTTGTCAGAGGATGCTCTGTTTTGGCATCAATATACTTTTGCCTTGCCAAGATTTCAATTCTTCAATCAAAAAATATGTATTTTGGGAGATAGTTTTCAGATTATTTACTGTCTTTCTGAGTCATTGAGATTCCAGAAAGATCATGGCTCCTGGAGGAAAGAAAAGGAAAACTCCTAACTGTAAAATGATTGAATAAATGAAAGAGTGAATGAGTGAACTTCTTGGTGGTGGCATACTCTCTGCCATCTTATAGCTATAAATCAGAATGACAAAATGAGAATCAGCTTTTTAAGACATGAGCCAGAGAGTGAATTCAATCTTTTTTTCCTTTTGCTTTTTTCTTTTTTCCATTCATATGCATCTTAATTGCACATATCATATGCAGCATTGGGCCAGGTCCCAGGAATGCAAATAATTTTCACCATGATCTTAACTATTAAAAAGTTTCTAAATAGTGAAATAAAGAAATATATCCCCCATGCAACATACTGAATAACTCAAGAGATGCATGTGCAACATGGTATAGGAAGCCTTTGGAGCCAAATATATATTTTTCAAAATACAATTTTTAAGAAAAAAAGATATTAGGTGACTGTAATAAATGCAATTTTAGAAACTTATCATCTATTTGTATACTTAATTTTCAGAGAAGTAACTATACTTTTTTGAGTATACTATGTCTGCTTCAATAAAATCACTGAACCATAAATTAGAAAAACATCACAACTTTCATCTTTTCTAGGGATTTAGTATCAAACGCCACTGTCTAAATCATTCAAATCACATAGTTGTCTATCAAAATATAGTGATTCCCTAGGGATCAAGAATTCAAAACAAACTAACAACCCTTGGCAACCTATGTCAGTATTTGATCTATCACACTGGAAAAGACATTTTACCTATGTTTGCCCTTCCCTAACAAGAAACAGTTCGTTTCTTCCTTCAGTCCAAACGTAGGAAAATGAAGAACAGGTGAGCAAGAGAATGTTACTTTGTAAAATAGCTTTTTTGTATTTAAGGAGAGTTATTAATTTACCTTTTGACTCATCTTTTCAGAGTAAATAATGGCAACTTTTTTGGATTATTAGCTTAAAGACAATTTCCCACTTGTCCAATCATGTTAAATGGTCCCTAGCCTTGTCTCATTTCCTGAAATGTAAGATTTAATTTCATTTTAAAGATTTATTTATTAGAGAGAGAAAGAGAGAGAGAGAGCAAGTGGGGGAAGGGTACAGGGAGAGAATCTTTAAGCAGAATGAGAGCTTCATCTCACCACCCCCAGAGACAGACACTTAACCTAGTAAGCCATCCAGGTGGCCTGTGAAATATATGATTTTAAACCAAATAAACTATTCAAATAATGTTCTCTTTCAAAGGTTTAAGAAAAATGGTTTTTATAAGGAAAGCATAATTACAGTTTTTTTGAAATTATTAAAAATATATACAAATTTGGATGTTAAAATAATACTATTTTAAAAATCTAGGATGGAAAGACATTTATAAAGGTATTATTTTACTGTAAAAAATTCAAAGGATATCTGAGAGTTTATGTATTTCTGAGAGTCAGCCTATTATTTAATAACAAATCATTATTGCATGCCTAATCAAGCACTAGTGTACTAGAAAAATATAATTCTACCAAAAAATCCACCTTATAAATGACTGGTAACATCAAGTTATAGCTTCTTTGTGAGCTGCTTTTGAAGTGCTGATACACTTCATTTGACTTGGCATAGTCCTCTCCCCTAACTTAACTTTTGTTCTGAACTCTGATTCTTAGTCCGTCTCCAGTGAGTGTAATTTTCTGTAATGGACTTATTGGCTAAGAGTGATAAACCTTAAAAAGTTTCTAAAGTTAGAAAGTTTTAGTATGCAACATTTATTCATCCATGTATACACAACCTTTATTCACAAAAGTGAGGGTGAGTTAGCACACAAGAAAATAGATATAAAAATTAAAGAATCAAAACCAAAAAACTATCAGAAGAAAAGGGAAAGACTAAAAAAAATGTTCTAATATATAAGGCATAACACATATAAAACAAAAACTAGGCTTCAGTTTTGTATATAAGCTCCTTGATAATCAAAGTCAAAGGTAAAAAACATGCTTAGTTATAAAATTGCATATACCTCAGAAAGTTTTGTTGTTGTTGATAGGATGAAAGAAAATGCCTTACATAATACTTTAAAGTTCACAATCAAGTGGTCATGTGGAACAAAACCTCAAACTATTCAAAAAGCATCTAGAGCAATAGAATTTCATAAGATGTCAACTTCTGTTGACTAAGGTTAACATGCTGCTCAAGTGAACATGTTCTCTGCATACAAGAACAGAGCTTTCCTTTATAGTGCTGGTCTTCTTGAATTAATGAGGATAAACACAATTAATATTTGAAATGCTTGAATATATTGATAAATATAAATTTCTTGTTTTGATAATCTCATTTGTTTCCATTTTAGTATTTTTACAACTGAAAAAAATAACTTTTTAAAAAGTGTTTTAGGCTTATAGCAAGAGAATGCTGTTTATCTCAGTTCTCTTTGTGTGTAAACTGTAAGAAACTGCTGGACACCTGCAAGAAACAGCTGGACACCTGCATAACTAGAGGTACTTCTTATCTGGCATGAGATAAGAGACCAAGAGATAAAGCCCTCTAGTCACTTTCAACTTAAACTAGCTGTCAGCAAAAGTCCTTCCACATTAGAGAGCAGATAACACAAGTAGCCCTTTTCATATTTTATGTCATATATAGGCTAATAAAAACACACTTCTCTTACTTCATTTGTTTCTAGAAAACAAGTGATTCAATAAGAATGTTTGATTATAAAACACTTTAAAATAAAATCCAGGTCAAGAGCATATGTACAGAAAGTGAGCAGCTACCTTTTCAAACCAGTGATCCAGGATGACTTGGGTACCACTAGTTAGAATTCTATACAAGAAAACTGCTTAATGTGATAATCTAGAAGTGAGTCCACTGACTCTCATTTATTCCAACTAAACCCAATATTTGTGCAATTGGTTGAACTGTAGTCCATGCATTGCATAGACATTCAATATGTGCAGAGAGTGTTTAATGCCCAGATAACTTTACACACTGACACACATACCTCTATTATTGTTACTATTCCCCTCTCACTGTCTCCAAGAAACAGAAAATTTATCATAATTCTATATATTCAAAATAGAAAAGCTTGTTATAGTCTCTGTCTTGGATCCACATATTACAATGTGATGGCAAATTTCAAAGACAATAAGAGTGTATTCTTGATCTATCATATACATTTTTAGTGCTACAGACTAGATTTCCTGCCCACATTTTAATATTTAAAAGTACCAAAGATTACCCAGAATAGCCAATACAATATTGAAGAAGAAGAACAAAGGTGGAATTCTGGCACTCTTGGTCTTCAAAACTTGCTATAAAGCAATACTAATCCAGACAGAGTGGTATTGACAAAAGAATAGACAAATCAAGGCAACAGAATATAGAAAGCCTAGAAATAGACTTCTTATGTAGTCAACTAATTTTTGACAAAAGAGCAAAAGCAATTTAATAAAAAAAAAGAATGTACAGACAGATCTTCTACCCTTCACAAAAATTAACTCAAAATGGATCAAAGACCTAAATATAAGACACAAAGTATCAAACTCTTAGAATGTAGGGTAAGTGGAAACCTAGATGATCCTGGGTTGGGCAATAACTTTTTAGTTACAACATCAAAGGTATGAACCCTTAAAGAAAGAATTAATAAGCAGAACTTTATTAAAATTGAAATTTTCTTCTTGCAAAAGACATTGTTGAGAAAATAAAAAGGCAAGCCATAGACTAGGAGGAAATATTTTCAAATGACATATCTGATAAAAGATTGTTATCCAAAATATACAAAGAACCTGTAAAACTCAGCAGTACAAAAAACAACCTGCTTGAAAAGTGGGTCAAAGACTTTTATAGACACCTCACCATAGAAGATATACAGATGGTAAATGAGTGTATGAAAAGATGCTCCAAAAAAAAAAAAGATGCTCCAAATTATATGTTATCAGAGAAATAAAAATAACAGTGAGTTATCACTACATATCTATTAGAATAACCCAAATCCAAAACACTGATAATACTGAATGCTTAAGGGAATATGAAACAACAGAAATTGTTATTCATTGCTGGTGGGAATACAAAATGGGACAGATCCTTTGGAAGACGGTTCAGTAGTTTCTCACAAAAACAAATAATCTTACCATGTAGTCCAGCTATAGTGCTCCTTGATGTTTACCAAAAGGCATTGAAAACTTCTCTCTACACAAAAACCTCCATGTTTATAGCAGCTTACACATAATCGCCAAAACTTGGAAGCAACCAAGATGCCCTTCAATAGGTAAAGAGCTAAATAAACTAGGGCACTTCCAGACAATGGAATATTATTCACTGCGAAAAAAAAAAAATGAGCCAACAAACCATAAAAAGACACAGAACAAACTTAAATGAAAGGAACTGGGGCACCTGGGTGGTTCAGTTGGTTAAGCATCCAACTCTTGATTTCCACTGAGGTCATGATCTCAGGATAGTGAAATTGAGCCCCACATGGGGCTCCAAACTCAGCACAGAGTCTGCTTGAGATCCTTTTTCTCTCTCCCTTTGCCCCCCCACCCTGGTCACAAAATAAATAAATAAATAAATAAATAAATAAATAAATAAATAAATAAATAAAATCTTAAAAAAACAAAACTGGAAAGAATCCAGGAAAAAGTTACATGCTATTCAATTTCAACTATATGACATTCTGGAAAAGAAAAAGCACGGAGAGAGTAAAAAGATCAATGATTGTCAGGGGTAAGGGATGAATAGGTGGAGCATGGAGGATTTTTAGGTGTGAAACTGCTTTATATGATACTATGATGATAGATACATGTCATTACATTTGTGCAAACCCATAAAATATACAATGCCAAGACTGAATCCTATTGTAGACAGTGGGCTTTGGTTGGTATTAATGTGTCAGTGTGGGTTTATCAGTTGTAACACATGGACTACTCTGGTGAGGGATATGGATAATAGAAGGCTGTGCATGTGTGGGCCAAGTGGTGTAGAAGAAATATCTGTATCTTCCATTCAATTTTACTGTGAACCTAAAATTGCTTTAAAAAGTAAAATCTATTTAAAAAAAAAAAGTACCTAGAATTTACCTCCAAGAGACCTAGGTTTGCTGTGAGGCTAAAGTCATCATTGAGAAAATATCCTAAAATTATATGACTGAAAATTTAAAGAAATAAGGTATATGGCTATTTTAATAAAGTTTAATTCTGTTTTAAAAAGTGAAATTTACATTTCTTACAATTAGTGTATATATTTATTCTCCTGGCAATGTTCTTGCTATGTCATAACATATTGAAATAGTTTTAATAATAATAAGTTAACAAGTTTGGTATTTACTATTCATCAAAAGTCAACTAAATATTTTATACATTATTTCATTTAAATTTCATAATAATTTTTTAAGGCAAGTGTGCTGTTGTTTTCTCCAATGTACAATGTCCTTTGCTGTGGTTAAAGATATTTTACTATAACTCATTCAAGTTTGCTTCCAGTTTTTTACATTTTTTTTTCATTTTGTGTTACAGATAAAGAGAATCCTTAAGCTTTTTGTACAAATTCTCTTGATAAAATCCTTCATGTTACAATTGATTCAATATTTCTTCCTAAAAAGAAATCTCTAAAGTTTCTTTCAAGAAGCCTTTCTTAACTTCCCACCTCACTCAGAATAAAGACCAAAGTGCTTATTATGACCTCCAATTCCACATGGTCTGGTGCCTCATTAACTTTCAAATCTTTGAAGATCGATCATGCTGCTATTCAAATACTCTAGACAAACTCCTTCCTATCTTTGGGCTTTTACATTTTCTGTTTCCTTTTCCAGGAATAATCTTTGCCCAGATATGAACTATCAACATGACTAGCTCTTTCACATCCTTATGGTCTTTTTTTTCTTTTCTTTTCTTTTCTTTTCTTTTCTTTTCTTTTCTTTTCTTTTCTTTTCTTTTCTTTTCCTTTTTTTAGGATTTTATTTATTTATTTGAGAGAGAGAGGTGCATGCAGATGAGTTGAGGGAGGGGCAGAGGGAAAAACAGACTCCCCACTGAGTAGGGAGCCCAATGTGGGGCTCAATCCCAGAACCTTGAGATCATGACCTGAGCTGAAGGCAAAGGCTTAACCAACTGAGCCACCTGGTGCCCCTCCTTAAGGTCTTTACTCAAAAACTGTCTTCTCAGTGTGTTCTTCCCTGACCATCCTATCTAGAACCAATCTACCCAAATACCTTACTCCATTGTCTGGATATTTTTATTTTTTCACCTTTAACACTTAGCATTGACTAACTTAATATATCTACTTATTTATCTTGTTTATTCTTTACATGTTTCTCTAGAAATCTCTAGAGTACCTGGCAAGAATTAGAAGCTTAAATATTTTTGAGTAAGTTATCTCAACAGGAGCCAATATTCTGCTTAGGAATGACCAATTAAAATAAGGAAAAAGAAAATGATACTTGTTTTTACACCATTTAACACTATTCTAGAATTTATAAATATCCAATAAAACAAAATGACATATAACAATTAGAAGAGAAGACAAAATCTGTTTTGTAGATGGTTCTGACCATCTTTGTGCATAACCCACAGCTTTTGTAAAACTTATAATAGGATTTTAAAACATAAAAATTAGTTAAGAGATTTCAAGAAGCTGATTAATTATACAGATAAATATATAATGTAAGTGTATATGCAATTCATATCTTGCTTATAATCTATAATAAAATAAAAAGGAAGACAAGCCATGAGAGACTTTTAGCTCTAGGAAACAAACTGCTGAAGGGGAGGTGGAGGGGGATGGGGTAACTGAGTGACAGGCATTGGGGAGGGCACATGATGTGATGAGCCCTGGGTGTTATACTATATGTTGACTAATTGAATTTAAATTAAAGAAAATAAACTCTAAACTTGAAAAAAAACCCAATATATATTTTTCATAACAGCATCTAAGATACATAATATTTTGAGATAAAATTGAAAAGAAATTGTAGACTTCTATGAAGAAAACTATAAAAACTTAGCAAGAAGCAAAAGAAAGCTTTGATAAATGAAGATAAATCAATATTATTAAGATACCACTACATGCAAATAATTTGAGTATCAATTTTTGCTAAAATATGTTCCAGATCAGTTACACTGCGAAAAAAATTTTAAAATAAACCAATAATAACTAGGGAAGATATTGATAATTTTTCCAACATTAAAATAAAGGTAGCCATTCTCAACATGAAAATAAAAGAAGAAGCTATCAAGGCAGTGTTTGATACATTTAAACTATATTTTAAAACTTATTTAAAAATCATGTTAAGCAAAATACAGACTAACAACAAACTAGGAAAAAATATTTATATTCTATGGGAAAGTCAAAGGTTGCTTATTCTTACTAGGGAAATCATACTTGGAACACAATAAGAAAAATACATTTGTGCCAAGGAAAATAGACATCCGCGGAAGAATTTAAAACAGTCCAATAGCATATAACAAACGTTTTGCCCTTGCTAGTAACACATAAATGTGAATGAAATACCCAGTGTCGCTGAGCTTATATTGCAAAGGGCACCTGTGTGCTATTTGTTGGAATATAAAGCAAGACTACTTTGAGGAGACAATCTGGAAAAAAAAGCTTTCAAAACCTTATATATGTTTATATGATTTATCCCATAGTTCACTTCGGAAAATGTGTTTTAAGAAAGTGATCATAAGAGTACAAGAATATTTTTCACTATCTTTTTCTAGAACTGTGAAAAGACGAGAACAATCTAAAATTTCATATATTTTACGACATAAGCTTATATTTTAGAAATCACTCAAGTGGAAAATTCTCATGATATCAAGTTAAATGAAAAAGTAGACTTCCACACTGTACTTCTTTGTGATCTTAATTTTACATAATGCAAATAAATATATCAGACATGTAGTACATATGCATCAAATGAAAACTTATTTTTAAATGCTTTGAGATCTTTTTTCGGCAAGAAGCATAATTGTACTGATTTGTTTCTGCAATGGAAGCTTATGCATACATTTTATATGAGTTGGGTTACGGAAGGATGGGAATAAAGGTGATGGCACCCCCCACCCGCTCCTCCATCCTAGGAAACTATGGTGTTAAGGAGAATGATTAAGAGGAGCAATTTCAGTTGTCAAACTACAAGGCTCACATCCCAGTCGGCTTCCTATAAGCTATGTGAACTTGGACGATCACAGAAAGTCTCCACCTCAGTTCTCTTAACCTATAACATGGGGATAAAATAATAGCAGCCTCACTGAGTTGAAGGACTGAAATCGTTAATACCTATACAGCCCTTAAGACCATCTGGGACACAGTAAGCACCACCTACACATTAACTACTCTCCTCACTGCTAGCCTAGCTCTACCAAGCTGATAGAGCCCTCAGGCGGTGATTTATTCCAATCCCCTAGGTCTAGTCTCAATCTTGTGCTTTGAGTATTTTAACATCGAGTGAAGCTGTGTGATGAACGTGATGCCACAGGAGTAAATGGCAGGATAAGCAAACTCAGATCAAACTGGCAACTAAGTTTTAAATGCTCTGTGAAACCAAGTAGGTCTCAAAGGAAGAATTCTTTTAACAGATGTCTGAATACAATGGAAGTTGGATGGAGGACCACCATTTACGAGATTCCATATGTGGTTTGAGAGCCATGGACTCACTGATAAAATCAGGACTGGAGAAAGGTAGAGCTCAGTAGAAATAATACACACACAGTAATACATAACATCCACCTCCTGCGTGCTTCACTTGCCTGCTGAGGTTTCTCTGTGAATCAGACACAAAAATCTCTGGATTGGAAATGATTGAGCCAATGTACATTTTCCCCTTTGTGTATGTGTCCCATTTTTTTTTTTTGAGTGTATAATTCCAAACTGAACTATGAGTACTGATACGTTAAAAAATCCAGGTGGAATTTTTAAGCAATGAGGCAATGTAATTTATTGAGCTATTAATTTGGGTTCTGTTCTCACTGTGTTTTTCCATCTTCACATACCCATAAGGTATCCAGATCTTTTTGCCCCTTTATCTCAGAAGAGGCTTCTGGTTGCAGAGCTTGAAGCATTAACTGACTACAGATCTCCTTAGCTTTTTTGTTTTGAAAACTAGATTTCGAGGATGAGAGAATAATCATAGGGTAAAGAGGAAAAGCTTATTTTTGACAGAGATAGGGACAAGCAAAAATTAGAGGGAAAATGCTGAGTTCGTACAACTGAGGGTGATCGAAGTTGTTGGACTCTGAGAGGAGTGGGAACTCCCTATCCCTAGCAGCACCCCATCATGTGGCAAGATTTCACCTGTGGGCTGCCTTTGGGGAGGCTGGCTCTCCACGCAAAATTACAGACTCAAAACATTCTCACACCCACATTTGGAATAAAGGCACCAGGGATGATTAACCTGCATACATAAATAAAAGCAATGTATCAGCAGCTATACTGATAGACCCAAGTCTAGAGGGTTGCCTTCAGTTTGTCAGGTTGCTGCACAACACCGAGAAGGGGGATTGCCCACAATAACCAAATGATTGAAATTTTCTTTTAAGCCCCAACTCTGATCCAATCGTACATATATGTGTGTGTTTATGGATTTTTCTTGTCCTGAATTTAGGGACAATGATTCATAACTGATGAAATGTCATATAATTATCAATATGGTCAGCATATAAGCAGAAGTAAATATATTATTAACACATGCATAAAGTTCCAAACTAGGGGCGCCTGGGTGGCTCAGTCGGTTGAGTGTCCAACTCTTGATTTCAGCTCAAGTCCTGATCTCAGGGTGGTGAGATGGACCCCAGTGTTGGGCTCTGTACCCAGCAGGGAGTCTGCTTGAGATTCTCTCTTTCTATCCATCTCCCTCTAGGCTCCTACCTTGTGTGCTCTCTCTCTCTCAAATAAATAAATAAATCTTTAAAGAGAAAAAAACAAATCCAAACTTGTATCTCTGTGATTCCCAAGTTGTTGCAAGACTGAATGAAAGCTTATGCTGTGTCTTCAGATCAAATGTGGTATAAGAATAATAATAAAAATATGATTGCATTCTATTTTCCACTTTAAAGAAAATGATAGGTTTCCTTTCAATGTCACAAGTTAAATTGCCACGCTGTGATTTTTTTAAAGGAGCAGTATCGAAGCTAAATCATTCACTGCTTGCCTATTTTACAAACTGTCTAGTGAAGGGAATCATAAACTGGAATTTAGCATCTGTTTATTATCTATTGAGCAAGTTAAGCCCATTCTTTAGAAAAGGCTGTGATAGCATTGTATAATAAGTATCAAATCATTATTATTTCCTTTGCTATTCATTCAAGGGATGCTAATCATAATTAATGTGCATGTAATGTGTAATTTCATAGGAATAAGGCCATACATTAGCATTAATTATAAGACTTCCAACTCCTTCATGTATTAAAATACTTAGCAATTTCCTTTAAGCCTCAGCTTTCAAAGAACCACTTGGCCAATTTCACGCTTTCAAGGTGAATCTGGGGTATGCTGGATCTTTCAATCAGTAAGAGCTAAAAGGAAATGTAAATTGTTTTCCCCTAATCTCTGTGCTATACCTGCACCTTATTTGAGAAATGTTGCACAGCTTTCCTTGTCTGGCACAATCTATAACTGACAGAGGAAGAGAAGATTTTTAACTAGGAAACTGCCCACTCAATGACTGGAAAGAAGACAAGACAAGACACCTGGTCGTCATGCTCTTACTCTCTGCAGAAATCATCTCTACAGGAGAACACATCCTTTGAAATCCTGATTTTAGAGTAATTTTCCAAAGTTGCCTATCTCATTGCCTAAAAGTTATTGGTCTCGTGTAGATTGACAGCTATGAGTATTATTGAAAATTATTGTCTCCTTAGTGAGAGATTTAAGACCAAGTTTGAATACATAAGTTAACTTTGCCTAAAGTAGTCCTATCACCTTTTATTTTTGGAACAAGCCATATCACAGTTCATAGTGATTCAGATGCTTAAGTCAGATTATTTTCTACAGTTGACAGTGCAAGAACTATGCTTCAGACGGCTTCTCGTGTCCAAAGGCATGATCCACTGTGTCAGTAAAGCAGGAGCAATGTCATAGCATATTACAATGTCTGTGATATGTCTTACTGACAACATTACAGTCTTTTGATTTACATGGACTGGACTTAAAATAAATGAGTGGAATATTCCCCAAGGCATATAATCAATTGCATCTGTTGCAATTCTGGTATTTCCTTTGCCCTGTTTATACCATTACTGCCTCTACTGAAGCAGTATTATCGTTAAGTGTTTCCATGAATGTATCCTGGCACCAGCTCATAGTACCACGGCTACACTACAAGCACTTCCAGCCCCAAAGGACCACAACAGTATTAGCATTGCTCCAATACTGTATTGATTGTGATAAATGTTATGAGAGAAAAGAATATACATTTCTTATTGCACTTCTTTGTATCTTTACGTTTGATGAAATAACAGCAAACTCTGGTGGAGACAAAAACATCTGTTAACAATGGTGAGGTAATCTTGCTGTACTGCAAAATAATGTAAAAATAAATTACTGGGTGTTTCTGAACAACATTCTCTGCAGTCTATAAAAATTGGAAGCATTTGACTTTGTTGTAGTAAGATTAGGAAATATCAGACAGGAAAATGTGCTTTGCATTTAAAACAACATATGGTAGAGTCAGACGATATTTGTGCAGCAAGATGTATTCCTAGAAAATGAATCTACGTATATATAGTTTAATCAGTTTACCTTACTGATGAGCTCTACTAATTTGCATCCCCTATATCTAGTATCCAAATGAATGAAAAAGTTTAAGCTGAAAACCAGAGGGATTAATGACATAGGAATAAAAAGATGAAAGAAAATCTATTATTCTGTCAAACTAAACAATAGAAATGAAGCCTATAAATTTTTTAAGTTTCCCTGGATGTTTGCTTTAATTTTAAAATAGTATCATATACTTTATTACATGTTTAGTACATAAATAAAGACATGGTTTCACGTAGAAATTTTTTTTCCTAATTAAATGAGTCATTATTCAAATCTATAAAAGATTTTCCTAGTAAAAATGAAAAAAGCCTTAGTAATGAAATGATTCCATTCTGTTCAATCTAAAAATTCTTTTTATTAAACTTTATATAGAAATAACATTTTGCTTTTCATGTTGGAAAATGTATTAAAGTTTTATTACTCTACAGATTTTACAATATATTCAGTAGCTTATGTTAAATCCAATACGCCATCGCAAATGCTTACTGAGAAGTTAACAAAATTGTAGTTATAATATTTCTAAAAAGAAAACTTTAATTCTGTTAATGTTAAATGTTTTGCCTTACTTTAAATATCATAAATGCAATGAAATATCTTCTTTAAGTTTCTGCTAACACTTAAGATTTAAAACTCTCTACATTAATTTATCTATCATTACCATGTTAAAAACGTTTAAAGCTGAATCTAATAACCACTAAAATGCTCAAATATTTAACACATAAAATATTATATAATGCAAATGTTATTTAAACTATAAACCTTAGATATTTTCATTTATTTTATGTTGCCATTTTTTTAAGGATTTTATTTATTTATTCATGAGAAACACAGAAAGAAAGGCAGAGACATAGGCAGAGGGAGAAGCAGGCTCTCACAAGTAGCCCAATGTGGAACTCGATCCCTGGACCCGGGATCATGCCCTAAGCCAAAGGCAGATGCTCAACTGCTGAGCCACCCAGGTGTCCCTATGGTATCATTTCTTAATCACAAATGAAACCAAATACAAGTGAAATATAAGTACAAAAATATAATATTTATTAATGACAACCTAATATTCATAAAATAAAAATAAATTCAAATATATGTGTGTGTGTAGTGCATGGTGATTATTCATATTAAGGGCAAATTTCTGACTTATTTATGTCATCAGTTCCACCACTGTCAAATGACTTCATCATTATGATGTAGCTGAAACTGTCGTTAGACAGTTTTGTATCTTACCAAAGGTACAACAGGGTCATGTAGGACAGAAACCAGGGCAAAGAAGCAGAGGGACATAGTAATACAGTTGTACTTGCAGTCTTATTAACTGACTTGCAAGCTTTAGTCAAAGCTGCACAAACCCTCCAGCAGATTTTCATGTCCCTCAGAGTAAATGTTGAAAACCTTACAGTGACCTGCAATATCCTACATGATCTGACCCCATTAGTTTTCTGACCTTGTACCCTAAACCTTGATCTTACTTTCCCTACTACAGTCCCACTATAGGCTAGAAGTTCTAAAAACTTGTCACGTATGCCCCAACCTCAAGACTTTGCACTTATTCTTTCCTCTGCCTGGAACATTCTTGCCACAGACACACTGTAACTTGAACTCTCACTTCCTTCCAGTCTTTGCTGAAGAGATTTTCTCAGTAAGACCATCATTGCCATTAGCACCGCACCTAACTACCTCTGAGTAGATCCTACCCTCCTCTTCTGTTTATTCCTTAGAGATTGTGTAACTTCTAATGATATAGAGTATACTAATTTTTTGATATAGAGTATACTCATTTTTGATATAGAGTATACTCATATAGAGTATACTCAGTATTTCTCATTTATTGTCTCGTTTCCCCACCAGAATATAAACCCTTTAAAAACGGAGATTTGGGGTAGGAACCATCTGTGTTTTACTCTGTTCTATCCCCAGCACATTTCACACAAAAAAGACAGTAAAAAAATAATAATAATAAATAATATATATGTGTGTGTGTGTGTGTAACCTATATATCCTATCATATGTTGAATCAAGAAAATTGTAAAATAAAAAATCAGATTTAAGAATCTAAAAGCATTTTGTTTTCTTCCTGATAAAGACAACACAGTGTTGCTTCTTACAAAGTAAACCTGTTGTGCAGATGCAATACATTGATCATTTCTTTATTATCACTTCCAAGATGGCCAAACTTTGAGACCAAGTTACTTTTATTTTAAATGATGAAAATGTTGTACAACGAAGGCTGGACTGTGAAATTCTATGAATCCAGGTTCTATCCTTTATTCTGTCATAGACACAAACTGGATTATACCTGAGGATCCTTCTAGCTGCTGAAGAACCCTTCACCAAAATATTTATATATTAAAACTACGATATCCAGCCAGGGATTTTATAATATACAAATAATTTACAGTCCAAAAGATATTTGGACTTCAGGATTCAGGATTATTTGGACATAAGAATCATTGAAATAAATTACAGGTCAAAAGCCCAGAGTATTTTATGGCACACCCCGCCAACTTAACAGAAAAGGTGATGTCCATTTTATCTTTAAGAGTTGACTCTAAGGATAGAAAAAAGCGTGTTCTGTAAACAAAATTTTCAAGCTTAAAATGACCTAAGAGATCATCTGCCATGATTCCTTCCTTTGATGAATATACAGCACACAAGAGACAATAAAGAAACATTTGAGGAATAAAGTGAAAGAAATTGAAGCCAATTATATGATTTGCTTTAATTCATATTAGGTGGCAGAAGCAGGAACAGAAGCAACCATCTTGATTTTCATTCACATCAAACTCACTCAATAAGTTAAAGATGTAGAAGGTTAAAAAGAGAACTATAAGAATTAGTTAAGGCTGAGGTATTATACTGCAGGGTTTTTTTAAAGGAAAATTTTGACAAAGAATGAAATAAACTAGAATAGTGTTTCCAAAGTTACCTGATCATAAAAATGGCATAACTTTAAAAAATAAATAACTAAAATAAAGACAGATTCCCAAGAGTCCCATTATGGATCAAGCAAATCAGAACTTGGAAGGAAGCTACTAGAAATCTATATTTTTAACATATACCCTCATTGTAGGATAAACCAGTTTGGGAAACAATGGATAATGGCCAAGTAGTGCCATTTCTTTTTGCCTCACAATCAATCAATGATGATAATTAAAAGACTGCTTTTGCTATCAGATCTATTACAAAAAATGAACAACCACAAATTGCAAGATTTACTACAGTATGAATTGTCACCTGCCAGTCCTGAGACAAATACCTTCTTATTAACATTTATTTTATACCCGAACCACAGAGGATACACCTTTGTTCCTCCCCACTTGCCCCTCCTCCTTTTTACTGAATTTTTTGGTTCAAGAACACTCCTCAGAATCTATAAATAGAAGCAAAGTTTAATCTCAAAAAAAGTCTGAAAAAAAAAAAAAGAAAAAAAAATCTGAACTATCTGTAGTTAAGCTGGAGAGTATTAGGAATTTGCATTAATTTGCCAAAATTCAAATACAATGTTTACTCTCTCAAATGTAGGTTATTTCTCTTCAGTGGATGTTCATTCACAGAACTATACTAACTTTAGATTCAAGTTTTAAGTTTGTGGAGTTGGTCTACCTCATTTAAAAGAAAAAAGATAAAGGGCTATTAAAAAAATGAATTGCTTCTAAACAGTCTTTTTTTTTTTTCGTTTTTTGAGAGAAAGAGGGAGAGAGAAAAATTTTTTAAATTTCAATTCAATTAACCAGCATATAGTACATTATTAGTTCCAGATGTAGATTTCAAGTATTCATCATTGCTTATAATGCCCAGTGCTCATCACATCACATGCCCTTCTTAGTTCCCATCATCCAATTACCTCAACCCCCTACCCACTTCCCCCCGCAGAAACTCTCAGTTTGTTTTCTATAGTTAAGAGTCTCTCATGGTTTGTCTCCCTCTCTGATTTCTTCCCATTCAGTTTTCCCTCCCTTCCCCTATGATCCTCTGTGCTATTTCTTATATTCCATATATGAGTGAAACCATATGATAGTTGTCTTTCTGTTTGACTTATTGCACTTAGCATAATACCTTCCAGTTCTATCCACGTCGATGTAAATAGTAAGATTTCATCCTTTGATGACTTAGTAATATTCCATTCCAAAATCTCCCATATTCTTTATCCATTCATCTGGTGATGGACATCTGTGGAGAGAGAGAATCCTAAGTGTGGAATCTGCTTAGGCTTCTCTCTGTCCATTTCCCTCTGCCTCCCCTGATCCCATGCTTGCTCTCATTCTCTCAACAAACAAGCAAAAATCCAGTATTCCTTTCTAAATAAACATGCAGATTCCACAGTCTGAACTTCACAAATTCAGATAAGACAGTTCTGTCATTGTAGCTTAGGAATCTGCATTGCAACAAATACCTTAGATAATATTTGGATCACACTATTGCAACTATAAGCAAAGTTCTTAAACTCAGTCTCACTTTAGAAAATTATGCCGGACTTAAGAATGTAGTTGTGTACTTGGGTAGGTACATATCCCCAATTGGATACCTCAGTGCCACAAGCACTCTTTTCAGCCTGAATTCAGTTCCATAGATAAGTGAAAAATATGCCTACCCATGTCCTCCTCTTGTTCCTAATACTAATACTATCAAAATAACATTTGGCCTAGTCATCTTCTCTTACTAGTTCAGAAAAGACAGTTTTGAAAGAGGATCTTTGGAGTAATATTTTCTCTGGATCATCCAAGTCTGACTCCCAATAAAATCAGAAACTGTATCTCTTAAAACGTTCATTTCTCTACCAGAGGGCATGCTTGTTAAAAATATTGGACCAAGTGAAAATCACTGTGTGCCTCCCGAGTTTAATTTGCTCATTTACAAAGATATTATCAGAAAGAACCCATTATGAGTAGAAACTCAATATGGAGTTACTATAAGAAAAGTTTTATGAGAATGGTCCCTCCATTCTCCATTGGAAGTTAAGCTCATTTCTTCAGTTGACTTTTTTTGTCTAAACTTACAAATCTGGTTAGAACCATTTGTTTTCCCGAATAAATCCTTGCATTTAAGTTCAATGTTTTACAAACATCAAGGGAGTTAGAAACAATCACCCCCTCTTAGCACGCCTTTCCTTTTCACAGCAGTGCCTCTCAGAAAAGGTCGAGCTTTGCCAAAACCCAGGAGACTCATAATGAGTTTTCTTTTCCCTCAGGTTATATTAGATAAAAACCTAAGCTGATAATAAGAATCAAGGATTTCATCAGGCATGGTAAATATATCCCCACTATTGCTGTCATAATGTAGACAATGCAAAGATTAAGTGTTTGAAAGGAGGATCCTATCAAAACTAGATTTGTCCTTTAAAATTTGTGAATACTTGACTTTAATGCAAAAAAAGTAAGACTGCCTATTAAACATCAAAATGGCACTTATTTTAAAACACTCAGATAAGAATAAGAAAACTTCTGTGTTAAAATCTCTAGTTTTTAGGCAGCCCCAGTGGCCCAGAGATTTAGCTCCACCTTCAGCCTGGGGTGTGATCCTGGAGACCTGGGATTGAGTCCCACTTTGGCCTCCCTGCATGGAACCTGCTTCTTCCTCTGCCTGTCTCTTTCTTTCTCTCTTTCTTTCTCTCTCTGTCTCTCTCTGTCTGTCATGAATAAATAAAATCTTGAAAAAAAAAATCTCTAGTTTTCAATTAGAAAACTAGATTAGATTTTTTCAATCTTTTCAAAAAAAGGATTATAGGGAGAAATAGGATATTTTTATAGCCAGGGGATTATTTTCCACAAATAGGCATGGTAAAGAGATTTAGGTTCTAGTTTTAACTTTTTCACCAACTAGCTGCATGACCTGGAATCTCATTTACTTTCCTTAGACCTTACATTTGTTATCTTTAATGGAAGTCTATTACCATCAACAATCTCTAAATTCCTTAACATGTTGAATGCTCTCTCATTCTAGGTTGATCAGAGAAGGGTTTTTACCACTAGTTTCATTGAGCAGTTTAAAAAGGAAATGCCTATTCTGGTAAGCAGGCAAGGAAAATAAAATAATTTATACGAGGCTACTCGGAATCACGGCAGGGTCTTATTTCCTAAGCCAAGTGACTGGGAATGTGTTATGTTGATTTAATTCTGACAAAAATATACTCTTCAGCATCTAAGGGGAAGAAAAACTTAGCTGATTAAAAAGAATTCGGAGAGCTTTAGGACTTCAAACAGTTCTTACAAATCATTTTACTGATTTTAAGTATTCGATTCCAGCATATGGATTAGATCATTTAAGGTATAAACAGGTCAAGTATTTAGCTAGTAAAGCCTTGAGAAAAAATAACTTAGATTTTTGCTTGACTAAATTATCCCCAAATGTGGAAAGATTTTCCTGTCCCTTGCATACATTACAAAACTTATCAAAATACCAGGTTTTTCATCTTCACGATAGGTTTGTAACAGATTCTGAAAAACCACCCCATAATCTTCCCCCAATATCTGTGTATATGGTTAGAGTGGACTTGCTCAGCAATTGGAAGATTTACCATACTGACTCTGAACCATAGAATGAGAGCTCTTGTGATTGGAAAATTGGAGGAGTCCTTGTAAGTCTACAGAAGTGCTCCTTTATCCAAAACATACCCATTTTTAAATTACGGAATCCTCAGTGGAATCAAATATAGTATCCCCATTAATGTTTTCAAAGATGCAGATGATTTCTAGCATATCCCTATTTAACTCACTTGTTTGCCCTCACAGAGGACGGATCTTTGAGAATCACAGTCAATTTTCACAAACTTGATTAAACATTCAGTGATTTGAATTTCAGCTGCTGCTATTCTAGGTATAGTCTCTACTCAAAACAGTCTCTGGAGCCTGGTATGTAGCTCCACACCAGAAAAAAAGCAAAACAAATAAGCAAATAAATAAACAAAAGACTTTTCCCCCATCCCAATAAATGTAGAATATAAGAATCAGTTTACTTTTCTTGAACTTCATCATATTTCAGTTCTCAGTGACCATTATCATCTTACTAGCTACATTGATAACATCATGCTCATTGGATCTAATGATCAAAGAGTACCCTAGAAATCATGGCAAAGCTGACATATTCCAAATGTGGGGGGAAAAAACTCCCAAGATTGTAGCAATTTGTCCTCGTTGAGATAAAAATATTCTAGTTATAGTTTTTCCTAGTCAGCCAGCCATCCTTTTGTCACTATCAACAACTGAGGACTCTATTCATGTCTTATTTATCTTTGCAGTACCCTATAGAATATTGCATCTAGCTATGAGATTTATTAAACAGCACCAGTATAGTTTCACGTCCTAAAGACTCATGGTGTTAGCATGTACCTCAACACGCCAAAGCAGCTGGACTTCAAGGTCTTGTTGCTGAAATAGTTATAGCAACTAGCAGATAACACCTTTTTGGCTGGGCTCTTTCCTAAATGCTAAATTTGCTCTGACTGAAGTTATTGACATAGCAAGGATACATGTAACTTGGAATTAAGAGGTAGAATTAAGTTTTAAAAATCCTACTTTATCCTGGGGACACAGCAATTATTCCACTGAACTGGAATTTGAGACTGCCACCTGGTCATTTGCGGATCTACGTGGCAACAAACCATCAACCAAAAAAAGGAGATGATTGCAGTGTCTTGGGGTTTGATTCTGAACATCATAAAGAAAGACATTACCGCCACAAAATGAGGAGTGAAAGGAGGGCAGTTTATATCTGATGTCTCCAAAATTTCCCAAGGCAGATATTAAATGTTAACAGGAGACTGCAATAATCCAGTACAAATCTAAAACTGTTCAAATCCCCAAGGAATGCAGACATGTATCCCCACATCAGGAAAAGAAACAAACTGTTTAAGGTATTAGCTAATGGTAAACAGTACATGGAGTGAGTCATGGAGAAGGAAGTCATAGAACCCAACTATGGCCTCATGACCAGTTATAAAAATTTGGTCAGAAATACCTAAAAACATTTTAATTCATATGTCCTTCCATATACATATATGTTATATTAGCTATGTTGATGAGAGTTTATAATTTACTTTTTTATTAAAAATATCAAGACAATAAATAAATGTCAAAGATAATGAACATTACTCACCTGGAGATAAATTCAATGACTGATATACTCTACAAAAAAAAGAATAAATGTATCTTCCTTTGTACCAGGGGAAGTTATGTTAATCAAGAGCATCTGATTATTGCTTTGCTGTTTGAAAGATTTAGAATAGATAAAGGGTATATATAGATGAATTTTGAGAAGTCAAAGGAATAGACTTTGCTAGATACCGTCCACTGGTCAATGGTGTTTAACTAGCACACTTTCCTCCTTCCTCCACATGTCTTCTATCCCACAGAATCTGGCATTTCTACCTCTACATACAGCCCAGGATCTACATGTAAATTTGCTTCTGCCAATTAGAAGTATTCAGGGCACATTTAGAAGGCAGAAGTGAGGCATAAACCAACATCTTGCTATGGGTCCTCCTGGAAAGTAAGGTAGTAGAGACATGAGTATTAAGAGGTAGTTCATGATGGTGCAGCATCAGCTTCCTGACCCCTTTATTAAAGACACTGTAATGTGTTCTTGAAATTGATACCTCCAGTGTTAGCTCACTGGAACCAGCTCCTCTGGTACTTTCAACAACGTTGTAAACACAGTATTACTTAAGCACAGTATTTTATACACACATTATTATAGTCCTTTCTGCCTAAAATATTTGGATTCTAAATATTAGGAAAGGAATAAGTTGTTCTTAATCTGATAAATAATGCCTACAAAAAGAAAGAAAATGACCACAGGAAACATATGCTTAATGGTAAAATATTGCCAATTTGCCCTTGAAACTGGGAACTAGTAAGAATGCCAACCACTACCAATTCCATTTGACATTAAAATTCCTAACCAGTGTGATAGGACAATAAAAATAAATAAAAGGCATAAGACCAAAGAGGAATAAATAAAATATCATTGTTCACAGATAACATGATTCAAAAGGCTCTACAGAAATCTGTATTTCTGATTCTTATATTCTACACTTATTGGGATGGGGGAAAAGTCTTTTGTTTATTTATTTGCTTATTTGTATTTCAAGAGTCTACACAATTAATCAGTTTAACAAGGTCTTTGCATACAAGGTCAATATACAAACAATTTTATTTCTATATACAAACAATAAACAAATAGAAAATGAAATTTTAAATGATAGTTTTTACCATAGCATCAAAAGTCATGAAATACCTAAGAATACCTGATGAAATATGTACAAAACTGTAAAAGAAATTAAAGAAGATGTAAATAGAACATCTGCTGTTTGTTTTATCTCCTATATATCTAAAAGTTCCTTGAGAACAGGGGCTAGGTCATTCATGGTTGTTTTTTTAATATTTTATTTATTTATTCATGAGAGACACAGAGATAAAGAGAGGCAGAGACACAGGCAGAGGGAGGAGCAGGCTCCATGCAGGGAGCCCAATGTGGGACTTGATCCTGGGTCCCGCTGCAGGTGATGCTAAACCACTGAGCCACCCGGGCTGTCCTAGGTCATTCATGTTTGTATTCCCTCAGGACTTGGCACAGTCCCTGGCATATATTAGGTGCTCAAAAATAGGCAAAGCATTTAAACATGCAAAATTTTATATTAAACATTATTTCTCAATCTCTATAGGATGTGATACTTATATTGAAATCTGACACTTCCCATCTCTTCATAATTTTTCCATTCTAAAGAATAACATCATGGGGAAAACATTGAGCTAGTCAAAGAGAATATAAAAATGTTTTAAGATCCACAAAGGCAATCCACAGTACCTGGTGAAACAAGCTTGAGTTAGGGTGAAAAGTAGTATAATCTTCAAATCTTACATTTAAATTTCTCATTGCTCTATAGGAAATAAATTGCATGTTAAAAAACATCTGCTTTAGCTGCTTTGTAAATTACATATTTGTTTCCTAATTATTTTAGACTGCTACCTTTGATTAAATACAGTAGGTTCAGGAAATAATATAACTCCTTAAATTGCTTTTTATCTTAATTTCACTGTCAAAAAGACTGTGAGCCAAATTGTTGGACAACTTAAGTGCTGAGTTATTTTCATAAGATATTTGTACTAAAAAAATTCAGATATCCTATTGCACTAGCACCTATTAAGACAGCTTCATGAGAAAAGTATTAGTTTCCTAAAAGTTTTAAATATTGGAGCTGCTCAGAAATTTGAGAGCAGAGCTGTAGTAGTCTCTTCGGACAGAGGGGTCTCCCCATATCTTCTAATAGCTATGATGTCTGGAGTAAGCAAACCCTGACATAAATAATACTGTAAGTGTATATCATTACGTTCACTCCAATGTCACATGTGTGTTAGTGTCCGTACTAGGGCTGCTAGACCACGTGATAGCTCTGTCATTCTTTGTTATTCTTTGTGTCTATGGTATACAGAAGATAGTAAAATCTAAAAAAAAAAATTTTTTTGGTCAGTAAATAATAAAATAAGCCATAAATGCTACATCTTCATTGTTTAGTATAGATAAATAACTCAGCCAATAGTGTCCAATATAATTAAGATTCTCTCTAGTATATTACATTTTATACCATTGGTACATTCCAAAAAATATATAAAATCTATCCCTTTTATCTAAATGTAGTTCATAATCTCCCATTCCTTCATAGTTTTAGAAAATTTAATCTTACAAATGCAAAAAAACTCAGTCTCCTTTGGCTTAAAATTCAGTTTTTGTACGCTAAGTCTTGGCCAAATTAGGGTTTTCCCACTGCTACTTCTTCTTGCCTCTTCCCTGTGTGGCATCTAGATTGGGAATAAGCCTATGTATAGTCTTATGAATGAGTAGGGGAATGTACATTGTGAAAATCAATAAAGATCACTCAAATAAGAGCAAGCAAAGGCTATTTATGCAGGGCTTTCTATAGCAAAGGAGCCAGCTATCATCACTTAAATTTGGCAGAGACTCAAATGCAGGCAGGGGATTGGAAAGCTCTATAGGGGAAAAAAGAGAGACTTCAGGTAGGCTATGATTGGAAGGTGTTGGCATAGAGGGGACACAGGTGGGCAGACTAGAAGTGGGGTATCCGATAATTGCTCAGGGAAGCATACTTGCCTTATTCCTAAGTTACAAGCAGAGGAGGGTACAAAAGCTAAAGAAGCTGGCAGTTATCAAACCAAATCTTAACCTTTGGGGGCTAATTGCTACAAAGGTTGGGTTTGGTTTCCTTGACTAGTTGCTGCAGAGATTACGGGTCAGAGCTCTTTTTTTATGTATGGTCTGGCCATTGTCCATTTGTACACTCACTATTTCTACATTTAGCCCAGGAGAGTATATTGCCATTTCTGGTTTCTGCTGAGTTGCTCTTTGTTCCTCTATGTGTTGGACTAAGTTATTTGCCCCAGTGAAACATATTTATGTTTGCCATAGCCCTTAAGCTCCAGCTGTCAGAAACAAGCATGTCGTGAGGTCCCTTCCAGGCATCCTGCCCTCCTTCTCATTTCTAGACTCCTCCTAGGAGTAACAATGGACATGGAATTGGTATCTAGGATGCTGCTCTCTGGCGTGCTAGATTCTGGTCATCTCAATAAGCTCTCCCCTTTAATTTTCCTCTGATTCTTTTATTATTTTTTAATGGGAAAATGAGACTTTTATAGCCTCATAAGTTTCCCCATTCTATAGTTTATGGAGTATATTCTAAGTCCTAGGTTATCTAGGATTTGGTGCTGAAAGTTTAAAGCAAAAGTTTTAGAAGTCAAAGCAGGGGCTAACAAGCATATCTTTTCCCAGTAGATGGGGCATTCCCATACAAATGAACACCATGACTCTCAGTGCAGGCCTTTCCTGGAGCTTTCTTAATCTTCTTAATCAATCTTTTTAAAGAATCAAAAGTCAAAAACTTAATTCTTTGTTGACTTTGTACTGTCCCTAGCTGCAGGCCATGAAGAGAAAAATCATCATTTCCTCATTATTGCTTGAATGGAGCGAGGGAGAGGAAGGCAGGCCAGAGAGTCTATTGCGAGTAGAAAGGAGAAGAGGTTAATAAGAAGTCCAAAAATATTATATTAAAATCTTTCTCATATCTCTTTAAAGTACCATTTTTGTATGTGCTTTCAAATATATTGATTAATTTGATTCTGAAGCAATCCTTCATGGAGATATAGCAACCATTTATACTAATCAAGATAACGGTCCAATGACTTAACCAAAGGTCATACAACTTAAAAATAGCAGTGGAAAGATTAAAATTCCAGGAAAAGAAACTCTCCTTTTTAGAATATACAACAGGAATACACAGTAATAAAAGTGGTTTGTGTTACAGGCATCTTTCTCTTTTTTTCCAGCTTTACTGAGAAATAATTAACATACATCACTGTGGATGTATAAGTTTAATATATAGAGCATGATGGTTTGGTTTTGATATACTGTGAAATGATTAACACAATAGGGTCAGCCAACAGCCATCTTTTCATACAGATAGAGTAAAAAGAAAGAAAACGAAAAAATTCTCCTTGTAATGAGAACTCACGGGACTAATTCTCTCAACAACTTTCCTATATGTCAGATAGCAGAGTTAGCCATAGTCATCATGTTGTCCATTATTCCCAGTCCTTCGTTATCTTCTAACTGAAGTTTGTGCCTTTTGACTACCCTCCTCTGCTCTCCCCTCCAGCCTTCATCTCTGGTAATCACAAATCTGATCTCTTTTTCCATGAGTTGGGTTTTTTGTTTTGGGTTGCTTTGGTTTTTGTTTTCTCGGGTTACACATATACATGAGATTAGATTGTATTTTTCTTTCTTTTTTCTGATTTATTTCAGTTACCATAATGCCTTCAAGGTCCATCCTTGTCACAAGTGGTAGGATTTTCTTTTGTTTTCTATGGCTGAATAATATTCCATTATATATATACAATATAGATATACACA
Source organism: Canis lupus dingo (assembly GCF_003254725.2). NCBI lineage: Eukaryota > Metazoa > Chordata > Mammalia > Carnivora > Canidae > Canis > Canis lupus. The sequence goes on along the minus strand of NC_064257.1, from coordinate 25,212,696 downwards.
CACACACACACTATAGTGTAGTATATGCTATAGTAGTATAGTATGGTACTATAGTACTATACACACACGTACACGCTCACACACACACATATACACATGCATACCACAACTTCTTTATCCATTCATCCATCAGCGAACATTAGCTTATTTCCATTTCCCGGCTACATAATGCTACCATGAACATGGCCACGCAGATATCTTTTCGAGTTAGTGTTTTCATTTCCTTGAGTATATTCCAGAGGTAGAATTGCCAGGTCATATAGTATTTCTTTTTAAAATTATTTCTGGGTCCACCATACTATTTTCCATAATGGCTGACTCAGTTTATAATCCCACCAACAATGCACAAGAATTCTCTTTGCTCTACATCCATGCTAGCATTTGTTATCTTTTGTTGTTTTGATGAGGGCCATTCTAACAACCTTGAAGTGATATTTCATTGTGGTTTAATTTGCACTTCCCTGATGATTAGTGATGTTGAGTACTTTTCATGTACCTGTCGGCCTTTCACATTTATTTTCTTCGGAGAAAGGTCTATTCAGGTCTTTGGCCCTTTGAAAATCACATTGCTTTTTTTAAGCCATTGATTTGTATGAGTTCCTTATATATTTTGGGTACTAACTCCTTACCAGATATATATTTTTTCCCATCCCATAAGCTGTATTTTCCCATTCCATAGGCTCTATTTTCACTTTCTTGGTGATTTCCTTAGCTAGGCAGAAGCTCCTTTAGTTTGATATAGTCTCACTTGTTCATTTTTTACTTTGTTGCTTATGCTTTAGGTGTCATACTGATAAAATCATTACCAAGATCCATACATAGGGAGTTTACCTATGTTTTCTTCTAGGAACTTGATGGTTTCAGATCTGACACTTAAGTCTTTAATCCACTTTGAGTTAATTTTTGCAAGTGGTATGGTTCCAATTTCATTTTTTTTATATGTGAATATCTATGCCATCACCGTTTACTGCAAGACTATTTTTCCTCCATTGATTATTTTTGGCTTCCTTGCAAAATATTAGTTGACCATATACGGTTGGGTTTATTTCTAGGTGCTTGATTCTGGTTTATTGATCTATTTGTTTTTAAGCCAGAACCTTATTAATTTGATGTTTATAGCTTTACAGTATAACTTTAAAGTGTGATGCCCCCCACTTTGTTGGTTTTTTTTTTTCCCCTCAGGATTTATTTGGCTATTCAGGACCTTTTGTGGTTCCAGATAAATTTTAGGAATGTTTTTTTCCTTTTTCTATAAGTACTGCCATTGAAATCATGATAGGGATTGCTCTGAGTCTATAGATGGCTTTTGGTAGTATTGACGTTTTAGCAATATCAATTCTTCTGAGTTTTGAACAAGATACGCCTTACTTATGGTTTTTTTATTCCTTTCATCAATGCCTTATGCTTTTCAGACCTCCTTAAATGTATTTTAAATATTTTGTTGTTTTAGATGCTATTAGAAATGGATCAATTTCTATTTTTTTTTTTTTGGAAAAAAAATTGTTAGTGTATAGAAATGCTACTGATTTTTATATGTTAATTTTGTATCCTACAACTTTATTAAGTCTAACAATGTTTTTGGTTGAATCTTTAGAAGTTTTTATATAGAAAATTATGTCATCTGCAAATGGAGATAATTTTACTTCTTTCTTTCTTTCCAATTCTGATTAGTTTTACTTCTTTTTCTTGCCTGATTGCTCTAACTAGGACTTCTAGTACTATATTGAATAGGAGTGCAAGAATGGGCACCCTTATCTGATTCCTGATCTTGGATGACAAGCGTTCAAACTTTCACCATCAAGTATGATGTTAGCTGTGGGCTTGTCATATGTGACCTTTGCTATGTTGAAATGTTTTCCTTCTATACTTATTATTTTAAGAGTTTATATCATTAAAGGATGCTGAATTTTGTCAAGTGCCTTTTCTGCATTTATTAAGATGATCATATGGTTCCTTTCTTTCATTCTGTTTCACATTGATTGACTTACATATGTTGAACCTTCCTTGGATGCCAGGGATAAACCCCACTTGATCATCATGCATGATTCTTTTATTGTGTTGCTGAACTCAGTGTGCTAGCAATGTTCAAGAATTTTTCTATCTACATGCATCAGATCCAATGTCCTATAGCTTTTGTTTATGGTGTCCTTTTCTGGTTTTGGTATCAGGACCTCATAAAATGAATTTGGAAATCTTCCATACTCTTTGGGTTTTTTGGAACAGTTTGAGAAGGACTCGTATTAATTCTTGAAGGTTTTGATAAGAGTCACCCATGAAGCTCACTGGTCCTGGGCTTTTCTTTGTTGGGATATTTTTGATTATTGACTGAATCTCCTTACTAGTAATTGGTTTATTCAGATTTTCTATTTCTTCCAATCAGTCTTGGTAAGTTGGAAGTATTTAAGAATTCTCATTCTTAAAAAAGAAAAAAAAGGAAAAAGAATTATTCCATTTCTTTAGATTGACCATTTTGTTGGCATCTAGTTGTTCATAGTAACCTCTTAGAATCCTTTGAATTTCTGTGGTATTGACTGTAATGTCTCTATTTCATTTGTAATTGTTAATTTTTATCTTTTCTCATTTTTCCTTGGTTAGTCTAGTTAAAGTTTACTGGTTTATCTTTCAAAGAACCAACTTTTAGTTAATCTTTTTTTTCTAAAGATCCTATTTATTTATTTGAGAGCAAGCATGTGTGTGTATATGAGAGAGAGAGAGCATGAGCAAGGGGAACAACAGAGGAAAAAGCAGGCTCCCTTTTGAGTAGGGAGCCCAATGTGGGTATTGATCCCAGGACTCTGGGATCATGACCTGACTTAGCCACCCAGGCACCCCATATCTCACTTTCTAAAAGAAAGGTAATAAGAGAAATGAATTTAGAAGAGAATTATCTTGAACAGTAATAAACACTTGTTCATAGTTATATGTCTGACAAGTTTTTGAAGATAAAGTTAAATATTAGAAATTACAAATATCAACCATTTTCAAACAGTTTTTAAAAAGCAGTACAATACTACTTTGATTCTTCTTGTATTCTCTCCTGATAATTATGATCCATTTCTCTTTCAGATTCAATTTTATTCTACAAAGTGTGCTCAGTGCAGAGTAAGGCAAAGAATATTAAATGCTAGTGAAAGAAAAGCTTTGTAAACCCATTTTTAAGAAATGGCTGTGGACATGACCAAGATGGCAATATAGGTTGTTCCTGACTTCACAACCACTCATAAGAGGAACAACTAACAACTACTTAAGGACATGATACCACAGAAAGAATCCTAGGGTGTGGAAAAACCTAGAACCTTCTGTACTACAGAGACTAAGAAAGACTGCATTAGAAAAGTAAAAAGAACACACACCTGTTGACTGCATGCTCTTCACTTGGGCCAGTGCAGCACCATGTGGTGAGGTCTCCTCTGAGCCTCGGGTTCCTCCAGCTACAGTGGGGAAAAGGTAACCCTGGGAAACAACCAACCTCCTCACCTCTCCAGCAGGGAATTTTTTGTGTTGCCCATCCCACCCAAAGATTATTGACAAATTTCTCAACAGAAGCTTTCCAGCCAGGAGAAAATATAATGACATATTTAAAATGTTGAAGGAAAATAACTGTCAACCAAGAATTCCATCCTTGGTAAAGCTGTCATTCTGAAACAGAAGAAAGATAAGACTTTCCCAAACAAATGAAAGCTGAGTTCATGACCAACAGACCTGCCTTACAAGAAATGCTAAAGAAAGTAGTTTGCATGAAAGTAAAAGAACACTAATAAACATCATAATTACATTAAAAGATAACATAAATCTCACCTGTATATATGTAATATGGTAATAGTGGTGTATAATTCACTTACAACTCTAGTTTCAAAGTTAAAAAAAAAAAAAGAACGTAGTAAAAGTAACCATAACCACAATAATCTGTTACTGGTTACACAGTGTGGAAGCATATCGATTGTAACAGTAATTACCTAAAATGTGAGGGAAAGACAAATAAAGTATAAAGTTTATGGATTGAAGTTAAGTTGTTATCAGTTTAAAATAAGGTGTTAGAAGTTAAAGATATTTTATGTAAGCTTCATGATAACCACAAAGGTAAAACCTGTAGTAATCAGACAAAAACAAATAGTAACCAAAAAAAAAAAAAAAACCCCCAAACACACAAAACTCAGGGGGTAGCTATGCTTACATTAGACAAAATACACATTAAACTAAAAATGGTAAAAAGACACAAATAGGGGGATTATAAAAAGATAAAAGGGTCAATGTATCAAGAATCAAGAATGTATTAATATTTATATGCCAATATTGGAATACCTAAATATATGAAACAAAAACTGACATAACTAAAAGGAGAAATAAACTAATACAATAATAGTTGGGGATTTTAATACCCCATTGTCAACAATGGTTAGATCATTCAGACAGAGAATCAATAAGGAAATAGCAGATATGAATAACAGTATAGACCGAGTGGACCTAAGGGGATACACAGAACATTCTATCTGACAATAGTAGAATACACATTCTTCTCAAGTGCGTATAGAACATTTTCTAAGCTAGACCATATGTTAGGCCACAAAGCAAGTCTTAATAAATTCAAGAGAATTGAAATTATACCAAGTTTCTTTTTGACCAAAATTGCATGAATCTAGAAATTAATAACAGGAAAACTAGAAAATTCACACATACGTGGAAATTAAATAGTACCCTCCTGAACAACCAATGGACCAAAGAAATTGAAAGGGAAATTAAAATATTTCTTGAAACGAATGAAAATAGAAATACCACATACCAGAATTTATGAGGTTCTAAAAGGGAAGTTCACGGCAATACACACTATGTTAAGAAACAAGAAAGATCACAATAAACTACCCAGTCTACACTCTAAGAAGTAGAAAAAAGAATAACAAATTGAGACAAAAGTTAACAGAAGACAGGAAATAATAAAGATCAAAGCAGAAATAAGTTAGATAGAGTACAGAAAAAAATAATAGAAAAGATTAACAAGGGGCGACTTGGTAGCTCAGTTGGTTAAGCATCTACCTTTGGCTCAGGTCATTATCCCAGGTTCCTGGGATCAAGTTCCATATTGGGCTCCCTGCTAAACACGTAGCCTGCTTCTCCATCTCCTTATACTCCTCTCCCCTACTCATGTGCTCTTTCTCTCAAATAAATAAATAAAATCTTAAAAAAAAAAAAAAAAAGTGAAATACAAGAGCTACACAGCTACAGTTTTAGAATTTAATTTCTATTTTAAGGTTCTTCTCTATGAAAATCTTCATTTACACTTTAATCACAGCAATCATCAAATAATTGTAAATTAAATTAATAATTATATAATACTTTTTTTCTAACAGGTTACTTGATTTTCCAAATGATAATATTTATGCCAGGAGAGGAAGATGAGTCAGCACTTAATATGGAATGCTATTGGAAGTGTAAATTGGCAAAAACTTACAAAAGAAAGCTTGTGTGTATCATTGAATAACTATATCCACTACAGCACATTCTTTTGGATTATCATATTCCATTCTCATTCTTATAGATGTTACTTTGCAACTCTTCGTAAGTTGCATATAAATATATAAATGTTATCCTGTCTGCTAATGATCTGAACTGCCTTACCTCACTCTGTGGAAAAACTAGTTGTCTATTCATCTTGACATTCCTCTATTCCATAGAAATCTGTGCCATTTGACTTTTTCTTTGGAATGTTTATAACATTTGACTGGTTCCCTCATTTCTTATAAATAATTTGTTTAACATGTGTCCACTTAATATCTGTGTGAAAGTCATGATTTTACATTTTCCTGAAAATTATCTTTTAACAAACCTTTCTGAAAGATTATTTGGCAGTAGTTACTAACAGTCATAAAAAACTTCAAACTAAGGGCTCAGATAACTTCACTTCTAGGAAATTGTCCTAAAGACTTAGTAAGAGACAAATTTACAATGATATTTATTTCAACATTATCCACATAACAAAAATTTAGAAATAATTATTTAAAAATTAGGAAAATCATCAAATTTTTGTTGCAATATTTATTATAAAAAATAATAAAAGTTGCATACTATTAAATAAATTCAGAAAATTAACAGTGTACCATCTGAAAAGTAGATTAAGAAAATGCATTTACAATAGCATCAAAAATAATATAATAAAAATAAAATTAACCAATGATATGAAAGACTTATACATTGAAAACTATAAAATGTTGCTGAAATAATTCAAAGAAGATAAAAATAAATGGAAAAATATGTATGTGCATAGATTGGAAGACTTAATAGTCTGGATATCAAAACTACCCAAACTAATCTGTAGACTTAAACAATTCCAATCAAAATCTCAGCAGCATACTTCACAGAATAGAAAACTCCATCTTAAAATTAATAGGAATTCTAAAGTGACCTTGAACAGCCACAACAATCTTGAAAAAGAACAAGGTACAGGTCTCACACTTCCTGATTTCAAAACTTACTGCCAAGCTGCAATCATAAATACAGTGTGATACTGGCATAAAGACAGACCATTGGAACAAAATAGAGAGCCCAGAAATAAACTCTCACATATGTGGTCAAATGATTTTTGGCAAAATACCAATACTATTCAATAAAGAAAGGAAGGTCTTTTCAAGAAATGATATTGAAAAAACTGGATGTCAACATATAAAAAATAGAGTTGAAAGTCATATGCAAAAAATTATCTCAATGAATTAAATACCTAAATGTAAGAACTAAGACTATAAAACTCTTAGAAGAAGACATAAAGGGAAAAGTTCATGACCATTAATTTTCCAAAAATTTTAGCTATGACTCCAAAAGCACAAGAAACAAAAGAAGAAATAAAGTGAACAACATTGAAGTTTAAAACTTCTGTGCAAAAAAGAATGCAAATAACAGAATGAAAGATAAACCATAGAATGGGAGTAAAATATTTGCAAGTCACATATATGATAAAGGTTAATCTCCACAATATATAAACAATTCCTACAACTTCACAGTCAAAAAATCAAATAAACCAATTAAAAAGTAGGCAAAGGACTTGAGCATCTATTTCTCCAAAGAAGATACGCAAATAGCCAGTACGCATGGGAAAAGATGCTCAACATCACTAATCACTCAGGAAATGCAAATCAAAATGACAATGTGATAGCATTTTATATCCATTAGAATGGCTACTATTAAAAAAAATATGATGTTCGCAAGGATACAGAGAATTGGAATGCTTGTTCGTTGCTGGTGGGACTGTAAAATTGGCAGCCATTATGGAAAATTGTATGCTGGTTTCTCAAAAAGTTAAAAATAAAATTACCACATGATTTACTAATTCCAAGGTCTTGAAGAGACATTTCTATGCCCATATATATAATAGCATTATTCACAATATCAAAAAGGAAGAAGTGACCAAAGTGTCCATTGATGGATGAATGGATTAAAAAATATAGTATATATATAAAATGGAATATTATTAGCCTTAAAAAAAGGAGAGAATTCTGATATATGTTGTAATTTGGATGATCCTTGAGGACATTATGTTAAGTGAAATAAGACTGTCATTTAAAAAAAACCCAAATAGTATATGATTCCACTTATGTGAGGTACCTAGAATCATCAAATTCATAGAAACAGGGAGTATAATAGCAGTTGCCAGAAGCTGGAGGGAGAGGGGGGTGGGGAGTTATTGTTAAATGGGTATAGAGTTTAAGTTTGCAAGATGAAAAGAGTTCTGGAGTTGGATGGTGGTAATGACTGCACAACAATGTGATTGTACCCAATACTGTACACTTAAAAATGGTTAAGATGGTAAATTTCATGTTATGAGTATTTTTCTACAGTTAAATTTTTTAAAAAGCAGCAAACTATTGAGTATTATCTAATGTATGTTTCCTCTGTGCATTATACCATTTAAAATCCTTATATGGAGGTGTGCAATTTTAATACCATGTGACAGTATAATGCCGTTGGTAAAAGAGCACAGGCCATGGAAGCCCACGGTCTGAAGTGTGATTCTAGTTTCACCATTCTCTATCTCTGTAGCTTCAACCAATTACTAACTTGTCTATGCCTCACATTTTTCATTAGTCAAAAGAGAATCATTGATTTAATATATGTGAAGTGCTTGGAATAGGGAGGCAAATAGCAAACATTCAACAAAGGTGAACCATTACGCTCTCCAGCAATTCGATAACTTGTCCAAAATCATACAGCTAGTAAACTGTGGAGCTTCAATATGAATCCAGATGCATTGGAGTCCAAAAGTCAAGCTATTAAAAATCAAGAGAAGCATGTCAGATGTCGTCATTAAAATAATGTTTTCAAAAATTTGTGATAGGAGTATGTGCATGTATCATTATCACTCATGTGCATTCCTGTTATGTACATATTTACACATCTATTGGAAAAATAGGGAAAATAAAATTCATATTCAAGTGAATAGTTTCTTGATAAAAGGCACATTCATGAAATATGAAAGCTTATAAAAAGAACAGTTCAGATGGTGTGAAGTTTCCCTACAATAATATAGAATTTTCCACAGAAAAATTTGATCAAGCACATAATTAGCTTGTATTTTTAATTTACTCTTTATAATATTTTTAGTTCACATATAATAATTTGTATTGCATAGAAACAATTGAATGACAATGTATGATTATTGATCATAAATAAGCCTTAGGTTTTTTAGTTCCTTCTTTGAGAGCTTATAGAAATTCTTCTGTCATTTAAATGGAGAGCTCCCATAGAAAGCAGCTGGATTTAATGTTAGTAGTTTTTTGTTGATGTTTTTGGTTTTTAAATCTTCATGTGCTTAGAGCACAGCAAGACCCCAAATGTCTTGATGTAGCTATTCCTCCTTTTAAGAGTCATCAGGGGAATGCATGAACATATGGTTGTACCTCTAAAGTCAATTGGTCATTGTTTGAATCAGAGAAGCATCCAGTCTGTGTCTTGCAGTCATTCTCTATAGTCCTATGAGACACAGATTATTTCCAGAAGGTAACTGTGGTTATACAGTCAGAAGAAAGAAATTAAGACATGGGGAACCAGTATGGGAAGAAATCTGATGTTTCGCTGGAAGACCTTTTATATCTTCTGAATTCTATAACACAGTCATCATCAATCTTTTTTTCTAAATAATAAAGTGTTAAAAATTTGGGAAAAAAATGAAAGGTTGTTTAATCATGCCAGAAAAATGAATTTTTATGCCACAAAATCTTCAACATATAAGTATGGAGAATTACACAGATAATGCAGATAATACATAATATCTAACTTTAAGAAATGTATTCTGATTGGAGAAAAAGAAATACATATTAATACAGATTAAAATCACATACAGTGATTGACAATTATGTGCCAGGCACTATTCTAAGTGTTTTAAATGTTTTCATCATCACAATAAACCTATGAGATGGGTACTATTATTAGCCCTAAAGTCCAGATGGGAAAACTATGGAGTAAAGGATATAAGTAACTTGAAAGTCACAAAATCAAAAAGTAGTAGAGAAAATGTGAATCCAAATTTGGATCTAAAGAAAACTCTTCTATTAGCTAAGGTACTTTCTTACTTCTGGGCTCTAATACCCCTAAATTTTGTTTTGCTCCTTAGCTAACATGGATGCAAAAGGCAGCTCACTCTCAAGTAAGCAAAAAAAAAAAAAAAGGAAGGAAGGAAGGAAGGAAGGAAGGAAGGAAGGAAGGAAAGAAAGAAAGAAAGAAAGAAAGAAAGAAAGAAAGAAAGAAAGAAAGAAAGATCTCTAATCAATTTTAATAACAAAATCTTTAACAAAGATATAGGTAAAAGTCTTAGAAAATGCAGTGTACAGGGATCCCTGGGTGGCTCAGCGGTTTGGTGCCTGCCTTTGGCCTAGGGCGTGATCCTGAAGACCTGGGGTTGAGTCCCACGTTGGGCTTCTGCATGTAGCCTGCTTCTCCTTCTGCCTGTGTCTCTGCCTCTGTGTGTGTGTGTGTGTCTTTTATGAATACATAAATAAAATCTTTAAAAAAAATTTTTAAAAAGAAAATTCAGTGACAATATTTTCCTTTTTTCTTTTTATTCAACTCTCCTCACTTAATTCTCTCTTTACTCCTGTGTTCCAAGTAGTCATCAAGCCATTTTTATGAAGAAATATTGTGTTTTCCCAAGAATTATGATCATCAAAAATTATCTTCACTCTTCTTTCCATACAATGTAAAACAATGCAGAAGTTATTAACATGCATCAAACAAATATTTATTGAGCATCTACTATTGGCCAAGTCAGATTTGTATTGCTAAGGCATTTAGATTTTGCTGGAAGAAGAAAGATAACTAACAAATAAATAGAAAGAAATCATAGAGTCACCAGGGCTTTGCAAAAAAATTAAAGGCTTCAATCAGAATGTAAATTGGTAGTCAGGTAAAACAAACAAACAAACCTTCTCTTAGAAGAAAACATTTGCATCGCAAACCTAAAGAAAGGAGTCAGACAAATCCGGCAGAGGGAAAAGCTAATGCAAAACCCTAAAGTAGTAAAGTCATTATGTGTTTTAAGGCCAGTGTGGCAAGAGTAGGGACAAGAGAAAAGTGCTACATCACAAGGTCAGAGATGGATGCAGAACTATGTTAAAATACATTTTATAAGATAATTTTTAACTAGCTTAACTGTAAGTACAGTTTATAGCTAGAGAAGTTTGGTTTTCATATGAAGGTGTATCAGTTAGGATCAATCAGAGAAACAGAACCATTAGAAATGATACAGTAAAAGGAATTTTAATGCAAATGTGGGAATTGATTAAACAGTTTGTCTAGCTGTTGCTTCTTTGTCTGGCTCTGAGCTTTCAGTCATCAAAGCAGACATTTGAGAAGAAAAGATAATCAAAAAATAGAAGTGAAAAAGGAAAAACTGGAACCAATGAGGATGAGCAAGGATGAGCTGGCAACCACAAGGGTAGGCTACGGCGAGAGTATCTGTACATTGACTTTCAGAGAGTAAGTATGACTGCTTTGCTTTCATCTTTCAAGTATCACACAAATTTCTTTTGTGGCCAAAGCAAGCCCAGAGCCATTATTGGGAAAGGAATCCTAAAGATATAATTCCCACTTGGTTGACACAGTACAATGTTACCACAAAATTACAGTGACAAGGCATTGGATCATTTTTTTAAGTTTTAATTTAAATTCCAGTTAGTTAACATACAGTGCAATATTAGTTTCAGGTGTACAATATAGTGATTCAGGACTTCCATACCTCACCTGGTGCTCATCAGGACAAGTGCCCTCTCAATACCCATCACCTATTTCACCCATCCCCCACCTACCTCCATTCTCGTCACCATCAGTTTGTTCTCTATAGTTAAACATCTATTTCTTGGTTTGTCTCTCTATTTTTTCCTCTTTACTCATTTATTTTGTTTCTTAAATTCCACATATGGGTGAAATCATATGGTATATCTTTCTCTGATTTATTTAGCTTAGCATAATACTCTCTAGCTACATCCATGTCTTTGCAAGTGGCAAGATTTCATTCTTTTTTATGGCTGAATAATATCCCAGTGTATGTATGTATGTATACATGAATAACATCCCATTGTGTGTATATGTGTGTATGTATGTGTGTGTGTGTGTCATATTGTTTTTATCCATTCATCAATCAATGGACATTTGGGCCATTTCCATGATTTTTAGATAATGACACTATAAACATTGAAGTGCATGTACCCCTTTGAATTAGTATTTTTCTATTTTTTAGTAAATACCTAGTACTGCAATTGCTGGATCATAGGGTAGTTCTATTTTTATCTTTTTGAAGAACCTCCATACTGTTTTCTAGAGTAGCTTAACCACTTTACATTATCATCAACAGTGCAAGAGGGTTCCCCTTTCTCCACATCCTCATCAATGTTGAGTATAGTATCATCTGTGACTCAGTTTCAAACATCATAAATTCATTTCCAATTAGTATTTTTCATCTCTCAGCTAGATTCTGTTGTGTGCTGTAGCTAACTGGTACCAGCATGTGAGAGCTAATTACTAAATTTTTAGGAATTTGGTGACCTGGTTGCTAAATCATTGCTATCTTGACATTGGCCATGGTGTGTGGTTTTATATCACAAAACTTGGCAAACATGCAAATAACCTCTCCTAACAGGTTCTTAAGCCCATTTCAGAATACCACTGGCTAGACTTGACTCCTAACTTGCCTTCCTGCCTCTGTCTTTGAACTGCCTCTCCAAAATAATTTATTACCACTACAATAGTCACGGTGATGATTTTTAAAAATCCAGTTATGTCATTCCACTGCTTAAAACTATCTAATGATTAGTCATTCCACTAACAACTGGAGATGAGTTTCTAGTATTTGAGACTGAAAGAAATACACCTGATATTATGTTCAACATTGATTTTTCTCTGTGCCCCTGAGCAAGCTCGTTTACCTTGATTTTGTCTGTCTTGAGCATGAGATACTTTCCTGGGAGGTTCCTTCCACATCCCTGCAAATAGATCTCTCATGTACAATTTCAACAGACCTGATAAATATTATAAATCAGCTTCAACTCAAGCAGGATCTCCCACTAGAAAAGATGAAATGAGGCACGCCTTATTATGTTCAGCCATTGCACACTGACTAGATTTGGGAGAGGAAAAAAAAGTCTTTATCTCAGTGCAACAGACATAACTAAGCTTCTCATCAGTTACTTACCTACAATATGAACAAACTACAGCCTATGCTTTGGTCCACAGAATCATAATAGGTAATCCATACTCAGAGGCGGGGTTTGAATTAGCAACTTCATATTTGTCCTTGAGACACTATTTTCTGACTAATCTTTGCCCCTTATATCACATCCTCTTGAAATGCAGAGTTCATAGAAAAGCAATAAAATGCAGAGTTGATCTAAGCAACAAGGGTACAATTAAGGTCGGAAGAGAAGTTTTCTATTCTACAAAGAGAAGCAAATAAAAATAATAAAATATTGTCTAGGACATAGGAAAACATTAATAGTGAATGTCTCTTCACTAAATGACATCCATCATTCTTTATTTTTACTTACCACTTAGAAAAAAATTATGATGTTCTATCGCAGAAAAAGTAGAAAAAAACGAAATATAACTTGTAATTTTACAGCTGATTTAACATACGATTCCATCATTTTTCTGATAGTTACAAAAATTTCTCTCTCACTCTGAAACAACAGGAAATAACCCAATCCTGTGGGATCCATGGCTCTTCTTGCCCTCTTTCATCATTATTGCTGATGGAAGGTACATTACTTTAGTGATTTCTATACAGGAAGAAGCCTATTAGAAACTCTTACAGAAGACACAGAATTATTTTTGTGAACTGATTTCTTGTTCAGTATGAATCCTAGTTCTTTGAAGCAGAATGTTACACAACAAATCTCAAAGTAAAGAAAGCCATTAAAAGGACATTTAAGCACAAAGAACTTACACAACTCAAGACCAAAAAACAAATATTCTGGCTAAAAAAAAAAAAAAAAACAGGCAGAAAACGTGAATAAACACTTCTCCAAAGAAGACATACAGATAGCCAACAGACACATGAAAAAATTCTCAACATTACTAATTACCAGGAAAATGTATGTCAAAACTACAATGAGATATCATCGTATACCTATCAGGATGGCTAGAGTCAAAAAGACAATAAGTAGCAAGTGTTGGTGAGGATGTGGGGAGAAAAGGAACTCTTCTGCACTGTTGATAGGATTGCAAACTAATATAGCCACTGTGCAAAAGAGCATAATGGTTCCTCTAAAAATTAAAAATAGAAAAACTACATGATCCAATAATTCTACTACTGAGTATCTATCCCCGAAAATTAAAACACTCATTTGAAAAGATATATGCACCCCAATATTTATTGCAGTATTATTTATAATAGTCAAGATATGGAAGCAACCCAAATGTTCATCAAGAGATGAATGGACAAAAGAAGAGGTGGTATGTGTATATGTATATATAGGTATGAATACCACACACACACACGCGCGTGTGCACGCACACACACACACACACACACTGGAACATTATTAAACATGAAAAGAATGAGACCTTGCCATTTGCCACATGGATGGATCTTGAAGGTATTGTGCTAAGTGAAATAATTCAGAAGAGAAAGACAAATACCTTATGATTTCACTTATATGTGGAATCTAGAAAATAAAAAAATTAAAAATCAGAAACAGATCCATAAATAAGGAGAACAAACTGATGGTTGCCATAGGGGAAGGGGATAGAGGGGTAGACAAAATGGGAAGGGGAGAGAGGGGTAGACAAAATGGATGAAGGGGAGTGGAGGATATAGGCTTCCAGTATGGAATGAAAAAGTCCCAAGGAGGATAGGGACAACATAGGAATATACTAAAAATGTGGGGTGGGACATTTAATTTACTAGTCCCATCTAACGTTTGCACCTCTATAGGATCTCTCTGTACCCTTGAACATTTTCAAGGCAGTTACAAAGTAAATGCAGTTTTTCCAGTTCCTCACCATTTTTTTTTACTATGAGTGTTCATTTACATGTTCTTCATTCTTTAATGGAGATCACAAATACACACACATAGATACATACACACATAAATACATACATAAATACTTAATAGGTAGGTATGTACATACATAAAATTATGGGTAAATGGATGCTATGGGTAAATGGATGATATTTTTAAAGCCCTCGGGATGTGGAGTTCATCAAGTCTATGCTACATACTTTGTACACTCAAGGTGAACATGCTTGTGGCAGCCAAACAGTCACCCCAAATTAGTTGATTGATGAAGTGGTAAGAGTAAAGTAATTAAGATAATGATCTTGATAATTAGTCATCCAGTAATCCAGAATTAGTAGACAGATGGATAAGGAATGACCAAAGGATCAGAAGGTTGCTGAAATTTCTAAGGTCTTTACTTGTGGATACTTCAAATATCAGTTGATCAAAGAATTGAGCTATTGGCCTGTGAATGGAAACGAGATATCCCAGTTACTATAGCAGCAAAACAAAACTCCGCAAACTTAGTGATGTGAACTACCATTGAATTGTGCTCACAGATTCTTTTCGTCAGAGAGGGCAGAGCCAGGACAATGTTCTTTCCTCACCCCCCACAAAGTCTGGTACTTTGACCAGGAAAATTCGAAGGCTGAAAGTAACATAATGTCTGGGAACTGAAATCATCTGAAGGCTTAAAGGCTTGTTAACTCATATATCTGATAGGAAATGCTGTCAGCAGGATCCAATCTGGGCTGGGACAATTTTGTTTAAGTCTTAAAAGCATCAGTCCCCAAAAAACCAAGCTTTCTTGCTTTTTATTACCTAGACTCAGCAGTGACATGCACGTGACTTCTACTCAAATCACAAGTACACTCAAATTCCAAGGAGAGACCACATAGATTCCCCTGCTTCTCAGTGGGAGGAGTATTAGGGACATGTCATAGAAGAGCATGTAAGAGGGAAATATATTTGGAACTATTTTTGGGAAACACAATTTCCCACTGTCTGCCCTCTGGTCCCAAAATTTATATATTCATATGGAAAATGTATTCTTGATTTGCCTCTAAAATCCCTAAATCTAATCCAAGCGTAGCATCAGCCTCATGTTAAGAATCTTATTATCTAAGTCAGGTCCAAGTGCAGATGCAACTAAAAATATTACATGTGATCACTTGGATATAACACCTTTAATATAATTTCTGTCAATCTGAAAACCTGACAACTAATAAAGTTATCTGCCCTACGCATACCCAACAAAGGTAGGATATTTATTGGGTACCTCCTATAGACACTCCTATTTAAAAGGTGAAAACAGAAGTGCCTGTTCAGTAGGTAAGCATCTGTCCCTTGATTTCGCTCAGGGGTCTCGGGGTTCAAGCTGCCCTGCACTGGGCTTCATGCTGGATGTGGGATCCTGCTTAAGATTCTCTTTCAGTCTTTCCTTCTACCTGTTCCCATCTTTCCCTCTCCCTCTGTATTAAAAAAAAAAAAAGTGAAAACAGGAGACATATAGCAAGTACGGCAATTTTGAAATCCAGCATGTTTCTTAGTTAAACTAAGTCCTGCTGCCTGAGAGTTGATCCCTGTGGCCCTTACCTCTTCCCACTAAGCTCCCTGTTTCACTTTCTGGACTCAGATTTGCCTTCTAAGTCTTGCTTCCTTCCTGTCTTCCTTCCTTCCTTTCCTTTCCCTTCTTTTCCTTACTTTTCTTTCCCTTCCTTTTCCTTTTCTCCTTTTTTCCTTCCTTCCTTCCTTCCTTCCTTCCTTCCTTCCTTCCTTCCTTCCTTCCTTCCTTCCTTCCTTCCTTCCTTTCCTTCTTTCCTTCCTTCCTTCCCTGTAAGTTTCTGTAAGTTTCCTATTAGCCTTCTATAAGAGGACTAGTCAGTCCTGTCAGCCTCCTTCCCCATAGCATAGTGACTAGGTTCTGATGGTGTTTCAAGAAAAAAAAAAAGGTAAAAACTGTATTGGCTTTTATAACCCAGCCTTGGAAATTGCATAGCATTATTCATGTAATGGACACAAGTTCTCCAGTGTTAAAGATAAATTTTAAGAAGAGCTTGTGGGATTGCACATAATATTTTAGGCTTTTGGAGAAAATATGATCAGCCATCTTGAGCAGTTGGGGGATTTGTTTAGCCATTTTAAACTGAATGGTTTTACTGGATCCTTAGAATTTTAATCCAGCATGGCTAATACTAAGCAAATGTAGGTATAGAGGCAGCCTTACTTGGAGGTAAAGTGGCCAGGGACTTCCTATGCACAATAGAAAGCTCTATTCAAAACAAAACAAAACTTTTACCCCTATCCTCTTATATAGGTAAAGATAAACTAGGATAAAAAAGGGAAAAATTCCTCAAAATATGTAATGTCTAAAATATAGTAATCTATTTCATGTTTTCTTAACAATTCTGAATAATTGGGTGATTTCTGTCGCTACCTCTGTTCCATATAGTTATTCAGAGACCCCCACCTCCAAGAGCAGTCTACCATCCTCAAAGATCAAATTCCAAAGTATTCTTGGAGGAGCAACATTTGATACAGCAAAAAAAGTAGAAAAGAGCATAGGACAAAGTTCACACCAGGTTTAAATGGGCCAGATCCAGAGTGGTTTGAGTTTACTCTTTTTCTGTTGCCAGAACTCTTTAATATGGCATAATTGTAAAAGAAAGTAGGAATAGTAGCACAGTTTGTACCCAGAATGAAAAAGTCATATGTTTTCCCCAAAAGTAGCATCCAATTTCCTTCCAATACACTCAGCCAACTCTCTACCAACCACCATCTTCCCTTTGTTAGGCTACACTGAATCTCCAACTGTGAAAATCACATGTGCTCCTCACTCTCTCTTCATACCCCCCGTAATCTATAGCATACCCTTCTCTGTGCTGGTCTGCGCCCTGAAAGACTGACCTCAGGGCTGTATCCTCCAGACTTGCTTACCTTCTGGTTGGGTCTGGCAATTGGGAGATGGACAGAGAGGGTCTAAAGGTAGGAAGAAAGAGGTCAATGTATGGATTCCCTCACCCTACACTCTCCCAGCTTTGCCTCTGCTCTCTCAGCTCCATTCTCAGGCGAGAGCTCCTAGAGGATGGCCAGTTTGCCAAAGCTTCAGTCCCTCTCTGGACTCCAAGAACACGATTCTCTTTCCTGGTACCCTCAAATCTACAGTTAATAACAGCTTCCCACTAAAGTCAGTTTCTTACTGCTTCACTATCTTCTGTTGGTTCACATAATCACTCCTGCCCTTCTAAATGGTTCATTCATGAAAGTGTTCTTAAACTCTCTGAGATGGCATCTATTTCCCACCTTTGAATGATACAATCATTCTGTGGACTTAATTTGATTCAACATATAAAAACAGAGTACCTAGTTGTACAAGTATGGGATTCATAATAGAAATAAAAAGGAATCATCTCGGGGGCACTTGACGGGATGAGCACTGGGTGTTACGCTATATGTTGGCAAATTGAACTCCAATTAAAAAATATACAAAATTAATTAATTAATTAATTAATTTTAAAAGGAATCATCTCAGTTACCCTTTGTATGTAACAATTACACCATACTTTAGTTGCTTTTTAAAAATAGCATTTTCTAAGGGTATTTATTTAGTATTTCTGTAGGATAGGTATCTGGATGCAACTAAGATGGGTTTTTTGGCCCAGGATCTCTGTAAGGCTATAGTCTAAGTGTCAGTAAGGGCTGCAGGTCACCTAAAGACATGACTAGCAGAGGATCTGCTTCCAAGCTCATTCATATGTTAGTCAGAGGCCACCCTCAGTTTCTTGTCATATTGGCCTTTTACTATAACAACTTGTAACATGGGAGCTGGCAACAGTCATAGAAAACAAGTGAAGGAATAAAAGAGGACAAAGAAGACAGAAGGAAGAATATTTTTGAATCCAGTCTCTAAAGAGACATCTTATCATTTTTGCCATACTGTATTCATTAAAAGTACATCACTGGGTCCAGTCCACAGTCAAAGCAAGGGGATCGCACATGGACATGAAGATCACAAGGCAGGCCCCACTGGGACACAGCTTAGAAGCTGCTCCCATATTCCCTAACCTTGTCAGTGTGCCTGCTAGGTCTCTCCCAACAGCTTGTAAGAACTACCAGGAGTGACTTTAGAGAATATAGCCTGCACACTCTTCTACCTCTCTTTTTCCACCTCAGAAAATAACACAAAGCTAACTGTCCTTTTTTAATACACTCACCACTAAGATATATATCAGTTAGAATTGTACCATATGACTTTTAAGTGATAGTCGCTGCATAAAGAAAGGAAAAAGAAAGAATCTGGGTTATATGCAAATATCTCAATGACTAATTTCTTGTTATTAATATTAATTGCGATATGACCAATTCTACTCCACATTCTAATGGAATGCCTAGCTGTGTGCAGTCCCTTGCTCTGTAATGGACCCCAGTATTTGTGTTGGGCAAAATGATTAACTCATTTGGATATGGATTATTTAGTGGTCCCAACAGAGATTTATGTCCTTAAACACAAAGTTAGAATAATTTTTTTTCCTTTGTTGTATCCTACTGTGGACACTTGACTTCTAAAGCTATGTCATCTGTTCCTTGAAAATAATATTTGTGTGATGGAAGGGATTTATTGAATAAAATTAGATTTTCAAAGGGATCAGCAATAGATGTAGACTTCAAAGTAATATAATTTACGCCACTGAGCTTCTTTTGACCTGTAAATTTACAACATGCCTGCTGTCACTTTCTTGCTCAGTCCTGAAGATGTGGAGCATCAGTCTTTGAAGGAAGACAGATGACCTCACAACACACCAGGCCTCCAGGGCTCCTCAACAATAGGGTATCAAAAGAAATTGCATTTTGGTTTTGAAGTGCAGGCCAATAAATGACTCTGTCCTTCTGACTTCTTTTTTAATTCTCTTAAATCTCAAAACCAGCTAAAATATCAGGACTCTCTTAAGAAAGAAATAGTGTAATATTGAACAGATTATAAATTAACAGCAAGCTTAATGGAGCCCACGTTAACCTGGTGAGCCTAATGAGATATTTTTAAAGTACAAAGAAAAAAGAAGAGGAAAAAATTATGCTCACTAGGCCAGCTTTTCCCATCTCTCTAGGCATTAATCTTGTCCTTTTTAATAAGAAATTCCTATTAGTTATTGCATTTTCAAATGATACACCACACTCACAAGAGCTTATTTTAGCACTGATTTTTATCTCCTGAGTTCTTTATAGAAAAATTGGATTCAGTCCACAGTAAATCACACCATTCTACAAGAGTGGTAGCTTAACATCACTTCTGATACTAGCTTTTCCCCTTTTCTTTTTTCTTAAAATAAATTCAAATTTCTCCTCTATTTAAACATATGCATTATTCTGAGACTGGCCTATATCTCCTAATTCTTTTCTCATGGTATTGACTCCCCCATGTCATTAAAGAATTAGTCTTGACTCCCTCTTTAAACCGCCATTTTCTATTTTAGGCTATCATTCTGCCAAAACTCTTAGAAATTTAATGGTACTTTAATCTAAACCAAGTGGAATTTCCAATTTTGCTCCCAATCTTTGATCTTTTCTTTGCATTGATTATACTTTGCCATCTCCTAAAAGGTGTTTTCTCTCAAAGAGACTTCCCTTCCATTGAGTGGTTTCTTGCTCCACTCTTGCATCATCTCCTGAGCTTTCCTCTATTTCCATGCCTCAGTCACCATTTGGATCCATGCTCTCAATGCTCTGTCTAGAGTAAGAAACAACCTCCCAGAGGATGTCCTTACCATTCGCCCCTCCCTTACTTGTATGCTAGAGCCAGTTTGTAACAATTTATAAGAGCAGTTTATTAACTTTTTAGGAGTTATGCCAGCTGGTTTTGAACAAAGCAATAATTACAAATCAAAATATATAAACTTACATAAACATAATTTTTAAAATAAAGGTAATATATATCCATATCTCATGACTTCCTACTTTGCTACCTTTTACTATTTCCTATTGTCTTGAGTTTATTCACATCTATTATATTTGTAGAGTGGAAATATAATGAAACACTACTACATATCTCTTCCAATTCTGCATTAAATCATGTTTGAAATCAGCCATGGTGGGACTATTTACACCACAGAAACTGGAAAATACTAGAAATTAGGACTTTGGTTTTTAGCAGTCTCCTCTGCTTTTATCTTTTTGGAGAAAAATCCATGATTGGAGTGGATGCTAAATCAGTCAGCATTCTTGGTAGAAACAGAACCAATAGGATAGATATAAATACACATATTTGGAGACTTATTATAAGAATTGGGTCACATGATAGAGCACCTGGATGGCACAGTTGGTTAAGTGCCTGACTCTTGGTTTTGGCTCAGGTCATGATGAGAATTGTGGGATCAACCAACCCCACATTGGGCTCCATGCTCAGTGCAGAGTCTGCTTGAGGTTCTCTCTCCCCTCTCCCTATGCACTCCCATCTCACTCCCTCGCTCTCTCAAATAAATAAATCTTTAAAGAAAAAAAAAAAAGAACTAGATAACATGATAATGGAGACCAAGAAATCCCAGAAAATGACATTTGTGAGGAAGAGAAGGAAGTCTGAAGGTCTGAGAACCAGGCCACCCAATGATAAAAATTCCAGTCTAAGTCCAAAGAGCACTGATGTTCAAGGGCAAGAGAAGATGCATGCCTCAGCCTAAGCAGAGAAAGTGAATTCACCTTTCTAATTTTTGTCCCATTTAAGCCCTCAATGGATTGGATAAGGTCTAGCTGCCTTAAGGAGGGCAGTTTCCTTACTCAGTCTACTGATTCAAATGCTAATCTCTTGGAGATGCCCTCACAAACACATTTAGAAATAATATCTTGCCACCTATCTGGGCATCCCTTAGCTGAGGCAAGGTGACACATAAAATTAACCCTCACAGTTGCAGTTGGCCAGTCAATGAAGATTTGAAGGTCCAATACTGACAGAGAGAATATCTCTGACCTATAACTATGGCTTCAGGTAAGATATCAGTACAGAGACAAGAGGCAAGATGGAACAGACGAGGTGATAAAGTTGTAAGTCTGAGAACAGTATCCAATCAAGAAGGCCTGAGTCAACCAAGCTCAATAATTTGGAAGATGAGCTTTCTCAGTTCAAGTAATGACTCTATCTCATCTAAACCATCATACAGAAGATAAGACAAAAAAATGAAGATGTGTTTATTGGATAAAGGATATACCACTCAGAATATCCAGGGCTTATGATAGAAAAAACAGAAAATCCATGCACTTAGCTCCAAAGCAAGTTAAAGACCTTCTGTGCTAACTTAGACTGCCCCAATTTTTCTTGATGTTATGAAAATTCTCCAGGCATTCTTTTTTCCCCCAACTCCTATAGTTAACTTTAAACAAAATCAAGAAGATAGCTTTAAGTTGTGACTATAATTTAAATTAGAAGAAATACTCTGTGGCTGTCTCTTGAAGTAAAATCAGTGATATGAATTGGAAAATCCCCATTCAATGAGTGTGCTTCCATCTCTTTGATGTTTACTGTATAATTTCTCTGTCTCAAATGCAAGATGGTTAGGACTTTCATCTTTCCTTCTTTCTCATTATTTGTGATTCATAGTTTTGGATTGAAAGTATTTTTAGCAGAACTTTTTAGAAAAGTTTTTTATATTGAACCATAATTCTAGTCATTTGATAGTGATTTTATTATCTAAAGGAATTTCAATAATTCTGAATTGTTATTATATTTCATACATGTTATACTAATTCTTTTCTAAATAAAGTTACTTATCTAAAAACTATAAAGACCAAGTTATTAAAAAAAAAAAAAAAAAAAAAAAAAGACCAAGTTATTATTCTGTAATATTTTGATAAATTGCTTTATCAAGAAAAGTAATAATTACATTAAATGTTTTATTAAAAGGGCTTCATACATAGTGTTATTGTTAACTATCATATATATATTTCCTTTTAGTTTGTAAACCCTGATGAGGCTATAATATTAATTATATTTCATAGTTCTAAATTCCATATCTGTGTTTTTCCAATTTTTTAAAAAATATTTTATTTATTTATTTGACACAGAAAAAGAGAACATGCAGTGGAGAGCAGGAAAGGAAGAAGCAGGCAGGGAGCCCAATGGGGGGCTTGATCCCAGGACCCTGGGACCATGACCTGAGCTGAAGGCAGGTCTGAGCCACCCAGTGCCTCTGTTTTCCCAAATTTCAAGACTTATGCTCTAAAATCAATTTTCTCTCTTCTACTTGACTATTATACAAAGAATGAATTCTCCAGAAATAAAGATGCAGAGGGATGCCTGGGTGGCTCGGTGGTTGAGCGTCTGCCTTGGCTCAGGGCAGGATCCCGGGGTCCTGGGATGGAGTTCGGAATCAGGCTCCCTTTAGGGAGCCTGCTTCTCCCTCTGCCTGTGTCTCTGCCTCTCTCTCTCATTCTCTCTCATGAATAAATAAAATATTTAAAAATAAATAAATAAAGATGATGCAGAAAGGATGAATACCTACCATTTGCATCGACATGGATAAAATTGGAAGGTATTATGCTGAGTGAAATAAATCAATTGGAGAAAGACAATTATCATATGGTTTCACTTACACGTGAAATATTTGAAATAGTGAAGGAGTACATAAGGGAAGGGGGGAACTGAGGGGGTAAAAGTTAGAGAGGAAGACAAACCATGAGAGACTCCCAACTCTGGGAAACAAAGAGTTGTAGAAGGGGAAGCGGGTGAGGGGATGGGGTAATTGGTTGATGGGCATCAAGGAGGGCATGTGATGAGATGAGCACTGAGTGGTATACTATATGTTGGCAAATTGAATTTAAGTTAAAAAAAATTAAGATGATACAGAAGCGGAAACCATTTGCAATTAAACAGTTGGAGTTAGCAAAACAAGAAAAAACTTTTTCTGACTTATTCAAATTTGTTATAATGAACATGCACCCAAAAAAAGGAATTAAAATGTGATTGCTAAAAATAATTATTATTATTTAGATAATTATATCTATGATGTATTATTAAGGGATTAGCACTAAACTGGTGGCCTGGTAGCAACCAGAAAACAAATTAGTAGCATATCTCTTTCTGTATTTCTTTCAAAATCTCAGTACCATTTTCTTATTCATTTGAAGAATTATAGAACTCCACTTTTTATCTCCATTCACGCACACTTTAAATTTGTTTGTCTTTCATATTTTCTTTAATGAGAACTTGATGTTAGGAAGTCTAACATCTTAGGGTCAATTTCCACTGAAGTTTATTTACACTTATGGCCAGAAGCCTCCCAAGTTCTCTGGACCCATCATCTTGCCACATGCATCTTAAAAAGTTAAACAAGAAACCCAGCAAGAGAGTGGAAGTGAATAAATCAACATCCACACATCTGTAATCTAAAAAAGAAAGGAAGGGAAAAGAATGAAAGAAAGGCACAAAACACAAAACATGTGCCTTTGATAATGGTTCAGTAGCAACAGAGTGTTATGCAAATACGAAATGCAGCATAGCAAGTAGGGTAAAAATAACCCAGGTGTGAAGCCTTAGATGGGCAGCTTATAGCTTTATGATTTCAAATGAATGATTCAAACACTCTGGTCTTTGTTTTAAAATGGCATATCTGCCAGGAAGGGATGTTGTGTACTTTAATTTATATAACACAGAAATATCCGCTCCTAATAATAAATGTTAATTCACCCAAACCATATAAATCTCTTATTTCATCCCACAGAAGTTCTCCACAAATGCCACCTTAACTGGAACAAGCCTTTGCTTTATTTCAGGATTTCACTAGGATACAATTGTATGACCTCACTAGTCTATATTAAATAAGAAAATTAAAAAAAAAAAAAAGAAAAGAAAATAGAAGACCTTTGTCAGATCTTTAAGATAGAGATCACTTCCACTTAATGAAGGTAGTGAGGAATAGTGGAAAGAATACTAGATTAAATGTTCTGAAGAGAATAAACTTAGCTGCCTTGGATAATACTTCATTAGTTGACTGCATCATTTTTTTCCACTTCATCAAATAATTTTCTGCATCCACCAGGGACTAAGTTATTCTGGGTTCTAGGGATACAATGACGAGCAAGAAAATACATTCCTGGCTTTTCTTCCAGCTCAGAGTCAAATGAAAGTAACAGCCAATTAAACAATTACCTTGTTTCTTATAAAGGTAAAATAAAACCTCCATGAATCTAAAAAAAAAAAAAAAGTAATTATGGTCAAATGTGATATTTATAAAAGAAATAGAGACTATGGTGGGAATGCATAGTGAGGATGCTCAAGAAGGTCCAGCAGATGGGCTGCAAGAAAAATTTCACAAAAGAAGATTTTTCTGCCAAGCTTTCCATAGCTCACTATGTTCAGCTCCACAGCCTTCTTCATATTCCCTGATCACTCAGGCTTTCCTTTGTGAAGATACTATTATTCTAGTCTTTCCAGGAACTGGCTCCTATTCCTCACTCCATCCTCAGCTCATGCCTATTCTTCAGAGTGAACATTCTAAATCTACATCTTAAGCAGTCACCAAACTATCATCCTGCCTTATTCTCATCATTATATGTACAGGGACTGAAATGATCATCACTCAGTATGGCTTTAACTAGATGTTCTCCATTTCTGACAGTTGGATAGAAGGTCTAAGACAGACGCCCCTGTTTAATGTAATCACTGTTGATTTATCAACACTGCTGATATCAGAAAACACTGTGGACAAATAATTATTACTCATGAATGAATGGATGAATGAATGAATCTGCCTTGATTATCTCACAGAATGTTTAGATCAGATAAATAGAAACAATGGCAAAAGCCTTGATATTTATATACTACTTTTTAAGGCTACAAAATAATGCTATATATAGATGTATAGATCATGGCATTTGAATCTCTTGTTATTAATGAAAGAAGGCTGGCAGGACTAGGGAAGCAGAAGCTTACGTAAGTCAAGTGACTTCTTCAAAGACTCAAAGATAATATGCAAATAATACCAAGGCTAAAATGAAAATACAGATCCTCGGTGAATGATTTGACTTTTTCACCATGACACATGGAAATGTGAACATTTTGTAGATATGTTTGTCAATGGTAGACCTGTACAGGCCAGAACCCTAAATAAACACCAAATTAGAAACTCGTCATCCAGCTCTTAATTCAGTTTGACTGGAAAATAACCCCTAGATTTCAATGATGAATTCATGCATTTGGTTCCCGTCCCCCATGCAATGTTATTATATTCTGACAACAGTAACATATTTTTACCACAAAAAAGTTCTTTAAACTGAAGAGAAAAAGTAATTATTCATTAGCTATTAGTCTGCACAATTATGTAGCTGCTTGTTACATGTCAGATGCCTAAATGAGAGTTGGCAGAGAAACACAAAATTGAATCGAGAACTGAAAGAGCAATATTCTTTATAAATATGTGAAGCTAAGTAAAGGCCTTAGCAGCAAGGCAAACTGATGAAAGAACAATGCAGATTATTATATGAAGAGAGGGTCTTCCTCTCAACTGCTCTTAATTACAAGTAGCATTTGGGACAAATTAATCAATATGCACTCTACCCATTCCCTAGGCATACTCAATTTGAAGCCATTTGGAAATCTAAAAATATAATTCACATTAACTTTCTGAAAAGTAATGCAAACTTATGACTACTGAGCTTTTTCCCTGAGTACATACCTTCCTACTATGAAGATCAGCAATTGCAGAAGGGAAAGAGGAAGGCAGACCTGCAACTCCATCTTTTAATCCATTATGCACTCAGAACAAGGATAAAACTTTACATAGAAAATACAAAGCTTCTTTTAGGAAAAAAAAAAAAAGCCCTGTCTTACTTTGCTAGATTAGTGTTACTAGGAAAAACGTTTTCTCTGAATCACTGAAAGAAAATATTCCTCCTGGAGTCAATGAGAAGTCAGACAATTAGTGTGATCAAAGCAGAAGCACGTACAAAAATAAGTAACATAAGTAAAAAGCACCTAAATGTATCCATCTGAATCCAAATTTGGAACTCTGCACTTTTTAAAATAATCTTCAAGATCAGTTTATGGCATTTTCATTGTATTTTATGAATATTTCAGTAGTTAACCAATATTGGTCATATTAAACATGAAAATGTAATACAATATTTATTTATCTATTTCCATTGATAATTATCAAAAATAGGAAGGAGGCATTTACTCAACAACCATTTAGAAACTTTATTTCTAATATGAAATAAACTATCAGTAAAATTATGTCAAACTTAACTCGAAAGTATACAGTAATGCATAAATATTTTTGATGTCACTATGTTTTCAAAATTATTTAAACATGGTATACTTTTAATAAAGTTCAGTGAGCCTCTATAGAAAACATACAATATGCCTGTTATTGTCCTTAGGATACAAAGGATTTGAAGATTAAAAAGATGTTGAAGCTGTTCTCAAACACAAAGTTTAAGAATACCTATAATTACACACAAAGTTGCCCCCACCCCAAAAATGTAATCCTGGTGAAAAAATTTTACCTGGTGAATTTAAGTAAAGACAAAAAAAATCTCATTTTAAAACAGATGCAATCTAGAACCTCCAAAGTTTTCTTGAGATATTTATTTTCTGACTAAAGTTGTCCAGCATAATTATCTTCAACAATAAATATAATTTTCCTAAGCATATGCTGATCTATCTAGAAGAGAGAAGCTATATAGGTAAGAACACAGAGTGAAGCCAGTGTTTATACATCTGTAAGCATTTCACAGATCTTCTCTAATGGTGTATGCTATTACTTCCATTTCATACTCCTTCAGGATTTGAAATAAATACACTTATTACAATATAAGTCTTTTCTAGAGGAAGAATATTAAACCATTATCATCTCTTAATAAACTAGTATGGATGAATTAAGAAAAGGAAGGGCACTTAAAAAACAATTTGGCCACTTTCCAATTGATCATATGTTCTTATCCACATATCTTAAGATTTAGGTTCTTACACATGTCTTAAGATTTTGACGAAGTATCAACATTTCATAGACACTCTAACAGATTCCAAACTGCTTTTTAAAATTTCTATTTAAAATTGTATCTTGGGACACCTGGATGAGCATCTGGCTGTTGACTTCAGGTCATGATCTTGGGGCCCTGGGATTAAGCCCTTTGCCAGGCTTCTGGCAGCAGGAAGTCTCCTTGTCTCATCCTTCTCCCTCTCCTCCCCCTCCTCCCACTTGCACACACTTTCTCTCCAAGGTAAATGAAAAAAATCTTAAAAATAAATAAAAATAAAATTGTATCTCGCCTTCCAAAGAATGATTTAAAGTGCTTAGAATAAAACAGAAACATATACACACACATCTATATTTTTAAGTATGTATATATATACATACATATATGTACACATAAATACATGTCTAACTATATGGTCACATCAGGCTTTTAAGAGAGAACAAGAAATCTGAAATTCTATACACACGATGGATGCAAAAGATCACTCTCTTGAATTCATATAATTACCAAGATTAAGACTAAGTTTTGAGTGTACTTCCCTATTTATTTCCCCATTCTTAAAGGGGATTATGTATTACGTAATGCTATTATCTTAAATTTAGCAGTATTAAATTCTAAAATGAAAGTGTTCTATGAATCTTTATACGAGTAACATTTAACACCTAACATATCATGTCTTGAAAAGTTTTATAGCATATTTAGGCATATTTTTTTTTTTAGGCATATTTTTCATAGTGCTGTTTCATGTGTCAATCCTCAGTGGGAATCAAATATACAACATTAATACAATTCATTGAAGATATTACATTAAGAAGATAATTTTTTAAATATTTTATTTATTTATTCATGAGAGACACAGAGAGAGAGAGAGGCAGAGACATAAGCAGAGGGAGAAGCAGGCTCCTTTCGAGGAACCCGATGTGGGACTCAATCCCCAGATCCCAGCATTAGGCCCTGAGCCGAAGGCAGATGCTCAACCACTGAGCCACCCAGACATCCCAAGAAGATAATCTAAATAACTTCTGGTTTATCCATTTAACCATGTGAGGTTTTTTTAAAAGATTTATTTATTTGAGAAAGAGAGCGAGCGAGAGAACACAGGGAGGGGCAGAGGGAGACGAAGAAAGAAACTTTAGTAGACTCCTCTCTGAGCTTGGAGCCCAATGCAGGGCTCCATCTCATAACCCAAGATCATGACCTGAGCTGAAACCAAGAGTCAATCACTTCACTGACTGAGGCACACAGGCGCCCCTCAGGGTAATTTTTTTAGTTTGCAGGGGATATAGAATATATATTTCCTAGTACTAGATATGGGGAAACTGGCAGCTCTTGGACCACAAATAAATAGTCCTGATTTGTCTGGATAACATTTAAAATTGAGAGACTTCACATATCAGTGGTGATTCACCAATGCTCTTGAAAACAGAAGAGTCTACCCCATTGGACCTGTCTGTGCATCTGCATTACCACCAGCTGGAGATCAGTAGAACCATTTAGACATTCCTTGGGGCTGTCCCTTTTGTCTGTCACCTGGCCCCCTTCACTCATTTTAATTACCTGCCTGGATCTCATTCTGAGAGCATTTAATGGCTCACATTTCAGACTTTCTCTGGCAGAGTACACTTACAGAAGAAAAAGTGTGAGCTCAAGTTATACGGCACTCAAGGAGCGCTCCAAAATTCACCTACAGCCCCAACCAGACTAGTTTTACACACTTACTTCTCCAGCATCTTGATTGGAGGTAAAGAAATGTTCTTAAAATCACATAATTTTCATAAACTATTACAAGGCATGTCTTTTATACCATCTCTGAATGTGTTGTGCACACACATAAAAACAAATCAAAACATGCTTCTAAAATAAAATGGTAATTGCTTGTGAGTGGGCAGGGAAAAAAATTTCCTTCACAGGACTCTAATTCATAAGATCATTCCCTGAGTATAATTCAGAAAAGTCCAAATTTATTCATTTTTTTAAAAGCAATGAATAAAAAATTCTGCTCATGGGATGGCAAAAATGGAATTTTCACACTTCTCAGAACTTAATGTTTTTAACATAAATTTTTCTGTGTTGTGTTGAATTGAGCAAATATGTTTCTTTTCACCCTTGCTTGCTAATTTCTTAGAAGGTCTCTCTACATGATTCAAATTCCAAGTTGATTGTTATAAAGCACAATTTTAGAGATGGCACAAGAGCTCTAAAGTACTTGCAGCAATTTGGCTATTTTAAAATTACAACAGCATTTCAATAGAATTGAAATCTCTCCTGGTTTCTTTAGCTGAGTAGAAATTCCAAGAGGGAGCCAAGACACATTTCTCCTTCCTTCTCAAAGTGTTTATATTTTTTGTTTAAAAGGTTTCTACAAGATACTCTGATTAAAATAAAGCAAAAACAAACAAACAGAAACACCTTTTGTCATAAGTTCAGAAAATGTTTTTTAAAAAACGTATTTCAGGGAGTTTTTCTGTCCTCCAGCGAACATTGATACTGAAAACATGGCAGGTGTCTAATTATTATTGCAGTTTTTCAAATAGACTTTTTATGAGTCACCAAGACTATGAAATCAGTTCCATTAAAAGACTTTTCCTATATGGTTATGTCAGAATATCCTGATTTATATGCTATCTTCTGAGACTCATTGTGTTCAATCTGCCTTTGCTGCAAACATGGCAATAGATCTTGTTCTCATAACTCGCTCCTGCTTCCCCTCTTCCATCCCTTCCTCCATCCACTCATCAGAGCCTCTGAGGCAATAAATATCAATTGTTCCCTTTAAGAGGTAGATAGAATAACTATATTTCCAGGAACTCCCAGGACAGCTAATGTCACCACCGTCCATTTGTAATAAATGGATACTTCGTTTTTTATACTTATAAAGCCAAGTACACTGTGTGATGGAGTTTATTCAGATATCCAATTAAAATATCTAATGAAATTATCCATCTGTAAAACTCAGTTCTGTAATTACCCATTTCTGTCCTTAGCGTTGGTCTCTGAAAGAATATATATGCTTTTCAAAATAAAGTTAATGCAACTTAAATCTGCTTAAAATGCACAAAATAATTGTTAGAGTTTCAAATGGATTGTAAAGCTGAGCTTAAATTCTCCTCCAAGTATTTTATAATCAAATGGGAAAACTAAAGATTTCTGTTTAAAGAAATTTGGAGAGAAAGAGAATCATGAATTCAGCTACCTTGATAAAAGCCACATACTTTATTATAAATATCTACAGAAAACTACTAAATTATTCTAAAGTAGCATTTAATCCATACTGCCACATGGGATCAGATTGTCCTATCAAACTTACAAGAATCAGAGATCTTATCCATACAAAATAATATAAAAAATGTTCAGAAGGAGCAGCAGAAGATTTAGAACATTGAAAGCAGTTTCTCAGGTCATTCTTTCCAGCATCAGATGTTCTCTTTTGGCCCAGAATAGATGTGGTCTCTAAATGAGTTTCTTGAGTTCTTCACACAACTTGGGTTATTTCCCATAGGTTTCAGTTATAAAACATCTTCATTTTCTACCCTAAAGAATCACATGGCTTACATGGCACTCTCCAGGGACTCGTGTCTTCTAAATCCTGGACTCTATTTCCTATAGGTAATTTTTCACTGAGGGAAATCCTGCAAACAGCGTTTCAGATATAAACTCTCTTCTTCCTAGCAAATATCATTAGTCTGTTTACCCAGAGAGCCAGCAGACCTGACATGGACCACATCAACGGAGTCTTTTCTGTTCCCTGAAGAAAGGAAATGAATGGATAGCAGGCCAGCTACCTTAATGCCCTTCTTCCAGGGACCTAGCTACATATTGCAGAGACCCCAAGTTTTCGAAATTAAATGACTCATGAAAAATTCCCATCTCAAACCTGGTAAGATTTAAACTTTAAAATCATAGGCTCATGTAAATGATGACAACACAAATGTGGAGTTTCAAATGACTACAGTCCAAATCCACATATCAAATTGTGAATTATCACTAAATTATTTTTTTAAATAGTAAAACATACAAATATTTCCTATAATAAACTTCATTGTCCAATGACTAAGTTGCTTTTATTATCTAGTTTTGCATTCAACAAGTAGATTTAAGTACAGATTGCCTGAAAGTTCATAAGCCCCTAAACTTATCAGAAAGAACCCAGGCAAGTATCTTGCCTTCATTTAGCTTATTATTTAAAATGTCATAGGTATAAATAAATAGTATGCATGGTGGGAAAGGAATTCTGACAAGGGAAGGCTTGAATGCTGTTGAGAACTCATAGCAAGCAACAAGGCCTAACCCAGATTTAATAGTTGAAGAAAAGTCTCATAAGGAAAAACTGATCTAAGGAATTTGTAAAAGAAAGTCCAAAAAGGTTAGATAAATGAGTGTTGAAGATCAAGAAAACAATGGATGAAAAGCCCAGAGTTCATAGAAATATGATGTGTTCAAGAAATTGAAAGCACTTTTGTCTGGCACAAGGCAAGGCTAGAGAACTGGGCAAAGGCTTGATGAGGGGTGTTTTATAAATTGTTAATTTGAGGTTTAGTATAAAAACAATTGCTGCCACTGAAGAATGTTATGCAGAAGTATGATATGATCAGGTATGCCTTTGGGGAAGATAAGATCCAGAAAATGAGATGGGGCAACATTAAAGGTTGAGAAACAACTGAGGATACTGTTGCAGGAATTGAGATGAGAGACGGTAATAGCTTGAGTCAGTCACAGCTATGGTGAAAAACTGACTGGTTTGAAAATTGTAAGAGACTACGATACAACCAGGATATGGAGATTGAATGGTCACGAGCCATGAAAAAGAGGGAAATCAAGAAGAACACCCGAGTTTATGGTTGGGAATTGAGTAGAGGATTTGCTACTGACTGATGTAGAAAACACAGAGATAATTGCAGAGGAAAACTATGAATATGTTTTGTTGTCTGTTAAATTTTAAGAATTGGACAGAATAACTACATGTAGTATCCTATAGGAAGTTGGATGAATATGAGTATATCTGACGCTAATGACAAGTATCTGGTTGGAATTATTTATCTGGAAATCCTTAGCATATAGTTGGGAATTAGAGTCATGAAGTTGGATGCAATTTTTTAGGGGAATCCTGTCCCCCCCACCAAGAGAGAAGAGAATGGACTATAAAAATTACATTTTAAGTGGAAGAAGAACATGTAAGGACATGAGTTAAGAGCAAAAAAAAAGAAAGAAAAAAAAAAAAAAACAAGCTAGTGTGGTGTAATGGAAGCCCAGAGAATAGAGCATTTCATGAAGGGCACACTCAACAGCAGTAAATGATGCCAAAAGAGACTGAGCAATATTCACTGCATTTTCTAAAATAGAGGTGGTAACTTTGACAATAGAAGTAGTAATGAAATGTGGGACAGAAATGCTTTGGGAGGTTAACAAACTAAAAAAGTAGAGAACTCTTTCAAGAAATTTACATGCAAAGAGAAATAGAGAGGTAGACAATAGGTCAAAGGATAATGTTTCATTTTGCTTATTTAGTTTTAGAATAAGAGAGTCCTATATACAGATTAACGCAAAGGAATAAAGCAGAGGGAGGAAAGGAAAAAGAAAGGGAAGGATCTATAGAACATGGTTCCTAGGACAACAAATGGAAGGACTTGGAAAGGAGGAGTGAAAATCAGAGAAATTGAGTGTGTTTGTCATTTCAGTGGTAGAGAAGAGAAATTTGCAATTTTACATCATCCTGTTTTCATTAAAATAGGATATCTAGCTATCAACAAAATTGAAGGGAGGGATGGAGGATCAGAGGTGCCAGGAGAACGGAGGTTGGAAATAATATTTTGCAAAAATAAGGGAGAAGACTATTGACTGGAGAAACAAATAGGAAAAGAAAAATGTTTGGAAATATTATGAAGCAACCCACTGATAGGATTAGGGAGTAGAGGGATTATTAAACTCAAGAATGAGTCATTCCTTGTTGAAATATTCCTTCTTGGCACCATGAAAAGTTTCATTATCATATTTTTAAAATCTTATATGAGAATAGCCTCATTCTATAGCTCAGGATTTGTGATAAGGTAAATTGCAAATAACAGTTTACCAGAACCACTCCTTAGAATTCTCCTGCCTCTACACAACAAGTAGCTTTCCAGCATCTCAAAAGATCTCTCATAATTCTGTTAGAAATATGGAGACAATTAATTCTTTTCCTTCACAAATTCCTAATATTTGGTGTTCCTGGGTGGCTCCATTGGTTAAGCGTCCAACTCCTGATTTCCACTCAGGTCATGATCTCAGGGTGGTGAGATCGAGTCCCATGGCAGGCATGTGCTCAGCAGAGAGTCTGCTTGAGGGTTCTCTCTCTCTTCCTCTCCCTCTGCCCCTCCCCCACCTGTGCATACATGCTCTCCCTTTCTCTCAAGTAAATACATAAATCTTTTAAAAATTCTAATATTTACCATGACCCTCTCCACTTTGCTCTGTGCTTTTTAACTCAGTTTTTCACCCCAAAGCTATATAAACTCTTTAATTATCAAATGGCTTTACTTTGTTAGGGTCAAATACAGATTTTGACTCGAAAATGCCTGAGTTCAGACCCAAGTTATGCCACCGACTAGTGGGTGAATTATACAAGTTACTGACCTCTTCAGAACCTCATGCTTTCATTTGTCAAAGGGGAAGAATAATCTCATAGGAGATTATGAGGATTTAATACATAGGAGGCTCTTAAATCGATGCTTAATACGTCGTGAGCTCTCAGTAAATGTAAATTATTATTATTTTGCCGTATCTGGGGGATAGAACAGGGGTTTATGTTATAAGCTGTGACTGTTCTTCCCTGTAAACTCTTCTTCAGGGAATATATTTTGGTTTGGGGCATCGTTAGGTGCAGCCAAAGTTCCACATTGTAATATTAGAGCCTGTCCCACCAGTTTAATAGGCTAAGGCTTTTCAAAAAGGCTGATTACCAAGAAAACCAAAAGGAAAAGTTCTGGAAAGTAGAGAGAGAAAAAAAATTAAATTGTTTTATTCCCATCCCATTTTAAAAATTAGATCCATTGCCTATCTTTTTCTGGGACCACTGTACTTGGGCCAGAGACTATTTTCAGGGCTGGGTTAAATAGCAAGCAGACCTTACTGACTATAAAGGCTGGCAGGCCTGGTAATGACTTACAGAAGGAGACTGTGGTGCCTACTTGTCTGAATAATTTTAAGGACTTGGCAGATAATTCTTGAGGACTTTTTAATTGTACCCCTCAGAAAGCCAGAAGACAGGCTAATGACCTTTGAAGCTCTCTTTCATTCTTGACTCTATGAGAGCAAATTCTTAGTTTACCTTAGTATGATATATTTTACATATAATGTGAATATGATTCATTCTAATTGGACAGAGCATTACTGCCAAGGATGGTCGTCTTCTATATAAGGCAGTGGCCCTGCTGTTGTTTAAATTAGCCTTTCATGCAACCACTAGCTCAAGTCTAGTGCTGATTCAAGCCAGAAACGGTAATTTTATTTATATGATGTCTTGCATAGAGGGCAGGCTAGTAAAAGAAAAACAAATCTGGAACAGACAATGAATTAAATCAAAGCTGCTTTGTACTTGGGATGTACTGCAGGAGAGTACGTTAGAGTCTATCTACGGAGGTTTATAATGACTGCCAATATTAATTATTCACATGCAGCTTACCCATTTTCAAGGAAACCGGGCCATGCTAGTAGACGTAATTCTCAGAGTAATACCTTCCAGCTGAATGATACAGAGCACAACAGCTTTAGCTGTCATGTTACTAGCTGAAAAGAGCATTTTCGAGGCACTATTTCAGTGGGTAGAATAAGTTCAGACAGTTCAAAAGTTCATAATAAACATACTTCATAGCTCCATTTGAAATGGCGAAGGAAGGCTTACTTAAGGGAAATACTTATGTCTGATTCCATGGGGATGGCCCAATATACACGGTGGATTAAATATAGTTAGCCTCTGTCTCCTTCAAGCTTTCTTCTCTTGCTCTATACCTATAAATGATCTCACTGACTGAAACTGCATTTTACATTAGATGTAAAATAGGCCGACTTGTTGGTTGGGTTGGCAAAAACATGTTGCCACTTATTGACGGGAAACCAAAAGCCTGTTTTCATGAATGAAGTCATAAGTAATTTTGTTTGATGGGAAGGAGTCAGTTTGAAAGTAGTATTCAAAAAGACTCTGGGTTTTTGATGGATGTTAATAACAGCATGAGAAAAAGTCTCTTCCTCGTAATGTTATATTGCTTTATTCTATCCTCAGGATCTAGCCTTTCAAAATGTGATACATGTGCCTGAGCAGTCGAAAGGACTTCTCCCAAAGAGAAATGCCATGACAGTCTCGTCTTTGTTCATTCAGTGAAATCCTGCTTGGATTGACTGTGGGAATATAGCTTTAGACGTGGCATTTTTACGGTGGAAATAATAATAATGCTTTGTTTTCCTAAAGCCTTTTTCTTTACAACTAACTGTCGTAGAGAGCTCCAAAATATAAGTGTGATGATTTTGTTTTTAAATATCTAAGCAAAGGACTCTCTTCCATTAGCTTATTTTTGAAAACTTTAAAATCCTTGGCTCTTTAAATTATCTTGCCATCACTCTGTACAGTTTGAGTGGCTGGATGAAAATGTAAATGAAATTCATATTACATTTCCTGTAGATGGACTTTCACTCATCTTAACTGTATTAACTAATCATCAGGGAGATTCTATTCTTTGAGTCGGATTTGATTAAAACTGTGGGGAAGTCATTCTCAACAAAAAACTAAAAACCATTTCCATGTAAAATATATCCTTGCACCTAAAACAGACATTAAACAGGATACTCTGGCATTATTATATGTTGGAAAGATGTATTAGGAGATAAGATGTTATCTAAAAGTCAATGGTAAAAGTAAGAAATAGGAGTAAATGAGCTAAAAGGGAGTTTTAAAGATAACTTAAAATTCCTCATAATAAGATGGGAAAAATTAAGCATTTTGAGGAGGAATATTAAAGATATTTCAGTTTATTTCACAGAAAGAAGTAATCTTAAAAATACTACAATTGATCACTAAGACCTATAATCATAAAATTTTGGAACAATGGAAATGATCACACTGTCCAAAGTTTTTTTTTAGCATTAAAATTCGTGCTGAAAATAGATGTAGGAAATGTAGATATGCATTGGAATCTGTTTTTATGATTTTTTAAGATCAGCTTGCCCATTTTATAAATGCTCAAATATGAAGAAAAAAGATTTAATAATTAAACAGAAAATGACTGTAGTTAAGAGTCCTCAACACCACAATTACCTAGATTTTCCTAATCTGAAAAATAGGAACATTTTTGAAAACTCATGCTTTTTATGCATATCCACATGGCTGAAAAGTGATGTAGAATGGAATGAAGAAACAGTCCATATTATGGGATTTGTGAAAATAATCATGAGTTAAAATATTTGACTTTGAATAATTTGAAACCTCCTCCACTGACACTCCAGGTCAAAGCTCTGATCAGGCAAGTGTTTCTAAATTACCATTGTATTTGACCCCAAATGTATTTCCCTTATCTTCTTTCCTAAGCTAACACACTGTGACTCACCACGGCGTGGAGGCATGATGAATATACACAAGTGAGACTGATCACTGAGAGCCAACCGGGAAACATTTATCTTCAGGATTCTTTAATATGGCAAAGATTAAAAACATTTGTAACACAGTTAAAACCCTGTCAGTCACATCCCAGAGAGGTAGAAAAAGTAAGAGGGCACCCAGCCAGCAATCACAGGAAGATGCTATAATGTTCCCTTTCCATCCTGTTCTTTTCATCCCACCTGCCCCCACCCTTAGCTCCTGCCTTATTCAACACATAGAGCCCCATTCGCTCTTGTACCCATAGATGCAGGTTAATGTCAACTGTTCAGACTGAAGACCCCCAAACAACAAACTCCTGTTTACTCTCTGTGAGGATCAGGAGTTAGCAAGTTACATTGTTTTCAGGTAAGAAGTTGCTTTTTTTCCTATGTGTTGTGTTGCAAGTCCACTGGCATTGGGATATAGGCATTACATGCTTTGCAATTTTTTTTTGAGACAACTAGTCAGGACAAATAACATTTATTAAGTACTTTATGTTATCTTTGAACACCAGTAATGAGAGGGGAAAGAATTGTGTACCACTCCCAAGCAATGGCATATTCTCTTTCACTAATAACTCAGCAGCATTGGCTATAGAAGAGGTGGTATTTTATATTACTTAAATACTTAAAATTTCCTTAGTCTATTTCTTACATATTTTTCATGAGCATAGTATGGATTATTAGCATCTACCCATGTGTATCAACTAGAGGCATATAGCACTGTATTAAATACAATAGAGAATAAGTGCAACGACAAATACCCACCATTTGCTTCGACGTGGATGGACCTGGAGGGTATTATGCTGAGTGAAATAAGTCAATCGGAGAAGGACAAACATTATATGGTCTCATTCATTTGGGGAATATAAAAATTAGTGAAAGGGAATACAGGAGAAAAGAAGAGAAAATGAGTGAAAATATCAGTGAGGGTGACAAAACATGAGGGACTCCTAACTCTGGGAAACGAACAAGGGGTAGTGGAAAGGGAGGTAGGGGAGTTGGGGTGACTGGGTGATGGGCACTGAGGGGGGCACTTGGCAGGATGAGCACTAGGTGTTATGCTACATGTTGGCAAATTGAACTCCAATAAAAAAAAATTAAAAAAAAAAAAAGAGAATAAGTGCAAGTAGATAATACGATCCACACCTGCAAGGAGTTTTCATCTTCTTAGGGAAACAACAAAACATATCCATGGGGAAAATGATTACCATCCTGTCAGTAATGATGATTATAAACAGTATTTCTTATCTGATCTGTATACAAACCTGAAATGTTAATACTGTGTAGACACTATAATAGATACTAATATTATACACATAGCCGATTTAAAATTAAAAAAAAAAAAAGTGAGGACTTATGTCATTTGTTCCAAACAGTTGCCACTAACTTATAAAAATTAGCAGGTAATTCCATTTTCTGAGAAGAGATATATACATTTTCTGTCTCTTACTGTTTTGTTCAAGTTATTAATATACTATGTATATGCATATTCATCTGTGAATGTCATTAGATGATTCAAGATATTTCTGCTAATGTAGTAATGTTCATTCTAGGTTTCTCCACCAAAAATGAGAGAGAGAGAGAGAGAGATTTTTTCAATTTTCCAATTAATTCATTCATGGATTTGTTTTTTTTTTTCTTTTCCCCCTTATCTACCAAATAAATAAATCAAATTCTTAATTTAAAAAAAAAATGGAGCTACTTCTGGGCTTCAGCTTTAGAGTATACCATTGCTGATTTACTGGTGCTCAGATCCAACACACAGCCTCTGTTTTCTCCAACTACTTTTTTCTCCAGCTGATGTCTATAGAGCTCCTTTCCTGGAATCACATTTTTAACAATCCTGCCCAAATTCTGAGTGCCAAATTGCCTTTCCTTGAAGAATGTCTGAGGTCTGTATATGTAAGATAAGATAGTGGAAGATGACATAGTCTATGCAATTTGTCTACAGAAATCTTCACCAAATGATCAATGACTACCTCTAATGGAAATATGGTTTCAATTCTCCCTTTGACAGATGGTCTAGCTTACACTCCCAAGAGATATGTTTTCCCTGTCAACCTTTAAAAAAAAATAAAATAAAAAGGATACGTGCTGGTATTTGGGGCCAATTTAACAACTGTATTATCCTGTTGGTGTTATTCTGAAGTACCACATCTGCTTTCACACTGAGTTTGTATTTTTCCTATAAGTGATATATATAGTCTTATGCCAGAAAGTATTTTCAATTCAGATTTCATTGTGGTCATTTCAAATCTGGAAGGAAAACATTCAGAGAATTCAATGTGCCTTCTTTTACCACTAAAAACTGCTTTGCATCAACAGTCATGCAGATAGTTTAAGTTGGTTAATTGTTTCAAGAGGATATAATGGTCCTATCTTTAGGACATAATCCGATCAAAAAGCTTTAAGATTATTTATTAGGCTGTCAAAAATCACTTCTCTCCTACTGTCTCTCGACCACAACACTCAAACACCCAATCTGACAATCAAACTAGTTAAACTAAGAATCAGGTCCTGCCTTCACGGGATTCCAGAAACGTTACTACTCTAGGACAGAAGGTACTAGTTGTGAAAAATAGGTTATTGCGGCTGCCTTTCTGGTGATTTATCTTGCTTTATATCTCAGCACCTACATGTCACTTGTGTATCTGCCTAGAATTTTTATTTCTCTCCCAGTTCCCAGCTGTCTAGACTTAGAATCCTTCCCCTCTTCTATTTCTTGGTAATCACTACTCTTTTACCTGGTGTTCAAAACTAGAATTGCATTTTTGGAAACCAAAGGAAGGGATATGATTTGCACGGTGCTTACTCATTATCAGATACGATACAATTCCATTTAGGGGAGATATCTAATTTAAGGGAGCACCAAGGTGGCTTGCTAATAAGTTGTTTTGTTTCAGTTGTCTGTTATTACACAGAAATAGTGTAATATTAACAGTGGGTGACCAATAGGATGGCTGTAATAAAGTGTGAGGACAGCTAAAGGAAATATAGTACTAGTGTCTATATGAAAAGAAAAATGATCATTCCTCAGATAACTGTGATATAATCGATTGCTGTTTGTTCAGTGATATTTAAATCTTCCATAATATCCCTACCTGATCCTTCAAACCTGCCTCAACTTCCCTCAGATCAGCTGCGTGTTCCTAATGGTTCTTACCTCCATGCTTAGAGAGATTCTGGTTCATACACTCTACCAGTGGTTCCTCAAGTCTAGCTGAGCAAAAGAGTGACCTCATGAGGTTTTTCAAAAATAGGTGAAGTGATCAGAAACCATGCTAAATCAGAATTTCTGTGGTGGAATCCAGATACCAATATTTTTAAAAGCTCCCTGGGCTTGAGGACTGCTACTCTATCCAGTATACAGCTTTTGCAGCATAAATGACATGCCTGCAAGGGAGTTATCTCTCTGAAAAGATGGAATTCAATGCGTTTTTCTACACACACCGAATTTTTTTTAAATTCAATGTGTTTAAAAAAAAAAAAAGTCAGTGACCACTGAGAGACAATTTGGATGAATTTGTTAAAGCATGTACTCCAGAGTCAAAGAAATATGCATTCAATTTTTGGCTCTGCCGCTTACTAGATATGTGGCTAAGAGCAGGTAACTAAATCTCTCAGAGCCAATCATACCGAGCTGTTGTAAGAATTAAATGAGATCATGTAGGTAGACCTCAGAAAAGTGCCTATCAGGAGGCATTAGCCAGCAAATTAGAGACAGTGTAATGTCTATACCAGGAGCTAACAAATAGTTACAGTAGAAGGAAGAGTCCAATGAACGCTGTTAGGTGAATGGAGATCTTAATATGATCACAAAGTATGTGGAAAACTTTCCCATAAACTTAACTGTAGCTGTCCCTACGTAGATTTATGGATCAATAAGGCTAACTATTGACCAATTAAGTTAAAGCACCTGCTGAATTGCTATTTTAACAGAATTTACCTCTCAATTGCAGGGTTTTATATATTGACTATGAAGCATACTTTTCCATGATTTTAACTGAAACATTTAAATCACATTCTTGTACAAGGATAGAATTTCAGCCAAATGTTACTAGAAGGGTGACCAGCCATCCCAGTTTCCCTGGAACACAGGGCTTTCAGTGCAAAGCAAACTGGGACTGTTGGTACCATAGATGCTCATAATCAAACTATTGCCTCCTTAATCCAGTTTTCTCCGTATAAACTACCCATGATCCAGATCAGGTCCATCCAGATATTGGTTCTATATCCTGCACCTGAGCTGTGTTTTCTGATTTCTTCAGCTGGGTTTTGGGGACTTCTAAAGATTCTTCCCATCATTCTTCCTTTTCTAATTAAGCGGATTTAGTTTCTGTTACTTGCAACTAAGAATCTTATTAAAATAGCCAAATCAACAAGGAGGATTCTGGAATACTATAATTATTATGAATTTTTCTAATCCCTTCCATGTGACTGCAAGCATGTTTTATGAGGCAGTAATGTCAAATGGGGTCATTGCACATAGTAGGTGCTCTAAAAGCAGCTTTTTGGTGATTAAATAAATTTTCTCATTCAGAAAACTTGATACCCACCAGCCAGGGCAGGACCAAGGCTGTGATACATCTTCCTCATGGCAGGGGGGAAATCAGGCACAGAGATGCTGGAAAACAGCCGGAGAAACTCATTATGTATTTAAAAACTAGCTGCATTTAAAATAAGAACCAGAATTTGAAGATTTAGAAACAGCTATGGAAAAACTGAAAATGAAATGCCCCTTGTAAGAAAAAAGTGGTGTGTTTCCAGGTGTTAGAAAGATTGCAGGGATGAGTAATAACCAAGACAATCAAAAAAGCAAACTTTTCAAGGTGTGGTTCTTTCTCTAGTTAGAACACTCACTAAATATGCCATCTACCTCCCTGGAGTATTATCTAATCATAAATTCCTGCTAAAATACATTTAGCCATCATTCATTATTTTTTTTTCCCTTGGAAGAATATCACCTGCCCCTTAACTGTGCTCTATCTTTTACAGACTTATTTGTTCTCAGCCTCTTTTTTATTTTTTATTTATTTATTTTTTTGGTAATGTTATGGTTCAATGTCTAATCAAGGTTTGTGTCTGTCAGGTCACTTTTATTTTTAAGTTCAACCTTTCAAAACAAGAATGTCAGGACATTTCCATTTTTAACTTCTTTCAAAGCTCACAAACTATTGGAAGTTTCTGGATTCTTTTCTCCTTCAGTGAGTTTATTTTTAATTTACTCATATTGTTTCAATTAAAAATGCTCATACTTTTTTCCAAAAAAAAAAAATTGGACAGGATATCTCTCAGTCGTTAGCCAGATGAAATCAAGAAATCCATGTATTCATTCCTTTCCCTAGCGAAGATTGAAAAACAGTATAAACAGCAAATGTAGATTCCAAAGACGCTACTATTGATTGCCGTGAGAGAAGAATGCTTGATTTGAAGAGACAAGGTGGTAGACATGGAAACTAAAAATATATTCTGTATTTTAACTTTATTAACAAAATGTCACATAATTAATCCAATCCAACTATATTACCTTGATAAATTATCATGCATTTTACCCTGGTTTTAAAATAATCTGCATAGCCACTGTTTTCCTGGTTCAAAATTAATAGTCTCTTTCTTCCCTCCTTAATGATTCAAAGAACCATGAGAGGGTCCCAATCAAGGAAGAAGAAA
The DNA here is from genome assembly GCF_003254725.2 of Canis lupus dingo. NCBI lineage: Eukaryota > Metazoa > Chordata > Mammalia > Carnivora > Canidae > Canis > Canis lupus. The sequence continues at coordinate 25,169,989 of NC_064257.1, read as the reverse complement.
GGCCTGGCAGGGGGTGAGGTCAGGGGAGCAGCCCATGGGTATTGGGAAACTGAACCAAGAAACAAATAAATTGAGATTTCTCACAGAAAGAGAAACAAGTTACAAATATGAAAAGGGAAACACCTGGATGATATATAGCTGCATAAGCACTGGTTCTGGACACTGAGGAGATCCTGGGAACAGTAAAACCCCAATAGCAATTAGCATATGCATCAATCACTAAGACTTACCAGGTCTCCACCAAAGTTAACATTACCAATGCTAACATTACCAATGTTTTGTCCTGTCATTACCATTTCCAATGACAGGACAAAACAACCCAAAGTGCCATTTGATGGAATACAGTGAAAAAGGCACACAATCACTACTGTGGCATTAATAGCCTGAATCTAATCAAAGGAAAACATCAGACAACGCTAAATCCTACAAAACAGCCTGTAATTTTTAAATGACTTAATGTCATGAAGGTCAAAGAAAGGCTGAGGAATAATTCTAGAGATAAGGGGATTGAAGAAACCGGACAACTACATGTAACCTATGATACTAGATTGGATCCTTTTGTTGTAAGAGTCATTATTGTACCAGGTATGGAAATACTGAAACTGTTTTTATAAATCAATATTTCAGGGGAGCTTTCTTTACTTTCCTTAGAACTTTTCTATTGGTTTAAGATTATTTTTTTTAAAAAAGCCCAACTTCACATTTTGTGGATGAGGAAGCAAAGGCGAAACACCTGCCAATGTCAAAGAGCTAAATAGCATCTGAGTGTGCATTGCAATTCCAAATCACCATCCCAGTATTTTTTCCACTCTTCTCTCTGTCCTCAAGTAGAAAAAAATATCATCCCTAAGTCCAGAGGCTTTGTTTCCTACCCTGCTGGATCCAAGCGCCTAACCATTGTGGCAGGCTCGTGTTTGATGCTGGCAAATACACTTTGGCTTACCGAATTGCACTGTACGGTACCAAAGGACTGTATTTTGGAGTATTGTGTCTTTAAGCTGTGCTTTTAGTGCTCTAATTTTCATTTCAAAGTTGATATTCCTGGTCATACTCAAACAATAAGGAAAAATGCTCTCCTGCTTTCGATCTATGCAACTTCTGAAAACTAAAAAGTAAAAACAGTTTTCCAGTGTTTTTCAGGAAGCAGAAGTAGATGGTGTAAACAGCCAAAGGTCTTACTGAGTGTTCTCCATCCTCACGCCCACCTCTGAAGGCTATGCCAATCCATTCATGCACTCCACGGATGTCACCCTTTGCCCTTTACGATCTGCCGTGGCCTCTGAGAGTGAGTCTAGACCGGTTAGCTTTCTCATTCCTTCATGGAGAACAGTATCTAAGCACCATAGCAACTCATAAATCCTTTATGCTAACCCTTATATAACTGCAAAACCAAAACAAACTCATAAATTAAGTATGGAAAGACACTGCATAACCATTAAAATTCAGTTAATAACATCATTTAATGTCATAGATCATGTTCTATTCCTGACACTACATCGCCAATTTTGAATTTTAAAATAGAAAGGTGTATTTATGAGTTTAATTGGTTGCCTGTCAACTTGATTCTTTAATTTGGGGCAAGAGAGGCCATTTATCCAAAATACAAATGCTGCTTAGTGAAAATTCTTCTGATGAGTATGATTGACGATGGTAATTTACTGCTTCATTCATCCATCTAACAAATATTTATTGAGTGTCAGTCACTGTTTTAGGTAATGAAACTATTGCCAAAGAAAAAAGTATATACAGAAATAGAATGTGATAAGACAGCTGCTGCTAAGCTGAATACGGTGCTGTCACAGGTTCTTTTTGAGTCCAGGGTGCTTATAGCACCCACTACTTTCATCAAAGTATTGCAGAAACTTTATTAATGCCGTACTTCATTAAGTCAATTGGCCTCCATGCTGGGGGAGTTCTACTTTAAGAACAAAAATAAATCCTTGGTTATCATGACAATTATATTTTAGACTTAGTAATGATATATATATATATATATAGCATAAAGTATGGACACATCTTATTCATACCTTAAGTTCCAGCAGCTTACACAGAGCATAACAGATTATTGATAATACTTATTGAATTAAATAACAAAGGAATGAACCAATAAATGCTGTGTCTCTCCCATAGCTCTAATTTCTTAATTAGAAGAGTATATCTAACCAAATTGGAAAGCTGTCATCATATGGCTATTTTTGTTAACATTTGCAAATATAAGTGAGGAATCACATTGCTATGTGGCTACTAGTCTCATGACTTTTGAGAAGTTTTTAAGGATACAGGAAACCTCATACTTTTACTAATTTCTTGGGACTGGATTTTTCATTGGCTGGGGCCACTAATTTTAAAAGATTCTTTCCATGATTTACCCAAATTGCCTTTCTTTTTTATTTTTTTGTTAAGATTTTATTTTAATTCCTTTCTTTTGATGCCAAAAAACACATAAAATAACCAACCCAGAGAGAGCAGAGTGGCCAGAGTGAAAGGACTCACAAAATCTTAACACAATTTAAATTAAAAAGGAGACAATAACTGATGGTATTTTTAAAGTCTAAAGTAAATCGTTGTCCACAGTTTAAAGAGAAACATTATTTCAAAAGTATATTATATGTTTTATATCAAGAAATCAATTATCCATGTAGATTAGACATAAAACAAGTAGGAGATCTCTTTTTTTTTCTTCCATCCTGATGGCTCAGCTCACTTCATTAAAAAGAGAACAGCTTCCAGAAGAGGTTATGGTTTTGAAAAATAACGGTCTCACTTTAGGGCTCCGTCTGCTCTCAGAGTAGAACCAATAAGTGGCTACTCTCCAAAGAATACTAATCAGATTTGTATATAAATAGTGTTGCGCTCCAATTTCTGGCAGTTTGGTGACCAAACATGTTACTGGAAGTACTATAAGCTTCTTGGAAGTGTTGGAGTGGGGGCAAGGGAGGATGGGTAGGGGAAGCCTTCCTTACAGTGGGAATTATAAATGTCCAAGGTGAAAAGATAAAGTTGCACTTTATCTATTCCACTGTTTTTGTAAGTATCAACCCCCCTAATGCCATCCTGTAAGAGCTCAATTTATGTAGACACTGTATTTTGAGGATCAAAGCACAGGATTTCTCTCTTCCGCCCTGATGTTGTTACAAGTGGTGGAGTTAGAGTAGGAAAGGGGTCACTTTTCATGGTTTGTTGTACTCGAAATGCCAATATAAACTCCAATAAAAATTTTAGAAATCAAAGTCATGTTGATCTTTTCTGTTGGTGATATCTACATGTTAAGCCAAGTACTGCTGTAAGTCAACCTCCTGAGTCACTGAATACTGATTGTATTATAAATACAGTGTATATAATATATACATCTCTATATAAATACGTTTAATAAAAGCAGTTTCTTTTACTCGCAAGAGTACAGAACCGGACCAGACCCCTGACTTTCACAGGTACGTAACTATACCAACAGGGGCAGATGGTTATCTACTTGCTTCCTCCTCTTTTATTGTTGAGCTTTCCTCCCTTTAATTTCTACATTGACAATCTTGTTCTACTGTATTCTCTCTTTTTAGCTTTACTGAGGTATAATTGACAAAATATTCTATTGTATTCCTACTACAAGAATAGCCAAGCAATTTCTAGATGTAGGTGAGATGTTAAAAACCAAAATTAAAGAATCGTTTCTAAACAGCTTTTGGGACAAAATATTTACTTATTTCCACAGTCACATTTATTAAGCTTCTATTTTGGGTCTGCTACATTCCTACATGTTCTGCTTCCTCTCTGAAATCAAAAATAATTTTATTTTCTCATTCCACAAAACTTTGTAACAAATTTTAATCTGAGTATAAATCTCCATCAGGAAGTTACATAAATAGGGGCACTTGGGTGGTGCAGGTGATTGAGCAGCTGACTCTTGGGTTTCAGCTCAGGTCATGAGATCAAGTCCCAAGTGGGGCTCCGACCTCAGTGAGGAGACTACTTGAGACTCTCTCTCCTTCTCCTTCTGCCCCTCCCACCATGTGCGCTCTCGCTCTCTCTCTAAAATAAACAGACAAATCTTTTAAAAAATAATTTAATATAAAAAGAAAAGCTACACAAATTATCACAGTTTAGGGTACTAACTATAAAAGTGAGTTATTGCTCTAGCGAGCACTCAAAATAGTTTGGTAGCATACTGGTGATGTTTAAACTGAAGAAGAAAAAAATAAAATGACACCAGTATTTCCCCTTGTCAGACTATTTCAGAGCATTGCTCATTCAGCCTATAGCGAGATATGTAATATTGAATAGGCTGAGATATGTAATATTGAATCTTTTACATATATATTTTTAAAATCCAGTCTCTCATCTACTTAAATTCAGGTTCTCACCTAGATTGAGACAATAGCTACCTAAATGGTTTTCTGACATCAGCCTCACTGTATTTCAAACTGTTTCTACTAGTGTTACTATCACTAAAAAAAATGTTACTTTTTTAAAGTGCAAACTCAATATAACATAGAAGAAAGAAATGGCCATGAGCTGACAATTTTGGAAGCTGAGTGATAATCAGAGTTCATTGTAAAATAATCAGGACTTGTGTAGATGAAATTTTCCAAAAACATAATTCCAAAACAACCTTCTAACACTGGTATGAGAAAGTAACAATTCCATATTGCAGACAATGTTTCTCAGGTATACATTAGTGTTAACACCTTTGCAAAGAGTCAAGCAGAAGCAGGTATTTTGTAGCCCCGTTTTGATTTCTAATGGCATCCTGGTCATTCATATTAGTATATCAAATTTCAACTTTGAGAAAATTAATCACTGATGGGAAAATAGGAGTAGGGAAGAACAAGCAAAATAAGAAGTCAAAACAGAGTTTCTATTTCATCTCAGCCCATGTGAATCTCTAAATGAATTATTTAACCTTTGAGAACAGTCTCCCCATGCATTGAATTATAGTTATTATTTATTCCAAACACCACTGAAAATTCTTCCTCCAGTGGCATCATTATATAAGTGCAAGTTGCAGTTAAATAAAGCAAAAGTGAAACACGGTTTGGTAAAACAAACTGAGCAAATTCTTGTAAACTGGCACATGTTCAGGAGATGACTAAAAAGTACTAGGAAGAACAAGTCAAAATTCTTATAATTTTGCTCAATTAGCACCTGTCATCTACTTACAAGAATATAAATATTGCTGACTCTTAATTTTGATAATCCTTCAATGATCTTTCATTAGGCTGGTTTGGATGACCTTGGAACCTAAAAATGACCTCATGAGGTTATTGAAGGTAATCAATAATAATAATAGACTTTTATTTTCGTCTTGCCTTGCATCCAGTTCCCCTTCTAGCAATAAGAACACCTTTTAAATCTTCTTTAAGAAGCAATTCCCCTCTCAGCTTTCAGTCCATGAGTTCAGGTGGGACCAATCCTACTCTCTCCATGATGTAGGTTTGCCCAATTGGTAAATCCCATCCCACTGGTTCTAGCAATCAGTTCAAGGGCAGCATCTATCCCAGAGCATCCTAAGATTTATGTGGCAACTACTGGGGAAGAGAATGTCTCTTTCCACTGAAGTTAAGAAGCTCTAAGGATGTGAATCTAAAGCTATCCAAAGCAATCACCATAAGAGAAGATTCAGGAGATGGCAGTGTGGGGGAGAGCTACACTGAGAATAAATCCAACACACAGGAACGGAAAAGAAGAAATTAATGGTTATATGATCTCACTGAAGAGCCTGAGCTCAGCCATGCTTCACATTCCCTGGACTCTCCCATTCTATGAGCCAATGAGCTTCTGAGTGAGTTTGGCCTTTATTGCTAGCAGAGTCCTAACCTATAAGCTGTTCTATGGCTTTCTAGGTCTTCATTTTCTTATCAGCAAAATTGGTATAATACTAATATTGCAGAGAGGAGCAAATGAATTAATCTATTTAAGGCCTTATTACAATGCTTGCATATAACAAGTGCTTAATAATATTACATATAATCATTATAATTATTGTTTTTTAAATGCTCACATTTGACCCCAAAAAACAAATAAAAAAAAACTCACTATTTTTTTACCTTCTTTTTTCTCTTCAATCCTCCATTACTTTTATTCCTCTTCTCATTCTCAAACAAAGGCCTGGCTTCATGTTTAATGGAAAATAGAAGCAATCAGAAGAGAACTTTTTCACTCTCTTAGCACCAAAGCGAAAAATCCTACCTCATTTGCATGCAAATATTTAGCCTTCTGTCCTATCACAATGGATGAAAAATCCCTGCTCCTATCTAAAGCCTAACTCTCTATTTATGTAATGCATTTAGATCCTTTCCAGCATACTCAAGGAATTTGCTCCTATAATCATCCTCCCCCCCCTTATATTATCAGATTTTCCTTATACTAACATTCTCATCAGTATATAAACTCCGACATAGAGATATCCTGTACCACAGAGAGCAACAGGGTTGGAAGGACTGATTCTGGAGAATGCTATTGATTCTGATGACCTGGGTTGAATTATCACCTGTACACCTTACTAGCTGTGTGATCTTAGGCAACATAGTTAATATCTCTGTCCTCAAATTTCCACCAAAACAGAAATAGCAATAGTGTCTCCAACCTAGAGTTGCTTTATTAAATTAGATGTTTATAGAGCATATAGCAGTGTCTGGCATATTGCAACTGATAAATGTGTTTATTAAAATAATAGTAATCAGGTAATAAATCCTGCTAGTAGTACACTGGCTCCAGCTCTTGCTCAATTTATCTAAAGCATTGCACCATCCTCACTTTCATTTGCTCATCAATTCCCATGACTCAGGCTTCAGTATTCACCACCTCACCAATACCATCCTTACCAAGGCATCACCTCCTCCATGTTTCCCAATCCAGTAGTGATTTCTGTCTTCACTATACTCTAATGCGACATTTGAATCAAATGACCTTTCCTCCTTTTTTGAAATACTTTCTTCAGTGAGCTCCTGGTATTTGCTCTCTGGCTTCCTACTAATTCAGTGTTTATACCTTCTCAGACTTTTTAACTGGCTCTGCCTCTTTTTTTTGACCTGTAATCTTTGTGGTGCCCTAGAGCACAGTATTTCTCTGTCTACCCTCATTTCCTAGGTGAGCCCATCCACTCTTGTAGCTAAAATACTACAACAGAGTGATAACTTCCAAATGCATTCCTTCCTCACTGATCATTCGCCAAAACCCAGACTTGTAAACCCTCAACTTAAAATGGCAAAATTAACATGCTACAATTGAACTCTTATTTTTTTTAAGTCTCCTCTCCACCCAACCTTTTTTTTTTTTTTACCATTTTCTCCATTTTAGGAAAGAGAAGCAACTCCATGTTTCTAATTTTTCAAGTCAAAAACCTGAAGTCAGCCTTCACTGAATCTATCACATCCCCACTCAACCTTCTAATAATTACCGTTCATTCAACTTGCAAAGTATATCCACAATATTTTTTTCAAGATTTCCACTGTCACTAACCTACCTAAAGTCCCCACCATCTTTTGCCTGAATTATCACCATAGCTTCTTAATTCATCTACCTTTTTCCGTTTGTTGAAGTCTGAGTTCTTCAGGACACAAACACTGAGATGGAGTTAGAAGTGCAATGAGCATATTGGTGGGGGATGGAGTAACACCTGTGAAAGGAAAAGCAAGGAAGCGGGGCTGGGCAAAGTTTCCTGTTGGACAGTGGTACCAATCCAGCAAAGTGTCTGCCAGTCCAACGAAGGGCTCTGAAGCCAAGTTTGCCCATGAAAGGGGTCCTGCATTGGGCAGAAACAGTTGTGCTATTATATCACCACCACTTTGCTCAGTGATTGTTTGGGGCCACTATAGAAACTGAGGCAAACCTATAATGAAGCTTACAACCAGATGCTATCTGCTAACCATACTCTTCATTCCTGGGCAGCAATTCCCTTCTTGAAGGGGACTGGATTGGCATAAATCTCCATCTTCCAGAACATCATTGCTCTTTACCATCTAGTCTTGCCCCTCGACTGTGTATTCTACATACAGCAGCCAGTGTTACTTTTAACATGTGAGTCAGAGCATGATAATCCTCTGTTCAGAAGCCTCCAAAAATCTCTCAAGTCACTCAACATAAAATCTATGGCCTAGAAAATCATTCAACACTTTTCCCCTCATTCTCTCCCTGACCCCATTTAACCACTTCCTTTTCATTCACTCCAGTCCAGCTTCAACTCAGGAATATGCTCCATCAGGGCCTTTGCATTTGCTGCTGCTTCCTTCTCAAGCTTCTTTCCCAAAATATCTGCATTTCCTTCTGGTCTTTGCTTAAATGTTACCTTGTTTAGAACATTCTCCTTGACGCTTTGTAATGGCCATAAGTATATGACCATACACCTTCGCCACCTCTTTCTATCCCCATACCCTAGGTTATTTTTCTACATTCTGAAGCTTAATAAATCATGTTTATTTTCACACGAGCTTCAAGAGAACTGGGACTTTTTAAACATTCACTAATGTGAATTTACTTCCATTCCTACAGTAGGCATATAATAGACACTAAGGAAATGTTTTGAAAGAATGAATGTTCTCCCCACTTCCTTCCATACCTTCTAAAAGTCTAGTCTTGACACAGGAACCACAATAATATCTCTAAATTTAAATCAGGTCAGTAGAGATCAAAACCTAATAACTGCTTGCAGTTGAAATAAAAAGTCCTTATGAAGCTCTACAGGATCTAGCCCTTGTCCACTAACATAATTACCTTCTGCTTTTCCTTTTTCTTGTTCAATGTCAATCACATGAGCTTTTTGTTGCCTTTTGAGCTCTCCAGCATATTTGACACTGTTTCAGGGCCTTGGCTCCTCCTCTTTCCTTAGCTAGAATGCTCTTACACAAAGATACTCACATGACTCTGCTCAGGTCTTTGCTCTAAATCTCTACCTTGGGAAGGACTCGTGAATCCAACTACCTATAATAGCACCCACTGCCATCTTCTGGTCCTCCCAGCACTCGTTACTACTTTGTTCAGACTTGTCACTACTTAATACACACATTTATGCTTATTTGTGCCCTTCCTACTAAAATGTAAGTTCCTGAAGGCAGAGATGTTTTCTGGTATCTAATGATTTTTTTTTTAAAGCAAGATATACATTGAACATGTATACATGTCCTCATAAAAAAACATAAGCTTGAAACATCAGTCCAACTTTTGGGGAAATAAAGCCTAATGGTAAGAATTAAGGAGATTAGTATTTGGTGGAATTATACCATCTGAAATGTGTGGATCTTTAAAAAAAAAAACAATTTTTTTAAGATTTTATTTATTTATTCATGAGACACAGAGAGAGAGAGACAGAGGCAGAGACACAGGCAGAGGGAGAAGCAGGCTCCATGCAGGGAGCCTGATGTGGGACTCGATCCGGGGTCTCCAGGATCACGCCCTGGGCCAGAGGCAGGCGCTCAACCACTGAGCCACCAGGGCATCCCTGGATTTTTTTCTTTTGATAAATTTTCCCTCCACATTAAGAATAATTAGAGCAAATATTTTATTCTCCCCCAGAAAATAAAGAGGAATCAGCTCACAAATCCCACCTTTTTGAAATTTTGCTATGCCTTTTATATCAACCAAAGGAAACTAATTCTAGATCTCTTATGAAATTAAATTAATAATTTTCCTTGTGACTCTAATTACCTAACACAATATAACACACTATTTAATCACTAATGGGTTTGAATTGAGGTCAGATCTCCAAGACTTTAAAATATTAAAGGCATACATGTAGTATTCTTTACCCCACAGATTTCCGTGTGGAAAGACTTTGCGGGAGTATAATTCATGGTCTTTATCCTTACCCTTTCCTCATTTTTCTGCACGGTGGAAAAATCGCTCATCTGCTCAGGGAGTTTGGAAAAAGGAGTCCCAATGTGCTCCTTTGTCTTTCGCTTCTCTTTGTGAGAGGCAGCTGTCTACAGAAAGCACGTAATCTATACTCCTCCTTGCCCTAAATTTTACACAGTCAGGTGCCCAGATGGGAGGTCAGTGACTTTGTTGGTAGGTTAAATTCACACATGAGGTAATAACAGGCATTCTTTGCTACAGGCAAAGCCATATTTTTCCAAATATGATTTCCAGACACAATTCTTATGTCTGTTTCTCCGGGGGCTTTCAATACAAGCACAGAGAAAGTTGTGTTCTGCTTTGGCCTACAAAGATACTAACAACCCCATTAATTTTCCTTTCAATTTGATAAATGGTATGGTGGTTTGATTAAAAAATATTTGCATGTTTCCTTATATCAAAGTACTGTGACTTTAAAATACTTAAGGAATTTCCTTTTCCTAATCCAGGTTTTCTTGCTGAAAAGTTCAAAAGCATTTAAATAAAGTAATAACAATGAATTTCTAAGATGAAGCAAAGACAGGATTCGATAACATAGAGGGTAGCCTCTTTAAATACTTGCTTTCTTTTCTTCTGACTATTATAGGTTGATAATCTCCATTCAGAAGAGAATAAAGAAAAGCTGTCCCTCCCATGAAATTCCCAGCTCACCTTGTCTAACCTTGAAGTCCCACATCCCTCATATCAAATCAGTGTGATGAATGACACTCAGCCCTGCTGACTCTTAGTAGAATTTCAATTAATCATACCTTTTAAGTTCCATGATTCTCTCAGTCCTTTCTTGTCCTGTCTCCTAGAAAATTTAAGATACCTCAATAATGCTTAAAAGCTGAATTTTTCATGGATATTTTCACAGTCATCTCAATAAGCCTGCCTACTATTTTCAGAGTAGAAGTGTGTCTGGAATTACTGCCTATTTAAAGAAGAATCCATTCAATATGCATTAATTATAAAATGAGTGATATATAACAGGCCTACAAAAAAAAAAAAAAAGGTGGGGGTGGGGGTCATTTGCTACAGTAATGACCCTGGTAGCAGACTAATTTGTCAGTAAAGGCTCGTAGGACATTACAAAGCATCAAATTTCTAACCAAAATCTGTAAGAAGTTGAGTAGAAAATGAAATACGTATATATTCTTTTGGGGATGACTACACATAGGCAAGTAGTTTTAAAATGTGTATTTTTCATGAGAGGCATTAATCCTAGATTAGTTGTGAAGTGACTTGTAGTAGGCTTCATTAGGAAGATGCCCTATAACATAATGGATGAACACTATATATCTTGAGGTGTTTTTTTTTTCTTCCTCTCCAGAAAAATATCCACATTTTTACTGAGTTCAATTTCCCCCAACCCACCACCCATAAAAAGCTCTGATTTGCCAGGACCAGCAAAGAACGAATATACCAAATTTCAATATGTTATCATAATGAGAATTCACATATATTAGAATTCACATGTGTAAATTATTTGGAAAGTGATAGACACAGTCATAAAGATATAAACATGAATAGATGGGGAAAGAATTCTTTTAATTCAAAACTTCAGAAAAAAAAATATATTTAGAAACTGTAGAGCAAAGATCCATGTTTAATAAATACATATTTAATGAGTAAATGAGTGAACAAATGGATGAATAAATGGCATTGAACATTATTAATATTAAAGAATTTTTTTCTTACCATATTTTATTATGTGTGTGTGTATGTGTGATGGAAGAGAGGATATACATAATGCATATATTATTGGTGGCTCTAATTCTAAAAAAATTATTTGAAATGTCCCAATAAAATGGCATATAATATACATGCCCTTCATCTATATTAAATATTCATCTACTTTATGAAAAGTATCATAGTTTGATAAATAACTTTTTACAGTAAAAAATGCCCTATATATGTGACTGTCCTACACAGAAGATATTAATTTTCATTTTTTAAATGCCTGTTCAAATACTATGACCAGAGTATATGGAAGTTTCTAATCACATGAATCAGTATCTCATAGATACAGAAAAATACTGTGTTAGTGATTATTTTACAGCCACAAAACAACTGGAAGAATTTACATTTTTCATATCATCAGGAGGCTTGCTATCAAATTGATTTTATTGCATGAACATGTCTCAAAAGAGCAGCATAAAAGTTTATAGGATCTTATCTGCAAACTTCCCTAATTTAACATTAAAGATGATATGGATACACTGGGTCATAAAACACATTCCTAAGGGAGCAAGGCTATTAATAATCAAAGAAAAAACAACCAATGACAAATTATTAAAGCAGCAATTAAACCCAGGAAGATCACATCCAATAGCAATGCAATCACCATAAATTTACAAAAACTAGTTACAAATGTGACCCCAAACCTCCTCCCTTAAATGGGTATCAATTGCTATTTCAGACCACCTTCTCTTCTGTTGGTAGGGGGCAGTAATGAGGCTATAGATTAGTAAGAAATGTTTCCTTAAACTTAACTAATAAGACTTTAGGTTTTTGTCTCACCATATTGAAATATTTTCTAAAAATATTTATAAATTTCTGTAAAATATTAATAAAAAACCATAGCATTTGTCAGAGGTAACTTTTGCTTTCTTCTCAAGAACTATGCAGTGTACAAAAATGTCCTTTACTAAGATAACTATAAATAACCTGCCAGTGTCACTTTCTACTCCTGGTAGAGCTACTCTGAGTTCTCACAAAAGCAATAAACTACTCCATACTCAGTTATTACAAAACGGTGACTTAAAATTCACATGTATTTTTACCTTTTTCCTAACCACCTCCGATATTAGCTTATCCTGACCTCCGAAGGGCCTTTGAAAGTATATAAAGTGTGTATTTTTATTCCAATGTTAAAGGTTAGGAAACAAACCAATTTATAACTCTCTAAATGGGGCCACTTAGTCAACTGTTTAGGTAAGAAAAATAACACTTCACTGTATGTCTAGATTCATTCCAAATGCAAAGATTCCCATGATTTGGGATTTTTAAAATATGATTTACCTTAGGGGTCTATAGTCATTTTAAAAAATCCTAGTCTTTTTCTATTTCTGATCAGATCAACATAGCTAGCCTGAATTTGCTTCTTTTTAATCTGTGTACATCTTAATATTTTCGGATAGGCAGCCCTAAACACAGGTATATGCATGCCAGTTTATGTTTTCCCGCAAAGAGTCACTGCAGTTTTGTGGTTAAGAGACTACCCTGTCCCTCCTGACTCTGTTCCTTCTATCCTTTACGTGTCATATTTGCATACATATAATATTTCTTGCATCCCACTGCCAAGCTGCTTTTCTCGTTGAAAGTCAAATGCAACGACAAATTTCCTATTTTCCTATATATTCTATTTTCCTCCAAAGACATTCCTACTGCATCGACCCAAATGCAAACAATAATTCATTATTTCTAAATTCCTCAACCTATACAGGGTCACAGGTTAATAGCAGAGGAGAAAGAGCATTAGACTGAGAGAGAGCCAAGCCTCCTAGTTCTACCCCTAATTGGCTATGAGACACTTGGCAAGTCACTCAGTATCTCAGTTTCAGAAGGCATTCAGCCAGAAAAACACTAACTCTTCTAGCTCTAACATTTTATGATTGTTCAAAATGAGAAGAAATTGCTTATAGAATACAAGTGTTATTTCCCTCTAATATGTAAAAAGAAGAAGAGACAACATAGAGTCTGTGCTAGTAAGAAGTAGGGTGTCATTAATAAAAAATATGATACTCAGATTGAAAGTCTGTCTCTGCCACTCCATTTATCATTTACAAGTTTTCATCACCAGCTTATCTAACCTAGAGTATAAATCAAGACAAATATCCTAAGTATTTCTAAACTGATGGTCCTAACTGAAAAATTTTAACAAGGCAATATAAATCTATTTGAAATTATCTATCTATCTCTATTTCCACATCATTAAAAATGAAAGTTATGTATTGATTGTTCTTTCACTATACCACAGAAAACCCTATGCAGATTGTTCCTCCGAATTGGAGTTTTGAGGTCTGAAAGGTCATGTCTTCAGCATACACAAAATTCTCTTGGGATGTCCATGTTAGGCGCCCCCAAAAGGTAGACAGTTCTTCAGGACACTTAGGTACATAGCAAAAGCAGTACATCTGAACTACCAATTAAAATAAACTTCTCACACATTTTAAGTCAGAGAAAATAAGAGTTTCTATTTTGAGAATCAAGTCAAAATTATAGGGCAGACATTTGAAATTGGGATAACTTGCTATCAAAATCTTTCTCATATGGGAACTCTTGGTTGCCTCTCAAAAGTTAATAGAAATGTAATTTTATACACTCAGTCAATGATGATTCTTGTAAACAATGGAGAAACAGCTGGTGATCAAATATTAATTGCCCGGAAATTATATAAATTTCATGTCAAAACATACCAGTTCTAGTTTATTCTTCACCAAAAATTTTTGCTTCTGGGAATAAAGTAAGACAAACTGTGTTATTGAGATAGAGAATAAAACAAGATGTGTAATTGTACTTTTATTTTTATAGAAAACTTTACCAACTATGATTTTTATCTCATACCAGAAACATGTGCAAATGAAGTAGATCAATCTGGAGTTTCTTTGGCAAAGCAAGAATATTAGACACTAGAAATGAAAAACAATATAAACATGTCCCCTCAGAAGATTTCATCATCTCAACAACACTGGCTGTGGGTTTAAAACTTGTTTAATGGTCTGAGCAAAAACTCAAATACATTCAGAAACTGGGTCACCTAAGTCAGAGTTATCTCAAAAAATATTCTCAGCAATGACACAAAAAGTAATCTTAATGCAAAACAATAACATCAAAAATTATAACTATTTGAATCACCTAGAATAACTAACAAGTGACCTAAAATCTCTGTGAGTTATGACAACAATGATTAATTTTCACTCAAGCTTTATACTTGCCAAGGATTATTAAGGCTTGGCTACATGTTGTCTTTTTCTAGAATACAGTCCCCTGTCTGGAATATTGATGATCTTTGGCAGAGAGAAAACAACAATGAAAACCACACACAGGCCCTTAAAGCTTCTGCCTGGAACTCACACAGGTCATTTCCACCCATGTTTCTTTGGCTAGAGAAAGTCACGTGACCATTCCTGTGTTCAGCAGGGCTGGGGTATCCTCCCATAGGATGGGGACACCACCAAGGGGATCCCAATGGGAAGAAAAGTTGATAAAGAGGCACATCCTATGTAATGCCCATACATTTTTGTATTGCAATGTTGTGTTGAGTTTAGGATATGTAAGCATAAGTTTTTCACTGGCCAAAACATGCTGTACATCCTATAAAGTTGATCATTACAAATCAAAAGGCTTTCTACAAGAAAAAGGTGACCTGCACTGATGTATTACGCCTATGTTTTGTGAAAAATATTCCAAACTACCCCAAAATTCCAAACACATTTTCTCATTTTAACCATTCATAACCTTTTTTCTTTTGTTATGCAATATCAGACCTGAGGTATGTTTGTTTCCTTGCTTGTTTTTAGAACTAGAAAAATACTCAATTTAACATAGGAGAATAAATTGAACAAAAATAGCTAGGATATTCAGGGGGAATAAAAAAAAAGAAAATAGAGGGAAGGTGAAAGTATGTAGCTTTGGAGTATAACACCTTATAAAAATAGGTTGGTTACTGGCATAGGAAAAAAACAGAGATTTAAAAAAAAAAATGAAGATAGGCCCAATCAGTCATACCTATAACTCTGGTTTATTTTCTCTCCAGAGAATTTTGCTTCCTGATGCGAACTTAGAGTTATGTTGTTGAAAGATCATGCAGTTTATGGTAAAGAGCTAGCCACACTTCAGGTTTGAGTAACCAAAGGAAAAAAACCTGTTCCAATTAATATCCTATTAATAAGAAATGCAAAATAAGCCATCAAATTTCCTTCCTGTACTGCTGAAAACCTTAGATATGAAAAATTCTCAAGTTATATGCCAGAAGAAGCCCATTGTACAAAAATAAAACGTAGAGATCCAGTTCTGTTCTGTGATCATTTCATTATTGGCTCTAACTGAGCCATTTTGAATGTCTGAGTCCGGACAATCATGCCTACTACACAGAGAGTTGCTAGCAACAAATGCGACAACTTATGTGAAAAACACTGAGCACCATACCTAGCAAACATGAGTGTTCAGTGTGTTGGTTTGCTTTGCGCATGGTGATTAATGTCCAAAATAATTCCGATTTTCTAAAATCTGGTGTTTCTTAGAAATGAATTGGACTATATTCCTTTCAGTTTCCTTAGTAAACCAAATCTCAACTCTGATATGTCTGAGTTTTCTTTGGCACATGAAGTTCATTAGTTTTATAGCAAACAGATTTTGGATGACAGTCTTACAACCTTCAAATTTTTGACTGAGAATATATTCTGCTGAACAAAAAATAATAATGCACAAAACTTGTTTATTCAGCAGTATAACATCAAGAAGCTTTAATAGCCTACCGACTAAAGTATAAACCTGTTAGGTTTTACTTATGGAATCTGTTATCACAGCTTCTAGTTATTACTCTCTCAAGAGTCTGGCAAAGCATTGTAGTATGTGATCATGATTCATCTTCCTCTGTGTGAACAGTTAGTGACAAGATAAAAAATATGAGCTTGAAAAAGCAGCTGAATTTTCAGTGAAAAGTTTAGCCTTGTTAAGCATGCAATTGGCATAATTTCAGATAAAGAACAGAACAGTTCGCTTCTTTGCATAAATAATTTAAGAATCAGCCGCTATGGTAGCAGCCACAGTGAATGTAAATTGCCCCATCTGCAGATTTAAAGTTCTCTGGCATCAGTAATAGACTTTCGACCATACAGATCACTTCCAGGCAAAGCTTAGAAAATAAAGTTTCCAAATCAAAAGTATCTCTCGCTTCTTTCAAAGAGTGGTTTTTAAACACTTGGTCTAAATGTTCATATCACAAGATCATTTGTTATATAAAAAGTTAGAGTGGCAGCAAATGTAAGAGGTCACCGAGGGGTTAACAAACATAAAATCAGTTCTGCATGGTTTCAATAAATCTTTGGTTTATTTGGATATTCTTTCCTGATTGTTTTTATCTTTTCTTTTGAATAAGAAATTGAAAACTAGCTCTCTAGAAACTAGAAGCTTACAGAACTAGAGCAAGAAGTCAAGGTGAACAAACTCTATGTGAAACCAGTCAATAAAGTTTAGTAGTACACATCTCTAGTGTAGAAGGGAATGTAATAATCTTGAGTTCATGAAGTATTTTTTCTTTATTCCTTTATGCACCTGTCATTCTGATAGTAGACAAAATCCTAAGGTGATAAATGTATTATGATTCATAAACACACACATACTCTTTTCTTGTATTGTTGAGGGATAGTTTACCCCTATCTTCACTCTACCCCACTGCCAATGGAGGAGCTCTTGGGCATTTTGTGCATTACTGGACTGTACTACACTAAGCTTCTCTGGTCCTTACACACTGACAGTATTGCTCCCCTCTTGGTAATGATAAGCAAACAACAATCCTACACGTTTATAAACAACCTCTCTCCCCAAGAAGGTAGAGCGAGAATCACATATAGCAACCAACTTGTTCACTATTAGAGACTGCCTAGAGGGACATGGTATATGCTCGGAGCTTCTTAAAAGGTGTCAGCTGTTTCAATGATTGCCATTTTGCTGAGTACTTTAAGGACGAGCAGAAACAAGAATCTAATACTCACACAGGAAAAGAGAGAGATTTATGTTTTCCTAGAGTTTACCTCTTTACTGATCCCCTGATTTCTTCTAACTTGAGAAGATGATGTGGGAATCAGATAGCTGGACCATTTCTTTCCTCTTCTTCATATATCTATTACCTCCCTGATGATTGCCTAAAGCTTCCCCTTTTTAAATCTTTTTTATTATTATGAGACAGTCCAGTCACATAAAAATATAAGGAAAATATAGCGAATTATCACAAACTCACTATTCGGTTTAGAAAACATTACAAGTAAAATTGAAGACACTGTGCCCTCTTCCTCAACCCATTCCCTCCTGCTTTAGAAGGTGGTAACCACTAGCTTACACTTGGTATTGTTATCCTCTTCTCCGCTTTTTATTTTCATTTTACCCATTGTATCTTTTCATACAACAATCATTTTTATCAGTTAAACTCATTAGTCCTTCCCTTTTTGGTTTGTTCTCTTTAAGAAATTCTCTCTTCTAGTATCATAAAGATTTTCTCTTTTTTTCTAAAAAAAAAAAGTAATAGATACCTTTTTTCCCCTGAGACTTTTAAACTATCTTTAAGAGTAAGAAATAGTTTTCTCATACAAATAACTGTTTCCACATCATTTTTTAAAATATCCTTATTTTTTTGCCAAAAAATTATTGCAATTTTTCTTGAGCTCACCAGTGGAACAATGGCAGATGCTACATGGCCAAGACTCAGAGAAAGTTGTGGTTTTCATACAGCTAATCATGTCATGATTTAAACTTTATAAATTCCAAATCTCATCTTTCATGCTAGAATTCTACATAATGCTTAAGAATAATTAAGGATATTTGTGACTAACATCAGGCATATCTGAGTTTGAGTCTAAATTCTGAAATTAGCTAGTTAATTCATGTTAAGGATACCACCTAATTCTCTGAGCCTTAATGCCTTTGTCAAAAAAAAGTCAGAATAACAATTTATTGTATTTATAATGAGAACTAAATGAGCTAATATGTGCAAAACACTTGATACAAAATATTGCACAGAATAGGGACTTAATAATTGACAGCTGCTATTATTTTTTGTGCTATTGTTCGTATTCATCTGGAGAAAAGTAAGCAGGGATCATTTTTTTTCATAAACATAGATTTTGAGCCCTCCATCTATCCTGGCACACACCCCATTCCTTGTCTTTTTCATTGACCGTAACAGTTCCTTGTTCTAGTATCCATCTTAGGCTTTACAAAAAAGACAGAGCGAGGATAAAAAATTATATGAAGAAAGATCAAAGGAGAAAGACCAATAATAATGAATATTAGCAATAATCATCCCAGGACAATAGAAACTACCCTCAAAAGAACTTTATAGGCATCATACCATCATTTAGTCTTTGCAATACTCTATAAGATAGTTACCATTCTATCAAAAGTTAATACGCTTCCTCAAATATGTAGAAAGAAAGTAGGAGAGAGAGAGAGAGAGAGAGAGCATGCACACATGCCCTATAACAGGTTTGACAACATAATCCTTGTTCTGATCCTATGTACAATAGTTTACGAAGACAGGATAGAGGATCAGAAGCCATTCCTACTTCCTCAATAATGAAAGAACTCTATTAAACAAAAGTACACTCCAGTCTTTATATTCCCTAATGCCCCTTTCAACCATTGACTTTGATTTAACTGCACCATCAGTTCAGTTAGAACAGTAGTCAACTCCAACACTAGGCTCCACCAATTACTTTTTATTTCATTTACCAGATTTGTAGCAAAGTTTGAGTGAAAATAGTACAAAGAGCAGCAAACAGCATTGTGTTTTTGTACTTGGAATCTTTTCACTGTGCTAGAAACCCAAACAGCCTTACCTTAGCCACAAATACACACATATACAACATACAATTAAATAAAAACAGTTGTGTGATAAATGGGAAGTCACTTAAACTCCCAGAATCTTTGCTTTCTCATAAGCAAAATGAGGATTTGGCAGAAGGGTCTCTAAACCTAGGATTATAGGATACGAGAAGAAAAAAAAAAAAAAAAAACAAATCAAAACAGAAACCTTTTTCCCGTGTCCTTGAAGGCAACTCTACTGGAGAAGGTGGTGAAAAGCTGAAATACTAAAAGGCAATATGTTTGTCACGCTTTTGGTGAGGAGAAAGAAGGCACTTTGATGGATAATAATTATATATTTCATTTGAAGGAATAAAAATAGGGAGGCCTGGCTGACTCAGTCAGTAGAGCATGCAACCCTTCATCTTGGGTTTTTAAGTTCAAGCCCCACATCGAGTATAGAGAGTACTTAAAATCTTTTTTTTTTTTTAAGAGTAATAATAAGGGTCTTCTATCTTGTTTCCTATAGACATTCTCTAAGTAGAGTTTATCATTTCTTCAGCTCCCTTGGAACCTATAGTACTATATGCAAACAGAGAGGAAAAGTTAATATCACAATAATCTGAACTCCAAAGATCATTTTTATTTTGTTTCAGATCAACATAGTTCTTCACTGGTTGACTTTGTCATTTCAGGAATGAAAAATAACATCCATTTATATACTTCTTAGAAAATTTTTATTTTCTCTATTTATATACCACAAATTACAACAATGAGATTTCCCATGGAACAAAAGAAAGACCTTTCAGACCTCAGCAATGGCTTCAGAGGATGAACACATGAGAAGACAGCTCTGCACAGTGGAAGTCTCTCCAAGGCCTGCAATGTGATATATGGCAGGTCACCTTCTTCCTGGCATTTTAGAGTCCCTAGATGCCAATAAGGAGTTAATAATGCTTATCACTGATCCCCTTCAGGCAAGGTTAGAAGGCTAACTAGAAAAGACTGTAAACTGGTGAGCTATCAAAAGTATGCTCTGGAGATACAGAGCTTCATGCTACTCTTAGAAATAAAATTACACAGAATGTAGTGCCTATTCCTGGTCCAGCCCTACCCTGTATCACATACGTGCCCCCTGCTAGTGGTGCCATACAATGTCCGTGCACAATTCCCATCAGACTTTCATACAGAAAAGTCCCTGCAGTATGGTCAGCCCAATCAGATGAGAAAATATAAGAGTTCAATCACCTATCTATTCTAATTTTTGTAAAGGTATAAATTGCTGACTTGAACATCAAACCATAGGTTATGAAAATCCACCACCTAAGCTGATTCTGGTTAGTGGTTTGAACAGATTCAATTAAACTGACATTCTAGCTCCTTGCATCTGCCCTTACATTCAAAGGAGACATACTCTGAACAGGTATTGCCAACAGAAGGGAGGGCAACTGACTGAAGGAACAGAGTACACTCTGTTATAAAGTTTACCTGGTGCATTAGTCAGAGATTTCCAGAGAAAGAGAACCATGAGGATGAGTGTATATGTCTAGAGACAAATTTTAAGGAATTATTTGATTGGAAAAGGCTAGAAGTCCAAAATGTGCAAGGTGAGCCAGCAGGCTGGAGACCCAGGTAGGAGCCAGGGCTGTAGTTCAAGTCCCAAGGCTGTCAGTGGCATAATTCTTTCTCTCTCATGAGAGGTCGATCTTTTCTTCCATCAAGACCATCAACTAAACAGATGAGGCCCACCTGCATTATGGAGAACAATCTGCTTTACTCAAAGTCCATTGATTTTAATGTTAATCTCATCCACATAAAACACCATGGCAGAAACATCCGGAATCATTTTTGACCAAATATTTGGGCACCATGGTTCTGCCAAATGGACACATGAAATTAATCATCACATCTTGTAATATGTATTTAATCTTCTGTTTCATCTGTTATATTGAGGAAACAAGGGGTATAAAAGTGACTTTGCTGCCTTTGCTTTTTTAAAAATTTTATTTATTTATTCATGAGAGGCAAAGAGAGAGAGGCAGGCTCCCCATGGGAGCCTGATATGGGACTCCATCCCAGGACCCTGGGATCATGCCCTGAGCTGAAGGCAGACACTCAACCGTTAAGCCACCCAGGTGCCCCTGACTTTGCTGCCTTTGAATGTTAAAGTACCTAGTTTTTGATCCCTAATAAGTGCTCAGTAAATGTTTATTACACTGACATACTCTGGGCCTTGACTTTGTACGTTTTTTAGACTATTGTACAGAATAATGTTAGGATTTTTCCTTGTACAGTTACCTAGTAAAAGGTATCCATCATTTAGGGACTGAATTGTGTCTTCCCCCAATTCACATTTGAAATCCTAACTCCCCATATGACTGTATTTGGAGATAGGGCCTTAGAGAGACATGAGGGCTAAATGAGGTCCCCAAAATGCAGCCTGAATCTAATCTAACAGGTGTTCACATAGAGAAAAGGCCACATAAGGACACAGTGAGAATGTAGCCATCAGCTAGCCAAAGATAAAGGCCTCAGAAGAAACCCAGCCAACACTTTGATCTTGCACTTCTGGCCTCCAGAACTGTGAGAAGATACATTTTTGTTGTTGAAGGCACCCAGGCTGTGGTATTGTGTTATGGCAGCCGGAGCAAGCTGATCCACCCTCTAATGTACCCTACACTTCCTCATTTACAAACTATTCCAGACCTGGACCATGGTCAAAATAGGGACCTGGAACAGTGATGGTGAAGAAAGTACAGTTGGTTTCAACTACATGGAGAAGATATGATGTGTGGGCTAGACAGAAACTGCTATGAGGCCCCTGGGAGGAAACTAAATGTTTAAAAGAGGCGGATGCACACAGATCAGCTTCCTTCCCAAGCCTACAGAATACTAGGTAAGCTTCCGTTTTCTCAAAGAAATAAATGGCACTCAGCTCCTTCTCTAAAGTGCTTTTATTTTTTAGATGTAAACACTCTGGGAGAGTTCCAGAAATATCAGTCATCCACTCATCAGTCTACATTTTTTTTAATCTGCTTTCTCAAATAACTGAAATCTAAGGAGTAAGAAGAAGAAGAAAAAAATCTGAATCAACGTTAGTGGGGATGATTCAGAGGATAATTTCATGCAATCAGAATTCAGAAACCTACTGGGGATTCTAGGCACTTCTTCCAAAATTTATTTACAAGGGTTGGCCTTACTGTCCTCTGCATTTTAGAGACAAACTGGAGTTAAAGGCCATCAAAGAAACAAGTTTTCCTGACCATTATATTTCTGCCTTTCAAAATAAAACCAGTGAGAACCTCTATGCTACTGCATCTCCTGTAAGCATGGTTTCTTTTCTCAGTATTTCTTTAAAGTGTATTTAGCTTCTCTGTATCAGCCCATTTGCCATCCACAGTATTTTTGTCAACAACTACTTTTGCATCCCAGCCCTCCTTAGCCACCTAAATCCTGTCATCTTTGAAGATACAGAACTACTAGGAATCCTGCAAAGCCGTCCTTTGTAAGTTCAACTGGAGGTTCTCTTCCCTCTTCAACCTCTTTTGGTCCTTGCCATTCGTTTCACACTTAAAATGTAAACACAAAAGCCTTTGCCTTTTCATATATTAGTCCTAATCCACTGTTTAGATAATAAGTCCTTTTACTTCAGGGAATATTTTGTATGTCTAACTGTGCACACCTAAAGCATTGACTGGAACTGAAAACACACGAGTCTTCAAGATCTCTGCACTGATTGATTCGTGGGTGAGTGAGTGATTAAAGAGCCTGCCTATTCTTTAAGCATAATTGTCATGCTCATAATGATGTTTGGTATGTGATGGTGTTATGGCATGTCTGGTATACAAAGAAACAGGGCACCAAAGAATTCATAAAGGTCGTCAAACTGCCTTTATTACTTTTGACTTTTGATTTTATACACAGATTTCTGCCCCCAACAGGGAACCATATGAAAAGCTGATATTCTCTGGAAACAATCCAGTCATTTAATCAAAAAAATTTGTCATATAACTATTAGTGCCATTGACTCTAAGACATCCTGGAAATACATATAGTGTGTGTGTCCGGGGACAAGGACGGTGACAAGTATTAGCAGGACATAATATCTGCTTTCATGGAACTTGCAGTTAAAGGAGACCAGAGCCATTAATGAAAAGTCATGTAAATGAGGACAGTAGCCTATGCCGCTCCCTATTGCCTTTTCCTCAATCCATGTAGCAGTGCAAGCATGGAAGTCCTGCAGAGGGAGTTGTAGTGATATGTAAGATCATGAAGCAGTGGGATTTGTAAGGTGTTTGGCGGCATCTAATGTGGTCCTAGCGGGGTAGCCTGGGTGGCTCAGTAGTTTCCAGCCCAGGGCATAATCCTGGAGACCCTGGATCGAGTCCCACATCGGGCTCCCTGCATGGAGCCTGCTTCTCCCTCTGCCTGTGTCTCTGTCTCTTATGAATAAATAAAATCTTAAAAAATTTTTTTAAAAATGTTTAAAAATAAAAGGAATAAAAAAATAAAAAAAATTAAACAGCCCTAGTGCTCTTCACCTTTTGGTGTTCATGCCCTGATGCATGAGTTGATCTAGGGACCTGCAACTGATAAAGAGAATACAGCAAGTTTGAAAGACTTCCCTCTGACTCATGCTCTTTCTCTGGCTCATCTTGCTTGCTCACTTTGGTGAAACAAGTTGCCATATTATGAGCAGCCCTGTGGCAAGGAATGGAGGGGAGCCTCCCAGTGACAGCAACAGTTGCCCCGTGTGAGGAACTGAATCCTACAGAAACCGTGTAGGTGTGCTTAGAGGCAGATCCTCCCCCAGTTGAGCCTCGAGGTCACTACAATCCTGACCCATACCTATATTGCAGCTTTGTGGTAGCCTTTAAACAAGAGGATCCAGCTGGTTTGCACCTGAATTCCTAATCCACACAAGCTTTGAGATAAACCATTTTTGTTTTAACCAAGTTTGGGGATAATATGTTATATGTATTAGAAAACTAATATGCAACAATGTTAGAGAAGAATTTTCTGAGGATTTCCTTCATGTATTTTACCACAGGCCTTAATATATAGACTTCAACAGAAATAACTTTTCACTAAAAGTGAAATGATGTGGAGTAAAGAATTCAGGATTCCAGTTCTAGCTCATACCCTAAATAGGTATATGACCTTGGATGGACAAATCATATTGTCCATATATTTCTTCATCTGAATTTGCTCCTTCATAAACTAAAGGAAAGAATTAGTTAAGGCCTCACATTCCTCCCTGAGCTAAAAGTCTTGCTCACATGAAATTTAAAAATTGTTTTACTCACAAAGCTGATTGTGTATTTCAGTTCAGTATATATATTTTTTTGAGTTGGACTCTCTTGTCATGGGTGCTGGTCCAACTTCCTAACTCCATATTCTCCCTTAGAACAGTTTTTGTGGGTCTCATCTTATTCCTTTTGCTTAGTTTTTATATTCACATTGAGATTTCAAACCAACAAATTATGACAAAGAACCAGCATGCCTTGCCACAATTGCTTTCAAAAATAATTTTAAAAATCCACTAATGTACACTAAATCTTAGAGAGGTGGGTTCTATATTCAAAGCATTCATTTTGTCTAAAAACAAGAATTTAGATCTTCAGTTGTATTGCCTTTAAATAAAACAGATAATAGAAACAAAGTGGGTGAAATGGCATAATCTACTCACAACAGATGCTTTAACATATTTTAACAATCTTGGTTGATATATCTTTTTGTGCTATTTTAGATAAATGAAAACAACTGAATTATTATGCTAAAATGCCTTATACCAATGCTTTTGAAAGAAGAAAAAGGTATCTTCTGGGGCTAAAGGTAATAATTTAGATTGATTCAAAAATAGCTTAAGAGAAAACAGCTGGGGCACCTGGGTGGCTCAGCCAGTTAAGCATCTGACTTTGGCTGAGGTCATGATCTTGGGGTCCCGGGATCAAGTCCCACCATGGACTCCTTGCTCAATGGGAGTCTGCTTCTCCCTCTCCCTCTGCCTCTCCCACTAGAGCTTGCTATCTCTCTCAAATAAATAAAATCTTTAAAAAAGAGAAAAAATACCTAATCCTTCAGCACACAGCTCATTCCTTTCTATGTGAATGGCACTTATTTGTATTTCTGTTTTTTCCACGTTAAGTACATCAGCTGCAACATATATGGCAGATGGTTTAGCCCAAAGACTTGAATTTATTTATGAATCTTAGTATATAGTTAGGCCAAGAAATTCTGTATACCCAATACCCCATTAGTGTCTGTACACTAGTTAGAAGGAACTCTGTTAGAACTGGTTCATCTCCTTAGCTGAATAGAATGGGGCAAATTAAAAGTTGATGTTACTACATCATCATGAAGAAATTAATGTGTCATCAAAATGTCTCCAAGTCTGGATTCGATCCTGGTTCTAATTAGAAGTATTTGCTCTAACCCTTCCTTTCCTCTGCATACACACACACTTCTCTTCAAACTCACAAAGTTTCCGCTGAATTGGCAAGACAGTTCAGTATCAAATGTTATTTTATAAATATTTTTTGAGGGATGCCTGGGTGGCTCAGCGGTTAAGCATCTGCCTTCCGCTCAGGGTGTGATCCTGGAGTTTCAGGATCGAGTCCTGCATGGGGCTCCCAGCATGGAGCCTGCTTCTCCCTCTGCCTGTGTCTCTGCCTCTGTGTGTCTCTCTCTTTCATGAATAAATAAATAAATTCTTATAAATAAATAAATAAATAAATAAATAAATAAATAAATAAATAAATAAACAAATAAATATTTTTTGAATTGCAATATAAAGAAAAACCTAAGA
The DNA here is from genome assembly GCF_003254725.2 of Canis lupus dingo. Classification (NCBI taxonomy): domain Eukaryota; kingdom Metazoa; phylum Chordata; class Mammalia; order Carnivora; family Canidae; genus Canis; species Canis lupus. The sequence goes on along the minus strand of NC_064257.1, from coordinate 25,143,837 downwards.
ATGCACTTCGGTTCCCAATTAGTCCTATTATCAAGTCCACATTAAATTTTTGGGCTATCAATTAAATAATGAGTGTTGGGAATATTTTGCAATAATTATATTACATGTGTTCTTTATTACATCAAATCAAATGTCAATTTAATAATGGATAATTTAATAATGGATTAAAATGGTAAAAATGAAAAAGTCCATGGTTCTTTTACAAAGAAACAATGTAAAAATATAAAAGAACAATTTTAGAGAGGTCTTTGTCATACTTCATTAGCTTTGATAATTTTCATGAGAACAAGAATTCAAATGGTTTTACTACATAATATGCTAAAAGTTATTCTTACCTCTGTTACAGAAATTTTAGGAGCATAAACACTCCATTAAGTGACTAAAACATGAAACACTTAGAGCAAACAATCTGAGGATTATCCCTCCCCCAAGCCAAAGGAAAAGTTGAATGGAAAGACCTTAGACATGACAAGACGTTAGATGCTAGCAACAGATGGTACAGCCCATTTATTTATTCTCTCATCCATACATTCATTTATCCACTTACTCATCAACACTGCCTTTTCTGTACCAAGTACTGAGCTTGGTACCAGGGTTTCAATAGTAAGTCTCATATTTGGTCATAATTAAAGTCTAGTGAGGAATATATGTATTCAAGTAAACCACATTTGACGCAGAAGCAATTATAGAGATATTGGAGATATTGGAGAATCTGATAATAATTATAGACTCCCTTCCAAGAAAATACATATTCTAATTATTCCAAAATTTAGTATGCAATTTCAGAGGCTTCCAGGACCCTCAAACATTCACCCACAGACCACTTAAATGTTACCACAGAATAAGAACATCTGGCTTACAGAGTCTCACTAATTTGTATCTGTGGTGTCCAACTTCAGGACAGCAGCATAAAAAAAGTTTTCAGTGACATGTGAACATTTTCTGTAGGTACAGTATTTGGTGGATAAACACACCCTTGCCATGGCCAGCTGCCTGCCATGCAAGGGAAATTTTAGAGACTCACACATTTAGCCTGAACTTCAGCAGTGTTGGCCCTGCTGTGTTTATAGAGAGTCATCTGTTTATAAACAGCTGGCCCAACAAGTAAAAAGATTATTTTTATTTACCTTATTTCCAAACCAGGTCTTCTACTAGAAGGATTATAAATTAAGAAGAAAGACAGTCAAAAAAATTGGCTATTGTAAAGTATCTCCTTGTGGTAGAAGTAAATACTTCAATGGTATTTCTGGATTCATTCAAAGCTAAACTGGGAATTTTTTTTTTTTTTTTTTTTTTTTTTTTACAGCTTAAGTCTCTATGTTTAGACATATTTAAAGTTGCCAATATGGAGCCAATTAATTTAAAAAAAAATAACCAAAAAACGCTTAAATAACTTTTCAGTTATCAATTCAAACCTCCCATAAATTTAGTTAATTTTAAAAAGAAGGTATCTTTGCCTTATTTTCAAAATTAATTTTAAAAATCCAATTGAAATAAATTTAGGTATAGATTTAGTCACTCTTGAAAATTAAGCTGAGGTTTCAATCTAAAATATCAAGGAATAACTGATTTAAGCAAATGTTTTTTCTGAAGGCAACTGATTAAAAGGAGATTTATTTTATAGAATGAGAAATTATGACCTGAGTTGATAGAAGAGGAACCTGAATCTACAGGAAAAATGACATAGTTCCAAAGACAAAGCTACCCAACTCTATCAAGCTTACTATTTTTACTATCAAACATTTTTATCTTTAATTTTATTTAAATTTGATTTCATAGGAATAGCGTTAAAGAAAAAATAAATCAAAATATTATTTCATTTTCACACCATTCAATAACTTATCATTCATTTATCCATCCATCAACTTTAACAGGTATTTACTGAGTAACTTCTCTACAATGTGTTCAAGAAATGGCAAGGAGACCTGGCTGGACTAGTGAGCTAAGTAGTCAATCCTAAGACATGAGAGATGTAGTCAAGAGCCCCTTCAAAAGGTCTTGCTGGTGTACAGCAAAGTTCATAATTTCTTACAAATGCAAAACTGACCTATTCAAATGTTTTAAATAAAGAAGTGATACAAACAGACATATTTTAAGTCAATCTACTCTTTTAAAGCTGAACTTTCCGGGGTACCTGGGTGGCTCAGCGGTTGAGCATCTCCCTTTGGCTGATGTCATGATCCCTGGGTCCTGGGATTGAGTCTCGCATCAGGCTCCCTTCAGGGAGCCTTCTTCTCCTTGAAGTCTATGTCTGTGCCTCTCTCTGTGTGTATGTCTCTAGGGAATAAATAAATAAAATCTTTTAAAAATTAAATTAAATTAAATTAAAGTTGAACTTCCTACTCTAATAAAGCTGCTCTACAAGCTCTATCAAAACATTCCTCAAGGGAAGCCCAGGTGGCTCAGCGGTTTAGTGCCGCCTTCAGTCCAGGGCCTGATCCTGGAATCCCAGGATCAAGTCCCATGTCAGGCTCCCTGCATGGAGCCTGCTTCTCCCTCTGCCTGTGTCTCTGCCTCTCTCTCTCTCTCTCTCTCTCTCTCTCTCTCTCTCGAATAAATAAATAAAATTAAAAAAAAAATACCTTGAATTTTCCTTTCTCTGTGCTCACAAATTGTTTTGATTGGAAATCCTGATTTTTAAAGCAATTAACCATTTAGTAATATGAAAGTTTGAGGATTGAAAAAACTTTAGCTTTAAAAATAATTTAGGAAAAAATTTATCTGGAAGCACACTGAAGTCAGAAGATTTTAAGAACAATCCCGTTGCTATGACTAAGTAAGTGGCTGTGAAAATTCATTTTATGTGGCTGCCTCTAAGGGCCTGTTGAACTGTGACTATCTCTCCAAACTAGCTACAAAGCCATGCTCCTTTAGTTATATACTGTCTTCCTCACACTTCTCCCAGGGTCATGGTATTGTCTTCCTTTGCGCTGCTGCTCCTTATCTCTTATTACTGAAATCAGCAAATGTTTCATGTAGCCAAATTCATTAAGGAATTTCTTTGTGCTAAACACTATGAAGGATCATGCAAACAGTACAAAGAAAAAGAAAGTCTCAGGAAGAAACAGAGAAAGGAAAGAAGTCACAATTAAAATATAGTTTGGGCAAAGGAGTAATCAAGAAGAAAATAAATGAGTAAAATAATATTTACTGTGTGGCTACCATTGCCAGTAACTTTATAAGGCAGACATTCGTGTGTTGAACACTAAATATATGTTACAGCTACTAGCAGCTAACATTACCCTATAATTACTAGGCACCAAGCAATGTGTATAGTAACTCATGTAATCTTTCTCACAGCTCTGTAAGTAAAAGAGATGGGTATTGTCATTACCCCATTTTATAAAGGAGGAAACTGAGGGAGTCTGGCTCCAGAAGCTGAACACTTCACCTAGACTCTTTTCAAATGTCTGTAAGACTAAAAATCACTTGCATAACATGTTAAACAGAAATATGAGCATTACATTTTTGGTAGATTCTGAGGTGAGGCCAAGGGCCATGAATTTTTACAAACTTCTAAACCACCATCACTACCACCATATTACCACTACCAAACCATCATGATAACCCAAATTCAATGATTCAGATTCTGATATTAATGGCTCTTTAAATTATTTGAAGAATCCTGTGCTATGATACCCCATATCTTCCATCACTGTGTTAATTAAATTCTATGTGCACGTACTCATCTAGAGATATTGATACATGCATATTCTAATTTAATAGTTCTAATATGGACCCTAAGTGCCTACGTTTCTAACAAACTTAGAGGTGAGGCCAATGTGGCCATTTCAAGAATCACATTTTCAGTAGCTAGGACCTAGTACGATACCAGAAAATTGAGGATAAAATGATACGGAATATAATTCTTCTCCATAAAAAAATGTATAGTCTCCATCAACAAAATGAAAAGGCAACCTACTATATGGGAGAGAATATCTGCAAATCATATATCTGAGAAGGGGCTAACACTTAAAATATATAAAGAATCCATACAACTCAATACTGAAGAAAACGATCTCATTTAAAAATTGAGAAAGGACCAGAATAGACATTTTCCAAAGACATAGATGGCAAACAGACACATGAAAAGATGCTCAACATTACTAATCATCAGGGAAATGTAAATCAAAACCACAATGAGATATTACCTTATCAAATGCCTATTATCAAAAAGACAAGTAATAACAAGTGTTGGCAAGGACATGAGAAGACTAAACCTTTGTGCACTGTTGGTGGAAATATAAATTGGTGTAACTACTATGAAAAACATTAGGCTAGTTAAAAAATTAAAAATAGAATATCTTATGATCTAGCAATTCTACTTCTGGGTACTTTTCTGAAGAAAGTGAAAATATTAACTCAAAAATATATATGCACTCTGATGTTCTAGACAGCATTATTTACAATAGCCAAAATATGGAAATAATTTAAGTGTTCACCAATGAATGAATGGATAAAGACAATATGGTGTATATATACAATGGAATATTATTCAGCCATAAAAAGAATGAAATCTTACCTTTGCACAACATGGATGGACCTTGAGAGGATTATACTAAGTGAAATAGGTCAGACAAAGACAGACAAAAACTATATGATCTTATTTTTATGTAAAATAAATTTAAAAAAAACTAAGCTCATGAATAAAAAAACAGATTGGTGGTTATCAAGAAAGGAGCAGGGCTGGGCAAAATGGCTAAAGGAGGTCAAAAGTTACAAACTTCTAGTTATAAATAAGTCATGGGAATGTAATATACAACATGGTGACTATAGCTAATTATACTGTATTGCATATTTGAAACTCACTGGAAGGATAAAAATATACAAATCAAATCATTGTGTTGGATACCTGAAACTAACAATGTTACATGTCAATTACACTTCGATTTTTTTTTAAATAATTTTATTATCTAGAGAAGCAGATGGAGATATAACCATGTTTTGGGAACATGAAGCATATTGAAAGGGAGGTGAGAGGAAATTTACTAAAAAGAAACCCTTAATCTGAGATTTGAGGGAAACAGTGTTCAGGTGCATGCTCTTCAGGAATTTACTAACATAAGACATGAGACAAATACAAAACTAACTTAAAAAAGTAATGTAAGGCAGTATCTCTATAATAGAAATACTGTAGAGCTTCAAGGAAAAAGAGATTACTTCTGTTTCTCTCTCATAAATATCTACTACATTTACCAATTGTTTTATATCTGTTTACTAAGATGTCTTCCCCAATGGATAGAGTCCCTGGGAAGCAGAAACCATCATAACAATAGTATCATTAAAATCCATCCCATTGGCTCATATATAACACACATTTTATATGTTAAATGATCACTGAAGGCTTCAAGGAGGTAGGTTTGTAATCCATGTGAATATTCCAAATATAAAGGGGCTTAAGCAGCAATATTCCAAATTAGAGAAACAGTGTGAGAGGCCATGTTACTACTATAATTCTATTACTTCTCATTCTGAACACTTGTGGATGTCACAGAATGAGACCAAACTCTTTGTGCTAAGCCTCAATAACACAAGTATAGATCAAAGACAACAGCACCAAACTTTATTTGATGAAAGGCCTTAAAAGACCATGCCTTTTGTTGATTTGAAGGACAATTGTATTGCTGTTCAGATAGTTCAGTAGTCAATCCTTTCTTATTCAAGGCTTCAGATAAAAGTATAAACCCTGGACTGGCATTTTTGTTGCAATTTTTTGAAAGACCATAAAGGAGAAGATGCAACTACCCCATATAAATTGTGATATAATAAATATGTATTGTTTTAAGTGACTAAGTTTCAGGCTAATTTGTTACACAGCAATAGGCAGCTAATACAAACAGTTAAGGTATGTAAAGCATATTCTCTTTCCTCATGAATCTCTCTTCATAAGGACTAAGGTGACTAAGTTTCCGTTACTTAAAAAAAAATGGTGGGGAGGGGGCTACAGGTGAGACACAGAGAAGAGAGGAGTTATTTCTGCCTAAACACATACACACACAAAGTTTTTTAAAAGAAAAGGACACTCGTATTGGAATTTATAAATAGGTAGAATTTTACCAGGCCAAGGAAACATATGCACAGCAAACAGAAGAAAGAAAATAGTCAAAAGCATAAAAGTAGTAAGCTTTTCAACATTTTATTCCTTATTATTCAGGAAATGATATATAACCCCACAGTGGCAAGAATGGGGGAGAAGCACCAGGAGAATACACTGAAAACTTCAGTTTAGAAATAGGATTTTAACAGCTTTGAGACAGGCTAAGGAGATTAAATGTTTTTGTTTTTGTTTTTTAATGACAATGAGAAATTGGGCTAAAGAGTTGGTAATAAGAATGGAAAAAAAAAGAAGAGAGATCAGGAAAAGACATTTCTAAAGTAGAATTAGGAGGATTTGCAGTGGATACATTGAGTTAGTAATGCAGTGGGAAGAATTGATGATGACTAGCAGTCTCCAGTATGGTTCCTGGATATTTGGAACAAAGCCAGCTTTAAAAAGTGGGACACTTTGAGTTTGAAGTACCCATCTAGGTGACAATATCCAGGAAACAGAGAGAGAGATGTTTTTGGTAGTATTGGCATTTCAGAGATTAAGTGAAGGTATTAAGGGGGTGAAATTTTAAAGCGAAAAGAGACAGAGGATGATATGGAAACTTGAGATACACCAGTAACTAAAAATAGATTCAAAATAGTGTGCTGAGGATGCTGAAAATAAGCCAGTATGAGAAGCACGGGTAGCAGCTGTCTGAGGGAGGTCACCAATATAACTTCTGGAGGTGTCAAAAGTATGGCTTTTGAGGAAAGATCATCAGATGCTATAACTGGGGTAGTAGCTTGATCACTGTGAGCAATTTCAACAAAAAGGTAAATTCAGACTTCTGTACAGTGAGGAATGTCTCAGGCACTGAGGTGCGCAGCGGTGAGTGAAGTTTTTTTTTTTTTTTTTAAAGAGGTTCATGATAAATAGAAGGAAAGGGAACTTGCAAACAAATAACTGTAGGGCAAGGGTATCTTTTTTCCTTAATTTAGTTTGTGTAATGAGAGAGTGAGTTAGAGTCTAAATCAGAAGAGAAGGAATCAGCCCAGAGAAATGGTAGGTGTTATAGAAAGGGGCAAAGCCACAGAAGAGATGGGAGTAGATGAAAAGGTCATCTTCTTACATGGACTGATAGAAGTAAAGATTGTTCATGGCATAGTTTGGTGTGGTGGATACTGGGAAAAAATCTGAGCGAGCCCATGTTATTCAACAAGACTGAAAGTTCATCTTTTGACAGTGAAGGTTTAAGAATGGTTTGAAGAAATTAAGAAAAATGGTGACCATTCCTGTCAGAAGCCGGAAAAGAAACTGAACGGGCATAAAATAGCCAAGCAAAAGTGGTTTTAAAATAGATTTTACCAGATTGCTTTACCAGGGTTAGAAGGGAAAGCTTTGCAGACTTCTGGTCCGAAATTAGATAAATCCAAAAGGGCAAATTATTTTAAAATATGAAAATGTCTAAGAATCTTAAGAGCCATGTTTTCTTAGGTCTCAAACACCCTCAATTACAAAGCACCTCATTAATTAAATGACAGCTTTAAGTGATAAAATAAATTTTAATTGTGTCTGGTGAAATTCTTTTGTAATCAGATTCATCCAGGTTATAACAATAAGAAAATGTGTTTGAGGAAATGCATGCATCTCCTTAAAGAGACATGTCTTCTCCTTGACACCCTTTATATTCTCAGCAGATCCTAATACTGAGTAGTAGCTTTCTAAATTTATTTTGATACATAATATCATATCATATCATATCACATCATAATCTTGCGGATCCATAATTTTTCATTCTAATAAGACGATCCTGATGGTAACTAACAATTAATAGAACAGAAAAGAAATGTCATTTCTCCTATTTTAGAATGGCAAACAACTGTTTTTAAAGAAGGCTCATGTCGAACCCTAGTAACTTGAGATTTGTGATCATGTACTTAAAGCATTAAAAGAAAGTTGATTTTTTTTTTTTCACAACACACAGGAAAGGCCTAACTAAGCAATTGTCTAAATGCAATCACAAGGCAAACATTTTACCTGAGTGGGCACAAACCATTTTAAAGTAACTTCCATGCAATAATGAGTATGAAAACACATTATGTTCTAATTACAAATCCATGGCATGTATTCTTTTTTTAAAAAGATTTTATTTATCTACTCGTGAGAGACACAGAGAGAAAGAGACAGAGACACAGGCAGAGGGAAAAGTAGGTTCCATGCAGGGAGCCCGTCGTGGGACTCGATCCTGAGACCTCAGGATAACAACCTGAGCCAAAGGCAGATGCTCAACTGCTGAGCCACCCAGGCGTCCCCATGGCATGTATTCTTAAGATTATTCATAACAGGTTGCTATTGGACAATAATTTTGATATCTCAAATTGAGATATGACAACAAAGACTTAAAAGTAATAAGACCATTTCCATTTCCTTACAGTTTACTGTGATTGAGTCCGCATTTTATTTCAGAGGCTTTCCCCCTGGATTATTCTCTATTAATAAGAAGGTAAGTTCTTCCCAGACAGTTCAGTGCCCTGAAAGATCTTTCTCTCTACACACACACGCACACACACACCTCCACTGGCCCCAGATCCTGTCCCATCTCTCTATCCTATTGTCCAACCCAAACGCTGCCATAATGGCTGATAACTCTGGTATGGTCTTGTGATCTCATACCTACATTCTGCTTCTTGGTCTTACCTCATTTGTACTATCTTCCTCAAATTTCTTTTTCACGTTTTTGCCCCTCAAAACTATTTTTTAGATCTTACTGGATAGCATAGTCTGGGGTTCTCAAGTTCTGTAGATCTGTCCTGCCTACAAAGGATTCAGACCAGGCTCACTTAGACTGTGAGCTCCATGAGAACACAGACAATGGTCACTGTGTAAGAGAAACTCAATTAATAATTAACTAATTAACAAATACATCCTGTCTGGGCCCAGCAACCAGGGTAGTTGCTCATCCAGGGAGGAAATTGAGACAAGTTCCTTTTCTAGACTACCACGCCCCCTGGTACAAAATCGACATTGACATCTATATTTAGAAGACCACACTGCAATTAGGTTAGCATGATTTCTGGCCCACTTAGCTTCCAGTAACTCCCAAACAGATTTAAGGTTTTGATATCTGATGGTGATTAGCAACACAGCTGAATGCCACTTCCAAGAGACAAGAGTATCAAAATCCCTGAAAGAGTAGAGCAGTGGGTTAGTCCTTCTGCTCGTATGACCTGAAAGGTTAACTTTGTGGGATGTAAACACTATCTGCTTTTAGATATTCATGTCCTGATCCACCATTTTAGGACCCAACTGAAACCTTTGAAGCTTCTCCAACAAAAGTTTCCTGGCATTTTTCAAACAATTCAGAATGTTAGTGTCTTCGGTGAACTTTATAAAGAGGGAGAGATGGGGGAGTGGGGGCACCATGTAATTCAGTGCTCAGAAACTGATGAGTGCTGTACTTCAAAGAAACCATATCTCTTCTGACGAGCCTGACAGGAAGCACCAGGATAGTAATCTGGTACCTGGAAATGTGGTTAGTGAAACAGACTTCAACTCGATTTCTTCCCCCAAAGAATGTCGTCTCCATCTGGAGCTTAGAAAAGCAAGCTCTTCGTAGAGAATATCTTTTTAAAGAGCACAACAATCAGGGTAAATGTCATCTTCATTAATCATCCTCTCATATAATATAGTCAACTGTAAAAATTGTATCAAGTCTAATTTCCTGAGGAGATGAGGGGAACCATGGAGTCTAAGCAACTATCAGACCTAAATGTGAACTAAAGCAGAGCCTTTCCTCATGCATCTCAGATGGGATGGCTCCTGCCATCTTCTCTTTTTTTTCTCCATTCTCCTCTCCTTCCACCACACCAAATGGAGGAACAAAAGCAAGGAGAAAATGGACAATCGTCCTTAAATGAAAAGGCCATTTTATTTTATTTTTTTTATCTCTTTTCAATTTTTTTTCTTTGTACATTTATTTTTTATTGGTGTTCGATTTGCCAACATATAAAATAACACCCAGTGCTCATCCCATCAAGTGCCTCCTTCAGTGCCCGTCACCCAGCCACCCCCACCCCCTGCCCAATTCCCCTTCCCCCACCCCTAGTTCGTTTCCCAGAGTTAGGAGTCTCTCATGTTCTGTCTCCCTTTCTGATATTTCCCACTCATTTTTTTCTCCTTTCAGAAAAGGCCATTTTAGAGAGAAAAAAAGCAGTCATATATCATCTATTGTATCAAACAGGACCCACTATTCAGTCTACCAGAACTACTGTAAATTTCAATGTAAAAATAATCTATGACAAATTATAACTTCTATATTATCTTGTGATCTTAACGATAAAGAAGTAGTCTAGAACAACTGCTTGGAACTGGGAACACCTCTTCAAGCCACTGACAGTGTTTTCATGGACAAAAATACAAATTTTTGGGATTCCTGGGTGGCGCAGCGGTTTGGCACCTGCCTTTGGCCCAGGGCGTGATCCTGGAGACCCAGAATCGAGTCCCACCGTCGGGCTCCCGGTGCATGGAGCCTGCTTCTCCCTCTGCCTGTGTCTCTGCCTCTCTCTCTCTCTCTCTCTCTCTCTCTCTGTGACTATCATAAATTTAAAAAAAAAAAATTTTAAATACAAATTTTATTTAAGCTAATTCAGAGTCATCTTTAAATAGCATCAGGACAGTTACCCATACATTACTAGCTTTTAAGTTCAATGACCAGTTACCAATTGTTTACATAATGTAAAATCAATAGAAATATTAGCATGGAACAGAAAAATAGGTTGAAAAAAATGGACAAAACAAAGGTGCCAGGAAGACCAAACATCTCTCTCTCTCTCTCTCTCTCTCTCTCTCTCACACACACACACACACACACACTCAAGAGCAACACCTACAACAAAAATGATTATAGTGCACTCAATAAAAATCTGTGACAGGGACACCTGGGTGGCTCAGTGGTTGAGCACCTGCCTTTGGCTCAGATTGTGATCCCAGGGTCCTGGAATTGAGTCCCGCATCAGGCTTCCCGCAGAGAGACTGCTTCTCCCTGTACCTGTGTCTCTGCCTCTCTGTGTCTCTCATGAATAAATAAATAAAATCTTTAAAAAAAATCTGTGACAGACTCAATAAAATGAGTATGTACCTAAAGTATATGAGTATATACATACATTTGCAACTTTTTCCTGTAAAAGATCAGATAGTAAATATTTGTGAGTCATAAGCTCTCTTAAACTAGTTAACTCTGCACCGTAATGTGAAAGCAGCCATATGCAGGCACCCAAAATTGTATGGCAAGGTTCTAAAAATCTTTATTCAAAAAATAGGCAGCAAGAACATTCGGTCTGGGGACCATAGTTTGCCTATCCTTGATTTATACCCATGCATGAAATTGTCAGGAAAGTAGTACACACTTGGTAAAATCTGAATGAATAAATCAGTACTGTAAGAACTCCTGAACACATACATACATGTATTTCAACAAGGAGGGATGGTGTCATTTGTTATAACTAAATAATAGAATCTGACTTTTACAACTGGAAGTAACTTTAGGAATATCTAAATATCAACCCATTAATTTTAGTTGAAACTGAAGCCAAGAGCATTCAAATGGCAGGTATCATGTTACACTTATCTTTTTAAGTAAGAGCGCATATCAAAAAATCCTAAATAATCATTTTTAAATGCCAAACTGAGACTTCCCTAGATGGAGTGATATGGAACAAGAGAGACATCATTGTCATGGCATTTTTGTTTGTGATAAAGGCAAGCAACAATTTAGTGTCTCTGTTATGTTTTTTAATGACTCTACCATATTTGCCATAAACTATATTACTTAGGGAAATGACTTATTTAACAAAAATAAACTGAGCTTCAGTCAATTATCATCACGACAAAAATTGTCAGACACAGTAGAAAGACAAAGAGGCTCGATTTTATCTGAGTAAGATAGAATCTACTAATGTTTATCACCCATTTTCCCACTTCATGACTGATTTGTTTGGTTATCAAACATATAAGTCATTTTATCTACCATATGTTTGTTCTGTTTCTCTAAAGGGGGTGCTGCATATAAAATAGAGGGATTATACAGATACAGATAACCTATATCTATAGCAATAAAAAGTGTTTGTATTTCTATTTAATGACTATCAAGGAAAGGAACCTCAGTTACAGATGAAATATTGGGAGAATTTTAAGGATAAATGCACATGAAAACAATGCTATTCTATCATTGCATTAGTATTGTATGGTATTTTAGGAAGACTAGAGGAAGATCTAAGGACTGGTTACTAGGGGTGGAACAAAGCCCAGTCTGGTCTTGTTAACAACAGACCGATGGATATCAGATGTTAACCCTTCTCCTAAATAACTATTGATATTTCCGTTCCTTCTTTAAAACATTTCATGTTAGAATGTTCATAGGTCGTGGAAAGACAAGGAGGCCAATCAATTAAGTAAAAGGAGGTAAACATACTAACAAAGAAACAAATATGACAAAGTCAAGGTTAAGAATATGAATAAATTTAAATAAATCTGCTTCTCTAAAAAAAAAAAAAAAATCTGCTTCTCTGAAAGAGAAGTAACCCTAAAGATAAAACATCACAATTTGGTAGAAAAAGTTGTTTTTTACCAGTCAAGGTAAACAGCCTTGAACCAATCACTCATTCCTCCTGTTCTTCAGTTTTCTAGTTCCTGAAATGCAGGTTTGGACTAGATGTTCTGTAGGTTTCCTGAAGGTCCATCTTTTTTTATTGTGTGTGCTTAAACACTTTGCATTTTCTAAATAATTACCCAACCAAATTAAACCTTATCTGAACTCCATGGTCATATGAGATCGTGGAACGAAGAGACGTGAGGCCATTAAGCATTTCACATTTTTCTTTCATGAGAAAATGACTTTTAACCAGGATAAAATTCGATAAGAATTTTAAATCACAAACTAAAGGACAACTCAACATAACATTTTAAAAGCTATGAATGAATTAATCATGTTTGGAGAACTTCCTAAAGCCAATGGGTAATGCTTCTTTTTGCAAGGTAACACATTCTTCTGATTAAAGCACCAGACAACGAGGACTGCATGATAATAGAATGCAATTCTGTTAGTCCATTCAGGTATTACATTGTCATCGTAGATTAGAATGCTAAATTTGGGACAGAATAGCTCTGAAAATTTTTAATTGAGTAAGATAGTGATGTTTTTTCTCTGCAAAGAGTTACTGCCTATGTACTCTTGGATTGACCAGACAATTAGTACAGACTTCTAATACTTGCCAAAATCAATAAAATACAAAACTATTAACTAATCTGCCTACCTCTTATAAACTACTATTTCTAAGGGGACTTTCCCAATTGCATTTAATCAAGGGAAGAGTTTTTTTTTTATCAATTTTTGTTTGTTTTCTCGTTCAGCAAATGTATGTTGAACATAAACTAGGTGCCAAATCTGTATGGTTTTCTGATATCTGCTACAATATCCAGAAAACTACTTGGGGAAAAATGGTTTGTTTCTATTAAAACCATGTATTTAGTCACATGATAGGGTTTTTCTTTTCTTCTGATCACTGGTTTTCTTCTCTTACCATTGAGCTATGCTTTTGCTTAACGAGGACTTTAATTTACGAGTATCCTTAAGACATAGTTGGAAAACTATACCTCCATAAAGTGGTGAAACAAAATGCCTCATAGTTCCAAGGACCCTCAGTCCTCAGAAATGTGATCCCATGATTCCCTGTTTCTGGCCTTCAAGGGTCTCATTTTCCTAATCCAAAATCCTTGGATCTCAAAGCTCAAATCCATAGGTGCTTGCCTCAAGACTTCATAGGCAAGAGTTCCACAGAGGATACGATGTGATGGCAGAGGTGCAGACACCATAAAAACAGAGATGGTGGTAATAAAAGCCAATGTTAAGTGCCTCTCCTTCAGGCACTATGATGGTCTCTTTACATACAATATTTCAGGTCATCTGACAACCAGCCCGTGGAGAAGGTATGATTACCCCATTTTGCAAATGGAAAAGCTGAGGTTCACAGTGAGCTCAGAACTAGGTTTAATACAATTCAGTATGACCCTGAGTCCTCTGCCCCCAATATTCCATAAAATTAAATAGACCAGGAGCAGTGGAGTGGAGGGAAGCAACTAAAGAAAGTCACAGATGTACATATGACTCCCTCAACCTACATCCGGTGAGGGCAGGAACCTAGTTGCTTTTGCTGTTCACAGCACCTCACTGGGGATATTGTAGCCACTTCCTAGACATGGTTAAATAAATGATAGTTTATAGGCACATTCTTTTTTCGACCTTTACATGGTGGTGACTTTTATATTTATGATAGACAAAAATCAACAACTAAAATGAATAGAAAGGTTTATATCTGTATTCGGGTCATACATTTATCACAATAAGCAATGTTGAACATTACAAAAGTAGATATAAGAAACTCTGAGCTTGAATAATTTTAAATGACTACTAATTGGCCTCTGCTTTGAAATTGTCAGAGAAGGATCATGTATAAATATGCAAAGCAGCAAAAAAGAACAAAGACTTATTGCTAATTATCTCAGAAGATTCTTGGTTAATATCACCAAAATCATGCACAGTTGGATTTATCATTTACATGATCTTTCTCCTTTAGAGAGGAATACATTTATTAGAAAAAGGATGCTTATGATTCTCATTCTCTTCAAAACTGAACATTCCCTCACTTTGCTATAATGGGGCAAAGACTACATAGACCACAAGTTTTGGGTTCTATGTATGATCTCATCACCAAGAGCAAAGGGGCTGAGAAAAGGTCAACAACAAGCAGAAATAAGTAAAAGAAAGAAAATGACTTCTCTACCCAAATATTCAGTTGAGCAGAAGGGTGGAGAATCAGAATATTCGGAGCCTCTGAAATAACAGGTACACAGTTTAGTTCTTTGGCATTCTTCTTTCTTCCTTCCTTGCCTTCATCACAGGAACTTTGTTATGGATGCCGTGCAATATATCAAAAAACAAAACAACAACAACAACAAAAAGCATGGAGTTTGGAGGTAGTCAGTGCTCAATTCAGGCTTTATGACTTAATACAATTTGACCTGAGGAGAGTAATTTCTCCAAAATGCAATTTCCCCATCTCTAGATTAGAGCTAGTACCATAAGTCACAGGTTGTTGGGGCGGGGGTTAAATAATGATTTAAACGTCAAGAATTGGCATAAGATGACCACTCCTAAATTGACGGAAGCTACTGCTATTTTTGTTATTAGCAGTAATACTGGTGGTGGTAATAATAGTTAATAGTAGCATGAGCAGCACACTACTTAGCTAGTAACATTAGAATACACTCTCCCTTTATTATGTAAAAAGAGACTTCAGTGGGGGCTAATCTAACCGTGTTCTGGCTCTTTCTCATTCCTATATGTGAAAATTATGGTGTCAGAGCCTTGAGTTCATTCTTCTTAGACAAAAACCAAATTCCCTCAGTCTAGCTTAAAACTAGTGACTTAATCACATAGTCCGAGATCACTTCTAGTTACTCTATCCCAGGCGATATGTTGCTCAAACCAGTTCTACTGATAACAAATGGGCTGCTGCATGTTCAGACCCAAGTAGGGCCACACTCCCCAGTGATTCACCTTTCAACTGATAGAATGATAGTGACTACGAGCAAAATTTCAAATTCCATTTTAATTCATACCTTTTCTTAGGCCATGCCTTCTCTTTAAAGCTGCAGAAAATTGTGGCAAAAATAAAATAAATAAAATTAAACATTGATGAACACTATTAAATCTACCCAGATTTAATTTTCTACTTTAATAACAAGTGGTCTTAAAACTTGTAAACCAGGGGCACCTGGGTGACTCAGTTGGTTAAGCATCTGCCATTGGCCTGGGTCATGATCCCAGCATCTTGGGATCAGGACCCCTTATCAGGCTCCCTGCTCCGTGGGGAGTCCTCGGCCCTTCCTTTTGCTTGTGTGTGCTCTCTGTCAAATAAATAAAATCTTTTAAAAAATTGTAAAATAATATATATACTGTATAATGGAATGGTGTACAAGGAAAAGTTTGATTAGAATTCCACCCTCAAATTCCGAAAGTGATAGAAAAAAAAAATGGCCAATACACATTACTGCAGAGGGCAATTTTAAACAGTTGGACAGCACATAAGGTAATTTAAGGTTCATTCCTAACAAGACTGAGAAGCTTGTAAACTCTTATCAGTCCACTGCCTTTGCAAAACTGTGATAGGCAGCACTTCCCACTGAATTAGAAACAGTCTGACCTGATGAATCCACAGCCTCCCACTTTTTTCTTTATAATTGCTTCTTTCTTTCTGAATTAAACAATCAGATCGAAGGATCTCAAAGAGGCTTCCCCACCCTACTTTCCAATGTGTGCAGTCCTTACTTTGAATTTGTGTCCTTTGATGCTATGGACAATACACTCCTGGTCAGAAACGGCCAAAATGACAGCCCAGCTTTGTGATTCTTTGGAGAGCAATGTTTGCTTTCTGTGAAAGGTGAATGGGTCCATCTTACAAACTCCCCTAGTCCTCCTTTAGGATGCATTGTTTGGTTATAGGCATTATTTTTTTCTCTAGATGCTTGAACCTTTGAAATGAGTGGTTCTCAAACCAGGACCCCAGAACTCCTTGGATCAAAACCAGGGGATATTGCAGA
Source organism: Canis lupus dingo (assembly GCF_003254725.2). NCBI lineage: Eukaryota > Metazoa > Chordata > Mammalia > Carnivora > Canidae > Canis > Canis lupus. The sequence continues at coordinate 25,127,153 of NC_064257.1, read as the reverse complement.
ATCTAGAGTTATTTCTGATTATCAAAGTAGAGGGTGCTCCTGGTATCTAGTGGGTAGAACCCAGGGATGCTGCTCAACATCCTACAATGCACAGGACAGCCTCCTACAACAAAGAATTACCTGACCATAAAGGTCATTAGTGTCACTACTGAGAAATCATGCAAAAAGGAAGCAAGGGATACCTTAAGCTATTTTCAATAACATTTAGAAGCTTACAAAATGTGTGCTTATCTAATATCACAATGCACAAACTAACCAGAACTTTCTGTTTTCAGCTGAATTCTTAATAAATTGGTATGGTGTCACTTTGTACTTCATGTTCATGAGAAATTCTGATGGACAATTGTCTTATATTTAGTGAGATATATGCTATTATTAATAAATGCAATTGAGCTAGCAATTATTTTTTCAAAAATATAAGCAGTGGAGGAATGGAGAAATGAAGGCAACACTCACTGCTGATAAGCTGATAATCAGTGACACAGGTTTTGGTTACCATAAAAGAATAATCTTACATGAAAGATAAATATTTTCTGAAAAAAAAATTTCCAAATTTCTTCTTTTCCTATCTCAAATTTGATGATAGTTTCACAAAGTAGCTTATACCTGTAGTTTTAATTATTCATCTTCCTGCTCAATTTTTACTGAATGTATGGGTCTTTTTATGAGACTTTGAAACTTGAAAGCATTTTCTCAATTCTGAGTAGGAAAACCATTTTCTTGACCCAACCATTCCGCTCTCTTACATTTCTCTCTCCCTTTCACTAAACTTTTCAAGTGCAAAGCCTTTTCACTTTCTTTTGATTAGCTCTTTCCTCCATCCTTCTGTGGTTTGATTTTGTTATTTCAGATCCAAAAGAACCACTATGACCTAGGTCAACAACAATCTTTCTCTGACCGTTCATGAGGTGTCTTCCATCTCCATTTGCCTTGATACATAAGGCTAGAGAAGAGCAGTGGGAATGGTAAGGACAGTTGGTGATCCATTTTTAATACTCACACGTGTCAAGCAGCATTATGCTATTTCCAAGTTACAATCTGTGTGTTACCCTTTCTTCCCCAGAGCCTATGTTCATCTTACTCCTGCTGAGACTTTGCTACCTTCCTTTACTTTGTGTGAATCATATTTTTGTAAAATCCTGAAATACATTTTCCTTTTGTCATCCTATTCTCTGGACTATATAAGTATCTTAGAAGAGCAGAGTGGCTACCTCAGCCTCAAAAGAGAATGAAATTCAAGAGGTTTCGTGTCTAGAATGCCTGCAATTTCCTTAGCTTCAGAATCAACACAAAAGCAGCCTTTTGAATAAATGACAAAATCACACGGTCACTATCAATGTGGTCATTCCTGAAATTTAAAGACCATGGGTTATAAATCTTCATTAAATCATTTGAGAAATTGGCTGAATGCAATGCTCCAGGACTTAGCTTCGTGCTAGTAAAATAAACATCTCTTTCTGATGCTGCTACAGGAAACCTGTAGGTAAGGAAATGATTGCTAATTCAATGTGACATGTTTTGCCAGAGATATGCACAGATACAGAAATATATACAATATAACAGAAGCATAAAGGGACAGTGATCAATCCCACAGAAGAGGAGAAGGTTGATTTCCATTTCTAACCACATAACTGATATCTCAGTAGTAAAATGCCTGATGGGGTACAACTTGATCTCCAGAGTGCTTTTGCCCAGTTGTCAGAGGAAATAAATTTAGTTTGGAGAGAATTTTATTCTTTAGGCATTAATTCTCTTTGTAGTGTACTCCTCTAGAAGGTTCATAGAGAGGATCCAATTTTCCAGCTGTTTATTTTATCTTTGTCTCAACATGTGTCTTAGGAAATCTTCAGATAGAAGGAAGACACCAAAGCCATAGCTAAGGCAAATTTTCACTAAGAAAATAAGACTACATGGGAACAGCCCAGCTTAAACTTTGCTTTTATTTTATAAATACATTCAAAAGTCACTTGATCTTCCTTTGAAACTTTCTAGCTAATCCTTTTGCAAAGTCCCTCTGGAGCTTAAGCAAATGGTTAGCACTAATTGTTTTCCACCTTAGGGAAAACGTTTATTGTGGAAGAATTAACTAGATCACCAAAGTAGCCACTTCCTTTCTTATCTTGGACTCCTACCATCTCTAATCCCCACAAGGTCCTGACCCTGAAGCCCATACACACTGGATATTTTCAATATCCGTCCCCAAAATATCCTCTGAAAAGCAGTTTAGTCAATTCAGAAATATATTTGTTACATGTATTTGAATAATAACCACATGTGTATACACTACACATATACACAAATACAAAATTAAGTTAAATTCAAACAATATAATAGCTTATAAGGAAATTAAGAGAATAATTTATCCTAGCCACACTCTCATTTTATAGATAAAGCAACTAATGTCCAGAAATTTTTAAGTCCAGAAACTTGAAATAACTATTCAAAATCATATAAACTAGTTAATAGCAGAACCAGCTTGAACTGATATTAAGAACCCCTCAATACAAATCAAAACCACAATGAGATACCACCTCACCCCAGTGAGAATGGGGAAAATTAACAGGGCAGGAAACCACAAATGTTGGAGAGGATGCGGAGAAAAGGGAACCCTCTTACACTGTTGGTGGGAATGTGAACTGGTGCAGACACTCTGGAAAACTGTGTGGAGGTTCCTCAAAGAGTTTAAAAATAGACCTGCCCTACGACCCAGCAATTGCACTGCTGGGGATTTACCCCAAAGATGCAGATGCAATGAAACTCCGGGACACCTGCACCCCGATGTTTATAGCAGCAATGTCCACAATAGCCAAACTGTGGAAGGAGCCTCGGTGTCCGTCGAAAGATGAGTGGATAAAGAAGATGTGGTCTATGTATACAATGGAATATTCCTCAGCCATTAGAAACGACAAATACCCACCATTTGCTTCGATATAGATGGAACTGGAGGGTATTATGCTGAGGGATGTAAGTCAGTCAGAGAAGGACAAACATTATATGTCTCATTCATCTGGGGAATATAAAAAATAGTGAAAGGGAATAAAAGAGAAAGGAGAGAAAATGAGTGGGAAATATCAGAGAGGGAGACAGACCATGAGAGACTCCTAACTCTGGGAAATGAACAAGCAGTGGTGGAAAGGGAGGTGGGCGGGGAGTTGGGGTGACTTGGGTGACGGGCTCGGAGGGGGGCACTTGATGGGATAAGGGTGATATGCTATATGTTGGCAAGTCGAACTCCAATAAAAATTTTTTTAAAAAAAGAACTCCTTACTTCTGCTCCGGTGGCTTATACACATTAGATATTTCACTATCAACTTGTGGGGTAGGCAGAGTGGTTTTCATTATCATCCTTTTGATTATAGATTATAATAGATAGAATGATTATAATAAAACAAAAAAGATATTTTGAGATATTTTGAGATATTTATCAGAACAAAAAAAGAAACTTACACAGGTTTAGGACTTTGAGATTATAGATTATAATAGATAGAATGATTATAATAAAACAAAAAAGATTATATTTTGAGATATTTTGAGATATTTATCAGAACAAAAAAGAAACTTACACAAGTTTAGGACTTTGAGAGATCTGTAATGTAGATAAAATTAAATGACACAATGCTTGTAAATGATGGTGCTCAGGTTAGAATAAATCATCAATGTCATTGTTGTTGTTGCTATTGTTTTGGTGGTCTTTAACACTCAAATGTTGTAACTACTATAAAGATAGGTGCCAAAGAATTATTTATGATCCAATCATTCATTCAGATTCTTAGACACCAAGGATTTTTTTTTTAAGACAGAGAGAGAAAGAGAGAATAAGCAGGGGCGCCCAACCAACATGGGTCTTGATCCCAGGACCCTGAGACCGTGGACTGAGCTGAGATCAAGAGTTGGTTGCTAGGGATCCCTGGGTGGCGCAGCGGTTTGGTGCCTGCCTTTGGCCCAGGGCGCGATCCTGGAGACCCGGGATCGAATCCCACGTCAGGCTCCCGGTGCATGGAGCCTGCTTCTCCCTCTGCCTGTGTCTCTGCCTCTCTCTCTCTCTCTCTCTCTCTCTCTCTCCTCTGTGACTATCATAAATAAATAAAAATTAAAAAAAAAAAAAGAAAAAAAAGAGTTGGTTGCTGATCTGACTGAGCCACCAGATGCCCCTAGACTAGTATAGTCTTGTTTCCAGTTTTAAGACTAGACAAACCAGGGCAGTGAATCTGTAGCATAAAAATAATCATTTGTAAAGAGGAGTAAGGGCACCTATTTGTGTATGCAAAATGATTTATTCATGTAAGAGAATATTAAAATCTCTACTTGCATTTTCAACTAAAGGAATGAGAAAAATCAATATTTTCTGGTACTTAACTATCAATATGATTTTACACTGCTGTCTCATTCAGTCTATGTCCAAATATATAATTCAGATAATTATGTCATGCAAGATTGCTATACCAAAGAATGAAAGGAAGCTTCACTCTGCAGAGTTTGCCATAGTGGTCTCACTCATTTATTTGCTTTCAACATAGAGTGTCTTTCAGTGAACAAGTAACCAAAGAGGAGATTTATGTACAATGGTATACAGTTTTAAGTAAACTAATTCTTATTAAATTGGTAAATAAATACAGAATATTTTTGTAAAAAATCATGAGTTAACGATATGGGAACAGGATAAAATTGAATGATAGGAAAATTGCAAGACTAATTGTTTTTCTATTCTCTGACGTATGCTTCTCATCAGCCATATTGAAAGATAAGCCATGATAATCTAATCATACTTGACAATAAGTTGTCCAAGATCTTGAAATTATCTAGAAAGCTTTTGAAATATGAATTTTTATAATAATTACAATAAATATTTGTATAGAGAGTAACTTTAATAATACGTGAAATAGTAACTTGTTTCCAAATAACTTCATGCTACAGAGAAAGCATACCGGAGGGGAAAAAAATTGGAAATATCTGCTTTTATGTGCAGTTACTGCTAAAATTTATACATATCAACATTGAAAAAGAAAAGTATATATCTGTAGACTTTTATCCAAAGGAAGGGTTTTGATAGTTACATTTGTTTGACATCCAGCATTTGTTTACAAGAATAAATTATTGACTCCCAGAGGAGATGAGAAGAAGATGAATTTCATCTACAAGTTTTTGCATATTGGTGAATTCAGTTTAAAAGTTAATATCATGTTATACTAACTGCAGCAGTGAAATATTTTTCCCATGTATTTTTTGCAGCATTGTTGAAATATAATTGGTGTATAACATAATATAAGCTTAAGGTGTAATCTGTGATGATTTGATACACAGATACATTGTTAAATGATTACTATCATAAGGTTAGTTAACACCTCTATCATCTCACATAATTACTACTGTGTGTTATGTGTGTATGATGAGAACATTTAAAATCTACCCTCTTGGGGGGAGGAGCAAGATGGCGGAGGAGTAGGGTCTCCAAATCACCTGTCTCCACCAAACTACCTAGAAAACCTTCAAATTATCCTGAAAATCTATGAATTCGGCCTGAGATTCAAAGAGAGACCAGCTGGAATGCTACAGTGAGAAGAGTTCGCGCATCTATCAAGGTAGGAAGACGGGGAAAAAGAAATAAAGGAACAAAGGCCTCCAAGGGGGAGGGGCCCGCGAGGAGCCGGGCTGAGGCCGGGGCGAGTGTCCCCAGGACAGGAGAGCCCCGTCCCGGAGACGCAGGAGCTGCACCGACCTTCCCGGGGGAAAGGGGCCCGCGGGGAGTTGGAGCAGGACCCAGGAGGGCGGGGATGCCCTCGGGTTCCCCGGGACAGTAACAGCAACTGCGCCCCGGGAGAGTGCGCCGAGCTCCCCAAGGGCTGCAGCGCGCACGGCGGGACCCGGCGGGACCCGGAGCAGCTCGGAGGGCTCGGGCGGCGGCTCCGCGGAGGGGGCTGCGCGGCCCCGGGAGCAGCTCGGAGGGGCTCGGGCAGAAGAAGAGGCTCCGTGCGGTGGGGGCTGCGCGGTTCCAGGAGCAGCTCGGAGGGGCTCGGGCGGCAGCTCCGCGGAGGGGGTTGCGCGGCCCCGGGAGCGCGAATCCACCAGCGCAGGCTCCGGAGCACAGGGCGCCGGGACACAGCCCAGGATCCCGCCTCCCCCGGGACAGGCAGAGGCCGGGAGGGCCCAGGACAGCGAGGACGCTCCTGCCCCAGCTGAGCACATCAGCGGCCCCGCCCCGGAGCCTCCAGGCCCTGCAGACGGAGTTCCTGCCGGAGCTGAATCCAGGTTTCCAGAGCTGCCCCGCCACTGGGGCTGTTCCTCCTGCGGCCTCACGGGGTAAACAACCCCACCGAGCCCTGCACCAGGCAGGGGCACAGCAGCTCCCCCAACTGCTAACACCTGAAAATCAGCACAACAGGCCCCTCCCCCAGAAGACCAGCTAGACGGACAACTTCCAGGAGAAGCCAAGGGACTTAAAGAACACAGAATCAGAAGATACTCCCCGGTGGTTCTTTTTTTGTTTGTTTGTTTTTGTTTTTGTTTTTGTTTTTGTTTTGTTTTGCTTTTTGATTTGTTTCCTTCCCCCACCCCCTTTTTTTCTCCTTTCTTTTTCTTTCTCTTTTTCTTCTTTTTTTTTTTTTTTTTTTTTTTTTTTTTTTTTTTTTTCGTTTTTTTTTCTTTTTCTTCCCTTTTTTTTTCTCTTTCTCTTTTCTTTCCTTCTTTCTCTCCTCTCTTTTTCTCTTTTTCCCAATACAACTTGCTTTTGGCCACTCTGCACTGAGCAAAATGACTAGAAGGAAAACCTCACCTCAAAAGAAAGAATCAGAAACAGTCCTCTCTCCACAGAGTTACAAAATCTGGATTACAATTCAATGTCAGAAAGCCAATTCAGAAGCACTGTTATACAGCTACTGGTGGCTCTAGAAAAAAGTATAAAGGACTCAAGAGACTTCATGACTGCAGAATTTAGAGCTAATCAGGCAGAAATTAAAAACCAATTGAATGAGATGCAATCCAAACTAGAAGTCCTAACGACGAGGGTTAACGAGGTGGAAGAACGAGTGAGTGACCTAGAAGACAAGTTGACAGCAAAGAGGGAAACTGAGGAAAAAAGAGACAAACAATTAAAAGACCATGAAGATAGATTAAGGGAAATAAACGACAGCCTGAGGAAGAAAAACCTACGTTTAATTGGGGTTCCCGAGGGCGCCGAAAGGGACAGAGGGCCAGAATATGTATTTGAACAAATTCTAGCTGAAAACTTTCCTAATCTGGGAAGGGAAACAGGCATTCAGATCCAGGAAATAGAGAGATCCCCCCCTAAAATCAATAAAAACCGTTCAACACCTCGACATTTAATTGTGAAGCTTGCAAATTCCAAAGATAAGGAGAAGATCCTTAAAGCAGCAAGAGACAAGAAATCCCTGACTTTTATGGGGAGGAGTATTAGGGTAACAGCAGACCTCTCCACAGAGACCTGGCAGGCCAGAAAGGGCTGGCAGGATATATTCAGGGTCCTAAATGAAAAGAACATGCAACCAAGAATACTTTATCCAGCAAGGCTCTCATTCAAAATGGAAGGAGAGATAAAGAGCTTCCAAGACAGGCAGCAACTAAAAGAATATGTGACCTCCAAACCAGCTCTGCAAGAAATTTTAAGGGGGCCTCTTAAATTCCCCTTTAAGAAGAAGTTCAGTGGAACAGTCCACAAAAACAAAGACTGAATAGATATCATGATGACACTAAACTCATATCTCTCAATAGTAACTCTGAATGTGAACGGGCTTAATGACCCCATCAAAAGGCGCAGGGTTTCAGACTGGATAAAAAAGCAGGACCCATCTATTTGCTGTCTACAAGAGACTCATTTTAGACAGAAGGACACCTACAGCCTGAAAATAAAAGGTTGGAGAACCATCTACCATTCGAATGGTCCTCAAAAGAAAGCAGGGGTAGCCATCCTTATATCAGATAAACTAAAATTTACCCCAAAGACTGTAGTGAGAGATGAAGAGGGACACTATATCATACTTAAAGGATCTATTCAACAAGAGGACTTAACAATCCTCAATATATATGCTCCGAATGTGGGAGCTGCCAAATATATAAATCAATTATTAACCAAAGTGAAGAAATACTTAGATAATAATACACTTATACTTGGTGACTTCAATCTAGCTCTTTCTATACTTGATAGGTCTTCTAAGCAAAACATCTCCAAAGAAACGAGAGCTTTAAATGATACACTGGACCAGATGGATTTCACAGATATCTACAGAACTTTACATCCAAACTCAACTGAATACACATTCTTCTCAAGCGCACATGGAACTTTCTCCAGAATAGACCACATATTGGGTCACAAATCGGGTCTGAACCGATACCAAAAGATTGGGATTGTCCCCTGCATATTCTCGGACCATAATGCCTTGAAATTAGAACTAAATCACAACAAGAAGTTTGGAAGGACCTCAAACACGTGGAGGTTAAGGACCATCCTGCTAAAAGATAAAAGGGTCAACCAGGAAATTAAGGAAGAATTAAAAAGATTCATGGAAACTAATGAGAATGAAGATACAACCGTTCAAAATCTTTGGGATGCAGCAAAAGCAGTCCTAAGGGGGAAATACATCGCAATACAAGCATCCATTCAAAAACTGGAAAGAACTCAAATACAAAAGCTAACCTTACACATAAAGGAGCTAGAGAAAAAACAGCAAATAGATCCTACACCCAAGAGAAGAAGGGAGCTAATAAAGATTCGAGCAGAACTCAACGAAATCGAGACCAGAAGAACTGTGGAACAGATCAACAGAACCAGGAGTTGGTTCTTTGAAAGAATTAATAAGATAGATAAACCATTAGCCAGCCTTATTAAAAGAAGAGAGAGAAGACTCAAATTAATAAAATCATGAATGAGAAAGGAGAGATCACTACCAACACCAAGGAAATACAAACGATTTTAAAAACATATTATGAACAGCTATACGCCAATAAATTAGGCAATCTAGAAGAAATGGACGCATTCCTGGAAAGCCACAAACTACCAAAACTGGAACAGGAAGAAATAGAAAACCTGAACAGGCCAATAACCAGGGAGGAAATTGAAGCAGTCATCAAAAACCTCCCAAGACACAAGAGTCCAGGGCCAGATGGCTTCCCAGGAGAATTTTATCAAACGTTTAAAGAAGAAATCATACCTATTCTCCTAAAGCTGTTTGGAAAGATAGAAAGAGATGGAGTACTTCCAAATTCGTTCTATGAAGCCAGCATCACCTTAATTCCAAGCCAGACAAAGACCCCGCCAAAAAGGAGAATTACAGACCAATATCCCTGATGAACATGGATGCAAAAATTCTCAACAAGATACTGGCCAATAGGATCCAACAGTACATTAAGAAAATTATTCACCATGACCAAGTAGGATTTATCCCTGGGACACAAGGCTGGTTCAACACCCGTAAAACAATCAATGTGATTCATCATATCAGCAAGAGAAAAACCAAGAACCATATGATCCTCTCATTGGATGCAGAGAAAGCATTTGACAAAATACAGCATCCATTCCTGATCAAAACTCTTCAGAGTGTAGGGATAGAGGGAACATTCCTCGACATCTTAAAAGCCATCTATGAAAAGCCCACAGCAAATATCATTCTCAATGGGGAAGCACTGGGAGCCTTTCCCCTAAGATCAGGAACAAGACAGGGATGTCCACTCTCACCACTGCTATTCAACATAGTACTGGAAGTCCTAGCCTCAGCAATCAGACAACAAAAAGACATTAAAGGCATTCAAATTGGCAAAGAAGAAGTCAAACTCTCCCTCTTCGCCGATGACATGATACTCTACATAGAAAACCCAAAAGTCTCCACCCCAAGATTGCTAGAACTCATACAGCAATTCGGTAGCGTGGCAGGATACAAAATCAATGCCCAGAAGTCAGTGGCATTTCTATACACTAACAATGAGACTGAAGAAAGAGAAATTAAGGAGTCAATCCCATTTACAATTGCACCCAAAAGCATAAGATACCTAGGAATAAACCTCACCAAAGATGTAAAGGATCTATACCCTCAAAACTATAGAACACTTCTGAAAGAAATTGAGGAAGACACAAAGAGATGGAAAAATATTCCATGCTCATGGATTGGCAGAATTAATATTGTGAAAATGTCAATGTTACCCAGGGCAATATACACGTTTAATGCAATCCCTATCAAAATACCATGGACTTTCTTCAGAGAGTTAGAACAAATTATTTTAAGATTTGTGTGGAATCAGAAAAGACCCCGAATAGCCAGGGGAATTTAAAAAAGAAAACCATATCTGGGGGCATCACAATGCCAGATTTCAGGTTGTACTACAAAGCTGTGGTCATCAAGACAGTGTGGTACTGGCACAAAAACAGACGCATAGATCAGTGGAACAGAATAGAGAATCCAGAAGTGGACCCTGAACTTTATGGGCAACTAATATTCGATAAAGGAGGAAAGACTATCCATTGGAAGAAAGACAGTCTCTTCAATAAATGGTGCTGGGAAAATTGGACATCCACATGCAGAAGAATGAAACTAGACCACTCTCTTTCACCATACACAAAGATAAACTCAAAATGGATGAAAGATCTAAATGTGAGACAAGATTCCATCAAAATCCTAGAGAAGAACACAGGCAACACCCTTTTTGAACTCGGCCATAGTAACTTCTTGCAAGATACATCCACGAAGGCAAAAGAAACAAAAGCAAAAATGAACTATTGGGACTTCATCAAGATAAGAAGCTTTTGCACAGCAAAGGATACAGTCAACAAAACTCAAAGACAACCTACAGAATGGGAGAAGATATTTGCAAATGACATATCAGATAAAGGGCTAGTTTCCAAGATCTATAAAGAACTTTTTAAACTCAACACCAAAGAAACAAACAATCCAATCATGAAATGGGCAAAAGACATGAACAGAAATCTCACAGAAGAAGACATAGACATGGCCAACACGCACATGAGAAAATGCTCTGCATCACTTGCCATCAGGGAAATACAAATCAAAACCACAATGAGATACCACCTCACACCAGTGAGAATGGGGAAAATTAACAAGGCAGGAAACAACAAATGTTGGAGAGGATGTGGAGAAAAGGGAACCCTCCTACACTGTTGGTGGGAATGTGAACTGGTGCAGCCACTGTGGAAAACTGTGTGGAGGTTCCTCAAACAGTTAAAAATATACCTGCCCTACGACCCAGCAATTGCACTGTTGGGGATTTACCCCAAAGATACAAATGCAATGAAACGCTGGGACACCTGCACCCCGATGTTTCTAGCAGCAATGGCCACGATAGCCAAACTGTGGAAGGAGCCTCGGTGTCCAACGAAAGATGAATGGATAAAGAAGATGTGGTTTATGTATACAATGGAATATTACTCAGCTATTAGAAATGACAAATACCCACCATTTGCTTCAACGTGGATGGAACTGGAGGGTATTATGCTGAGTGAAGTAAGTCAGTCAGAGAAGGACAAACATTATATGTTCTCATTCATTTGGGGAATATAAATAATAGTGAAAGGGAAAATAAGGGAAGGGAGAAGAAATGTGTGGGAAATATCAGAAAGGGAGACAGAACATAAAGACTGCTAACTCTGGGAAACGAACTAGGGGTGGTAGAAGGGGAGGAGGGCGGGGGGTGGGAGTGAATGGGTGACGGGCACTGGGTGTTATTCTGTATGTTAGTAAATTGAACACCAATAAAAAAAATAAAAAAAAAAAAAAAAAAAAAAAAAAAAAAAAAAAAAAAAATAAAATCTACCCTCTTAGTATTGTCAGCTAACCATGCTGAACATTAGATCCCCAGAACTTACTTTAACTGGAAGTTTATACCCTATATTTCTTCCACTATGAAAATTCAAACTAAAAATCAAAATAAACTGAAATCTGAACCTGTTAAGTCACTTTATCAGATGTAATTTCAACCAAGAGTTTTAGAGGCACCTTGGTGGTTCATTTGGTTAAATGCCTGCCTTTGGCTCAGGTCATGATCCCAGGGTCCTGGGATGGAGCTGCAATGGGCTCCTTGCTCAGCAGGGAGCCTGCTGCTCCCACTGCTTGTACGTCTCTCTTTCTCTCTCCCTCTGTCAAATAAATAAAAATATTAAAAAAATAAAAATAAGTCAATATTTTAAAAAATAATAAAGCATATTCAAATGCAGTGCATTCTCAGAAATGTTATTAATAATTGTTTCATTGGTGGAAGTTTGTTCTACTAATAAAAGTAAATAAAATTATTTTAAGGTGTTATTATTCTATATTAACCTTAAAAACTTCTCTTATGAAAATAGCACATAATAATTTATTAATAGGGAATTTTAGATATATTGAAAGTATTCTCAAAGTTGTCTACTCATTACAGTGTGTTATCAAAAAAGTTTGGGGTCACTGCCTTAGAGAATATTGCATACCATAGGCTTATTACTCTCTGTACATGCTTTATGGTACATAATCATTTAATATAATAGAAATAAACCAGCATTTAGTGATCTAGATTCTAGTCCAATTTAAAAAGCTGTAAAATCCCAGGCAAGTCAACTTACCTCACTGGGACATTTTTGCCCATCTGTAAAATAAAATGTTTGGCCTGACTGATCCCTACTAACCCATCCAGTCCTAAAATTCTGGTTTTAAGATGTTCTTTCTATGAGACTATGAATTTACAGCTTCATATTTTTAAACCATAATCAAATAATAACTCCTCATAGAACAAGTGACTTTAACAATAACAAAGACAATCAGAAAAGCCAAAATGAATTTTGAGAAAATGAATATAAATGTATATTAGATATCTGATCTCAAGAGTGAAAATCTGATTGATCATTTTATAAGCATTATTGCCTGCCAAATACTAGGCTCGGTGTTTTGTTTTTGGAGGAGACAGGAGGTTGCTGTTCCTGACATCCCAGAGTTCTCAATTACACTCTACATAATATTTGATAAATAAATAATACCAACACTGGTTGAAAGCTCGTATCATTGCTTAATTCTCATTTTACATTTATTTATTTACATTAATTCTTTTTTTTAGTAGATTTACACCGTCATATGCAAAGGGAAGGCAATAAAGCAACCTATTTAGATGACCTGAACAAAAATGCATTAGAGGATGTTCTTGTTTCTGAGTGAAATGCAAAAGAAGTTTCATGTATCATTTATCTAGGCTCTGTTCCAAAATCACCTCCTAAATCATACCTTTGTTTACAAAGAACTAAGTGTCTGCTTCTTTTGGCCCTTTAATGTTTTCAGTCTTCCTACTGAGGATGATCAATAAGTAGTCAGGACTATAAAAAATGCCACTCAATAATAAAAGACAATGTACCAAATTTACTATAGTTTATATTTGTAAACATACTCTAAAAAGAACATTCACCCTAAAATGTGCATGCCTCTGAGATAGTCTTGGGGAAACAACCTTTTAGTTACATAACGAAATCATTCCTACCATGGAGACTGAGCCTGAGGGCAGTTCTATTCAGCAAAAGTAGATGTAAACATAATTAAAATATACAGCTAACCTGATGTACAATCATTTGAAAAAAAAACTCCATGATTCACTGGAATTACTTTATTCACTCATCAATTCAACAAATACCCACTCTACACCATGCACTGTTGTAAACTAGGGAATCACTAGTGAAGAAGACACAACTCTTGTCCTTCAAGAGTTTCCATTCTGGAGAGAAATAAAGTTATGAATCAAGCAAATCAATAAAAAATATAATCCTTGATAGTGATGAGAGATCTAAGGGAAAATATAGCAAGACTTTAGGAGTTAGAATGGCTATAATGACAGTAAGGAATTTTCAATAAAATGATAAAGATAGGAATCTGATGAGGTGTCCAGAAGTTTTAGTCATGAAAAGGATTGAAGAAGTCTGGAATTTCAGGTGTTTTCAGAGTTCTAGATGATACTATGTAATGAGTAGAACATAGCTTACAGGATTTGGAATAGAGTAAGAAATTCTAATGTGAAAGCATCAATCAGGTGGTCCAGCAACAGGAATATTAAATGTTGGGGAGGGATGAAGAGAGAGATTCAGGCAAGAAGCAAAAATCTTGATAAATATGAGGAAGTAACCGTTGTTAGAAGACAGTCACTTTAAACAGTAGGAAACAAAGCTGGACTCTATTAGCCTGGAATGATGAATGGGTTTTACTGAGAAATTGAAGAAGAATAATTTCACTGCAATCACTTTAAAAATATTTAAAGAAAAAAATATTTAAAGAATGCCTAATTGATCTAAAAATATAGTAAATCTAAAAAACTATGCCTATAGGAGAATGAGCAGTATTTAGTTTAAATGACTTCATGGGCCAAATTGTCCCCAGTGGACGAAGGAGACTAAGTCAGGGAGGAGAAAGAATGTCATAAATATTTTGTGAAGAAGTAAAACAAAAATAGGAGCCATCACAAGAGTTGGGCCAAAGGTTAGCAATGGAAGAATGAATCCTGAGATAAAGGAAAGCCCAGAATAAAATGAAGATTAAAGTTTTTAGAATAGGGTAGGTGTGTCTAACTGGCTTAGTGGGTAGAGCATGCAACTCCTGATCTTGGGGTCTTGATTTTGAGCCCCACGTTGTACATAGAGATTACTAAAAAATAAACACATTTTAAAAACAAAGAGAAAAAAAAAAGAGGAAAAACAAACAGAAACAAAAAGATAATAGGATAATCAGAGGGACTTCTATTTTGTGTTCATGAATGATAGGAATACAAAGAGTAAAGAGATACAAAAATATAAAGTCAATTCAAATCACTTATAGTAGCAAACTAAGTTCTATAATATACAGTGTAATTTATATAATATATATCAGGCATATATAGTGTTATATATGCTGTTGAACAACACAGGTTTGAACCAAACAGGTCCTCTTATTCATAGAATTTTTTTTTTTTTTTTTACAGTACAGCACTGGAAATGTATTTTTCTCTTCCCTATGGTTTTCTTAATAACATTTTCTTTTCTCTAGCTAATTTATTGTAAGATACAATGTGTAATACTTGAAATATACAAAATATACGTTTATCGACTGCTTATGTTATTAGTAAGCCTTCTAGTCAACGGTAGGCTATTAGTCATTACGTTTTGGAAGAATGAAAAAAATTATACTGAGATTTTCAACTGTGTGGAGGTCAGTGCTCCTAATCCTCACCTTGTTCAAGGATCAACTGTATTTTTTTTTTTTCCTTCTTAGGATGTTTAAGAAGACCTCATTTAAAAAAAAACAAAAAAAAAAACAAAAAAAAAAAACAAAAAAAAACAAAAAAAAAAAGAAGACCTCATTTATTCATTTACTATTTCAAGAACTATTTTTGGAACATCTACTTACTAGTCAAAACCATAACCAGGAATAGTCAGGCGAACATGAACACGCAAAAACATTCAATAACCACAAGTTTCATAACAATTGTACTAAAACAATGAAGAATATATTCATGCTAAAATAATGATATCATTTGGGTTATTTCCCTTTCCTAACCCAGATCCTTTTACTGCTAGCTGATTGATTTATGGCTGAGAAAGATTGAAGTGTACGCACCTATTCACAGATCTCTAACGAGAACTTTTACTAAGTCCTTAAGCTTAGAATCTTACACTTACGGTAACATAACCAGGGTGGGCATGTGAACTTGTATTGTTAACCAGTATATTAAGTTTAAATCTGTTTTCCCATTTTTTTCTTTATCTTTTAGAAATTATAAGAACCCTTACTAAGCATCTTGATGGTATAAAAATAGGATCGTCCCACAGTCCAAATCAGTCATCCAGTGGCTAAAACTCTTTAACAGATACCTTCTATTTCCCGAGTGTTAAAAACAAGACAACAGGCCCAAAATGGAGCCACATATATGAGCCCATATCACTAAATCAGAACTTAATTATAATGCTGAGCACTAATTAGGTAATCTACCTAATAGACTCTGGATCTCCTAAAGGAAAGTGGCTTTGACAGAACCGATCTACTTTTTGCCTCCTTGTTCTGACTCCCTTCTATGAAAGTTTTCATTTTGTACAGCTCCTTGGAGCTGCTAGATGGGCTGCCGCGGAGTCCATAAATCACCATAAATCATTGAAAAAAATCATTAGGATCTTTGAAATTTACTCAGTTGAATTTTGTTTTTTAATTGAATAATTTATTAATTTACTAAGTCTATTATCAATAAATTTTTTTCTAGATTTTATTTATTTATTCATGAGAAACACAGGCAGAGGGAGAAGCAGATTCCCTCCGGGGAGCCCAACACAGGACTCTATCCCAGGACCCTAGGATCAGGACTGAATCACCCAGCTGCTCCTGTTACCAAGAAATTTCTGTAGAAGTAGTCACAGTTAATATGCCTTAGTACCAATGCTTTTTTCATCTTTAGTTTTTAAGTTAAACAACATGATGTGCTGAACCTCTGAAGGTGAAAACCAGTTTGAAGTACTCTTGATTGAGAGGACAAGACAGATTGTTACCACCAGCCTACTTCCCTGAAAATTCCACAAAAATGATCAGGATAAAATCTGTCCTACACTAAGTAAAAAAAAAAAGAAAGAAAGAAAGAAGAAAACAAAGAAATGCGGAAAACCAATCAAACAATAGGAAAAATAAAATGAATTATTTGATCATGTCAAACGACTTACATTTTCAGTAAAAATAGCTAATTGTCTCTTTTTTCTTTTTTTGTAAAGTTTACCTTTTCCAGTCACTGTCACCAGAATATCTGTAGCAATGTAAACCTGTGTTTATGCTGAAACTGCCTATAGAGTAGTAGCAGTTGATATTACAACTACTCCACAAGGAAATTTCAAGGGATATATTTTTTATGGGGGAAGAGAGAGACAGAAAGAGAGGCAGAGAGATAATTTACCACAAGAACCATTTCCCCTTTAGTGTAGTCCAGGTAAATAGCTTAAAACTAATGTAGCGTAACAAACGATCATTTCCTTTTTCTCTTTTCATTCACTCCGTTTTCACTGAAAAAGAAAAAACTTCATAAAGAAACTTCTCTCAATAAACATCTAAGAAATATATGAACTCTTCAAGGCAACACCATCCCGTAGGCTTATACAGGCTTTGGGATCTTAAAGGAAATTTTACATCTTAAAAGAATTCACTGCTAATTAAATCAACCTTTATGCTACACTTAGGAATAAAGACAGCAAAATGTAAGAAAGACATTTCCCAAGATCACTCTCTCCGCACACAGCCGTTCCTACCATTCTGTTAGCAAATATATCACTCTTTTGTTAACTGCAGATAAATTCTTGGTCTTCCTCCTTGCTTGCTTTTTCACCCTTTTATTCTATCTAGAGGGTTGGGTTTGTTTTTCCTGACAGCACTTGAGATTTCTAAGCTACCACAGCGGTGCCAGCCCATACTGTGCACAGTAAGTGAAGAAGAAACAATCTGGCTGTTGTTTTAACACTTTGCAAATAGCAGCTTATTTCTCCTGCTTGATTTTTTGCCCCTGGACATCCGGCAGAGCAATATTCAACCCACCAAATAAAAAACAGGTTTCCCCTTCATCTTCTCCACATGTAAATTTGGCAATTTGAGATGAATATTTAAAATTCAAAGGAAAGTTTTGTTTTTCTTAATCATGCATTGGGATTCTTTTATACAATAAGAAATCTGTTACCTTTCTCAAAAATTTTCACTTAATTCTAATCACTCCTTGGAATTTATGCCAACTGCAAGAACAAAAGCAAGTCTTTTTTATTTTTTTTTAAATGGGTCCCAATGACAAGGCCCTTGATCTACATTGCTAAACTTCATTGCAAACAGAGGATAAGAACATCGTTTTCTCCATTTTGTTGAGTGCAACAGAGGTATCAGAAAGAGTACTTATTAAGCTTGCATTTATACACCGGAGTTTTAGTAAGTGTTCAATAAAATGGCCCCTCTGTTACAAACTACTGATTTTCCCCAGCAACTCTTACTAAGTATTTTAGGTTACTATTCTCAATATTTGGTGTGCAAATCAATCACCTGGTCTGATTAAAATTGAGATTTTTGCCCCAAACCTAGAAATTTTGTTTCAGTAAATATGTGAGTGGAACTCTTGAACTTGCATTTGGTCAGATCAGTTGAACAGAGGTGGCTCAGAAAGTGGATTTGATAAACACTGTTGGCTACTCTTATTGGCTTATAAGCTTACTAGGAGACACACAGTATTATGAAGGGAATTGAGCGTCCTTCTCTCTCCTCCCCTCTCTACCCAAAAGAAAATCTTATATTGAAGTCCTAACATTCAGTGTGGCTGTGTTTGAAAATGGGGCCTCAGAACACCTGACACCTGGGTGACTCGGTGGTTGAGCGTCCGCCTTCAGCCCAGGACATGATCCTGGAGTCCTGGGATCACGTCCCACATCGGGCTCCCAGTGGGGAGCCTGCTTCTCCCTCTGCCTGTGTCTCTGCCTCTCTCTGTGTGTCTCTCATGAATAAATAAAATCAGAAAAGAAAAAAGAAAAGAAAAGAAAAGAAAAGAAAAGAAAGAAAAGAAAAGAAGAAAAGAAAAGAAAAGAAAGAAAAGAAAGAAAAGAAAAGAAAAGAAAAGAAAAGAAAAGAAAAGAAAAGAAAAAAGAAAAGAAAAGAAAATGGGGCCTCTAAGTAATTAAGGTTAAATGTGGTCATAATATTGGGGTCTTGCTCCAATAGGATTAATGTCTTTATAAGAAGAGACAGACACCAGAGAGGGAGCTCTCTCTGCATGTGCACACTACTGAGGAAAGGCCATGGTGGGAGATAGCAAGAAGGCAGCTATCTGAAAGCCAGGAAGAATGGCCTCACCAAAACCCAAATCAGCTGGAATCTTGAGGTTGGACTTCTTGCCTCCAGAACTGTGAGAAAATAAATATGTTGTTTAAGCCACTCAGTTTGTGGTACTTTGTTAATGGCAGCGCAAACAGATTAATATACACAACTCGTATCAGAAATTAGTTATTCCAGGTCTCTGGAAACCATCTCCGGCCTCCTCCTCTTCACCCCTCTGCCTTTGACAACTTACCCCCTTGGACTAGCCAAGTGCTAGTATTCCTAGTGCATTAGTATTAGTATTCCTCAGTGCACTCATTAACCTACCTGGTTCCCTGAATATTTGATTTCATCTTGGGTATATAATACATGGGGTTCAGTTTTTAATACTTTAAATCAGAATAATAACACAGAGCTACAGAAAGACCCAGAGAAGGGGTAAAAACTGCTTAAGTGAATCATTTACTCTCCTTGTAGCCCACTTTTTTCTTTCTTTTGACTTTCAAACTTGATTTATTTGGTATTGGATTATTAGGATATATTGAGCAGAGGTTCTTAACCTGAGATCAATGCATAAATTCCAAGAATACCCAAATATCGTTTGCAAAATTTTGGTTACAGAATAATGTCCCTGGTGAAAGAATTTCAGTGGGGTCCACTGATATGACTTCCTTTAAAATGTAAAAACCTACCTACTTGAATTAGAGGATGTGTTTTGCCAGGTTCTTAGTGTATAAATAAGAGTTTCTTTTGCCAAATTAACCTGGTAAAATAACCCTACTAAAAAAGAAATAAAATCACCTATAAATGTTTAAAGGCTTGGGTCTTAAGATGGAAAAGAAAAAAGTACAGTAACTATAATAGACTATTTCAAGTCCTATCACTTCTTGGATCTTTCCTGACCTCTCCAATTCAAGCACATCAACCTTTTCTCAAATCCTCTACCTTCCTATCTGTGCTGCCATTGGTGCTTATACTCTATATCTAGCTATCACCAGTTTATCTTTCCTTAGCAGACATTCTTTGCCTTTTGTAATAACTATGACTTGTATGATGGAGATTGGAAACCGAGCTGGAATTGCAAATAACACAAAAACAGTCTTTGAGAGAAAACCAGTACAATAGCCATAGAACAGGATTTCTTTTTTAACGCAAACAATAATATATGTTCCCTTTTAATTGGATTTACAGGCACTATTTATAAACTGTTGTGTCTTACCAAGCAACCATCCATACTGTCACAGAAAGAAATGAGTGAAATGAGGGAATATAACCTATTAGATCTAAGAAAAAGGAAAGTTTTTCAAAAATGGTAATATTTAAAAAGCAATAATTACCTTCTATAACCAAACTGGCAATAGTATTGATGTACATGTCATGAATTTGACAATTTGAGACCACAATAAAGTAGGCTTAAAGAAGATTATACGTCAACTTTTCTTGGTAATTGGAAGAAAAGTAAACTATTTAAAAGCAATATAGAAAGTAGTTTTTAACAATTACAAAATATCAATCTGTTCACTTGAAGAGATAAAAGGTATGACTTGAATTAAAAAGAGTGACAAAAAAAAAAAAGACTGACAAAACTTTAGATCTGCCTTATATGGTACTGATTCTACTCTATAGCAAATGCTTATGGTGAAGTTCATGAAATCAGTCCATAAAAATAGAAAACTTAGGCTAAAGTTATTTTTCCAAATTGAGATTCTTTTAGAAATGTTAAAAACACAAGAGACTTTATCAATCACTGAATTAATGACACTAATTTAGACTTAAAGCTCTAAATGAACTCAATCTGACATTGCCTCTTAAGGTCTGCAAAACTGGCAAAATAATTTTAACCCTTTTTTTTTTTACAACAGAAATGAATTCAACACTCTGAAAATATATAGTTCCAGGTAATACCCACTGAACTTAAAATCGACCATGTCATATTAATCATTTTCCTGAGGAACATACAAAATAATTTTTACAAGTAATTCAAACATTGCATTTAGATTAGTTTATGATCTACAACTATGACAACTCACAATAAATAACCTTGGATTTTGACCATTTACCTTAATTCTTAAGTCTTCCTTACTGACAAGAGAACTTTACTTAATTTTTTTTATAAATAAGGAAATCCTAACACTCAAACTATAATTCAACATTTGATGTCTCCTATGTCACTTTGTTTTCATTGGAATGTAGGTGATTATGAATTTATGTCATGTTATCAAATCTTCTTCCTCTCAGACTGAATGTCCCTTTAACTTCCTGAAGGATATCTTTTAAAAGGGAAGAAACAAGAAAAGTGATACAGTAGTGGTCCATTTGAAAGCGGATAAAAGCAGCCCCTTGGAAACTTAGTGCAAACAACTTGGTCTGGGAATAACTTGGCTTTCTCATGTGAAATAAAATTGAGAAAGATACGTGTGCTAAGGAACAGGAGCAGCTAGCTATGAGTAGGCGTAACATTTCAGACTCTCAAAATGAGGGAACTACCCAGTTTCTTCCTCAACCTGAAGAGCCACACTAGAATACGAGCTGGTGACTGGGGTCAGAATAGTCTCTCAAACGCTGAAGTTGACTTCCAATTTCTGCAATGCATCAGAAATCCTCCTGGTACAGAATACCTAAGAATAGTGCATAAAATGTGCATTTTAAGAAAACTTTTTTAAAAAATGCATTGATGAGCTAGTAGAAAAAGGGGAATTCTCAGAATTGTCAACAAAGTACAAATCCAGCAAGTCCAGAAGCACTAAAACTGGCATCCCCAAGGCTTTGAGTCTAACTGACCACAGACTGATTTAGAAAAGCATTAAAAAAAAAAAAAAAAGGCTAATCTCCTGCAAGTTGGGAAATCAGAACATCATGCTGGACACCCAAACACCTCTGACCTTGGCGGATGTGACCCAGACAATATTACACGTTCATCATAACCTTTCCCCTTCCTGGGCATTGAGGAAGATGCTCTTTCCCAGCCTCCCCTGCAGTTTGTTTGGGGCCGTGTGACAGCATTCTGGCCAGTAGAATGTGGGTGGAAATAATGTACTCCATTTCCAGACCTGGCTCTCTGGAGGTAATGTGTTCCACATATTAAAGTAAAAAATGTGGGAAAACAGCCCACTCCACATCAGACTTGGCTTGGGGAAAATAAGCCATCATTTTCTTAAGCCACTGAAATTTTGCGGCTTATTTTAACTACACTTAGTCTAATAATTTTGATTATTATAATCATTGAATCAGGAGGGGAAAAAAACTTAAAAAAAAAAAAAACCTTGCTCTGCAGAGAAAAATAATAGGAACACCTGCCTTCAATAGGATATAATGCTGGAATTAATACTAATAGGTATGATGGGGGGAAAAATTCAAGCAAAAAATTACTTCAGAGTGTCCCAAAATTCTTAGAGGTCCCAGGCATGTTGCAGATGAAATGCAAAATTTCCCTCTGGAAACAAACTGTAAATCTAAGATTAAATATTCTCAAAGATACAATTCTAGGATTATATTACAAAAAAAAATATCAAACCACAAAAGGAAAAAAGCCACATGCATGAGAGCTGAAGCAATAAACTGCAGAAGCAGAAATACAAAAGCTACATATATTAGAATTATCACAGAGAGTTTATAAATGTTTATATTAATAAACTACAGTAAAAATCATAATTAAGCAGTAACAGAATCCCTAAGTTTCCCGTGTGGATTTGGAAAGAACCAAATATAAATTCTAGAAACTAAAATATACTAACTGAATTTAGAAATTCCAGATTAGACACTAATTACATCATGAAGATAGAACAAATGAACTGAAGGAAATGAAAATAATATTTAGAATGTAGCACACACAGAAAAAAACAGAAAATATAAGGAAAGGCTAAGAAATCTGTAAGCTAGATTCAGCTGTTCCAAAGTAGGCTTATAAAAGTTGATGTCGGTAATTAGAAATAGGACCAAACAGAAATTCTTGAAATTTAAAACTCTTCGAATGGACTTAACAGAATAAATACAACAGGGAAACCAGTAAGCTGGCAGATAGTCAGAAGAAACTATCCCAAATACAACTTAGAGGGAAAAGAAGCAGCAAAATACAGACAAGAGAGTAAAATATTTAGACGGTATGGTGAGATGATATAATAAACATTTAACTGGACTTCTAGAAAGAGAATTAGAGAGAAAGACATCATAATATCATACATAATGACAAAAATTTCCAGAACTGATAAGAGAACTTTTAGATTCAGGAAGCTGAATACATCTCAAGCAAAAGAAAAAAAATAGTCAAATAAATAATCTATAATCAAACCCATCCAAAGAAACTGAATAATACCAAATACAAAAGAAAATCTTAAAAGCTCAACAGAAAGGACAGGACCCTTAGAAAGGACTAACATTTAGACCGACAATGTATTTAACAATGGAAGGCAAGAGAGAGTTGAATTAAATCATCAAGGCAGAGAGACAAAATTTTCAGTATATACCCAATTAAACCATATTTCGGGAACTGGAATGAATTAAAGATGCTTTAATGCAAACATTTACCAAGACTAGTATCATCAACAAATGCTCATTAAAGGAATTTCTAAAGAATGAACTTTAAGAAATCAATTTAAAAGGAAAGCTAAGATGAAAAATGCCTTTTAAGGCTAGAAAATGGCAGATATAACAAATCATTGAAAGCTGGACTTTACCAAACAATAATATTAACAATGCGTAATTGATGGAATTAAAACTAATGATGAGGGGACTTCTGTTTTAGAACAGAATAGGTCAACACAGGAAAGGACTGTGGCCGCAAACGGGTCACAACCAGATAAATTATAAACATATTTTTAAAGCATCAGAGAAGTTCATAAGCAATACACTAAAATTCCAGAAAAAAGAAAAACCCTTTTATGTGAGCAAGGATTTTTACGTTTTTTTCCCCTATGGGTACTTTCTGATTCGGGGTGTTTGCTCAAGAACTGGCTTGATCAGTGGAGCCCCAGCTTTGGAAATGAGAAGCCAGCAAAACAGTGAAAGGGTCCACATGACCAATAGGACCAACTGGAAACCAGCGGGGTTCCAAATGCACAACTGCTCTTCTTCACAAAACATTTGCTATCTTTTGGTGCTATAGAGGAAGCTGTGGACTAAGCCAAAAGCTTCCAGAGGTAAAGTGCAATCTCCAGGAGTCTTATAGAAATGGCCTAATTGGGGGTGCCTGGGTGGCTCAGTCAGTTAAGTGTCCGCCTACAGCTCGGGTCATGAGCTCAGGGGTCCTGGGACCCAGCCCAGCATCAGGCTCCCTGCTCAATGTGGGGAGCCTCCTTCTCTCTCCCTCTTTTTTGCCCCTCACCCCTGCTTCTGCTTTCTCTCTCTCTCTCTCCTAAGTAAATAAAATCTTTAAAAAATAAATTTAAAAAAAGAAGAAGAAAAAGAAGTGGCCTAATTCAAACATACTATCTTACCTTCAGAGAAGTCACTATATTTTGAAGCAATTTTAAGTAGGAGAACCGGAGAGCTGGGCTGATCCCCTCTGAAAGGCAGAGCTGAATTCTCTGCAGTCTTCCAAACCTGAGACAGAGATCCACCAACCTAGAACCAAAACCCCATGCAGGAAGAGAGAGAGCACCGCAAACATGAGCAGGGGGCAAGTAGAAGTGGCCTGAGTTTACTAATACTGAAACCCAGCCCCCAGCCTTGATTAGTGTCTGATTGGATTCATGTGCCCCAACCTTCATTCTACTCACCAACAAAGGAAGATGGTAGCCTCTAAAGCCTCTGGTGTAATATCACATACAATGTCTAACATGTATTAAGAAATTTCTAGAGGGGCAACCCAGGTGTGGCCCATTGGTTTCGCATTGCCTTCAGCCCAGGGCCTGATCCTTGAGGCCCAGGATCGAGTCCCACATCCGGCTCCCTGCATGGAGCCTGCTTCTCCCTCTGCCTGTGTCTCTGCCTCTCTCTCTCTCTCTGTGTCTCCCATGAATAAATAAAATCAAGAGAAAGAAAAGACAAAGAAAAGAAAGAAAAGAAAAGAAAAGAAAAGAAAAGAAAAGAGAAAGGAAAAAGAAAAGAAAAAAAGAAAAGAGAAATTTCTAGAAATGTAGGGATGAGGAAAAATGCCCAACTCATGAAGAAAAAGAAGGAAGAAGGAAGAAGGAAGAAGAAGAAGAAAGAAGAGAGATGACCCAGATAATGGAGTTAGCAAACAAGGACTTTCAATCACCTCTGGTTAATATGTTAAAAACAATAGAGAAAAAAGAGAGATACAACAGCCCAAAGGGTGGAGAATTTGGGAATTAAAATCTATACAAGAGGATCATATGAACATTCTGTAAATAAAAAGGAAAATATCTGTACTGAATAAATTAAAAATGAGTTGAACAGCAGACCAAGTGTAGCTGAGAACAGTGAACGGGAACTAGGTTCTAGTTTTTTCCCTCAACTAAGAAAAAGGTTTTGAAAAATGGAAGCAAAAAGAAAAAAAAAAAAAACTGGGCAAGAAAGCACACACCTGTACAAAAATCTAAAAGATAGTAAGCCGTTGTCTTTGTTCAGGTAGCCCAGAAAACCGACTCTGATGAAAAGACCTGCATTCGGATGTGATTGGTGAGAGCTCTCGGAAAATCTCTGTTGGGAAGGGAAGCGTGACTGAGCGGAGGGAGAAGGGGGAGAGGCCTGGGTCGATGCTGTGGGAGCTCTGGAGTTGAGATTGGCCTTTGGAGATGTCCCCGAAAGAGGCAAAGCTGCTGGGCATTTGTACCTCCTCACTGACCTGTCATTGAATGCAGGTGCCTTTGGGGAAGACCTTGGCCAACAACCCCGCACAGCAGGAGCTCAGCCGTGGGTTGTCAGAGTCAGCATTCCGGGCAGCTGGGGGAAGCAGTGGGGCGTCAGGGGTTCCCCCAGGCCGGTTCACCACAGCCTCCACCAAAGCCCACACGTCTGCGCTTGAACCCACCTGCTTTACACAAGTTCACCCACCTGGGAAGGCCTCCAGGATTCTGGTTTCTCTCTTTTCCTGTGTCAATTTACAAGGACAAAGTTCTGATGTTCATAGTCTCTCTCCTCTGCCAGTCATTCCAGACTTTGCCCTGGGCTGGCTCAGGGTCAGGTGGTGTACGTGCTAGGGCGACACAGGCGCTTATTCTGAGCTTCTGTTCACCAAATCTTTCTTTGGCCATGGCTGCCCCCTTCATCGATTTACCATCCAGAGTGGGCAAAGAAATATCCAAGGCAACAGCACAAGGTCATTCGGGTTCTAAGAACATTCTTCTCTCCCTTTACTGTGTAGCAGAAGCTCTGTCTTCTAAGGGATAGAGTCCATTATTGTTGCCAATATAGTGACTTTTTCTGGCCAGCTCATCTCTTAGAATGAGGAACCATCAGTGATCACGTGGCAACCGTGGACTAAAATTTCACAAGACTGACTCTGTCCCCCATCAGAAGCGTTCTTTCTCTGGGAATGAGGGTGTCCATGAGCTTACAGTTCCAGGTCCCGGAAATACAAAATCCCCAAGCAGATAACCAAGAGGGATGGTAAATGAGGCTGCTCCTATTTCCAGGCCTTACTTCTGATTCTTTGTATTCGAGCTACTTGAGACAGAGCACATTTTCATATTTCTGCTCAGGCTGTATGATGCGTTCGAGAGGACGGTGCCCTGTCTTTGCAGGATATCACTTCCAAGCAGGCACTTTGGTTGCACCTTTAAAAATCCATGCCATTGGGATGCTTGGGTGGCTCAGCGGTTGAGCATCTGCCTTCAACCCAAGGCGTGATCCTGGGGTCCTGGGATTGAGTCCCACATCGGGCTCACTGCAAGGAGCCTGCTTCTCCCTCTGCCTGTGTCTCTGCCTCTCTCTCTCTTTCTCTCTGTGTGTGTGTGTGTGTCTCATGAATAAATAAAATCTTAAAAAAAAAAATCTATGCCATTACTTGCATCAGACCAGCAGTTTCTGTGTGCTGTGGTAGGTGAGAGGACCAATGGATCCCAAGTCATGTACCTACTGCTACAATCATTTTGATTAAAGGGGCAGAGCAGCAATTCACAACTAACTGGAAATGGTAAAAGATAGAGTCCAAAGCAAATCTTCAGGCACAGGGAAGTTGAATTAATAGATGGTTCAGACAATCCATTGCTTCATTGCCCCATCCCTTTGAATCCATACTTATGGCCTAATAAGATTTCCTTACAATCGATTGGCCACGAGAGAAAAACAACAGAGGCTTAGTTTGCAGAAGATGCCACAAGATATTACAGTGAAATGGTTTATGTTTATACAACACTATTCAACACTAAAAAATTAATGAACAATAACTATATACAAGTGACATCACCAAGGTGGTGACATAGGTCATTCCTGATTTTCCATCCTCTTGTAAGAAGAACAACTAACAATGATTCAAGAATAAGCAAATCCACTTGGCGAATCACAGAACACGGGGATAAGACTGAAGCGCCCCCTGCATCACAGATACCAAGACACACTGCACTTGATGTGAGAGGTTGACAGCGTTGCCCTTCTCCCAGACCAGCACAGTGTCACATGGTGGAGAGCACACCCCTGAGCCTGCAGCTCCTTCGGTGGGAAGAGAGAACTGAGACACAACCAGCCCTGCCGTCCCCAGCACTGGCTCAGGAGGTGTCACTACTCTCAACTTGCCCCAAAGGGAATCTGCTGGGCTCAGTCAGTGGGAATCCGGCTGTGATGGAGAAAGGGGGAGAGGTTAGCAACAACTAGCACACGAACTCTGGCAGAGTTTATACCACAGTGTCCAAGTAGAAGGCCCCAGCGGTGGTTTTGCTCATCTGCAGCACCAAATTAGTGGTGCCCTCTGACCAGGGAACTCTGTAGAGTGAAGATCTGCTTGATTCAGATCCTCTAACGAGGAGTTCTGCTATCCCGAGGGCCTGGTTTGCCCACACCCAGGCCAGAAGCTGAGTCACAGCCCCACCTCCTGTGGAGAGTGCCTCCCAGACACATCTGACCAGAAGAGCTATGTAGCAGATCATGCTAAAACCAAGGGGTAGGTGGGCAGAGCTGATCACCCCCAGAGCAAAGCCAGGACCAGGCATGGAGGGTTTCTGTGCTGCACACAGGCTGGGGATTGATTCATAGCCAAAGCCATGGGCTCTTGGATCCTTCCAACTGGAGTGTGTTTGAGAGTTGCCTGGAATGGCCGCTCCCCTTCCCACCCAGGCGAGGGAGCTGAGGCAGCTCCACCCGCCCACAGTGGCTCCCCATCCCATCTGCCTAGAAGGGCTGGCGAGAACATCTGGAAGCTGTGTGGCCCAGAGGTGCTGGAGCTGAAGGAAGGGCAGGAAGGGCCAATAGTTCGTAGGGCAAAACCATCGGACCTATTTGGCCAGGGAACTATCATGTCACATGCCTTCAACAATGATATTTCTCAGTAAAACTGGGCGGGGTGGGGGGGTCTATATGCATCAAATAGATTCACCTCCAGAAGTTAATTCAGTGAAATATATTATAGAAGACATTTTTTTAAAGATTTTATTTATTTATTCATGGGAGACCCAGAGAGAGAGGCCGACAAACAGGCAGAGGGAGAAGCAGGCTCCATGCGGGGAGCCCACTACGGACTCCATCCAGGACCCCAGGATCACCCCCTGAGCCAAAGGCAGACACTCAACCACTGGGCTACCAGTCTTCCCTATAGAAGACTTTTTTACTAGTGGCTCTCAATCTGGGCTGCACAGTACATTTCTCTAAAGAGCTTAAAAAAACAAAAAACAAAAACCGATGCCCGAGCACCAATTTAATTATCCTGAGGTGTTCGTATCGATATCTGTAGGAGCTCCTAATGATAACTAGGCTTGAGAAACATCACTTTGTGCCCTTAATATACCCTTTTGTGAATATTTTGTATTTCAGAATTTTTTACATTTTTTTGAATTTTTTATTGGTGTTCAATTTGCCAACATATAGAATAACACCCAGTGCTCATCCCATCAAGTGCCCCCCTCAGTGCCCATCATCCGGTCACCCCCACCCCTGCCCACCTCCCTTTCTACCAACCCTTGTTCATTTCCCAGAGTTAGGAGTCTCTCATGTTCTGTCTCTCTTTCTGATATTTCCCACTCATTTTTTTGTATTTCATAATTTTGTAAATGACCAAAGAAACAGGAAATAAACCAATTCTCTAGCAGACTCGCTCTGATGTATTGACCCATTTTGCTCAGTGCTTCATGGCAGCCAGGTCATGTTTATTGGCCTTTAGAGACAAGCCATATAAATGTTCTCATGAGGTAATGACTGCTCCCGGCCCAACTCAGTCAACTCTGTTTGCTCTTTCTCTTTAGTCACCACCTCATCCATAGATGAAATCCACCCGGGCCTTGCAAACTCCCTGCGTCAGAAATACAGGCATTTTTCATTATGCTGTTTGATCTCTGATTTTTTTAATATTTCTCTTTTCTCTCTTCTTGTTGCATTTTCCCCTGACTTACGCCTTCAAGTTCTATCACTTTGGCTTTCTTCTTTCCTTCCTGACAATAGCTTTAGGTACTTTTCTTTCCACTACTTTGCCTTCATGGAAATGTCTACACATTCCCAATGAAGTTGACCATTTTAGATAGAAAAGAAGAATTAAAACTCATTAACTGAGGACCTTGTCTTCTCAACCGGTGAAAGAAAAAAAAATAATCTCATGAAATGAGGGTATTAATTCTGAAACCCTACCACAGGTTTTTCTCTACTTTCATAAGTTCCTAAGAATTACACAGGTGTGGGATCAACAGTCAAGTTTTTAGATGTCACTTCGTCAGGGTAGGGCTTTAATATCCCATAGAAACAATATATTTTAAATATCCCTGAATTCAAATCAAAGATATCAAATGTATAGACAGGGAAGTAGGATCAACCAAGAAGAAACTCAAGGAACTGAGCCCAATCAAATCAAGTCTAGCTTTATTTTTATCATCTAAGCAAAGTCTGAAAACTCAAGCAAGTAACACTTTGGGGACATTCAAGACATGAAGCATTTCAAATTCCCATTACCGAATGTGAGTTGCTTAAATGTTAATGGTATGCTGAGAATAATTGCAATATTTCATCAGTACTTTAGAGAATTATACTGGGACATAGTAAAGGTTTTTGTTATGCGAGATCTTGCAAATGAATTATTTTTCTAATACCTTTGAAGGGCTGCTTTGTCACAGTATTTAATTAAAAATAGAAAATAGAATATTTTCTGAAATATCTCTAATTTTTCAGGTATTTTAATTTATTTCCAGGAGGCATCTTGAAAAAAATAAGATATATGCTAGGCTTATTCAGCTGTTTATGACATTTTCCAAAATATTTTCTTCATATAATTGTTAATAGAAACAAAGTTTAGAGATCACAATTTCCCAAACATGGTAACAGAAAAAGACAGAAAAATATCAGTTACCAAGAAACTAACATTAGAAGTATTATGTAAAAGTAGTTAACTTGAAAGATAAAAACTAATTCATTCAAGTATATTTCAAAAGATTCCTAGCTTCCAAAAAGGAAACTTGCATAGGTCAAACTAGTCTTTTCAGGAAAGAAAGTAAAATTAGGCAATTAACCTTTTAATCCACTTAACATTCTAATTCCCTTCATTTCCGAGTTATGCAGGCAGCACAAGGATAATTGCTGAAATTTAAAGGAATGTGAGAGAGAGAGTATGGTAGGGTGTGTGTGCATGTGTGTATATACAGAGGAATTTGATAATAAAAAGTAAAAAATACAAAGACTATATGAGGAGATTTTAAAACATTCTTCTATAAGAATATATTTTTATGAAGGTCAAATTTGAGGTTATTATTTTTATACCTCAATAACTTAAGATGATGATAAGTATTATATCCTGGATTTTTAAAAAAGAAAAAAAATATATAACACTTAGAAAAATAAAAACATCTACCTAGTAGAATCCAGTTACGATAATTGTACAAAGCTGACCTAGGGCAGAACTAGAGCACATAATGTACTCTTGGAAGTGACTGTGAGAAGAAGGTGCATTTATCAAATAGGGACAATGAGGAAGCATCAGGATCTTCATGCTTCTATCCAAATGGGGATACTTGAATTTAGCTTGGGTAGAAAGCAAGCAGGAACTTTTCAAATTTATAGAACTTTAAAGTAAGCAATTGCTCCCATAATACAGGGGCTAACTTACCTTAAACATCTAGGACATAGATTATTTCACAGCATATGACATCCAGAGGAAAAGCAGACCCCATATTGGTTGATTTGTGAGCACAGTTACATTATTCAAGGGTCAATTTGGGATGTAGTTTTCCTAAATCTTTCTGTACATCCGTCCTTGATCTTGTCTTCATGCTGGTGCTCGTGGTAGGATAACTGCGTAACTTCTAGGTTTGGGATCCAGATCCAGCAACATGCCTAGGTTTGGGATCCAGATCCAGCAACATGCCTGTGAAGAAGG
This sequence comes from Canis lupus dingo, assembly GCF_003254725.2. Taxonomy (NCBI): domain Eukaryota; kingdom Metazoa; phylum Chordata; class Mammalia; order Carnivora; family Canidae; genus Canis; species Canis lupus. The sequence continues at coordinate 25,095,992 of NC_064257.1, read as the reverse complement.
GAACACACCTCTTTCAGTGGTTCTTCTAAGAGTAAGAATATTTTCCCCAGAATTCCCCAGCACTTCTCACATTTCATAGGTCAAAATAGCCATCCTCTTTTTGGAACAAATCACTGCAAAGGGATAATTTAATACCATGTAACTGGGTCATCAATGGGGTCATCAACATAGATAGATGTTGAGGCGATAACACCAGCTTTAACTCTATTGTATTGCTCAGCACATACAGCATGTATCATTCCATTTATTTAATAAATATTTCTTAGGTGTCCATCATGTGTCAAAAGAGATATAGTAGTAAACAATGCAGTGTTTGGCTTTGATCTCATGTAACAGTCTACTGGAATTTTGGAATAATTGAATAAATTTTTTAAAATACTATTTTAAAAATACTATGATACATAACAAAATACGTACCATATGACTAAAACTACCAAAGTCTGATAAAACAAATTTTTAAAAACTAAAAAATGAAGAGATATTCCATGTTCATGTATAAAAGAGTCAATATTGTCAAGATGTCAGTTCTTCCCAACTTGACCTATATATTCAATGCAATCCCAGGCAAAATCCCAGCAAGTTATTTTGTAAATATCAACAAACTGATTCTAAAGTTTATATGGAGAAGTAAAAAACTTAGAATACCCAACCCAGTATGAAAGAAGAATAAACTCAGAGGACTGACACTGGCTGACTTTAAGACTTACTATAAATCTATGGTAATCAATACAGTGCAGTACTGTTGAGAGAATAAACAAATAGAGCAATAAGACAGAATAGAAATCACAGAAATTTGATTTTTGACAAATGAGCAAAGGTAATACAATAGAGCAACAATAGTATTTTCAACAATGGCGCCAAAACAACTGGACATCATATGCAAAAAAAATAAAAAATAAAAAGAATCTAGGCACAGACTTTAAATATTCACAAAAATTAAAATGGATCATAGACCTAAAGACAAAATTGTAAAATTCCTAGAAGATAATAGTAGGAGAAGGCCTTCATACCTTCATGACCTTGGATATATGGCAATGACTTTTTTTTTTTAAGATATTTTATTTATTTATTCATTCATGACAGACACACAGAGAGAGAGAGGCAGAGACACAGGCAGAGGGAGAAGCAGGCTCCATGCAGGGAACGCGACGTGGGACTCGATCCCGGATCTCCAGGATCATGCCCTGGGCTGCAGGCGGTGCTAAACCGCTGGGCTACCGGGGCTGCCCGGCAATGACTTTTAGATACAACACCAAAGACATGATCTATGGAAAAGTAAATGATAATCAAGACTATTAAATTAAAACTTCTGCACTCCAAAAGACACTGTTAAGAGAATGAAGGGACAAGCCACAGACTGGTAACAAATATTTGCAAAAGATATATCTGATAAAAGACTGTTGTCCAAAATGTATAAAGAATTCTTAAAATTCAATAATAAGAAAACAAACATCCTGTCTAAAGAATGAGCCAGACTTTAGTAGATACCTCACCAAAGAAGATATACAGATGGCAAATAAGCATTTGAAAGGAGGCTCCACATCATACATCAACAGGGAAATTCAAATTAAAACAATGAGATGCCGCTGCATTCCTATTAAAGTGCCAAAATCTAGAACATTGACAATACTCAAAACTGGTAAGGATGTGGGACAATAGGAAATGGAATGCAAAATTCCATTTTAGAAGGCAGTTTGGCAATTTCTTAGAAAACTAAACATCCTACCATATGATCCAGCAATCATGCTCCTTGGTCCTTAGCCAGATGAGCTGAAAACTACATCCACACCAAAACTGGCACGCAGATGTTTATAGGAGCTTTATTCATAATTACCAATACTTGGAAACAACCAAGATGTCCTTCAGTAGGTGAATAGATAAACTGTAATACATCTGGATAGTGGAATATTATTCACACTAAAAAGAAATGAGCTATCAAGCCATGAAAAGACATAGAGAAACTTTACATGCGTATTTCTAAGTGGAAGAAGCCAACCTTAAAAGGCTATATGGTATATGATTTCAATGATACAACATTCTGGAAAAGGCAAAACTGTGAGCATAGTAAAAAAGATTAGTGGTTTCAAGGGTTGGGGGAAGGAGGGGGATGAATAGTCAGAGCACAGAAGTTTTTAGGGCAGCAAAACTATTGTTTCTGTATAATACTATGGTGGATCCCTGTCATTATACATTTCTTAAAACACATGCAACGTACAAGACCAAGAGTAAGCCCTAATGTAAACTATGAACTTTGGGTGATTATCAACATAGGTTCATAAACTATTATAAATGTATGCACTGAGGCTGTGCATATATTGGGGCAGGGAGTATACAGGACTATTTAATAGACTAAAGTCTATTAAAAAATACTAAGAACCCTAATTAGGTGCTGGGATAGGAGTATAGAAGTTGGGGGTGGGGGGACAGTCAGAGAAGGATTCCTTAAGGAAACGGCTTCAGACTGAGACACATAAGGTGCTTAAGAAATGCCAGGCAAAGAGGGTGGGTAACAGAGGGTGGCAGAGGGAGACAGAGAGCCAGTGTATCACTGGCTCATGTTTATATTGTCTATCCATATCCATCTTCTCTTTCGTCTCAGGTAGTAGGATGATTGTCTATATTCTGGAGCAGAAATTTAGACACAACAACATGGGGAGGAATAATAACCTTTAAAGAAAACTGTCTAACCCAAATTTTTAGCTGCACCTGAAATAAGATCACATTTCCCAGCATTCTTTGCACCCAGGGATGGCCATCCAATTAAACTTAATACATGGTATGGATACAGAAATGCTATTTGGTACTTTGTCTTTTGTCTTTTTTTTTTTTTTTTCCGTCCTGCTCCTAAGTCAGAGATGCCACATAGACAGTGAGGTTGAGGACACACATGGTGTATGGTGGAGCATCAAGATAGAAGAGTTATGGGTCTCAGCCAACATATCCCTAGAAGCATACTTGAACTTATATGTAAAAGAGAAATAAACTCTCTTCTTTAAGCCAGGGTCATTGGTCTTTCCATTACACAGCAGACCTTAATTCCAACTAATTTCATAAGCAATGACTTGGGGAGGAGAAGAATATGGCATACGGCAGGAACTGAAAGGAGATCAATGTGGCTGGTGTAGAATAGGCAGGAGACTGGAAAGGGTTCAAGAGGAGGTAGGTAGCATTTATATGAAGCCCTGTAGGCCATGTTTAAAAATCTAGACATGATCCTAGGAGCAACGTGAAGACATTAAAGAGTTTCAAGCATAGGAGGGAAGGGATAAAATTCACGTTTGAAAACGATTTCTCTAGCTATCATGCTAAGAAAGGATTGCACGGGTGGCACACGTAGATGTAGTGAGCCTCATTAGGGACCAGTGGAAGTCACCCATGAAAGGGATTTGTTAGCTTAGACTCAGGAGGTGGGAATAGGGTTAGAGAGAAAAAAGCTGACTTGAAGAGTCTTGGAGAGAAAGAAAAGCATTGGTGATGGATTGGAGATGAGTTGAGGAATCAGGCATTGTGCCCAGGTTTCTCAATTGAGAGACACCTATGTACTAGGTTAGGGAACCCTGAAGGAAGAATGGCTATGGGATACGTTGCCACTTTTTGAATATGTCCAATTTCACAATCGTTTGAGACATTCAAGGGGGAAAACCGCCAAGTAACTAATATCGGATGGAATCCTACTTATAAAGGAGACTTATAAAGGGGAAAATTGATGGGAGTTACAAACCTGGAAGTCACCGATTAGAGATAATAAGTGAAGTCATGAGAGAAAATAGTGTGGGCCTTCGTTTTTTGTTTTTTTTTTGTTTTTTTTTTGGGGCCTTCGTTTTTTAGTCACAGTGACCTAGGGGGTCTCCCCATCTCCTCATTTCCTCAGTTCAGCACAATATGATGTTTATAAAAATATCACATTTTAGGGGCACCCGGGTGGCTCGGTCAGTTAGGTTTTCCACAGTCTAACCTTAATCTCTTTGTGGTGAGTCCCTAAAGTCAAACTAGATTCTAATAACAGCTTAATTAATCACAGAATCTCAGAATTGGAGGAAAACTTAAGTGTCTTGTGCAGAACTATCTCTTCCAAAATAAAACTGTAAACAAATTTAATCTGAAAATTATGCTGTCTGCATTTGTCCAAACATGTAAAATGAATACAAAACAGCCCAGGATAAGCATCAATAACCAAGAAAGGCTCATAAAAAGTCAAATAATTATTTTAGGTCTTAGGTGTAGTTCCATAAGAAAGATTTTTTTGTTATTTAAAATAAAAAGCAGTGCACAAATGGCATCAACAATTATGCTGAAATATTTTTTCACATTCTTCTGACAAATGTGGGATTTTATATGCAGGACAAATATCCAGTGAAAATACTAAAGGGTCCCACAACATTTCAGGACCTGAAGCACAGTATCTCTCAGTGACAGGTATAGAATGGGCTTAAATACATTTATTAAAACAAATGATTATATGAAATATTAATCTTACTCTACTTAATTAACATGCTAATGGATTAGTTCCTCACCTTTCTTCTTATACATAAATTACCCTTCAGCTTGCTCATCATTTTTCATTTCCCCAAAATACAGAGTATTAATTACTTGTAGCCAAGATGTAGTCTCTTCTCAACTCCCATAATTGAAGTCATATTCAGACATAGTTCAACCCCTGTATTTAAACAAAGTATATGCTGGATTCAGACAGAGATAAACAGTAAGTACATCTTAAAATGAAAGGAAAAAAGATTTTTGAAATTAAAAAAAATAAATGTTGTATGTTGATTTGCAGCCTGGAAGCTGGTCCTAGCCACAGAGAAACCCTTTCTTTAAAGCCACACTTGGATCAGATATGAGACAACATGGTTGTTTCAAGTAATTTCCTTTGAAAAATCCAACTTCAAATATATTTTTTTTTCACTGCAGTGAAATGATCATGGAAAAAATGATTGCGTTGTTCCGTTCGATGTGAGAGGGATTGCTGATGCTTTGGTACATCTTCTAACTGGACTGTGATGTGTTGACAAGCAAGGGAAGTACCGCCTTTGACAAGTCAGGTGTAATTCCACCAAAATGTTCAAAGAGGAAAGGAGGCAAAGAATGCTGCGTAATTCTTATAATCAGTACACTGAAATTTGACTCAGGCTGCCCTTTATTGATTATATGAGCTGAGGTAGCTGATGAAATGATGGAGAAATCATCCAGTTCCTCAGCTTATCTCTAAAAATCAAGCACTGCAGGCAAGCTACAAATAAAAACAAACTGCCTTCCATTTTTCTCTCTTATCAGAATTCAGTTACTAAAACCATGGGTTTGTGAGAATCTGAGAAAGTGCTGCCTCATTCAGAGGGACCTACATCACCCTTGCTTTGTCCTTGAGAAGATCCTCATTTAATAGAAAATTAACATGTGGCTGCTTTCAAATGACCGTCTTTGTGAATATGAAAATCCATTTAATTAATAGACCTTGACCTTTATGCATATGAAAACCCATATGCATATGAAAACCCATATAGCTGAACTAGGAATATGAATATACAAAATATTCCAAGGAAAACTCCATTGTTTTAAAGAAAAACTTGCTGTGTCTCTGATCTATTTACTACTGGTTTCAACAAGTGAAAGCAAGGAAGTTTTTCAAATTTTACATGTACATATACATATTTCACTTACTCTAATAACTTCTCTAAGAAAAATTGCCCCCAATTTCTCTTTATTTCATCCTATGCTTTTAGAGCTAGAAAGAACATTAGACATCATCTAATTCAACTCCATCTTTTATAATCAATAAAATTGAAAGTAAAGAAAATTGCATATCTTGTCCAGCCTAGAATGCAGGATTCCCAAGTATCAGTCCAATTTTCTACATCTGTAATTTAGACTAATCTGTCTCTTTTTTTAAAATCCCCAGCTATCCACTATTGTACTCAAGTTGTTAGAGAAAGAGAATAACTGCCCAGTTGCTCAAACTTATATAAAATCACCACAAGCCCGGGGGCCTGCCCTTGGTTTTCAGATTTAAGAAGTCAGGGGTTTTAGATTATTCAGGGGTCACCTCTCAGAGGGATCTTCCTTTTTCTTTTTTTTTTTTTTTTTGTTATTTTTTTTTAAATTTTTATAAATTTATTTTGTATTGGTGTTCAATTTGCCAACATATAGAATAACATCCAGTGCTCATCCCATCCTTTTTCTAATACAAAGCAGCTCACCCCTCAGTAGCAATACCCTTCACGTTACTCTACCCTTTTGCTCGTACTCAGTTTTTTCAGAGCAATTATTGGTATGTAACCTTGCAACCTTTATTATTCCAAAGGCTGTTCCGAGGATCTTTGTAAAAGAGTCTTGATGCGCATGTTCACCAGTTTCTCTGATTAAGAATCTCTAATATAATGTATCATAATTATTGTGGTGAACAGTGTTTGTTTAGGTTTCCTCATATGCTTCACCATTTCCTTTGCTCACCATTGCTCTCTGCATATCAATGTTCCTCCTGGTGTGTGTCCCTTATTGTTGAAGTATATGCCATAGGTATTCCTCTAGGAATATATCTCTTATCAATAAAGGCTCTTAATTTTTGAAAACATCTATATTTTATGTTTTCTTCTTGAAAAAAAAATTCGCTGGGAATATAATTCCAGAATGGCAATTATCTCTTAATTTTGACCGTTAGCCTGGATTTCTTGATTACGCTGAGAACTTCTTTGTTGTTATTGATAACTTGTCTCTTGATCTAATTGTAGTTCCTGTATAAGTAATCTCTCTTCCTCCTGTGTTTAAGATCTGTCTATTATTATTATTATTATTATTATTATTATTGAGATAGAGAAAGAGAGCACAAGCAGGGGCAGAGGCAGAGGGAGAGGGAGAGGGCTCCCAGCCAAGCAGGGAGCCTGATGCGGGGCTCCATCCCAGGACCCTGAGATCATACCCAAGCCAAAGGTGGATGCTTAACCAACTTAACCACCCAGATGCCCCTAGATCTGTTCTTTGTCTCTGGTATTTAATATTTTCACTCTGTTGGTTCTAGGTGTGAATTTCTTCTGTTTATCCTACTAGATACTGGAGTGGCGTGGTGCTTCTTGAATCTGGGACAAGAAGTAAGGGACAGTCCTTTTCTAGTTGACCACTCCTTTTTCTAATGCTGAGGACAGTGATATCATATAACACACACTCAACACAAGTTTAGAATGAATACATGTCAGGCACTGTGCCACTTGCTACAAATAGAACAGTGACCAATACACAGTAAACACAATCCCTACTTTCAGGGAACTTACAGCTGAGAAGATGAAAAATAAAACAGGAAGTTTTACCTACAATAAATGTGACAAACAACATGATAAAAGGAATATAGTGTTCAACGCTTTTTTTTTTTTTACTTTGTCAATTTATTTTTTTCTGAGGCCAGTGAGGCAACTGATTTGCAGTTCGCATTGCTCTATAAATTAACAGTAATGACTCTCATCGTAGTGGACCCCAAAATATTTGATGGTCAAAATTATTATTTGTTGCCTTTCCTATTTGTGGTTGCTCTCACCTCCACAGCCCATGTCAGTGTTGTATATACAATACCTGAGACACCCAATAGGCTTACAACTAATGGATCTTACTATTGATGACATCTAAGCAATAACATTATGATGGGGATGTTACAGAGGCCACTTATAGGACCAATGATAAGGATGGGCTTGGCTTCCACATGAAAGGTTGACGTTCATTCAGTTGCTACCATGGTTTTGGTTTCTTTAATTTGATTGAAAACTTGCTCACATGCTACCACTGGTACATATTAATGGCCTAATGAATATTTGCTAAATAGATGTATTGATACTCTTTTTGGTATCACATTGTAAATACCACCCAAGGAAAGGGGAACTGGATTCAGTTCACTTCTGTCATTAAGCACTCCTTTGATTAATAGTGTGCTGCCCAAGTAGCATAATTTGGAGTATTTAATCCTATATTGTTGGCATAATACTTTGGCTGTCTTCCAAAGTATTAGAAGACAAAGTATTGGAATACTTTTGCTGTTCTTCTAGCAAGCTTAAAATCAATAACAGGTGGTTAATTCTGGAATCTTCTCAGTACTGAAACTGAAGCTGACTGCTCTATAATGACAAAAGTCACTTTTGTCCACTTATTTATTTTACCTTTTAGGAAACAGTGCTTCAGAGAGTGTATTTTATATGTTTAGTGTCTACAAAATTTACAACTGTCTTTGCATATGAACAATTTCTTGTACAGCTGCTCAATTTCTTTCTTGTTTGTTTCCATAGAATATTTGTGCCCCGGGCTCAGGATATTTTTCTTCTTTCCCCCGTCATGATACTATTTAGAATACCAAGGATGTTTGCCATGATAAGAGGATTCCAACAAGGACTTGTCATAGTCAATAGCATGCAATTTGGTTGAGTATGAGGTTGAGTGTGTGGATTTTGTCCTTGACATAGCATCTCTGCTAAATTACTGGCAGTAGTTTGTGGCTGTTACGACTGTTCGGGAATATCAAGCCCTGAAATATATTATTCTCTTCTTTTTGATGTCTGGAGCACCCACAGGAGACATAATGTATACTTTCTAAATTATTCTTGCCCTTTCAGACCCTTTTCTTGTCTCAAGTGCTCTTTTTTCCTTTCTCATCTCCTTGTTTCTTATTCTCCGCCTTAACTATACTTTCTTCCCCACAAGGAAAGAGGCTTTTCCCTTCATGTCTTTCGTTTGTAATTCCACAAAGACCAAGGGCTATGAGATCGCATTTTCGGAGAATGACCTAAACTGATTTGAACCAGGTAACTTCATCTCTCTTATCTTCTTTTATGTAAGCTTCAGTGGATAGCTTCCTCCGGAAATTTCAGATATTTTCCTGACATTATTCTTAACTCCTTTAGCGTTAAAATGAATGTCTAATAATAATATAATAATTACAACGTATCTTTTCTCCATAATTTTAACAAAAATTATCTGATTTAAGTAAGCACACATGCATATATTATTTTTTTGAAATTTGAAATACAATTTGTATCTTCCTTTTCTTATTTTATGATTAACTGGCCTTTTAAAAATATTTGCATAGCACTTTCCTAAGTTCAGAAGTAGTTTTCATAATACCTGCTAGACCAGTGCTTATCAAACTTTAATGTACATATGAATCACCTGGGAATCTTGTTAAAATATGGATTCTGATTCAGGACATCTGAGGAGGGCCTGAGATTCTGGATTTTTAAAAAGCTCCCAGGGGTTGCTGATGTTACCAATGAGCATTGCTCATCAAATGGCAGAGTGTAGGTAGTAAAAGCTATAAAGAGCAAAGAACCAGACTACCTTGTTCACCCCTACATCTGTTTTATCTACTGTAGTGTCTGTTACATGCATGATTTCCAATAAATATGTATTAATAGTGAACTCACTGAATCATGCACATGGCACCATGAGACATTCACGATAGCCACCCATTTTACAGAGGTTTCAAAAAAGCAAAGTGATTTGCCTGTGGGGTTACACAGTAGCAGAAGCATGGCTTAATCTGATTATTTAGTATGTATTAATGAAAGATGGTAACAGCTCCATTCCCCAATATCTGCCTACTTATTTTTCTCTTGAAGATACTAGAGGTTTCCAGTGATTTTTGAGGTGTGTAGCTCTGCATTTGATTTCCATGAGTTGCAGATGACATGGTCTAGGAGGAATCAAATTTATCTTTGAAGTGCTTCTATACCCACTCCTGTACAAATGCTCTTGGAAGAGTCGGCCTGCATTTTCCCAGAGACCAGTTGTGCCTTTTGCTCTTTGAAGGTAAAATTTGGGAATATTATTTAGGATGGAGGAAGATTTAAGATTCTAATTTACAAACAGGATTCCTTTAACATCATCACATCACTCCTCCTAAAAAAAAAATTCACAAAGCACAAAAATTCAAAAATGTAATCACCTTGTTAAATTTGGAATTGCAAAGACATTGTAATCAAGAAAGAACATGAAGCTGTTCTGTCAAGATTGTGATTTAGGAGCTGCTATTAGCAGCTTCTGAAGTGGTGGGAGTAAATCATTTTCAAATGTTGGAAGCCAATTAACTGTAATGAAATATAGTTGAATAACAATTAGTAATTCTACTTCAAAGTATAGTAATGGGTAGAAAATAAACTTTCCAAAGAAGCACATTCGTTGTGTAATTCTTTAAAAAACCACTTTAATTGTCAGGTCCCTTTTGAGTCAAGGTGTTCTAAATCATATTTTAGCAGGAATTCTGACAGCTGGGGAAAATCCACCTGCTGAGTTATTACCTTTTAATTATCCAAATAAAGAACAAAATAGAAAGCATGACAAACTTGAATAGAAAAAAAAACGAATATAAAATTAAGAAAGATATTACTCATGCATTTCAAGATTAACTTAGCTCTCCCGTGGATATGAGAAGAAAACCAAGTTTATTATTTACAACACTCCTTACACCTTTCCCCATAACTCCCTAAGGAAAATAGATCTCAAGGAAACTCATTTGCTCTGCTGGGTAGAGCGGCAAGATAATTTTGGAGAATGCAGGGGTGTTGAGAGTCAGGAAGAGAAATAAGCCACTGCTAAATTGTTTCAAATGAGAAAAGGAAGTGTAGCCTCTGAGAGGAAGGGTGGAGTATCCCGAAGATTGGAGTTGTGGAAACAGATGTGACAGCTGCCAAGGATAGAGAGTAGGGGCAATTAAGATGCATTTTAAGAAAGTTGACAGGGTGAGCGGTCTTGTAATCCCCCTTTCCATCCAATCTAGGGTTTCTCAACCTGAGCATATTGACACTGGGGACGAGATAGCTCTTCACTGTGGGACATTCCAAGGCATTTTAGAAGCTTAGCAGCAGGTGTTAGCCACTAGAGACAATAGCCTTCCCCACTAACTGTGACAACCAAAATATCTCCAGACATTGCCAAAATGTCTCCTGGAGGGAAAATCGCTGTCACTTGAGAATCACTGATCTAATCTCAAACTTTTTTTTCCCTTTATTTGAGGGGTGGGGGGCAGAGGGAGAGCAAGGGAAGAATCTCAAGCAGACTCTACACTGAGCACAGAGTCCAATGCCCGGCTGGATCTCAGACTCTGAGATCATGACCTGAGCTGAAATCAAGAGTCAGACACTTTATCCTACTGAGCCAACTAGGCGCCCGAATTTCAACCTTTTGACAAAGGTCTACATTAGTTTCTGTGCCTTCAAGTTCAGTAGGTATTATATGTGTAATGTATTAATTTACCTTAGCATTCACATTTGTTTGTTTCCTTGAGTGTGCGGATTGGTCTCAGTGCAATCCAAAGCAAGGGCAGAGGTTTCCAGGTGGGTCCAAGGTTATACATTAACCCTTGAGGGTTTCTGTCTAGAATATGTGCTCTAAATGAAGGTCCAGCTGCAACTGGAGTTGCAAGTTGAATTATCAACTTAGAATTAAGTCAAAAGTACATCTCTATAATGACCGTGAAGGGAGAATCAGTGGACATTGAACTGACAAGAAATGTAATGACAGATCATGTCAAACTTAGAATAAGATTGTGGAAAACCCCCCTCACTCACTTTTTCAGTTTTTACAGATAACAGAGTTAAAATGGTGTTCAACACTGACCATTTCTATTGAAAACGCGTATGCATACAATGCCATAAAATATTTCTCTAATGAAGTAATTCAAGAGAATATATGAAATTTCAGATGAGAAATTGTATTTTTACCTAGTCCCTCCAGACATGGTGTGTCTCAATAAATTATGATGTTTCCTGGGGGTGCCTGGATGGCTCTAATCAGTTGAGCTTCTGACTCTTGGTTTCAGCTCAGCATGATCTCAGAGTTGTGAGATTGAGCCCTGCTTCAAGCTTTGCACTCAGTGAGGAGTCTGCTTGAAGATTCTTTTCCTCTGCCCCTCACCCCACTTGCACACAAATGTTCTTTCTCTCTCTCTCTCTCTCTCTCTCTCTCTCTCAAATAAATAAATAAATAAATAATATTTTTTAAAAATTGTTATTTCTTGGAAAAGGAAGATTAAAAGTAAAAGATCATATATAAGCAAATGTGTGCTGACAAAAATGTTTTATGAAGGAATTCAAAACAAAAGGTACTGATTTGTAACATATATTTGCCAATTTCTGTGGCATAAATACTCCCGCTATGGCCAGTTTCAACGTTGATATTTTCACTACCATGATGTCACTAAAAGCCAGGCTGGGAATAGTTGCTCACAATTGGCTCTCCTGAGTCAACAGGTACAGGCTCCCACACACCACTAGGTATGAAGCATGAATGTGTGAAGTGGATCAGAGCCTTGCTCTATTTACCCGCTCAAACAATGATGCATTGGACGGAGAAATATCTGAAGGCCAAGACGTGTATTATCAAGAAAGTTTTGAAAACACTGATCCACCAGCCTCCTTATCATTTCAAAATCTTTCCCTATTCTGTCTCTTATCTTTTATTTTGTAGAATAATTTAGCGACCTTTATCATTGAAATCTCTGGAGGTATTAGGATCTGGCTCAGACTGACTACAAACCTTGAGCCTCGGGAAAATATTTATTTTGGTACGTATCATTTATAATCAGTATGTTAGACACCTAAAATGCTGGAACTTGAAAATACACACATACATGGAATGTTACCTTCTGTGTCACGATTAGATCCTAAATCTGAGTATTGTATTGGTATATCAAACCTCACAAGTAGACAAGTAACAGAGAGGACTTAGGAATGTATAGGATTTGAGTACTATGATTATATGGGAAGTCAATGCCCCAAAGCTCTGTGTCTATAGAAGAAAATTGCACTTAATTTAAAAGAGCTTAAAGATGAAGACATGTGTGGTTTCTTATATTTATAAGCATGTATAAACACTAGAGAGAGTTGTTCTGAATATTTATACAGAATCAAAAGATTTTTGTAACAAGATTTGGAAGGTTAAGTGGGGTGCAGTTTGAAGGATTGGAAATGAGTGGAACAAGTCAGAATAAATGAAGTATGAGCACATTGGCATGAGTGACTGCAAAAGCTTAGGATTCCCCAGAGCCTACATAGCTCTAACAGATTAGTGAAGTCGATCAGAAAGAAGAGGAAGAAAAGGAGAACGTGTTTGCACTGAAGGAATAAGAAAATCATGCAAAGCACCAGAACAGTAGGCTGATGTAGGCCTGCTTTAGCAGCCCAAGGTTGGCTTCTTGACCACTGAGGTCCCCAGGATGGGGGATCAGTTTCCAACCCAAGCCAAGGGCTCCCCAGAGCCAGCCTGGGCCCTCAAATCTGCATTTAAATATGTTGAAATATGACACAAGATCACCATGATCTCCCAGGCACTATTCACCTAGAACCAAACCACAGGCTGACAGGAAAAAGTTTAAAAAGTAACCCAATATTGCTCAACTATTGGGAGATGGAAATTCTCCCCGAATTTCAGAGTCAGAAAGTAACTCTGAGAAAACCATCTGATCCCTATTGAAGATATAGGTGAAGCTAAGAGCTGATGTATGCAATTATTTCGCTCAATCCCATTGAAATTCTGATACCAAATGCATTTGCCTGAGTCCCAAGGTCAGTATATGCTAGATAATAATAATCCTGGAGGTTTCGGTGATAAAGTGGGGAGTAGTTGGACCATTTGCCAGAATAAATAGTACCCCCCAGCCGAAGGAAGTATAAGATTTTTTTTACTAAAGAAACTATTATGGGGAAAAATATTTATGTTACGCACCTAAAATTAAAAATACATTTGATTGCAACTTAACACATATACACACAACTGAAGCAAAAATTTGTAAATCTTATTTATTTTCTGTTCTATTCTACTTCATTCAAAACACTGGTCTTACCCATTACATTAATCTCAGGATCCATTAATGGGTGAATACCGACATTTTGGAAACTATGTTATATAAAACATCCTATTTCAAGGTGAACTGATCCTCAGGCTAAGTATTTCTATGTGATAAGAGATTATAGATATCTGAAGAGAAAGAAACAAGAAAAATCAATGTAAATAAGGTATTGTACAGAATATCTCAAAATTTGCAGAGCTTTTCAGCTAATTCAGGGTAATTAAATCTTTAAAGATAAAATAAGGTCTAATCCGATATAACTGGGGTCCTTATAAGAAGACATTAGAACACAGACATGTAGACAGAGAGGAAAGACCGTGTAAGGACAGAGTGAAAAGCAATCATCTGCAAGCCAAGGAGAGAGGTCTCAGAAGAAGCCAACACCTTGATCGTGGACTTGCAGTATCCAGAACTGTGAGAAAATAAATTTCTGTTGTTCAATAGCCAGAAAAATCTAGGTTTGAAATCTAGTTCCAGCACAAAAACGGTTTATAAATTGGCCAATATTTGCTCTAAATATCCAGAGCAAATCTCTCTCTAGTGTTTCTATATGCTTATAAATATAAGTAACCACACATGTCTCCATGTTACCTGAGCTTCCAAATACCTTTAGTTTTAAAGGATCGGTAATAATACCTACTAAAAAGGAGTCATGAGAAAATATACCTGAAGTACTCAGGAAATTTAGTTACTATTAAAAATTGTTACATTTTTTTGAACCCTAATTGAACCATATCTGAAATGCATAAAAATATCTCCATCATGAGGTCCAATAATTTTACCCAATAGAAAAATAATGCAGACACAGATATATATCACAAGATACTGATCACAGTGTGTTTCATATTAACTGAGAGTAGAAAAAATACAGGTATTTAAAATTAGAGTAATGTAGGTAAGTTATGATATAACTATAGATAGAATATTTTGTAGTTTTTAAAAAGTACTGTAATAATACGTATTACACATTAAGTAAAAACAAAACTTAATATTCTAGTATGATCTTAACAAAATAAAATATACCTAGAAAAAAGATTAAAAGGATACAGAGTATGCCAAGTTACTAATAGTGTTTGCCTTTCCCTAAAAGTATAATGGATGAGATTTTTCCCTATTTTTCTTTCTTCTCTACTCTTCAGTATCTATATAGTTAAAACGTTAAAAAAAAAAAAAACACCTTTTTCTTAATTTACTATTTCTTTTTTTATACATGTATAGATAGATATGCATCAGATACAGATATATTTGTCTATCTATCTGATCTCAATTTTAAAAGGAAACTCAGTGGTACAAACAAAATTCCCAGTAAAAGTATTGACATGCTCTCTATGCCCTTCCAACATTTGAAGATGTGAGCTCTCCAAAGATAAGCAATATATATTTAATAATCTTCTTTATTTCCTTATTAAAGATTTACTTACTTGAGAGAGAAAGAACATGAGCTAGAAGGGCAGAGGGAGAGGGAAAGAGAATCCCAAGCAGGCTTCACACCGAGCGCAGAGCCCGAGGTGGGGATTGATCTCATAACATTCAGATCATGATCTGAGCCAAAATTAAGAGTCTGACTGCACCACAGAGGTGCACCTTAATAATCTCTTTTAAATCACCTAGGACTCAGGGGTGCCTCGGTAGCTCAGTCAGTTAAGTATCTGCCTTCAGCTCAGGTCATGATCCCAGGGTCCTGGGATGAGCCCCACATTGGGCTCCCTGGTAGGCAGGGAGTCTGCTTCTTCCTCTCTCTTACTCCTCCCCCTGCTAGTACATACTCTCTCTCTCTTTCTCTCTCATAAACAAACAAACAAACATCTTTTAAAAGATCACGCAGGACTCAGCTCAGTGAAATATCCTGAGTAGTTGTTAATAAGTGGTTGAATATATGAATATGAATAGGACTATTCAAATAAGCAAGTATTTGTGGTATAGATCTGATAAAGTACCATTGTAAAGGATTCTTAGAGCTTGCCCTACACTGGTCTTGTTAATGCAAAAGGTAGAAAAGGGATAGATTGGGGCACATGGGTGGATCAGTCAGCTAAGTGACAGACTGTTGATTTTGACTCAGGTCATGATCTCAGGGTTGTGAGATCAAGCCCTCCATCGGGCTCCATGCTGGGCAGAGAGCCCGTTTCAGAATATCTCTCTCCACATTTGATGTGATGAGCATTGGGTATTATACTACATTTTGGCAAATTGAATTTAATAACATATTAGAAAAAAAGATTCTCTCCCTCCTTTTAATGACCTTTAAAAAAATAAAAATAAAAAAAATAAAGTGTATAACTCATTAAAAAAAGAGAAAAGTGATAGATCTTGCATGTATTCTCTAGCCTTTGGAGATTTAAACAGTCCTGTGCTAACAGAAATTAAATATTTTCTAAGATTTTTGTAACATTTATAAATTAGTTCAGTGTAGAATATATGTGTGTAGATAATGAACTTCTTCAAATGTTGAGCTTTTAAATGGCTGTTTAAGATGGAAACCTGTCACTGAATTTTTCTATCAGTGACACATTATGCAGTGATAGCAAATAAATAAGATGAGAAAAATAACATTTGATATGAACTGCAAGTTTTAAGAGATTGGTACCATTTGGGATATGAATTTTCTTATTAAACTGGCAATAATGACCAACATATACTGCATTCTTTTAGTTGATATGAATGTCATTCTAAAGAGGCCAGGAAAAAAATTAAAATCCTCTATAGATCAGTTAGATTTTCTTTGTTCCATGGCCACAGACTTAGTTCATACACTAACAAACACATGCCATTACACCCAAGAAGACTAGGTAAAAATATATGGTCGATTTGCACAGCATCTTTCCTACCCTCTGGAAAACAATTTAGATTTTTAAGCAAACAATGTCTTAAAGCAGTATGACAGATTATATAAGAAATTCAAAAGAAATATAAAAACTATTTCCTCTTGTTTCTAATTCATATCTTACTACATAGGCTAGAAGTCCTAGATCAATGTCTAAAAATAATAACAGTTTCATCAAATTAACAAATGCCAAAGTTTGGTCCACAATTTCTTGATGAGATAGAGAAAAAGAGAATTTTTATATATTGCTAACCGAAGTGTAAAT
The DNA here is from genome assembly GCF_003254725.2 of Canis lupus dingo. NCBI lineage: Eukaryota > Metazoa > Chordata > Mammalia > Carnivora > Canidae > Canis > Canis lupus. The sequence continues at coordinate 25,079,090 of NC_064257.1, read as the reverse complement.
TGGTGGCATTAAATCTCTGTAGCATTTTCTGTTCAACTTAAAATGCATGCAGCTTTTGACATGGCAATTCTATTTCTAAATATTTTGTGTACAGATATATGTGCATGTGTGAACACGTACATCAATGTTCAGTACAGCAGTGCTATAGTCTCTTTATGTCCCCACTACTTAAAGAAATCCCTTATAGAAGAGACCCCAAAGAACACCTTTGTCCCTTCTTCTATGATGAGGACACAAGGAAAATTCTACAACCCAGAAGAGCGCATGCTGGGTGGCATCCTAACCTTGGACTTCCAGCCTCCAAAACTGTGAGAAATAAATTTCTGTTGTTTATAAGCCACCTAGTCTGGGTGATATTTTGTTATAGCCACTCAGATGGATGAAAAGAAGCAGTGTTATAATAAAATATTGAAAACCACCGAAATATCTATAAATATAGGAGTTAATCCACTATAGCTGCCCCCTTCAATGAGACACTATGTAGTCATTAAAAGAATGAGGAGCTCTCCATCTATTATTATAGACGTAAGATATACTGAAAAATGATAAAAGCAAAATCTCTAACTAGCAGAAATAAAAAGAACATGCACACTCACCTGGATTCTGTAGAATACCTCTGAAGATATGCAAGAAACTGATGATAACAGAAATCCCTGGAGAGGATGAGGTGAGACAGATGCAGCTGGAGAAGAGGTTAGAAAGAAGTTTGCTTTTTTCTGTATACACTTCTATGCTTTTGACTTCGTAACATGTGTACCCCAAACCAAGTAACTCTAATTATAAATTACTAAAGATGTTATTGATTATCCTATTTTCATAATATAAAAAAAGAAATAATTCAGATGTTTTGATAATTCCTACAGCATAAAGCATAAGCATTGCAAGACTGAATAATAACTAGAAGAACTATTTTACTTCAGATCAACAAAATTACATTTGGCTCCTATTAGGTGATAGACTCTTACATACTTGGAATGCTGGAGATGTGTTGTGTCTTCATGGGAGAGCTACGAATATTTTAGGAAATGAGACAAACACAAAAGAGAGACAGCTCTATATTAACAGGGCCTGAGCCTAAGTAATCCACTCTATATCTAATATTGAAATTATGCTATAATTTATTATTATAAAATGTGAACTATCCAGAGCCATATTTCTTAAGGCATTTAATTTGTGTTACCCACAAGTTTTCATTAATTCCAAATGATATGTAAATGAACAAAGATAATTTTTATATCTCCCACCTTCTTTTTAATAAGTGTTTATAAATATAAGATTTATCATCATTATGTGATGCTAGATCTTATATAAAAATAAATAAGATCACAATGTAATAGGAAAGACCAAAACTAAGTAAATTATTTCACACTAAAACTAATGTCAGTTTACCAGCAGATTTTAGTACTTAGGCCTTTATGAGTAAAAAATTAATCAAAAGGAATGCAATTGTTTATTTTTTCAGAGTACAAGAGTCAAAGTTGAATGGTGTGAAAAATTGTTAGTCATTAAACACATTACTAATTAAAATTCTTCTACAACTTGCTATATGAACGACTACTAAAATAGAATTGGATTTGTTCTAATTAAGAATTTCTCCTTTTATGGTTTTTCATAGATGCATGGTTTTAAAGAATGAAGAATGATATAATAAACAAATTGCAAATTGTTATCTTAATCATGCCAATCTTTGCATAATTGGTAATAGCCTTAGACACATTATTGATAAGAAATGTCAAGACATGCCTACTGCTTTCATTTCCTCAATATTTTCAGGTTGCAAAATAGAAAAAAGTCATAATAACTAGGCTGATTTTTTTCAAGTAATATTTAATGAGTTACACAATAAGCATGAAGATGCTAAGTAAATGAAACTAACAAATCTCTTGCCCTTAATAGAGATGTCATTCTAGTGGGTAAGCCAAACAATAAATAAGGGAATAAAAATATGGCCAAGCTAGAAGTTATGGTTAAGTGCTGTGAAGGGAAAAGAGCAGGTGGTAGTAAAATACAAAAAGAAGTGAGAAAGTACAATCTAGAGAGTAAGGTAAGTCATCTCTGAGAAAAAGATACTAGAAATTGAAACCAGGCTGACTTTATGGTCAGGAGGGAGAGTGTCATGGTGATACTGGGGCTGTGGGAAGGAGAAGATCATGCCGGTACTTGGCTTCCATGTGAGATACAATAGGAAGCCAATAGAGGCTCCAAGAATGGAGGTACCATGATTGAATTTGTGTTTCACACATTAATCTTGGTTTCATTTTGGGAATAGTTTAGAATGGGACAAAAATTAGAAATAGGGAAAGCAGTAAGGAGGTTCTTACAAGGATCCAGGAAAGGTTTGACGGTGGACTAGGGTGGAAGCCTTGGGAATTGAAATCTCTGAATGTAATTTGATCAGCTTGCTGATGGATTAAATGCAAATAATGAAGAAGAGGAAGAAATAAGGCAATATTCTAGATTTCTACTGGAGCAAGTCGGTGAATAGTGGTGTTATTTCAAAAAAAAAAAAAAGAAAAAATAGGTTTTACAGTCATTTGTGTGAGTTTGAAATGCCATAAGATAACCAAATGATTCCATATAGGACGTTGGATATGCTACGAGGAGAAGATTGGGATATAGATATTATTGCAGGATCACTTGTATTTATTTCAATAATTGGCTAACATGTCTGTCTTTCCCGCTACAACAAGAACTGCCCGAGGACTGATACATTTCTTGTTCAACACTGCTTCCCAAATTTCTTATACTCACTATTCAATAAAGGTATGAGTGAATGAATGAATACTATGACCTTAAACCCCAGCTTGAGCATGCACATTTTACATTGTGCCATGTAAGAATTAATAATCTTAACGATATTTAGCCTTTTTTTTTTAATGCTGCCAAACAGCTGTATCAACTCCTGAAACTGACATTCAGATCTGGAAAATATTTTAAAAGTCACCTAATAAAACTCCTCTTTTCACGGAATAGGAAACTAGGGCTCAGACAAAGAGTTAGTCAAGGTTATAGTTGTTAGTATCAGAGCTGAAACTAGAACCAAGTTTTCTTACTCCACAACTGGAGATCATTCTATATCCTTCTGATCAAAATCCAGCAAAAATGCTTCAAGTAGTTTGCGTGGCACAGATATAACTAAAAGTTTCCCAGAAGATCACAAACGCCATAAATTATAAACTTGCTTATAAAACAAATTCTCAAATGTGGAATATGAACACACCACTTTTTAATTTACTTGCTCAAAGGACTTCATAAATTAAAGAGAAAAACACCCACATACACACTAAATGACTAAATGTTCTTTGGTTTCCAAGGAATTCTCTCACCAGACCTTAGAGTAGAGACATTTATGATGGAAGATGAAGTCACTTTTAAAAAGAAAACATTGGTTCTTTTGAATATATGGAAAACCAAATGTGTGTCAATATGCTGCTGAGTCAATCAGACCACAGTAACCATATTAGAATATTCCTCAGTGTTCTCAGACTTCTGAATACCTATTACATTTTCCCATATTAAAAGTTTGCCGAAATGACAACAACAATAAAAATGGGTGCAACGTAAACATTGCTACACTCTAGAGGCACATCGCAGATCTCTTATTTCTAGTAGAGCTGATGAAACCTGTGTCACAGTCTATGTAACTGTTCATAAAAAATGGTACTCTTTTCGTCTCACATTGTCATTTATAGAGAGCTTTGAAATACCCAATTGCTCCTTCAGTGCTTAAGAACACAACAAACTTGGTAGTTCATGAATGCCTATGAAACACTTAGAAATAGCTAAGCTTTACACTATCGACACCATATAGGGTTTTCCAACTACGCTGGACACAGTTTAAGAAAATAGCGTGGGTTCCCAGAAACTGACCAGTGCTTTATAGTGACTGTAAATTCAGCCATGTGTGGCACATCTGGAAGGGTAGTCTGTCTGTAGGAGAAAATGAAGAGACTCTTGTGCAAGAATTAATCCAAAGAGGATAGAGTGTAGATACACAGTGTGGTCCAAGGAGATTAGCACCACCATAAATCCAAATTCTCCAAACTCAACTTGGAACTAAACAGTGACAGAAATTCTATGTTGTTTCCCTACCTAACATTCATTCCAATCCTCCCCAACAACCATTGCAAACTCTGCTTTCCTAAAACCTCGAAGTCCCTCAGATATTTTTACCTCCCACCTCAGAGAGCTATCAGAAGCCATCAGATATGAAAACCCTCAACTTCCCACTACCCAAATCAGTAAACCTAGTGACCTCCCCAGACATCTCTCTTCCCTTTAACACTGTTTCAGGAGAAATGACATCCTTCTTCACGTTCGTTTCTTAATTAATTCAACATCAAATCATTGTCGAATGATTTGGATTTCACCCTTCAAGGTTTTGGGGAACTCACCCACCGGTTATCTTCCTTGTCCCACATCTTCAGCCCCTCCCTCTTTACTGAATCCTTCCCACTACCACTTAAACAAGTCCAAATTTGCCACACCTTAAAGAAGCAGATATTTGAAAAAATGAAGCACTTATTCCTTTCATCCTCTTCCTAGGCCTTCAGCACCTGCCTATTTTGTCCCTTCCTTCCCAAACTATTCCACATGTCTGTACATCTTGCCTCCATTTCCACTCCTCCATTTAATTGTCAACCTACCCTACATAGCTTTTAGCCCAAACATTGTTCTGAAAATATTCATGTATGTGTATATGTATGTATGTATTTGAAGTACAATTAACATTAAAAATGCTCACTTCCAGATTACCAATGACTGGTACATAGCAATCTACAACAGATACTTTTCATCCTTTCTCTTGTTTAAAGTATCATCAGCACTCAAAACTCACAGCCACAGCCTTTTTATGGAAATTACTTACTCCCTTGGCCTTCCTGACTCCATATTCCCCCTCCCTTTTCTCTGATTTCTATGGCCTCTCCTCAGCTTCCATTGCAAGCATGACATCGTAGTATCCCAAAGGGCTCAGTCCTAGCCCATATTTTCTCCAAATCCCGTGTACTCTATCCAATCAAAATTAATTACTTTCCACACTGTGTGCTGATGACTCACAAACCATCTTCATTTCCAAATTTCCTACTGACCATTAGACCCATGTCTATATATCTCTGACATCTCTGCTTGGGGAAAGCAACCCAAATTAATTTTTCAAAAGTTGGTTATTACCTCTGCCCACTCCCAAAGTTGTCACCCCAATCCTTGTCTTCTGTATCAGTAAATAGAAGGGCAAGTGACCAAATTATTCAAGCCAGGAACTCGAAAGTCACTTGATTCTTTCCCATCCCTCACACCCTCATAGCTCAACACCATATCCTAAAAATTCTACTTTATAAATAGCTCTAGAATCACTCTACTTTTCTCACTAATCAGAGTTACAGTCATTGTTCAACTACCCTACCAAAATAGTTTCCTAACTGGTCTACCCTGGTGATTGCATTCTCAAGCCTATAGTCAGAGTGAGCTTTTAAAATGCAGTATCTCCCTGCTTAGAAGTTTTTAATGTTTTTATATTTTTACTATATATATCTGCCTCCATAAATAAGAGATACTATTTTTTATGCTTTTAGATTTTTCATACATGAAATATATACTGTGTATTCTTCTGGAACTTGCCTTTTTAACTAAGCATCTTATTTTTTAGTGTTATCCTCATCAATTCATAAGATGTAAGGCATTTTTTCAACTGATGTATAGGGTTCTATTGTGGGACTAAACCAGGATTTCTTTATTCATCTCTCTACTGAGGGCTATTATGTTAGTACCACTTTTTATTGCACTGAACTATGCAGTGTTTAAGTTTCTTGAAAACGTCTCTCATGTGTGAAGGCTTCTCTAAAAAAGATAGCAAGAAGACAAATTGCAGGGTCACATGGATTATATATTTTGAGCTTCACTAGATACCTCATCATTGCACAAGAATGATAAACTCTAATTTTAGGATTGTGGTTATTTGGTAAAAAAGGGAGGGAGGGAGGAGAAAGGATATGGATTTGAGATTTTAGCTGAAATGAAACATTTTATTTGTACAAAAAGAAGTGAAGCAAAATAACAAGCTCCATGATGACTAGAGTCATCTAATGCATTGTTTTTCATATTATTTTGTATTTGTAGAATATTTCACGATTTAAAGTTTTTTAAGTAAGGTTTTCAATGAGTTCTCATTACCTTAGAACAATATCCAAGCCTTTTACTGAGACTTAAAGGCCTGCCCCTGCCCCCTCCCACCCAGATCTGGTTTTCATTGACCTTTCCAGTCTCACTGAAGAAAGCATACTGCTCTTGTCTGACCTCCTCAAATGGGGTTCACTCTCTGGGGGTATAGGATCTTATACATTTTACCTCTACTTGAGGCATCATTGCTTTTTTCCCAATTTCTCCCACAGCCACTTACCTATTTAATTCCTTCTCATCCTCAGATCTCAGCCTAAATGTTATTTCCTCAAGGATCCTTCCCTGACCTTCTGAGATTAATTTTCCCTCTTTATACCTCCTCATGGCACTCTCTACTTCCCTTTTTGAAACAATGTTTACATTTGTGATTATTTCTTCAATATCTTTCTTTAAACAATAATTTATTGATTGGTTTACTTATTTGTATCTATCACTCCCTAAGGCCCCTGAGGGCAAAGATGATGTATTGTAAGCCTCCTTAGGGCAAAATGATGTTTTGTCCAAAACTCTGTTTTTAGCAACCAGCACAATCTCTAGTACATAGGTGCTCAATAAATCGTCACTGGAAATGAAACAGTCAGAGAAACATTTGTGAGTAATGTTAGACAGGAGATTCTGGATCCTCCAGTCCAGCTCCCAAACCCCAATAGACCAATGGAGATCTAGGGCAAAGGCATGAAAGTTTTAAAAATAATAATAATAAAATGAAAGTCATCTTACCATAGATCCGTAAAAGCATAGAGCAGCAAGGCGCTGTGACCCATGGAAGTGCCTGTGATTTGAGATGATATTAAGTCAACTCTCTACATCTGATGTCCTAATTGCTGTAGGATGGAACAGGGACTGGACACACAATGGTCTAAAAGCAGGACACCAGATCTGGAATCAAACACTAGACTTTTGAGGGGCAGGAGGCATCACTGGGAGAATCAGAGAAGTGACCAGAATGGGAGAATATCATGTCTAGGACAGGAACTCCACAGTTAAAAGCCCTTGTGAGAAGGTGTCAGTTTATCAGAGTGGGTAGGGCAAAATCATAGAAATCAAGAACTGTTACTCATATTGCTATCCTACCATGCGAATACGACGATTTTGTTCCTAGATCACAAAATAAAGACTTGCTGAGTGAAATATTGTCACGATTCCATGTGAGGTGACAAAGCTGGAAACCATAGGTATATGCTACTTTTTTTTTTGCATTTGCTATTAGTTGTATCTAAAATGCAGACATGCAAAGTATGTTAGATCTTCAAATAAGGGCAGATCAAAAGCAAAGAGAGGTCAAGCTTTGCAAACGATCTATGGTTTTCCATTAAAACATCTGTCTTCAACTTCGTCTATGCCTTAGCAGTGGCTGCAAATGTCCTACTTCTTAAGAAAACACTTCTCTATGCTACGTATGTGTGCAGAGCTGAATAACCACGCCTGGAAATATCTCTCTCCCTAAAATTTGATCTTGATAAAATTAGTTATTTTGTCTAGCTGATCCTAAGTCACTGAACGGATTGAATTCCCACACTGTGGCTTATTGTTTTAGTTATTCTGTTAATTATTTCACTGCCAAAATATTTCTGAATATCCACCTGGCATAGACCATGAAAATGTAAGCAGCCTAAAGAGGCCGCTCTTTAAAACTACCATCTCTCTCACTTTTCTTGTTCTTACCCTAGTGCGGTTATAAAACATATTACTTTCCTGCCCTCATTAGAAATTCCTTGGGGCCAGTATCCTAGACCCCATAATTCACTCAAAGGCTATGTTATTGTCAAGGCAGCGGTTATATCCCCAAGAGTTTTGATAAATAATTCACTGAATGCATTCATTTCCAGAAGACCCACTCAGCTGTGAACCTGGTTCTTCTTCAAGACAGAGCAAATATTGCCTCAAAATTGAAGAGCCAGTTCAGCATGGACCAACTATTGGGAGAGCTAACGTGGAAAGACAATTTTTAGTATCTAAACATTGAAGTAGATTGTAAATTCCTGTTTACTTGCAAATTTATTGCTGTCTCCCAGAGCAGCATCTGCAAGAACAGAGCGGAAGGGAGGAGAGAATCCTGAGACTGGGGCCAGGGGGGTGGGGGGGAGGGGCAGTTGCAGAATAAAAGCAGTTACTGGCAATGCCCTGGGGAAGAAGCAAAACCCCAGATGGCTGTTGCTTCAAGAGAGGAAAGAAAGATCCAGGATCAGGGTTTCACCTTTTCCCTTCTCTCCAGCTGATAGGCATTCACTTTCTTCCTGTGTAGCCTTACTGAAATCAGAGTAACAGCCCTGCTGCCTGTTATTTTTAAACAAGCAAAACTCTAGTCAACCTAACATTTGTCATCTGAGGAACACTACGTCTTTCAGCAAAAATGACTGCCATTTGTATGGCTGTAGCACACCCCCAGCTTTTTCACTGAGCACTTACCTCTTCTTGACACTCCTGCCCATCATCTAAGCTGTGGCATTGATCTTCCCTGGTCACCGCAGAGATACATGCCACCCCCTCAATGTGGTCTCTGGGGTCTGAAGACTTCTGCCTCAGAGTCCCTGCTGGAGCTTGGGAGCCCTTTAGAAAGACTAGGATTCCATTTGTGCTGGTTACAAACATCACCAGGAGGGGCACTCAGGTGAAATTTTTGCCTCGTTGTTGAACCTAATACAGTGTCTGTCAAAAGTATCTAATCCATCATTCTTTTTCAGTATTCTGTTTTTTCCCATTTTGAATATAATATAGCAACATAACGGAAGAAACTAAATCTTTCTTGCTCGCTATGTACCTGGAACACGGTAGAGATTTAAGAAGTATTTGTTGAATGAGTAAGTGTGTTGGATGGATGGATGGGTGGATGGATAGGTAAGAGGTGGTACTTTCTCACAGATCTTTGGGTCTCATAAAGTTCAGTATTATCTGAAATGAATCACCCCAGTACAGCATTAAGGATGCTGATCCCAGAATGAGGAAGAAAGTCTTTTTAAACCTTCACTTTGACTCCACTAGGCACAATTAATGAAAGAAAAGGAAGGAAGAACACTTAGGAGCTCTGTGTTTATTCAACTCACTAGGACTCCTAATCTGAATATTATTTGCATTATGTAATCTTAAAATTTTTAATTCTAGCAAATTAATATGTGAGCATGTTGCTAGAGGAGAAAGTATTTGCATTTTTGCTGCGATCTGCCCTGCCAATCACATCTCTAAATGCAATTATAATAATTAGTGCTTTTAATCAATTTCCAGACCTCTTTGCTCCATAGACCGTAAAGTGCAGTTAAGGAGCGTCATAAGTGAGACGATGGCAAAGACTCAATATCTTTCCCAGTGGTGGGTGTGTGTATAAGGCAGGAGAGGGAGGTCCCTCTGTTATTGGGCTTTCATATTCTTTCTGTGGGGCAGCAACATAATTAGAACGATGTCTTTGAAAATCTAAAACATAAATTAGTTCTCTCTCGGATGCCTTAGTGCCACGACAATATTAGTTTTGTTGGTCTAGGGAGGGAAAAGAACTTCTAAGGCATTTTATTTTTTGTGAATTTGGGGCTACACATAAACACATTATTATTATTTTTTGATGAGGTGTCCCTGTCAATATTTAATAATGGGACCCTGTGCTATAAAAATAGATTCCTTGGTTGAAGAATGGACATAGGCAACACTCTACACAGCAGGCAAGGCCAAAACACAACTTTCTTTTTCTTCCTTCTCCTTTTCCTCCTTCTTTTCCTTGTTATCATTATTATTTTACCTCAGTAATACTGATCTAAGGCAACTGGTTCCATGGGAAATGTGTGTGGACCTGCACATACACATAAACACTGCCAGAAAATGGCAGAAATATTGAACATCCATTTAAAGACCAAAGAAGATAATTGTTAGACTAATTAATAATATACCACTCAGGGTTACTGGTTCTTGGCAGATTGGCTATTTTAATTTGTTCGCTCTTCTTAGATTTGTCAGAAGTTATGGTGGAGATTCTTTTCCCTGTACAGGGAAAGGGAAAATAAGAATGAAGAAGCAAAGTCTGTATTACCACCTTGAAAAAGAATAGGAAAATTGTGGTCTAATGAAACACGGTAAAAGAATCTGGAAAACTGGGTAGTGTGCTATAACTTGGTGGCTGTTTTCCCTAAAATGAAATAAAGAATTCACGGAAATGCGAGGTGCCCTTTGACCTTCACCACCCTTAGAGTTCCAGTACACTGAAAAAATCTGTTCTCCTAATTTTGATCTTCATCTTCAAGATTGCAATTGCCTCCCAGGACTTTGTTTTATACATAAAGTTATTATCCCCTTTTGAATCAGTTCTGCTGTAAATGTTCATTATAATCACTGCTGCTTAATTTAGCAGATGGTTGGAACTGAACAATTCTTCTCCGAGGAATTAAATATGGTTATGTCATTTCCCAAGCTGATTTAAAAGAAGTAATCCGAGATCAAGTAATGTTTCATTTTCCCTATTAGTTCAGAATCGTTGCCATAGATGTTTTCTTTTCCTCACATCTATAATTTTGAATATCTGTGATGAATTCCATTGGTCTTGCATTTTTTTTTTTTAGCTCTTGATGTTTTTCAATAAATAAATAAAAATGAATCAGTCATTGTACCCAAATCTCACTTTTTGCTACATGATTCATTCGGAGCCCCAAAAGGGATTTTCCTATTATATTTTCACAGCACTGTTTCTCATCTGTTGTCAGCAAATTCAAGGTGGATAGAAATTATTTCTTACATCAAACTGTAGATACATGTTAGTTCCAACTCCCATGAATACCCTGGACTGCTCTCAAGATATCAGCGATCAAATACAATTAGCATGAAACAGAGAAGCCTCATCTAAAAATATTCTCGGTATCCCCTACCTACTCAAAATGCCACCTATGTTTTTGTTCAATGGATGTTCAATTGGCCAAGGACTGTTTTAGCAGGATCGCACATTTTGAAAGACAAGAAACTAAAAAGGCAGAGATTGCTTGTAGTTTCAGATCTGTATCTAAGTAACAGGGTCACTTCTTTCCACCCTAGGGCTCTTCCAAAAAAAAGGTGGTTTTTCTAAACCAAGATTTCACTATTCATAAGGGCTTATTCTTATATGTAATTCAACCTTTTTGAACTTCCAATTTCTATGCTCTCCCAGCCTCCTACTGTTCCTGTTGATCTTCACTGTGGACGCAGTAGGAAGCCAAGGGAGGGTAATATTTGAGGGTGTGCATAGATGGTTGATTTAGTCAAGGGAGCTCATTACTATGCCATTATGTTTTGTATATAGAAGCTTTCTTCTGAGGAAGTACAGGATCTTAATTTCAAATAGGAAGTAAGCTTCGCAATTCCCCTGTGGAACTGGCAAATTGTATTAAAACAGACAGATGTCTTCCAGGGAGTTTTGAGATTGTAAGAGAAAGTAGTTAGGAGACCTTGGTTTGTGTCTGTGTCTGCACTTGCTAGCTCTTTAGATCCTCTGTTTTTGTACCTGCTTCACAACCACAAATTATGGGCATGAAGATTAATGGGATTGTGCGTGTGCAAAATACAAATGTATTTAAAATGCATATACATGGACAATCTCTATGAAGCATAAAAATACTGGTTGTGCGTAAGTTGTTTTTAACATTATTTTTGGCAGTAGCCTTTCTTCTCTCTGCCGAAAGCTTGAGAAAAAGGAGTGATAAGATGCCATCTGCGAGCACCCTTGGGACCTGCTTAAACTGCTTTCATTACTTCCCACCTTGGCATTCCCCTGAGGAGATAGAGGAAGAGATGCAAACTCTTCCCCATGCCTGGTCAGCTAAACCCCTTGTATCCCAGGCCCGAGGACGGCCGCCCCTGTGGTGGTGATGAATGGCAACAAGGCCGGCTGAAATCAGTTTGCAGTTGGCTCCCCAAGAGAAACAGCCTCTCAGCCTGGCAGAGGGGAAACAGTAAAAGTTTTACAGTCGAACAAACTCATTTTCTAATCATGGTATATCTACTTACCTATCAGCAGCTGAATCCTGAACAATTACTCAATCTTTTTGGTAGTTCTTATACTCTCGGCTCCCTCCTGCTAAACTAGAAAGAATTGAACAACTTTTCCAAATGATGAAAGAGTTAAGGGGGAAAAGAGAGGGGAGCATCTGACACAGTTGCAGTCACCTAGTAGGTCTTCAATAAATGGTGCATCCTGTCTCTATCCCATCCCCATTCTTCTATTCTGTTGACAGCATCTAGTCTTCGCAGACCCCCCTCTCCCTGAACCGGTACTCCCCACCCCACCCCACAAAGCATCATCTCCCCGAAACAAAGTATTCTGTTTTTCTTCCTATAAACTTCAGTGGTGCTCACTGGAAAAGTTATCCTTTTGTCATGATTTCTTGGCATACAGAGTAGCTTTCTAATTGTTTATTAGAATTATTATTGCGTTTTGTAAAACAGAAAATGGGAGAAAGAGCTAGAGAGCTCTTACGTGTTTTTCTTTTACACTGTAATATTTCCATTTAAGTTTTTGTCTCAAATTTAGTTTCATCCGAAAACAAGGCAAAGCTTTTCATCCGTAGCCCATTCTTTTATGGGGATTTATGAACTTTTACAGTCAGTTTTGCTGAAGGTTTGTATTTATTTTGCTTTGGTTCCCTAATGGATAAGCCAAGAATGCAATCAGTTGTGTGATTCTGAGATAAGTTCTTCTAGCAACTTATAAAAAAGAGTAATTGCTATTAACATTTCATATGATAAATGAGTCAATTGAAAGGATCAGAATTTAGAACCATATGAGACCTTAAAGATTCCTTACTCAATACTTTATTTTTAAACAGCTCCCATTATAGAACATTTTCAAATGTCATGGAGCATTCTGCTCAACACATCACATATATTGTTTAAGTTCCACATTATCTCCATTTAACAGATTAAAAAACTGAGGACACAAAAGGTTTAATTGTCCAAGGTTGGGTGGCAGGGAAAGATTTAAAGATTATTGATTCTTAACCTTGGCTCTTCTCACTTAATAATGTTGTGTCCTTTTATATGAGAGGACACTGAGACCGAGGGTTCCTAGTTGGTTTGTAGAGGCTTATAGAGCTGGAATGAGATGTTGGGGCTCCTGAAAACCCAGTTCAGTCTTCATTCTGACCATGTTGTCCATGAAAATCATAAGAGAAGGACTTCTGTTATATTTTCTCCTGAGGATTTTCACTTAATACTGAGGAATTAAGCAAAAACTTGGTTCCCAATCTTTTTACTTTGTCCCAATTTTCCATTTGTATTCATGTTTTCTTTCTCATAATTCTTCACTTCAGTTTCCATTGTATCATTTCCTTTCGTTACATACAAAACTTCTTAGACATAAATGCTATTGCACACTTAACAGACTACAGTGTAGTGTAAAAATAACTTTTATAGGAACTAAGGAACCAAAAAATTCATTTGACTCCCTTTATTGTGACATTCGCTATACTGGGATATTTGCTTTCTTGCAACATTCACTTTACTGTGGTAGTCTGGAAACAAATCCATAATATCTCATACCTGTGATCCACGAGCAAAATTTTTGCCTCTTATTCTTTCACCTTATGCTTTACTGGCCTGGGAGTTTTAGTTTTAGTGGAGAAATCCTTTTACTAGGGGATATGACAATGACTCCATTGAACTGAAAGTTAAGAATGTTGCTTGTCCTTATGCCTCTGAATCAACAAGACTGGCTCAGGTGATCGATCCTGACCACTAAGGGGGGAAACTGGACTCCTACTCCACAATGGAGGTGAGAGGAGGTCTGTCTGGAATAGAGGAGATCCCTTAGGGTACCCCTTAATAGGACCATGCCCTGTGATTAAGGTCAATGGAAAATTGTAATAATCCAATCCAGGCAGGACTATGTCAGAGATGGAGGTTCAGGTCACCCCACCAGGTAAAGATCCAAGACCAGATGAGGTACCTGATAAAGGCAAGAGAATACATAATGGGTAATGGGGAAAGGTAGCTATAAATACCAGCTATGACCATGTGACTAGTTACAGAAACAAGGACTGTAACCGTCATGACTATTTGCTTCTTATTTTTGTTATGAATATGTGGGTACGTGGCATATATGCATACACACGAAGCAAATATTGCCTTCTTATACGCTTATATAACGTAAGATGCATTGACTTTATATCATGGGATTTCAGTGCTGTTAATTTGCAGCAGAGTATTTAAGTTACAGGCTATCAAGGAGAAGGGTTTAAACGTCACTCAAGGGTCTTACCTTTTCTTCTAGGGAAGGGGTTACTACATTTGTGGTCGTTTGTGAGATAGCTGTATCATGTTCAGTGGAATTATGATCTTGTTATTGTCTATATTTGGAGATTAAGTATGGCTTAAGCAGGTGCATATTGCTGCCAAGATAACAAGAGGTGGACTTATGGTGGTTAATTTTATGTGTCAACTTGACTAGGGCCATGGGTTTCCAGACATTTGGTGAAATATCATTCTGAGTGTGTCTATGAGGGTGTTCTGGATGAAATTCACATTTAAATTGTTAGACTGAATAAAACAGAGCATGCTCCCAATGTGAGCAGGCTTCATCCAATCCATTGAAGGACTGAATAGAACAAAAAATTGAGTAAAGGAGAATTTGCTCTCTACCTATCCTCAAGCTGGGGCAACAGTCTTCTCCTGCCTTCAGACTCACTCAGATCACAACTTAGGTCATTGGCTCTCCTGTCTCTCCAGCAAATCCTAGGACTATTGGGACTACTCAGCCTCCATAGTTTTGTGAGCCAATTCCTTATGATAGCTCTATCTATCTATCCGTCTCTCTCTTTTGAATCCATCTCTCGATCTATCATCTATCCTATTGGTTTTAGTTTTGGTTCTATTCCTCTGGAGAATGCTGACTAATCTACCTGCTTATGCCTAATCACTATTTGTGATTAAACAAACAATTATTTGTGAGATCATTTATGGACTGATTACATGTCCTCTGAGTGTAGGAATAGTAATAATAGCTGTGATACTATTATTACAATATAATAATTACAAAACCATCCACAACAACAGCAATAATTATATCCAACCCTTGTTTTACAATTAAAATATTCCAGGCACTGTTTTAAGTGCTCTTACAAGCATTAATTCGTACAATCCAGATGGAACTGGAGGGTATTATGCTGAGTGAAATAAGTCAATTGGAGAAGGACAAACATTATATGGTCTCATGCATTTGGGGAATATAAAAAATAGTGAAAGGGAATAAAGGGGAAAGGAGAAAAAAATGAGTGGGAAATATCAGAAAGGGAGACAGAACATGAGAGACTCCTAACTCTGGGAAACTAACAAGGGGTGGTAGAAAGGCAGGTGGGCAGGGGTTGGGGGTGCCTCGGTGATGGGCACTGAGGGGGGCACTTGATGGGATGAGCACTGGGTGTTATTCTATATGTTGACAAATTGAACACCAATAAAAAATTAAAAAAAAAATTCGTACCATCCATACAACACTTTGAGTTAGAAATTATTATGAACCCAATTTACTAAAAAGGAAACTGAGGCACAGAGGAGTTTACTAATATGCTCAAAGTTATACAGTACATGCTACAACCAGGACCTAAAACCTAGCATGCTGGATTTAAATCTCCCACAAACCACATCTTACACACCTTATGTTATTATGGTTTGGAACCCCTAACAGAGGGTAGTGGTTTTCTTCATACTGCATGTATTCCCTACATGTAGTGTATCAGAGAAGCAGCTTGAAAATATGGTGTGAGAAAATAGGTAGTATCCTGGAACTAGACCTACTGGATATGAATTCCAGTCCTAACTCAATCACATCATTGTGTGATTTGAGCCAAGGTACTTAAACATCTCAGTGTCTCGGGTTTTTCATCTGCAAAATGGGGATGCCAACGGGTTTATTGTTAGGATTAAATAAATCAATACTTGTAAAGTGCTTAGAAGGTATCTAGCATTTCGTAAGCACTCAATAAATGCTAGCTTTTATGATGATGCTGGTTTTACTCATCACTTTATCCCCAACACCCCAACTATCATAGAATATGGCACTCAGCAAATATCTGTTAACTTAAAGAATATGCTTGTTGTCTCCACATTGTATTTGTTCATCAAACAATTGGCTGCTGCCTACCGTCCTCCCATTCATTCCTTCATCACCTATAATACAGGAGACACTGTGCTAGATGCTAACATGCAGAGATCAACGAGACATGCTCTTGTCCCTAAAGGCATCCAGAGCCTAGTATGCAAACTGACATAATACACATGAGGTAGTGAATGGAAAAGGCCCTTGAACCTAAACATTATAGGAAAACAGAAGGTAGAATGTATAAGTCTAGGGGAGGGGAGGTGGGGACAGGGAGTAGGGTGCCACTACCAACACCCATGTAGATGACCTCCTGTTATGAACTGTTTGTAATGACAAAGGAAAACAGAGTGTTCTCAGTAACCATTTCCCCAGGTATCAAGATAATGCCACTGGGGAAAACCAGTTTGTTAGGATGAGCAAATGCAAGTGTGACTTTACCAGTGGAGAGATTAGATGGCTATCTACTTACCGCATTTTGCAAAAATACCTCTGGCCTGCATGACTCTTCTTATGCAAATAAGAGTGAATAGGTTCTGTGCCTAAAGGAAAGAAAGAGGAGGGCCTGTCAGTGAGGAAGACATTTGCCTGCAGGGAGGACGGAATGCCCAATGAAGGCCGCCTTACAGACCAGGGTAATTTTTCTCACATAATGGGAAGTCTGGTATGAAAGCA
This sequence comes from Canis lupus dingo, assembly GCF_003254725.2. NCBI lineage: Eukaryota > Metazoa > Chordata > Mammalia > Carnivora > Canidae > Canis > Canis lupus. Next base: position 25,062,202 of record NC_064257.1, on the reverse strand, counting down.
GGTATTGGCCTTGGTTCAGTTGTTTAAAAATTTTATCAGGAACTCAGGGATCTTTCCTTTTCTTTTTAGGGTGCTGGCTTTTGCTTTTATATTCATAACCCCATGGTTGCAAGACGGTTGCTCTCATATCCAGATTTCACTTTTATTTTCAAGACCTGAGGAGCGTAAGATGCCAGCCTTTTATGAAGAAAGCAAAGTCTTTCCAGAATTTCCCCCAGCAGACCTCTGCTTGCATTTCATTGTCACATGGGCACTGCCAGCTGGATTGGAGCCTGGAAAAGCAAGAGACAGGACTATCACAATTGGCTTCGACCGGGGGTCGGCAAACTTCTTCTGTAACAGGCCAGATAGTAAATATTTTAGGCTTCGCAGGCCATACGGTCTCTGTTGTAATCACTCAATTCCACCATTCTAGCACGAAAGCCGCCATAGATAATCCATAAATGATTGAGTGTTGCTCTTTTCCAATAACACTTTATTTATGGACACTGAAATTTGATAGAACTCTCACATATTATGAAACACTATTCTTCTTTTGATTTTTTTTTTCAACCACTCAAAAACGTATGAACTAATCTCAGTTCCCAGTCCGTATAAAAACAGATGGCAGGCCTGATTTGGCCCATGAGCCCATAGTTTGCTGATCCCTGGCTGGGACCAATGACAACCCATCAATTGGATCTGGGCAAAAAGCTATGACAAAGTTGGTCTTCTAATAATTGTCTCTAAGGAAGAAGTGAATGCTGCATAGACAACTAACAATGCTGCAGTTAAGGGTTGGCTTTATTTTCTCCATGCATGGACTTCATAGAAAGTAGTTGGTATTACGATCAGGCTAAAATATTTTCATTCCTTTCTCTTTCTTCCATTTTAATCTAGAATTTTTTTCTTATTCACAAAAGAGCTTTTCTCTACTCTATTAGAGCAGCTGGTATCCAGACCCTGGTTTTTAAGTAATTAATATTAGAAAAGTCTTTGGTAGGGATATCTTTCAATCAATACGAGATTGATTACTCTGTTGCTACACTTTAAGGGAAAGCTGGAGAACCCTAAAATTATGAATTAGAAACTCTGTTCAAGTTCCATAAATGTTTCACTGTTTTCTTCCTGGACTTCCAGTGGTGAGGGAAATGCAAATGGAACCCCAGGATTCTGCTTGGGCTCAATATCATTATACATTCTCCACTTAGGGAGAGAGAGGGGAAAAAAAAAATTTGCAGCAAGCAAAAAAAAAAAAAAAAAAAAAAAAAAAAGTCTCCCTTTTTATACATTGAATTACAAAGGCAATTTCCTTTATAGCCTACTTACAGGAATCCCTCTTAGCGTGTTGCCAACAGTATCACAACTTGTTTATTCAAAGGTTATGTGTGAATGAGAGCTTTTTGATATTAATCACGTAATTTGCTAGCGTTGCTGGGAAAAGGAAAATGTTAGCTTTATCCTGAAAAATGAAACAGCCCATTAATCAAGTTCACTCTATTGAAGACAATTATGGGGAGAGAGAGGGCAAATAAACCTTTCAGATAAGAAATTCCTAAACTGATGAAACTTTTAATAGGGTTTGGCATAGATGTCTGCACAGAAAGTGATTAACTTTAATCACCTTACAAATTATATAGATCAGGTATTTATGGATTCAAAGTTTTACTGTTTATTATTAATTGAAAACGAATCTTACTGAATGTATCAAATTCAAAAACAAAACTCTGGCATATGGACTATTTTGTCGGTATTCATTTATTATCTCCAGTTAAAGTCAAAAGGTGAAATAGATATGCATGTTCTTAAGCAACTGTTTCTTTTTTTTTTTGGTTCCCTCAGCAGCAAACTCTTTGTAGGTTTGAGACTGGGTTTCCATCAATCAAAATTAAATTCTGCAGTAGGAGGCATTTAAAATTATTTGTATAAATGTAGCTGAATGGGATAAGGTTGTGAGATAAGGGATATGAAAAATAACTCTGTTCTGAGGCAATCTGGTGCATAATAAGGGGGGGATGTCTTTTTTCTTTGTTCTAGCATGATGAATTGCAAAAATCCATTAGTCAAACACCAAGAGAGAGTTAAGTTTTATAAGCCAGGCATTATCTGAATTAGTTAATAATATGAAAGCTATGTAGGGAAAGAGAAAATTAGTCTCTTTATCCAATATTTTACGATATTGCCTCTTATTTCCCCAATTCACTTGCAAATTTATTGTTATTAAAGTTTAAATTTTAAAATGATGTTAGTCATCAGGGAAATGCAAATAAATACCACGATGAGATGCCACTTCACACCCACTAGGATAGCTGTAATCAAAAAAGCAGAAAACATCAAGCGTTGGTGCGGATGTAGAGAAACTGGAATTTGTGTACATTGCCAGTGGGAAGGTGAAAAGCCACGAGACAACAGCAAAAGCAGGGGGCTCAGAACCTCAGGATGTGAGAGGCAGGTATTCACAAAAGCCAGAGAGTAACACCAAACACCCCGTGGAAGATGGGATGGCCAAACATCAGGCTGAGCTCAGCTGATGCCTGGATTGCGAGAAAAAGCTTCAAGAGGCCCAACTCTTTAATAAGAAGCAATTAATACCAGACCTCCAGCACCAACAAGTAAAGGTAACAAGGTGTCTGGAAAAAAACTAAATTATTTTTGTGAGCCCATTCATTCTTATAATTGAGAATATAATTGATTGTTCCCCAATCCTCTCACCATATAGGGATGTAGATGGAATCGGTCTCCAGTTTTGAGTGAAATATCTTTCAGATGGAAACACTCCTCAATCCTATCTGAGCCTTAGAGACTAAAGAGTAAGATACGGGAGCAAAACACCCCTAGTGTATTGATTGTGTCCATATCCATTAATGCCTGCCAGGGTTTAGACTAAAGTCATAAGATTAGGAGAAAGACCTCTTTTCCTTCTGAATGTGATCTTGTGCGAGTTATATGGCTATTCTGATCTCTTCTTCCTCATCTGGAGTTTGCATTTGAGGATAATTATGTTTCTCTTGCCAACTTTGCCAACTTGTTTTCAAAGCTAAATGTAAAAACTATGAAGCCTTTTGAAAACTCTAAAATGCTCTGCGTACAGAAAATATAATTACAACAGGAACAAAATATTCAGAATGAAAGGGTGAAAACTCGGTTCATTCTGATTTAGATCTCTGGGCCAGGCCCCAGAGCCCAGACATCTCAAGGAGCAAGTTGAACGGAGTTGCCATGTATGAGACACAATATCACCTGGGGAGGGAAAGCCAAAGAAGGGTGACACAATTTGGAGTGTCCCAGTGGTCACTTCATTTTCATCAGCGCTCAGAATTAGTGTGTGGTTTTCGGTACTAGGAAATCCATACTGTTTGATCATTTGACTAATGTCTCCAAAAAGAAATACATTTTAAAATAAGATATTTAAAGATCACTTTGGTAATTAGTCTTATTCCGAAAATGGAGAGCAACTAATCTACATTTGCCATATCTTCTCTTTATCTGAGTGGCATTTCTTTTGCAGAATAAGGACAGGAAAGTGCCTTATATAAAAGAGTGATTTGATGAATCACAGCAGCTGCTTGATTGTGACAGGCGGAGGAAAGTGTGAATAGAGATTTGCTAAGGTGTTTATAACAGTATCTTAATAAATGTCTGCCCTCATCTCCTTTTGACTCCTGCTTGTCTGGATTTCAGTCACTCACCCAAGGACAAAAGCTTTGATCTCACTTTATTTCCTCTGTTAATCAAAACACCTCAAATTATGTCTCATTCTTCATAATGACTTCCTCTCTAGAGGATCAAATGTTTGGACTTACGTTTAGTTGCAGACTTCCCAGACAGAGTGTATATGTGTGTGTGTGTGTGTGTGCGCGCGTGCATGCACATGTGCATAACAGGAAGAAAGTAGACGGCTGAAAGGGAATCAAATAGATTCGCCAATCATCAGAAAGGTTTTTAGCAAATACATTTACTGTTGTTATACTGCAATCAGAAGAGGACATGCTTTATAATTATTCTCCGGCCTATAAAGAGCTAGTGTAACTAGTATACATGTAACTAGTATACTCCAAAATCCTTGAATTTCACATAGAATAGATTCAGTTAAAATAAAGAAAAAACTTTCTAATTTCTTCATGATCATCATCCAACATGTTCACGTCTCCTGGAATCTTACACGTTGCACCTGCCACAACAGGCACATGAACTTTGGATCACTGATGCAACACGGCTGGGTCAGAAGAAATAACCAAGCACTATGATCAGATGACAGGAATGGATCTTTGAAAATGATTTAATCTACCCAAATACTTCCGTGTACCACTTTTACTTAGACCAGCTGTGTTTGGTTAGATATGCTTCATAAACTTATTCTAAAATGAAGAGTTCATGTCTTAAACGAGGTACCCAAACTGAATTTAGTGACATAGGCATTTCAGACAGTAATATCTTCCATGTATGCAATCCATAAAGAATCCATGATCAAATCTTTCCTGGCAAACTTTGTGTCTACCCTCTACTCCAAAGAAGAGATGTTTTCACAAACTCTGGATGGTTGGTTTTGGGCCATGAAAGATGTAACCTGCAGCTGGTACTTGAACATGTTATCTGCTACCCTGGATCCACTGTGAATGTGTAAGTTTAGCTAAGTCATTTGTCCCAAACTATAGTTTTCTCACTTATAAAGTGCAGAGGTCAAATCTAATGTTCTCTCTTGCTCTCTGATGTCACTACTGTAATTTCTACAAGGATGACTTTGTGGCCACTTGAGAAATAGCAGAGGGCTAACTCATCTGCAGCATCATTCACAGAGCAAAATTTTGGAACAAATACAAGTCCAAACAATAATTAGTTCTATAAACAGAAGTGACAACAAAGTAGCCAAAATTTCCTTGACTAACTTTGTAGAAGGAGATAGGCACTGCTGGTATATTCACATTTTATAAATATCACTGACAGGGTAATTGGGAGAGTTATACCCAAAGGCATATAATAAACATGATATTGACTTTTCCATATCATGTAATATAAAATTATTCAATTAGATATTAATAGAATGCTGTAACATCTAAATATTGGCAGCATAGGCCAGATTTCAAAAAATATACTTTGAAACACCATTATTCCCAAGTGAAATTTCCCAAATTGTCATTATCATAAAGTATGGGCAAAGGCACATTTACAGAAAAGTAGCCTATTGCAAAGAAAACATAAATTAGCCAAACATTAAGCGTAACAACGTATTTAAAATAACAGAGAATTTTACAAATGAAAATGGGGCACCTGGGTGGCTCAGCGGTTTAGTGCTGCCTTCGGCCCAGGGTGTGATCCTGGAGACCCAGGATCGAGTCCCACATCCAGATCCCTGCATGGAGCCTGCTTCTCCCTCTGCTTGTGTCTCTGCCTCTCTCCCTCTCTCTGTGTGTCTCTTATAAATAAATAAAATATTTTAAAAATAAATAAAAATGAAAATGTATTGTGATTATTAATTTGTTCTATGTAATTTGATAAGTTGATGCCTGCAGAGTTAAAAAGCCCATTATTATTGTGAGAATCGGTATGGCCATTACTCGCTAAAGGAGATTAGAACAAAAGGACCTACAGGAAAACCAAAGGTAATCGCACTTGTTTCTGTTCCTCACACACGTATCCTCATCTCTCTCCTTCCTCGCCAACCCTGATTCTTCTGGTAATGAATGATCTTTTATACTATACGAGAGAAGTATCCAGATGCAAAAGGCATTTCGATGCTTTTATGAGATTTTTTGGTATTTTTGAAAACAAACTAACTTGCTTGATTTTTCAGTACACATTTCCAACAATCTCATTATTAGTCTCTAGCTGCCTAGCGATACTACCAAGAGAAAGTTCTCAGAGGAGTTACTTTACTTGGAGTCTCCCTAGATGGAAAAGGAAGAGACATGATAGAAATTATTAGAAAAAGCATTTCTAGAATTCTTGAGCTATTATTTGAAACATAGAACTCTATTCTCTCCATCCGACTGGAGACCAGCTGACAGCTTTGTCTTGAATGAGCACAACTCCTGTCAAATCCAAAAGAGGCAGGAGAAAATTTCAATATATTTCAGATCAGAATAGATAGCCAGTTCTGGTCTAGACTTCAATCAGCCGAACCTGTTTTCAGCCTCTGCTGTGGTTGTATTATAAACCACTCTCTTATTTTACCACTTTTTCCCCTTACAATATAGTGATAGATTATTGGGCAACCACAAAGGACACAGTCTCAAGCTGTTCTAATCAGATCCTCCACCTCTAAGACAAAAATTTAATTATTTCCAGTGGCAATTAATAGTCAATTCCCCACGCGTCTATCCTTTCTCTTTCCACCTTGACTTTCTCCTTTTAGGATCTCTAGCAACTTTTCCCAAACACCATTTGAGATATTATGTTAACTTCTTAGATTCCTATAGGTATATATTAATGACCCCTTCATTCATCTCAAATATTTGCAACTTTTATTCGACCCAACAATTTTCTTGCTAAACAAAAGCTCTTCTGTCCATTCTTTGGAAGTAGACACAGTAATGTCAGAGAGCAGTTGTAAAAAATTGAAGAAGTGTTTTGAAAAACTTAGGAGAAAAATGTCACAGAAATTTCAAGTTAACAGAACTTCAAATCCCAGCAGTGCTTCAGGGAGAAAAACACATCCCAAAGTTCTACAAATAACAACAGAAGGCCAATATGTGGTGAAGTGGCAGATGGAATATGAAAGCTGACTCGAAGGCCTCTCTGATTACATCCTGCAGGAAGACCACCCAAAATGACATGGCAAGAAGGTTAAAGTCCTGGTACACATGCCTCTTTCTCTACTGCAAAACTAAGCATAACAGAGTTAGTACAATTGCATCAGCCTTTCAGCTTGTCCTTTCCTTCTAGTGTGTGGCAGGTCTAAGACTTAACCTAAGATAATCTAGCAATACCCATGAGTTTTAAATAGTAGGAGGCAACTTCTAGAAATTGAAAATATGTAAATTAAGTGGCATCTCATATTCCAAAGGTACAAACAAATGAATTGGAATTACTGGAATTCTTAAATTATCCCTAGAAACCCAGTTTCTTCCCTTGTAATAGCAAAAATGACCAAGACTTAGATACATTTTTCTTTTGTACTAGAAATGGGTACAGTGAGAAAATACAGCTCTAAGGCAAAAATATCAAGTGAAAAGAGTTGCTGAATTCCCAGTCTCAACTATTTTAGAAAGCAATTTAAAAAAAAAAATCAGGTTGATCATGAGCAAATAACAGATGGAGTTCTTTCATTTACAGGGTATTTTACGTGCTACTCAGCAACAGTGTGCCAGGCTGAAGCAGCAGTGCCAGAAAGGAAAGACATGGCCATGACGGGTTTTAGAGCAGAGGGCTTTCAATTCTGGTTAAAACTATAGTTTGATTTAAAAATAGAATGATGTAATTAGTTCAGGTAGCAGGCTCTCTTAATAATTGACATTTCTACAGCCTGTTATGTAACTGCCACTAACTAGTTCTGGGAGCTTAGTTGAGTTACCTCATTTGAGGGCCTTCTGTTCTTCAGGTTGAAGGTAAATGGGTTTAACTGCCTGTTCACTGAAGTCTTTTCTGGCTCTCACAACCTAAAATTCTAAGACTTTTTTCATGCACTACCTCCGTCTTAGTCCGTGTGGGCTGCTGTAGCAAAGTACCTCGGACGAAGCAGCTTATACACAACAGTGATGTATTTCTTCCAAAGGCTGGGAACCTGGATGAGGGGGCCAGCTTGGCCACGGGAGGAACCACTTCTGGATGACACGCTGCTCACTGTATTCACCTGGAGGGAGGGGTAAGAGAATTCTTTGGTGCCTCTCTTATCAGAGTGTTAATCCCACTCATGAGGGATCTGCCCTCAAGAACTAATCATTGCCCTGCTCCCCCACCTCCTACTAACATAAACTATGGGCACATGAATTTTGGGGGGACGGCAATTTCCTTCAATCTTCTTACCTGCAGTGTGAGAGGTAGAGAATGTGATTTGGGGAAAATGGAATAGCTAGACAAATGCCAAGGTGGACGAGAAACCTCATCTCTGGACTTGGGTTCAGAGCCTGAGCGCTCACATGACACAAGATATGTAAGCACAGGACACCATGGGGACAGGCTTGCTAGCTTTGTGACCCGGACAAGTGATTTCATACCTCTGAGCCCTGCTTTTCTTAACTATACAGCTGGAATATAACCATGCACATCCATATGATGTTTAAAAGTAAAATCCTTATAGCTAAATTTATCCTTAATAAAGGAAGTAGGCAATATGTAATTATGTGGTTATGTAGTGACAATTTTAACAAGACGATCAAATTTCCTGCCCGTTTGCACCTTGTCTAGGACTCAACATTTTTTTTTATAGCTGATACCCGAATGTGCCATACCCATGTCTCTCAACAGAACAGGGTTGTGCTTCCTTCTAAGATCAGAACTAGAGTATCAGGGTCTTCTAGATATGGCCATTTTAACCAAATGACCTATGAAGCAGAGAGAATGGGCTGTGCTTGGGCTATTTCCTGACACTTATCTATAGTCCATCAATAAAACAAAAATTATGTCATCTTTTTTGGAAAGTGGCAAATCTGATGTTATAGGCAACCCTTAATGTCATTATAACTATTACAAATTGATGATGTGTCTCTTTGACTTTTAATCTCCACCTTTTTAAAAAATTTTTTTTCAATCTCCACCTTTTTAAAACTTTTTCCAATTTCTGTTAAAATCCACGAGAGCGTCAAGTATTGTTGCTATAGAAGATGTAAAAAAGGCTTATACGACACATTTGTTATCAATGCTTTATTGTTGAAAACAAAATTGAAATTCTCTGGCACATAAAACAATTATTTCTACAAAAGGAAAGCCTACAAATCTTGATAATTTATACAAATAACAGTTTCTCAAAAAATAAAACTTTAATTTAGTAAACTTGTCTTGTGCTCTATATTTTTAGCACTGTCTGCAATAATCCACCATAAATCCCTGAGCGGAGACATTTTTTGACCGTGTTCTTTAGTGCCCCCCCCACCCCCCCAAGTTGGTCAGTTACTAATAAGCCAGCCCTGTAGTGAAAGGTGTCAGGGTCATTTAGCTATTAAAGATCCATGCATTTTATGACACAGGCCCAATTATTAATGCTACTTGGGAACTGGGTCAACATGAAGTGCCTCTACTGTGTGCAATCAGCGAACCTATTAAGAACCAAGTGTCTGAAAGGAAGAACATTAACAACAAAAAAGACATAAAATGTTAAGACTAGGAAGTCATCATAGGTCAATAACTATTTAAATAAATAAAAAATGTTAGACATTGAATTTATCTCTATATCCTTATATTAAATTCCTTATTTATCTACTTATTATTATTATTATTATTTTTTTTAGCAATTGCCAATGCGCTAGAAGATGAAAAATACACTTCAACCCACACTTTTGGTTTGACCACGGGTTTGTTGTTGTTAAATGTTAAATATCATTCTGAAAACACAGTGATTTAGTTATAATTTAACTTTTAGCCCTTCCATGAAATGTTTACAAGGTAATATACATATTAGGAGGGCCTTTCTTATTAATGCCATCAACAAACTTCTTTCACTACATCTGGCCTTCTCACAAAAACACTAATGCCATAGGAATACTACTTTAAATTCTTTATCCCACTTTATTCGGATATGTAGCAACACATATAAGATATGGAGAAAACATAATATGATCCACTTGTATGGCATACAAGTCCAGCTTCCTTTTAGTGGGGATGCTGACCTGATATTTACAGGAAGTATTAAAGGAAAGAAGAAGAAGCTAATTTTCAGTTCCAAAGAACTGAACTTCATGAATCAGGCGTTTGGTTATTTTACTATGGTAGAATAATAAATAAATAAATATGTAGGGTACAGTCTAGCTACTTTCTCTATGAAGAAGTTGATAGTGAACTGCTTTTTGGCAAAGTTAATATTTAGTAGCAGAGTTTGCAAGTCAAAATAATGTTCAATAAAATGCCTTACTTCATTTTCCCTTGTATCATGATCCCTGGAGTGGTTACTAATAGGTAGAGAAATAAAATATCAATATGCTAGTGAAGGATAGCTTTCAACTGTGAAAAAAAGCACTTGGCAAAAGACCTAGAAACACACAGGCTGATGCTGTACTCTACTGCAGCTTAAAAGAAGTCATTTTCAACGTCTTTTAGGAAGAGCAAAATACAGTAAAAATAATTCCTTAAAAACATCAGCATGGCTGTTTAGGAACCTATCAGAAAGTAATTAGCATTTTATACCAACTCTTTCCAAAATATACAATCACTGGCAGCCGTTATTATACACTCCTTTGTGCAGACTTGATTTTTTAATCAGTAACATCTGGGAAGCACATAGCATCTTCCCTTTTGTCTAATAGCTGCTGGTTAGTTATGGAACTAGAACACTTTTAAGCTCTTTAGATTTAATCCTTATATAAGCATGCGCATTAACCAGGAATAGCCATTTCCAAAGCCTAAGCATTAATATAATTAATTCTCCTAGGCAGTTTGGGGGAAAATGTTGGTGACATTAAAAAAAAAAAAAAAAAAAATGACTGCCTGACACGGATAAGGTCTCCCCAACCCCTCCTGCAACACCAGTGTGAAGCACGGTTAGCTCAGCTCAGAACATGAGAAGCAAACGTTGTCCAAAATAAATGAAGACTGTGACATCCAAATCATAAAATGTTATGTGCATTAATCAAGAAACAACTATAGATTGACAGATCCTGACATACTAAAAAAAAAAAAAAAAAAATTTCCGTCTAAGTTTCAGAAATTGATAAGCAGGCTGTCCCAAAGAGGGAAGACAGCAGCGTCAGGACAACCGGCCAGTTCACTGGGATTCACACACCACACTTTAATCATTCCCTATTAACACTTGATCTTAATTGTTTATCAGGGCTGAATGGACACTCTGACTTCCTCTCACAGTGTTTAAGGAACAATATAATTTCTAAATTAGCTTTCAAAAATGAACAAAATTTGTAACTTGGATTCCCTCCCTGCCCCCACCCCCCTCCCACCCCCCAATGCCGTAAGATCCTGTTTTAAGTGCTCTGGTTTATAGTTCTATGGGTAACAATTACATCCTTCAGGAAGTTTCCAATGTTCCCCTTTTTGGTGTTAACGGCTGTGCCAACAGCAAAGTGAATACTCCCAGAAGTGGCAGTGACCTCAGTGACCTCTGCCCCCGTCCTGAAGTCCATACTAGCTCTTGTCATAGCACTGCTGGTAAGTTCTGTTCATTAATGAAGCCAGCTTTAAAATATGGAGGAGGACGAGGTACTGCCCTCCTGTGTCAGGTCTTGGAAGTCTTTAAACCTTGCTTTTCCATGATATTCCACAGTTTGCGGAGATTGGACTGCGTGATGACGTCATCAGGCTTGAGCTGCAGAGCCCTCAGGTAGTTGGCCTCAGCCTTCTGGAGGCGCCCATTGAGATGGAGAATAGCCCCCAGGTTCATGAGAGCCGCCGGATACTGGAAACAGAGAGGGAGGAAAATGATTAAGAGGCTTGTTTCAAGCCTTCCTTCCTTCATGGAAGACAAAAATCTTCATCCACTTATGCAAATGATTCCCTTATGTCTGGAGGCATTTTATGGAAGCAATTTAGCAATTTATACAAATAGACCAAGATAACTAGAAAGAAAAAAAAAAAGTTTTCAAACAGCTGGTGTACTTTGTGTTTTAAACAGGGCAGGCAGCTAGAAAAATATTCTTCAGTGAGAAAGCATGGGTTACATACGAAAACCTAGCAACCAAGTCAGACTGTACTTTTCGAAGAAAAATAAGTGAAAAGTCCTACACTGTCAGAAAGAACTGAACTTTCTTTTTTCAACTCAATGCCAAGAAATACTAAGTTGGAGAAGTTGACAAATCTATGTCTACCCACTCTTTGTTTCCTCTTCTTAGCAATATTCCAGGCCATTTAGGCAAACATAAGTAAATAAGTTAAGAAACTGTAAAATCTTACTGATGTTTTCAGGGTAAAAACCTTGAAGAAAAATTCAAATGTAATCGCTAACATCCTTTCCAAATCTAATCCAAGTAGCTTAATGAGACAAAGTTCTCATTTTTAAGTCAATTTTTAAACTTCTAATGGCAAATATTTATTATAAATACAGCAAATAAAAACATACCAAAACAGATAAAATGTAGTACAGAAAAATATAACCTCTATAAGAAAAGTTTTATATTACTTATTTAAAAGTAGTTGTGATTTCTTGAACACAGATTTTTTTTTTTGTGATGTGTGATATTTGCAAAACAAACTTATCACATGAACAGCCAAGTTAAAAAACAAATTTATGAGTTAAGTACCACTAGCTTAACACAAGGGTCTCCAGCCCAAAATTCTCAGACATTAGTTAACAACAGCAGAAGTCATTCCCAAAGGAAAAAATATGTTCCTTGCTATCTACAAATAAAGGCTGTTCTGCTCTTCTCTTGTCGCTAGAACTTTCTGGCTAAGACAGAACAGCTAATATTTTGGCAGTTATACAAATGCATATTTCAAATATCAGATAAAACTAAAAATGTTTATGCTAAGATTGTGTTTTTGTTTTACAGATGGTGTCAACTGTTAATTGTCCTGGCAACTCTGATGCAGTGTAAAATAATTCACAATTATTTTTATAATTTAGTATTTTCACAAAATGTATGCATTTTTCAGCTGAGTCCATGTGACTCCACTCTTTTCTGTAAAAACAATTACTTCTGAACCAAAACAATGCTGGGGGCAGGACTGAATAGCTCAGAGTAAACCAACTGTAAAGAGATGATCAGATTTGGATTTTAAGAGGTCTGTATTTGAATTCTTGCTCAACCACCGACTGTGACCTTGGGTGAGGTCCCCTATCATATTTTTCCTCCTTTTTTTTTTCTACTTGAGGTATATAGCATATGCATGCTTGTGATTTTTATGCTGTTATACATACTTTAAAATTTTTATTTCAATGGCTACGTAATACGTCTCTGGATGTAGAGCAAAATTCTCTTAAGTCCTCAACTATGGGGTATTATTTTCAAACCTGTCTAGATCCTTTTTTCTTTTCCAAAAATAATGTTGCAAATATAAGCTATTCCTGACCTTCAAAAAGCTTTTGGTCAGGATGACTCCATACTTATCAAGAAAAATACAGATGGTCAATTTCTAATTTTAAGCCCCAATCCAAATAAACATAGCTCTAAATGACATGTACAATGAAGCTCCACCCTGGAAACCTAAAATAACACCACCTACTCTATGTTCCTAAAAGAACTTTGTTATCATTCCACCCATTATTATCTTGGGTTTCTTGATGCCTAGACACATTTCTGAATTATATTCCCTCATAGAGCTTAGCACAATGATCAGTAAACAGCTACTAAATGGATGGCAAAGTGTGTTCACAGCCTGAATTACTAGAGATGCTAAATGGATAAAGTATTCAGACTTCTGCTATCCTGGGTGGGAGGAGAGGATATGGGGAGGGAGGACCACGGTTGGAGACCATTCCTGGCTCACCATAAATAGAAGAGGCCCAGTGACGGGGGCTGAGAGAAACCAGATGGCTCTGTGGGATAGTCGTTATTTCTTGAATCACTTTATTATCAAAGTATCTGTGCTTAACTATAATTACAATTCAAAGGGATTATTAAAAACCCTCCAAAGTTACAGAGTCACAATGTCTAGGTACCAGTGTCAGCTCTGCCCAAGATGTGAGCACTTGGACAAGTTGATTTAACATTTGAGACCTCTGTTTCTTTTATTTTATTTATTTATTTATTTTTTTAAGATTTAATTGATTTATTTAAGAGAAGGGAGCCTGATTTGAGGCTGGATCCCTGAGATCATGACCTGAGCTGAAGGTGGACACTTAACTGACTGAGCCACCCAGGAGCTCTGAGACCTCAGTTTTTTCTAGAAATGGGATGAGAACAGTATTTGCTTCATAGATTTGCTGCTGAGATTATATGAGAACACAACTTTGTTATTGTCCTTTTCTTCTTTTCTTTCTCCTTATCATCTCAAAAACACAAAGGAAAATCTCCTATCAGTAGGCCTGAGTGACCACTGAATGTAAGCGCTGTGGATCTGTGACCTGGCTCTACCTTTCTAGCATTGTGGCCTTTTCTCAGGCTAAACCTGGAAGGGGGAGATGTGAAAACACGTGGTGAAGTATGCCCAGCCACATAAATAGGCTTTACTATTGTTACTGAATTGCAGCGCGGGTTCTTCTGTCCTTGGAATACTTTGAAGACACTTTCCTGCCATCAAATGATGAAAAAAGAAAAGTGGATATTGTTCTAAAAAAAACCCCACACAATTAGGAAGTTAAATCTGTCATCAAAATGAGTTCTGAATGCTAATTATAACAGCATTCTTGGAATTACTTTAGTTTCGTATTATTTACCCTCGTATGTAACTCATTAAACAAAAAATAATCAAAAATTGACATTATGAAGTTAAAATGGGATAACAGATCCCATAAAAGTTCATATATATTCATTAGCTGTGTTTGTTAGAATAAAAATCCAACTGAACTAAAAATGTATTTAAGAATATAATACATATTTTTAAAGATTTTTATTTTATTTTATTTATTCATGACAGACACAGAAAGGGAGGCAGAGGGAGAGGCAGAAAGAGAAGCAGGCTCCATGCAGGGAGCCTAATGTAGGACTCGATCCCCAGACCCCAGGATCACACCCTGAGCCAAAGGCAGATGCTCAACCACTGAGCCACACAGGTGTCCCCCAAACATAATATTTTTAAACCTCTATAGATTTCTATGGTTGGATGTAACATTTTGGTTTGATATTGTCTAATCCTACCGTAAAAATAAAAAAAAAAGTTTTTTATTTTAAAAACCTACAAACATACATTATTATGGAATGCTTTTCAAAACCTCACTATAGTTTCTTATTTGAGTGAGTGGAAACTGAGGAAATTTGCACGTATGCTCAAACGTAACCTAATTAACAGGTACCACTGCCTTAGGTAACTGAAAGTGTCAACATTTATTTTGACATAAACAATTTCATGTGTTTGTTAAAAATTTACGAATAAAACTAGATATAGACTATTTTGCTATATGGTTGTTTTCTCTCTTCATAGACAAGCCTTCCCAGCAGTGACCAGGGGTAGCTTACTGGATGCCCAAGGGACTGAGTGCCTGCAGGTCCCCTAGCCTTGCCTCTAGCTCAGGGAGCGACACAAGCATCCCCTGGAAGCTTGGTAGAAATGTGGAATTTCAAGTGTTAAATGAGCGAATCAGAATCTGAATTTTAACAAGATCCCCAGGGGGTTTTGTATGCTCATTACAATGGAGAAGCACTGTCCTAGAGGTTTTTTCCTGATCTTGGATCATATTATTTTCCAACTTTTGAGTTTCCTACAGGAGGATGAAGTCCTGTATTGAACAAAGAATGTCAGATCAAATGCCTATTCTCCCACAAAGTCAATTCTTTTGGCCACGCAGTTAATTATAGTAAATGTTCAAATGAAACTTTATTAACAGAAGTTGTAAATGACTAAATTTGACAGGAGAGGACATAAAAAGCCTTTTCATAACCAAATGGGGCCATGCAAAAGTTTTTAAACAGAATTAAAGACTACCTAGCTCTGTCACTGAAATGCAAGAAACCCAGGTGACTGACTGTCTGAAGCCACACTGGTGCCCTTGCTCTGTGCCCCCTGTGACTCATGGGCAAAGAAAGAGAAACCCAACCACAGTGGCTGATGTCTTCCCTCACACACACATCCTCTTTTATTAAAGACAGCTGATGAAATTTTCAGCATGTTAACAAAAGACAGTCTGCAGCTTGCAACCCAGTAAAATGGAGCTTGTGGCTCCGCACAACCAATGATACCGCCTCCCACTTCACAGCCCAGAGACGAGAAGCAGATCTTTCTTGTTTCCTTGAAGAGGACAGATGCTTCACATCCAAGGGGCTGACTGGTAGCCCTACTGCGGTAACAAATGACATTTTTTTCAAGTCTCTAAGGAATTATGACTTTATTGTTACTGGACTGTGGTATTTGGCTTCTTTCTCCAACACTGGAGGAAATAAGTAAAATTCAAATAATAGGTATATATTGGGGTGGAGTAAGCAAAGGCAAGTTTATGCAGGTCTGATTCTAACCTAACACCTTTGAGGCTCCCAGGGAAGTCAGCTGAGCTCACTGGGCATCCCAAGCACACAGGATTAGAAGACAAAGTTATTTTCCTAGCCTTTGCCTGGAAAGATACCCATGGAGGAGGAATCGTAAAGCCACAGGGGGAGTTAGGATTGGGCACTCATGTTTCCATTGAGAACAGGACTAAAATGTAGAACTCTGGACAGAGGATTTGGGGAGAGCCTAGGAAAAGGAAAAGGGATTGGCTGAAATGGTCTTGTTAGGCAGGAGTTGGAAATCCACACAGTGTTTGGGTTTTCTTATCCCATTAGTCCTTGTGAACCACTTCTGTTTTGTGAAGGTAAATCAATAGGCAACAGAAGCTTTGAAAAAGTGAAAACAGAAATATTTGATCAATATTTCTAATTTTATGGGGATCCCAGGGTGGCTAGGTGGTTTGGCGCCTGCCTTCGGCCCAGGGCTTGATCCTGGAGACCCGGGATTGAGTCCCACATCGGGCTCCCTGCATGGAGCCTGCTTCTCCCTCTGCCTGTGTCTCTGCCTCTCTGTCTCTTTCATGAATAAATAAATAAAATCTTAAAAAATTTCTTCTAATTTTATAAATCTATTTCCATTCAAAGTGTTGCTGAATTTATTGATATAGTTGTATATTTATTGTCATATGAACTAAATAACTTTTGAGGAAGGATTTCTGAAGTTATCCAGCTATTAACAAACACACTACAAATTTGGGGGACATTTGCAAGATAACCACCTTTAACTTCTCTTCTGAATATAATTTGCAAAATTTAAATGACTTTACTCAGTCTGAAGTTTTTAATGGTTTCACACTTTTTTCAAATAGTTACCGAATAAGTTAACGAAGGCTACGTACTGCCGCTCAACTGTATTCAGTTGAAATTGGCTTAGCCAATTGAATTTACTGGAGCAGTAACTGTATCACGATGCTTAAAAAATAATGGTAAAAAACTTTGAAGAAATTATTCATGAAAAAGAGTATTTATGCATAAATTTAAAATTCTCTATTGTGCCTTGTACATGGCAGATATTTAATAAATAATTACTGAATGAAAGACTATCTGTCAGGCTATGGAAAAAGAAGTGTACCATGAACTCAAAGCTTGATACCTTATTCCTCCTGTGTTCCAGCATCATTCCTCCTCCTCTGTCTCACTGGCATGCTTATCGGTCAATGCCAAGCTAGAATCCTGAGTAAACTATCCTTGATTCCTTGCCCTCCTTCATACACACACATATATATGTACATCCAACTATTAAGTCTTGACACCTTTACCCAACTATTTCCCTTAAACTTGTCTTCTAATCATAGTCCCTTTCTTCCTACTTGTTTTTTTTTTTTTTAAGATTTTATTTATTTATTCATGAGAGACACAGAGAGAGAGGCAGAGACACAGGCAGAGGAAGAAGCAGGCTCCATGCAGGGAGCCTGATGTAGGACTCGATCCCAAGACACCAGGATCATGCCCTGAGCCAAAGGCAGATGCTCTACCACTGAGCCACCCATGCATCACTCCCTACTCGGTTCAAGCCCTAACCACTATTTCTTGGATTACTTAAATAAAATTAATTTGAGAAAGAAGAATAATAAGTGAATGGGTAGCTGAACTAATTAACGGGTGACAGATTTAATGAATGAATGAACACATGAGTAAAGCCATATGCAGGATTTTTACTATAAATATTGTAGTCATACAAACAAAACTTTCAGCGAATACAAGAAAAACTGTGTACTTGCCTAGCAAATGAAAATTTATAAAGACAACTGAAACCCCCAA
This sequence comes from Canis lupus dingo, assembly GCF_003254725.2. Taxonomy (NCBI): domain Eukaryota; kingdom Metazoa; phylum Chordata; class Mammalia; order Carnivora; family Canidae; genus Canis; species Canis lupus. Next base: position 25,044,287 of record NC_064257.1, on the reverse strand, counting down.
ATGTCTCTCACTATCCTATTCCTGAACTCACCTCCATTCTCCCAAGAAAACCACTATCCTGGGACGTCTGGGTGGCTCAGTGGTTGAGCGTCTGCCTTTGACTCAGGGTGTGATCCTGGGGGTCCTGGGATCGAGTCCCACATTGGGCTCCCTGCATGGAGCCTGCTTCTCTCTCTGCCTGTGTTTCTGCCTCTCTCTCTCTGTGTCTCTCATGAATAGATAAACAATATCTTAAAAATAACCCCACTATCCTGAAGTTGGTATTTATCATTCCATCATTCTGTATATCTTACAATTCTGGTTTTTTGCGTACCCATAATCAATGTATGATCTTACACATTTACAAGTTTTAATTTCATAAATTTGTCATCACCATCACCATCATGCCAAGCAGGCAGATGAAACTTGGATATTTTGCTCATCATTTTGTCTTTCAGACTTATCCATGTTGATACAGGCAAGGTTTAGTTCTTTTACATGAATTCCATTCAACGACTACCCAGTCTCTTAAGGATGAACTTAAAGGCTCTTTATAAGAGGGCTTCCATCCATGTTCTTGTGACACATGCCTATAAGGAGAGTTTTGAGGATTGGAAATGATGGGTCACAGAGGATCTGCAACTTTGCAGATATTATCAAATTGTTCTTCAGTGTGGGTGTATCCAAAGGCAGCATCAGCATGTAACAGGGGCCCATCCCTTTATTCCATGACCTTCATGACACTTGACATTGTCTGACTCCTTCATTTTTGCAAATTGAAAGTTGTAAAACAGTATCTTATTCTGTATTTGGTTTCTTTCCCTCTGATTACTACCAAGGCCAGTAACATTTTCATAAGTTTATTAGCTTTTCCCTTTTTCCTTTCAGTGATCCTCCTGTTCTTTAACATCTAGATGGAATAAGTTCTGTAAGGGTTGTCATCTACATGGTGGTACTTGAAAGGTAATTACACAGAACTCCTACTACCTCAAAACAGCCCTAAATACAACTGTCTGGCCTAGTGTTCTCCTGGTCAGGCACTTTCCCAAGACAGACAACCAGGTAAGTAAGCACTGTTTCTAAGATGAAAAATCTGTTAAACACAAAATGGGAAAATCCTTGATAGAGGTGGATTTTCAATGTGGGTGGGAGGAGGACAGAAATCTGGGCAGTGGAGAAGGGCAACAGGACCCACGACAACATTTCACAGCAACGCTGGGGAGTCTTGGATGACTGTCTGTGGGAGAAGGCTGGCGGCTCCTGGTTAGCCCCACACAGAACCGACTTTTCTTTATAGTCTGCTTCTCTGTCTTTATCTGTTTTCTGGCTTTCTTCTCAGTTACTGTTTTTAGGGACAACAAGAAAATCTGAAATTAACAATATTTTCATATTCTCCCTCTCTTTATCACCCTCCACTTCTACTGGCACTGCCTCGTCTAGAGCATCTCATCCATTCCTAAGTTTTTGTCCGTCTCCTTTTGCCCTCCTGTCTTCAACTCCTGCTTTACCTATCACCCACAGACCATCTATCTCTTTTAAAAACACAAATGGGTTTTTTTTTTTTTTTAAGATTTATTCATGAGAGACACAGAGACAGAGAGAGAGAGAGAAAGACAGAGACACAGGCAGAGGGAGAAGCAGGCTCCCTACAGGGATCCCAACTTGGGACTTGATCCCGGGCCTCCAGGATCACGCCCTGGGCCAAAGGCAGGTGCTAAACCACTGAGCCACCCAGGGATCCCTCACAAATGGGGTTTCAGAAGGTCAACCTGCACCTACAGAAAAGAATCCAGGCTCTTCTGCTCAATGCTAAGAAACTGATTATTATGTGGCGCCCCAAAAAAAGCCCTCAGTGTGTGTGTGTGCATGTGCATGTGCGTGTATCTGCATGAGCCATAAGAAGAGAAACCTTCTCTTTCTGCCATGTGCACTTTTGAGCACTCATCTTTTATCAGACTGTTTCTCTGACAAAGCCCTTCTTCCATTTTTTTTTCAACAAACTTCTGCTCATTTAAAAAAGGAGTTTAACAATCTCTTATTCATAGCTTACTTCTCTGTGTTCCCACAATACTGTCTACATACATTAATTGCAACACTTACCACAATGAATAACATCTACTTGTTATAAGCATCTGTCTTCTTTACTGGAGAGTGAAACAGACAGTGAATTTATTTTAGCTGTCTTTATAGTGCTAGTGCCAGGCTTTGGCATATGAAAGACATTCTCAATGAATGCTTGCTGAAAGAAGAAAAAAATGTTATGATTTAGCAGAAAGAGCTGACCTAGAAGAGGGTATATCCTAGCCCGATCTTAAAGTAACTTAATAAACATTTACTAAGCACCTACTATATGTCAAGGTTGCTGTCAGACACTCTAGCTAAGTGCTGAACAAGAACAATATTTTTTCAGTCTGTATATAGTTTTAGCTAACATTAACTGCACGGTTGGCATTTATCACAAACCATTAGGGGGTGTGCATACCTCTCATTTATGTGCCTCAAACCTACCGGGTCAGTGTCACTGTTACCCATTCATTGTTCTAGGCATTGTTCTAACGCTACAGGAGAGTTTACAGACGGATTCGCTGCCCCCACGGTGTTTATAGTGCAGTGCGTGAATACAAATTTTTCTACTACAGAGAAGAAATCAGACACGTCTAGAAGGGTGAGATGTGGAGGAGAGGAGAGGTTACTTCCTATGGTCATGGGCCTATGAGACACGATGAAGTGCCAGGTTGCTTCAAGTCTTTAATTCTTCCAAAATGAGAATGGCATAAAAACTTCTGAAATTGGTTGTCACATCAAAATCAGCTTGTTAACTTTTGAAAAGTGTTTTTAGCCAACTGCTGACAACACAGCCGACAATGGACAGAAGTCCTAATAGAGAAGAGTCTGCATTGCGATTAGTTCGGAGATGAAGATGTCCATAGTGAGAGCCATGCTGTAACCCTTTTGCGATCCAATCAAAATAGACCCCCCCAAAAAATCATATTAAGAAATGAAATACTGATACAATAATGGAGAGATGTCGGAAAATTCCAAGATAAAACAAGAGTCCACATGCACTGCAACGGTCTCAATTCAGCAGTGGTAGTTCTTCATAGTCATGTTTTGACTACAGTCATATTTTGAATAAAGTATCTCCGCAGAAAGATTTACCAAATTGTACACACAACAGGGGAAAACAACATTGGGAATCTAGCAATGGCCTGGCAAACTGTGACAGATAATAGAGATGATTCATTGTTATTCTCAGTTTCAACACGGTGTTTGCGTTTTTGAAATAGCCTTGAATAAAACAAAAGAGCTACAGGTGACAAGCAAGACACAACGCTGTATTAAGGGAGCAGTTTCAAGTTCTCAGTGACACATTTTATCCTGTGTGTTCAATCCTTCTCTCCTACATCTGCCCCATCCCAGTGGCTGTTGCAAGAATGTTCATTTAACTTTTATGATGGGTGTGATTGCCGCAGCGTGGAGTGCTATCCATTTCTATGGTGATCAAAATGCCAAAAGCTGTGGTTTGGGGGACAGCAAACAGTGACTGGAACAGAGTCATTTCAAAGGTGGTAGTTATTTCCAACAGACTTTAAAGTGCACATACTAAATTAAGAATATGAACTCAGAAATTAATCTTTACCGGAGATGATCCTATTTCAAAGACAGGTTTTCCTGATGTCCTTAATTTCATAAGAACATCTCCCACATGATCCAAATGAGGGAACTTAGGTCCCAGGCCACACAAGTGTCCCTCGTAGCTTTTAAGAAAAGGCAATCAGTACACCATTTATCTTGATTTGCAATGAACATGTAGCTCGTCACCTGAAGCAAAACTACAAACAAAAGCTCTACATAAAGTGAGAAAAATACGTGACCTAAATTAGTGCATGCAGATTAGAAGACTGAAAATAAGTAGAACTTACTGAAGGTAAGGACATTAAAGGAATGAAATTTAGGTAAGAATCTGTACAACAGGCAAAATCACCTCTATCTCTAAAACACCAGGAGCTGTCTGCCCTTACTACCGTGGATAGCTTCTCCCTTTCTTTGAACCAAATTCCTTGTCTGTTTCCAAATATGATTTAAACAACATAATTCACTCTACACTTTATTCGTTTCTTTCTGGTATGAAGGGGAGGGAAGAACATGTGCACGCTTTCTCAATCATAATCGTATTATGCAGAAGGATTTCCAGCTGCATGGGCCATTCACATGTGTATGTGTGAAGCATGAGTTTGAATAAAACTCATCTAATAAAATGATGCTCATCCCAAGGAGTTGAAACACATCCCTGGGATAATCATGGTGTTATTAAAATGTATCTCAGAGATATGCTGGAAGTTGAGATTTGAGTTTACGATATTTAAGAACTTAATTGTCATGGGAGGCAGAGAAAAACATTTTTTTCCCTTTTTTTTGTGGGGGGGGAGGGACTGGCCCTTTTTGTGATGCAAATTGATCATCTTTTTAAAAACACAATGCAGCAAGAACTAAAGGCATACTACATTGAGTGCTGAGTTTGAGAAGTTGATGAGCACTGGGTGTTTGTTATACGCAACTGATGAATTATTGAACATTACATCTGAAACTAATGATGTACTATATGTTAGCTAATCGAATTTTTTTAAAAAAAGACATACTGCACTGGCAAAATCAAAGTTACCATTGGAGTAAAGATTCAACATATACTATGACAATCAAATGCAGGAAAAATGTTTTTAACCTTATGTATGTATCACTTCCCCCACTGACTTCTGTGTTTGCCAATAAATAGTTGTAATCAAGTGGAGGTCAACTGAGAGACTCCAGTTTGCATATTGTTGAAATGACAGACTTGTTTCTGAATAGGCCTTATTGAAAATAATGATTTAAAAAAACATGGACATGAGTACGTTAGAGACCTCAAAGCAGTGGATGAAATGAAATTTAGGGTCAGTATACATGCTTGAAAGATGGGTAAGACATTTTTTTCCTCTGACAACGTGGACGGAGTGAAGAAGGGTTCATTCAAGGGTGACAGTGTCATTTGGATCAATTACACTTCAGCATGACATTAGAAGGCAGCAACTGTCCACCCACGGAACGAATATGAAGAAGCGTGTTTCACAAAGAGAATTCACCACGGGCTTCACGCATATATAGCAAGTGGCAACTTTTGCTAACACTGAGTTAGGATGGACCAGATCAAACATAATGAGCAGAAACAAAGCAATTCCTACAGAAACTACATATCTTTCCAGGGACTAAAAATAAAATGTAAACATACTGTCTGATACATGGCATTCTATTTGCACTTTTATAAGACCAAGACTTTGTTGATACATGCTTGGAAAAATAATGATGCAAGGTCTTCACACATCATTTCAGAAAATATTCCATCAGGACACACCAGTCAAGGTGAAGCCATGCTCTACGCCAAGCCAGTACACTTGACAAAGTGTCACACTTGCTGAAAATATAAAAATAAACATGGGTTGTGTGTATCTAAACTCATGGCAAATCAAGGGAGGCTTAACGGCAGAACTTTTGCCACTCACACAGTATAACCTCACGTATTACCCTCAATCTCTCTACATTCAATCACATATCTTGCCTTTATTTTTGACATGTTCATACCTGAAATTGCCACATTCAGACTACATCAGTCATCTAATGTAGAGCTTGTACAGTCAGCACATTTTTATATCTTTAAGCTTTTCAAGATGGGCTTGATGACATTTTTTTACATAATAGCTTCCTCAATTATGCACAATACTGATTTTGTATTGCCTTTACCTACTCTACCAATGTCTTACCTTCTCTCTGAGCAACTCCGTCTTTGAAAATGTATACCCTTACTTTCTTGCCTCCCTTCCTTGGTCTCTTCAGTTAATATAAAACAAGGAAGCAAACAAATAACAAGCAATCAATAAAGCAATCACACGGACCCAGAGTCCAAGCAATTGCTGGCCTCAGATATATTTTATTGGATACTTATCCACCCATATACCACAAATAACAACCCAAACAAGACTTGAAAAAGAAGGAAGAACAAAATAAATTATTTTGAGCCCAATGATTAATACTCATATGCTAACTCTGATTTCTTTTAGACTCATCTTCAATACTGAGTTAGGGAACCATAATGATTATATGATACGTGTCAACTATGTTTACAAAGTCACACAGAAATATATTTTACCTCCTCACAAAAACATAAGTTTGTACCGGCAATGCAACGAACTTCAGAAAAGAAGTTAACACAGAAAAACTTGACCACATATCATCTCTACCTATGATTCATGTTAACAAATAAAACAAAAAAGTCTTTTCTAGAAGTACAAGGCACATGTTTTTAATTCTTTCATGTAAGAAACCAGAAACAAGATCTTTTTTCTGTTATTATGTATTTGTTATTCTTAAAATAAATTATCTTATTAATACTTCACTAAATTGTAGGCCATTTATCTTATACATGTTTAATGTCCATTATATATAATAATTAAAATCCAGTTCAGTATCTTGAAATGGTTCACAGAAATTAAGCCATGCTCTAATGCCTATAATTTAACACTTGTATTTACTTTAGTCAAAGAAGATCAAGAACATTGTTAATTTCTTTGGTTCATCTAAGAGAAGTAGGAATGAAATGGTAATTATGAAGTCAATACTCTTAGAAAATTAAGTCCAGGATTCTATGGCATATGATCACTTATAGTGGCCATTTGAAAAAGCAGCCTGCAGCAGGAGTACATGTGGCTAATCTGTAGGTTTATTTGACTCCAGAACCTAAGGAACAATGAGAGGCCAGGAAGTATGGCCATCCCATGAAAAGAGGAATTGATGCATAAAGGTATCTCTTACTAAATAAATGGGATTTAGCAGAAATGAATAGATTATTTATAACAAAGACATAATAATGAAGAATTTAATGAGAAAGTCATGGATGGAGCCTTTTGCAGGCTGCAAATGGTCAAAATGATATCTCTCCTGTGTTCCTCGAAACTGTAATTTCTAAAATAAATTTGAGTTCTTCAATGATTTCAACCCCCATGGCCCATTTTCTTTGAGTTCTTCAATGATTTCAACCCCCATGGCCCATTTTCTTTTTAAAATATATTTTTTCATTCATTCAACATTTAATTTTTGAGCACCTACATTGGGAATTCAGCAGTACACAACATGGTTAAAAATCCTGGGCCTCATGGGACTTGTATCTTGTTCCTAAGACATAGATAATAAGCACAAAAATATGAGCCAAATATATAGTATATTATATTGTGATATATAGTATATTAAAAAATACAGCAAAGAAAAGGGTGAAGGGATGTATGAAAGGAGGCCAGTCAACAAACTATAGCCTGGGAGCCATATCTAGCCTAGCCCTTTTACTAAAAAAAAAAAAAAAAAAAAAAATCACAGCACATGAAGATTACATAAAATTCAAATTTCAATGCCCATAAATAAAATAAATAAATTTTTATGGAAAAAAGCCACACTTAATCATGTATGTATCATCTATGGCTGCTTTCGTGTTACCACAGCACAACTGAGTAGCTGTAGAGAGACTTCATGGCTGCAAAACCTAAAATATTTACTGCCTGGTCTGCTACAACGGAAGTATGCTGAACCCTCCTATACAATATTAAACAAGAAGATCTCTAAAGGTCTTAAGAGAAGACAGCATTTGAGTGTAGAAATGAAGGAGGCGATGGAGTAAATTGTACAAGGATCACCGCTTGTGATCACTCGTTGGTCTGACATGTTTTGAATGTTGTATCAAAAGCAGACTAATGAAGGAGTCAACTGCTATATTATAGATCAGCAATGACGGTGATGTCTTTGACAAGGAAAGGAGCAGTGGAAGTTGGCTCATGCAATTAGAAGAATGAAGCAATTTGCTGTAGTGGGAAAGACTACGGGATGAGAAGGTGTGGGAAGAAGATCATGAGTTCCATTCTGAACTAGTAGCTTGAGGGGTCTGTACTAGTGCAGATACTAAGTTAAATGCCGGGTAGATTAGTCTGGAGTCCAAAGAAAAGACCCCAGCTGGAAATTTAAATTTGGGAGCCATCAGTATATCAATGCTATTTAAAGCCACGAGAGAGGATAAGATATCTGAGAAAGTGACAATATAGGGAAAAGAAGGTCAAGAAAAAAGAAAAAAAAATCAAGGTCAAGAAATTGGATAGATGGGAAAGAACAAGCCAGAGGGATGAAGGTTAGGAGGAACCAGAGCTAAAAATCTGGAAACTAAGTGAAGAAAGTGTTTCCAGGAGGAATGAGTAATCAGCTGTGTCAAACGCTACTGATAGGACAAGTAAAATTAGAACTGAGAACAAATGGATTTAATGTTGTTGAGTGTTGTTCCAGTAACTTTGACAAGAGGAGCTTTGGTGACATCACTGGAGAAAAAGCCTGCTTGGAAGAGGTTCAAATGAAAATGGAAAGTTATGCTATAAAGGGAAGGAGGAAAATGGAGTGGTAGCTAGAGGCATAAACAGGCTTGAGAGACTTTTTGTTTTTCAATTTGGGGAGTGATAACATCATGTTTAAATGTCGATGGGATATTTCAGTAGGAAGGAAAAATCTGTTAATACAGGAGAGACAGTGAAAAAGAGGGAGTGAGAGAGAGAGAGAGAGAGAGAGAGACAGGAGGCAAGTAGCTGTGGGACTAATGTCCTTCAACAGTTAAGGAATCTAGAGAAGAAATTGAAGAGGCTGCTTTGAGCTAGAAGTATAGACAGTTTATAACAATGGGAAAAAAGTATCAGTTAAAGGCACAAATGCCAATGGATGGTTAGATGTGAAGATGGAAACTTGTGAAACTTCTAATTACGTTTGCATTCTCAATGAAAAAGGATGCAAGGCTGTCAGTTGAGTGGGATGATGGGGAAAAAGATGTTGGAAATTTTATATGAGTAAAGTGTGAGGTTATCTAGAAAAATATCAGAAAGAATGAGCTAAAAAATGATAACATGATTGCCATCCAGCCCTGAGGGCTCACCTGAGGCCAGTGTTATTGAACTTTAAAGCAAGTTGTGTTTTTCTTTAGCTATGTCTAGTTTCAAGATGCAGACATGGAGCAAGATGCATCCATCCAAAGATGGATGTAGCCAGGTGTTGATGTGGCCAACAAGTATGATGAGGCAAAGGGACACCTGGGTGGCTCAGTGGTTGAGCATCTGCCTTTGGCCCAGGTCATGATCCTGGAGTCCCAGGATCGAGTCCCACATCGGGCTCCTCGCATGGAGCCCGCTTTTCCCTCTGCCTGTGTCTGTGCCTCTCTCTCTTTCATGAATAAAGAAATGAAATCTTAAAAAAAAAAAAAAAAAACCATGATGAGGCAAAAACAAGCAAAGGAATGATTATCATGACTGATCTTGGCATTTATTTAAATAAGGAGGTATGTGAGGCATAATGTGGTCTAGGACACTGAAACGCTGGTGATTTCTATGGACTGTAGATCTTGGGTGTGGCTGGAGCATTTGGGATGTTGGTGCCACAAGTGGAGATGGCAGTCAGGTCATGGGATGTTTGAGTGGAACTGTGAGTTTCAGGAAACAGCAACCAGGCAAAAGAGGAATACACAGAGTTTTATGGGGATTAGATTCTAGGCGTAATGGACGACTTGTGAGAACTGGGCTTTTGGGGTGACGTAGATAGTCGTGACAGTACCAAGGAGAAAACAATACGACAATTTTATTAACAAATACTAGTAAAAATGGGCTTTCATTAGGATAACGGTTTAGTAAAGTTAGGGTTTTTAAAAGATATTCTCCACTTGTTAACAACTCACCTTAAGCACAAAAGCAGCTGCTATTGAAGACTCTGGAACTTCCACCAAGAATGCAAGCAAGGCACCAAAAGCATATCCTAAGATGATTCTAATAATTAACACATTTCTTAATTTTGTTATTAGATTGTTCTAGAGGCTTTGCAGTTGGTGTTTTCGAATCTTAATTCTCCTTGTACTTCAGAGGCTAGCTGAAAACAATACTGATCACATTTTATTTGGTGTCCACTAGAATTTAATAAATGAAAACTAAATGTATATGTTAAGTAAATTAAAAGAACCATGGATTTAGCATAATAACCAGTTCTATTATTTTAGAGTTACAAACTAAATTTCAATATTCAGTGTGGTGATTCAAATAGTGATTATCTCTTGTGGGGAGAGACTAGTGGTTGGGTTAGGAAGCACAGAGGTAGATGGAAGTTAATGGCAATGGTTAGTCTTAGAAAGTTCCATGATGTTCACAAGCACAGATTTCATTGTTTATTATTATGCATCTTTACTACAAAATGTTAGTATATTCTATGTGTTTAGGTGTTGTATTTTAAATATATCATAACACCATACTTCTGTTGGGCTCTTCTATTAGCAAAACCAAAAAAAAAAAAAAGTTCTACATTTCCAGAGAAGAAATTCCCACCTGCCATATACCTTTGTCTGAAGTCAAGTAGGCACAGGTGAATGAGATGCCACACCATCCTGTGACCCAACATTAAACATACAAAAATCATCACTGTCACTAGATTACATAATATTTATTTAGATTTATATCTATGTTTGCTGTTTTATCTGCTTCCCACTCCTTCTTGCATCTGAGCTTCTCCTTTTTAGAGGTTTCTTTAGTGTAAAAGATTATTGACGGTAATATTTTTCAATTTTTGATGATATGATGTGTCTTTATTTTACCATCATTGCTGAAAAATATTCCTGGATGCTAGAAGAGTATTATAGAAATTTTCTTTTAACATCTTAAAGAAATTATTTCATTATCTTGTGTCTTTCAGGGTTGCATTAATTTTATGTGATCTTGGTCAAACTAGCTTTCCTTCATAGGTAGGTTTTCTTTCTGGCTGCTTTTAGGTTATCATTTGCTTCTGGTTTCCTATAATGCACCATGCTGAGCCTGCATATAGATTTCTATGTATTCAATTTGGGACATATTGTGCTGTACATCTTCTAATTATCTTAGAAAATTCTTGGATATTCACTATGCTATCCTTAATGTCTGGGGCTCTGAATAGATATTACATATTCTCATTGTATTCTCCAGTTTTCTTAACTTTTGTATTCTTCATTTTCCCTTTTTAAAAAATATTTTTATTTATTCATGAAAGACACAGAGAGAGAGGCAGAGACATAGGCAGAGGGAGAAGCAGTCTCCCCACAGGGAGCTTGATATGGGACTTGATCCCAGACCCCAGGATAATGCCCTGAGCCAAAGGCAGACGCTCAACCCCTGAGCCACCCAGGCGTCCCCCTCATTTTTCTTTTCTGAATGGCAGTCTAGGTATCTTAAATTCCATTAATATTCTCATTTGTGACTAATCTATTTAATTTACCCCTTGGGCTTTGAATTCAAGAATTCTTTCCTTTTCAAGACCACCCTATTATCTACTTAAATATTTCATACAAAGCAATCCTGTGTTCTGTTTCTGACATTTCAGTATCTGTAGTCTTTGAAGGTTTAAATATTTTGTTTTTGCGGGCTCTCACTTGTGGTTACTTCCTTGGGGCCTTAGTGATCTTTGAGTTTTCTTTAACTAATGAATTGTTTGATCTTAATCTGAGGAATCCAGAAGGACTGAATTAGGGATGCTTTTCTCCAGAGAGGACTTGCATCTACAAATAGAAAATACCACCAACCTAAAACTACCACATTCTGCCTTGAGGGTCCTGACTCACTTACACTTATAAGCTCTGTTTTACCACCTTGGTGCAAGCACAAGATTCATTAACCAGAAGGCAAGGCCGCTATTGAACCCCATACTCAGGATAACCCTGCTCCTACAGGTGACTTGCCATTGAGAATCCCAAAGTCCAGTTCAAAGTTTTCTTTCTTCTTTGATTTTGCTTTGCTCCTTAACCCCTACCCATTACTTTTTTTGAAAGAATGGTTATTCTCGTCCTCTTGAAAGCCCAACAAAGGAAAAATATTATTTTATCCTCTACCTGAGGAGAGAATTGCTGTGGTCTGTTATGCTGACAAGAAGTAGGAATCTTTGTGATTACAATGAAAGTCATTGAAATTTTGACAGTTTTAAGAGTTGGCTTCAAAATTCAAGAGCATATGAATGAAGAGCTGGTTCATGACTATGTAGCCTGAATCCTGTAAATTATACCATTCTAAGTAACAGGGGAAGGAAAGTGGATCTTGCTCTCAGAATGGTTTCAAAGGGAAGAAGTAGCAAATATAGAAAAGCAACATAAACAAATAAAAGCATACAGAGAACACTTTGACATCCTCCTGGAATATTATCCACTTTTGGCAGGACTCTACTTTGTTTAGCTTATAATTGAGAACCACTACACAACCAAAGTTTATTTATCAAAAAATATGTAGTACCTTAAAAGAAGTACATAGTGCTTTTCTTATAAGAACACTTACCATCATGGCAATAAAAGGCACAACATAGGAAATAAAATCAATGGTACTGTAATAGGCTTATACGGTGACAGATAGTAACTACACTTGTGGTAACTACAGCATAATGTATAGAGAACTTGAATCTCTATGACGTATACCTAAAACTATCGGAATAATGAGTGTAACTATACTCAAATAAAAAAAATTTAAAAAGAGCATGGGGGTACCTGGGTGGTTGAGTGGTTTAAGTGTCCAACTCTTGATTTCAGTTAAGGTCATGATCCTAGGGGTTGTGGGATGGAGCCCCGTGCTGGGTTCTCTTGTGCTGAGCATGGAGTCTGCTTAAGATTCTCTCTTCCTCTCCCTCTACCCCTCCCCCCATATAAATAAATAAATAAATAAATAAATAGCACTTATCACATGCTTGACTACTTTGCATTTTGGCACAATCCCTTTCTTACAGTTCATGGAAATTTTAGTTTCATATTTTGTTGTCAGCAGAGCAATTCTCCCTCTTGCTGAGATAAAAACTAATTTCAGACCCACAAAATGAGAACAAGGGAATTTCCTTCATCTATTCTCTCTCTTTATCACTAAGCAGCAAATTAGAGTAGCAAGTACTGCTACTTCACAGAACACATATATTTGTTCCTTTCTTCACCTACAGAAAGAGTTAAAAAAAAATAGCCTACTTCCTGTGCTGTCAGGACTGAGGTTCACAGAATGGATAAGGGATTCATGTCCTACTTCCCTTGTTGGCTACCTCAAATCAAACTTTTTCTCATGTGAGGACAAATGCACCTACAAGCACATATGCACTCTAAGGGACTGCAAGGGGCAAAGTTGTACCCAGATGCAAAGAACAAATGTCAATAAAACCCAGTCACTTATGGATTACTGTCAGCTGAAATATTTAGGAATTATTCATACAATATTAACTTGTTATCTGCTTTCTACATGTAATTTCCTAAGTGAAAACAGCATTAGCTGGCTGTTAACTTCTACATGGAAAATCATTTTCAATCTCAATGCAGCTACTTAGTATGTATTGTACATAAAGCCTCTATATCTTCTTTAGTCTTAGTTTTCTAATGGGTCAAAAAGTCTATCACCATCATCATCATGATGTCATTATTTATACTGCAGGTACTTTACATTTGTTTGCTACTTTTAAATCGTTCAAAGCACATTCACTTACATGGTTTCATTTCATCCTTGCAGGTGACCAGAGATATTTGGATCTTGAAGGATAAAGTAGGTAGTTCAGGGTAACACAACCAGTAATCAGTATTTCTGGGCCCAAACCCCAGTTTTCCACTCCATTTCCACTCTACTATTCCAATTTATTATGACGGTGCCTGTTTTCATTTTGGTAAACATAGGTAGTTGTTCATAATGCTTGTCATAAGCATCTGGGTACATTGGGTTGACAAGACCCTATAACCATAATTTAAGGGCATATGGTTGACTAAAAGATAGAGATAATGACAGACAGAGTATTGACAAATAGAGAAAATCTATTTGCACCAACATGAATTTTGTATGATTTTTCTGAAACATACTAAAAAGCATTTGGGTCATAAAATTATTCTTAATTTAGCTTTTATTTCTTCATGTACTCAGAATAAAAATAAATATCTACTTGAAGAAAAAGAAAATATGTATCTTTATAGTCGGTCCACTGTTCGCAAACAGTATGGTTAAAATTATACTGCTTAGGTATTGAGAAACAAAACACTGCTGTTCAAGATTATTTAATTATACCAAATATTCTATTGAAGTTTTATCTTTGCAAAATAATGTCACTAGCAATCATGCTAAATGCCTGTTATTTTAATGTACTTATACATTTATAAATTTGCTTTCCATGATGTCCTATTGAATGAGGATTGATTAAAATGTGATCAATATTATTAAACATGAATTATAATGTTGCTAAAGCAATTCAATAACAAAATAATTGATTAATCAATTAGAAGCATCGATATGTGCAGGTAGAACCATGCTTACTTTCTGAGATTAGGTTCCAGAGGTTTCGTAAGAGCTACTTTCAGTGTTTATTAGGTGTTAGAGATGAAAAGATTACCTTAATTGCAGCCTATTCTTACTAGCATTTGTTAGTTAAAAACAAAAAACAAAAAACATTTTCTAGATAGTAAAATATAGTAAAATATAGGTCCATATACACTAGTTTAGGGAGCATTAACAATAGGATTTTTCTCCATGATGTTTTATCTACATAATTACACTTTGTTCAGACAGATCATTCTTGCTGGAAATAGGAGAAACACCTTAGATTATAAAGGGGTTGATAAATTTATTTCCAAAAGAGGAGGAAATGTTTTAAGATAAATGTACCAAAAGCCATATCTATATCTATCTATATAGGTCTATACATATATCTTCAAAATGGCAAGTGGAAACAGCTCTGGATTAGCAATAGAAGATCTGGTCTTTAATCCCTACCTTCCCATTTCCCACCTGTATTACTCTGGAAAAATTACCCAACGTTGCCCACGTCAGTTTCTTGTATGAAAACCCAAACCAAACTAACCAAACAAAAACCCCAGCAGAAACAGCTATCATTTTTCTTATTGGATATTATGAAGAATAAGTAATAGAGTAGGTATGCAAACAATATGCAAATGTGAAAAACTCTACAGAAATGTTAGTTATTATTTTGCAGCATGTTACCAAAAAAAAAAAAAAAGCTGCAATATTTCAGTGGTAATTTGCAAACTTTGAGATGGTACTTCCTTAGCATGCATGCACACACTCACACATAAATACATACATACATACATTGTTTATAAGAGGAGGGTAATCTAAAACTGGAAAAAAATCAACAATATTTTTTTCTAGTGATTTGCGGAATATAAATTCTGTTTTGTGAATTCTTCAGTTGAAGAAGAACAGTAATAGGCCTTGGAGAATCTCTTAATCTAGCTTACTCTCAAGAGGCATCTGAGGAAACATAAATATCTGTGCATATATAACTGTGCATAGAGCATATACGCAAATATATTTCTTTTTCCTTCCTAATGCTGGAGGAATTTGGACTCTAGGAAAAAGTAAAATTTATTAATAGTAGCACAAAGAAATTCAAAACAGCATATGTTTAAATGTTGACTCTAAATCACAAGTGTACACTTAAAATCCAAAATGAGTAGACTGTGTCAATATTGTACACAGTAAGACTTTTATAATAGAAAAAAATTAAATTGTACTCATTTTTTTGCCTATGGGGTTGTTTCTATTCAGTTTGGAAAATTTCATTACTGTTATAAATCTTTACCATAAATTCCAAAGAATAACACCTACTGTGTAAGAAAAGAGAATGAAATTAAGCTTTTAATCAAGAAATTAGGAGCTCCCTGGGAAATAGTTGAGAAAGTATGTCATATTTCATTCTTTTGCAAAGTAGAAAAGTCTGAAAAAATATTGAACCCTTATAAAAGGATATTGGCTTTAAGAGAATCTGATGATTATGAAGCAAAATCACTACCTCTCAGCAAAAGAAATGGATCTCTCTTCATAGAGCATATTCATTAAATACATCATTAAAAATTTGACAGTGTCTAATTTACTCTGAATTCATTAAAAATATATGAAATACCCTAATCTAACAAGTCTCCTCAGTGGGTATTTAGGTTGTTTCTATTTTCCTTGTTAATAGAAACAATACTACAATACACAGAAATATTTGAGATAGATTTTTAAGGATTAATTCATGCAGCTGGAGAAGAGCAGGGCAGGATGTATGAGCAGATGAATTTCAAAGGAATAAAGGGTAAATTATATGGAATTTTAGAGTATGTTGAGTTTTTGGATGGCAAGTAGCACTGGGGGTTGGAAGGTAGTAACAGCTAGTACCTTGTCGTACTATGGTTGTAAGCAGTGAGACAAGGCATAGAACATCCTTTCCTAAGGAGGAAATATGTGCATCTTTCACATATTTGGTTCTGCTAAAACTTTTGTTAGAAAAATGGCTTTGTCTCTAGCAAAAACTATGGGAAAAGATTATCAGCAATGAGAAGTCAGAGAGTACTTTTAATAGTAATTTGAAAGTACTGTGTTTAGAAAGATGCAATTCTTGTCGCGAGACTGAAGAATAGATTTGAGGGACTGAGATATGAGGCAGAGAGAGTAGTTAGAGACCTCTTAAAGATTTCATGTAAGGAATTAGGAAACCTAAGCTCAGGCAATGAAAAGAGAAATGAAGAACTATTAGATCAAGTCATTTGGGATTAATCCTAATCTGGTACGATATAGTGATCTGCTGATCAAGGGTGAAGAAAAGGAAGGAAAAGTGAAGGTAACTGAAGTTATTAGTTTGACCAACTTGAGTGGAGGGTAAATGTGATAACCAATGTGAAGAATCCATGAGGAAGGGATGTTCTGAGACAGGAGGATGGAGTCAGTAATTCTGTATTTTCCATTTTTTTCCATCTCTACCTAGGACCAAACCATCATCATCTATAGCATGGACCATTTCGATGGCCAAACTCTGCTTCCAGCTTGCTTCTATAATTAATTCTCCACACAGTAGCCCCAGACAGCTTTGTAAAATTTATTTTTTTAATTATTTTCTTAAACTTTTATTTATTTATTCATGGAGATACAGAGAGAGACGTAGAGACAGAGGCAGAGGGAGAAGCAGGCTCCCTGCAGGGAGTCCGATGTGGGACTCAATCCCAGGATCCCTGGATCATGACCTGAGCCAAAGACAGGTGCTCAACCATTGAGCCACTCAGGTGCCCTCAGCTTTGCAAAATTTAAAGGAAATTATTTTACTCTAATATTTAGATCACCCAAAAGGTTTTCTTCTGTACCTAAAATAAAATTCAAAGTCATCCCTTTCTATCCGTACTTACCTCTCCAATGTCAGCTCTTGCCCTTCCCTCTCTCACTCATATGCTCCCTCCACTTTGGCCTTCCTTCTGCTCCAATCTTCCTTCCATTTTGCTTTCAGGCCTTTAAATGAGCTGCTTCTCTTCCCACATTTTTGCATGACTGGTTCCTTGCAAGATCACTCCCAGATTATATCTCATTTTTTAAGGGAAGCTAAAAAGTGATTATCCAACCTAAAATACGGGTCTTGTTTTCTTACAGCTTATGTTTTATTTTACTCGTAACATGCATCATTCAATAATATTTCATATGTGTAAGTCCTTTCACCATCAGAAAAAAAAATTCTTTTTGTAAACAGAAGAGACCTTATTTACATGGTTTCCTGCTAGTTCCTAATATCTAGAGCAGAGACGCTGATGAATGGGTATTCAACAAATATTTGTTAAATGAAAGAATGCACACTATGCTTGAAATGGCCCGTGGTACAACCATGTAGAGAGCTGGAAACTACTTGTGAGTGTGGGGAAAGATCAAGTCTAGAGAAACAGAGGAAAGAGATACAGCTGTACTACAACCGATTTCTATCTTGTAGGCTCAGCTACTATTTATGTTTGCGTGTTGTGTGTGCATGCGCATGTTTGAGAAGGATGATTTTTGCATGATAATTACTTTTAAATAACTTCAGTATACCCTTTCCAGGACTCAGAATCAAACTGAAACTCCTCTATCCCTAATTTCTCTCTAGATGACCAGTAGTCTAAATTGAAACCTTGGCTGTGCCACTAGTTAGGTGTGTGACTTCAGGCAGATCCCTATTTTTACAGATTTATTCAATAACTATTTAGTAAGTGCTCCCCAGGGACAGACACTGCATTGGTGGAACGGATGCACTTTGAACTAAACAACCATAGATTCTGTCCTCGTGGAGCCTACACTCTTTCAGGGAAATAAACAATCAAATAATCACACAAGTAAATAAACATCAACTATGGTAAGAACTACAAATATGAAGCAAAGTATAAGGAGTAAAGTGGTTCAGAGGTTTCCTGATAATGATTGCCAAGTTGAGATCACATAAATGAGAGAAATTAAGAGATCTTCATCAGAGGTACCTTCACTCAGAAGTAGAAGTTCAAAGCTGTGAGTTGGGACTGAGCATGGAATGTTCAAGACCTTGATAGAAAACCAGGCTGATAGGTGCTCAGAGAGCAAAGGAAAAAGAAATGGAAGATAAGACTGCAAAGATCACTCAAAACCATATCGTAAGGATTTTAGTGAATGAAGGAGCCCCTACACGTGGTCTTTCATTGGGAGCTCCATATCTCTCACAATGGTAAGACCACTTGTACTTTGGTGGATGATGCCAATGGTGAGCTTCCTAAATTGGCATGGAACCTATTATTTCAAACTGTGACTCTAAAAAGTAGGAACTGTAAACTCTCTGATATGTAAAAGACATATTTGAATAATCTGTGAAGTACCTGTAAAGTGAATTGAGTAAAAGCAACTGGTATTTGTGTTGGTTCAAAGGGGTACATCTGTGACATTTGCAGGGTTTTCATCTCAATCACATACGTGCTCATGATGTCAAATTTTTATAATAGTAAGAAGTCATCAGTCTGACTTCAGATCTAGAGGCAGTCTTCCTCATCTGAGTTTAAATTTCCATTTCTAATATCTAAGAAGAAAGAGCTTGTTAAGCAAATTAATATTGTGAAGAGGGTTTCCTGGAGGCATATTTAACCTACTTGCAAGGCCAACTACTTTATAATGCATGGCTTACATGCAAATGGGAAGCTACTAAATGTAAATTAGTTTGTTCATTACAACGGTCTAGTAAGGCTTTCAAACACATTATCATCAGTTAAGTCGCTGTGATAAAGTTTTAAAGCTGCATTTCTATTAAAAATCATTCATTCTTTATTTCTTTCACTCATTCACTTACTCAATGAACCTGCTCCTTGGGAAGTCTTTCCCAGCTCAGGATATAGCAACTCCATCCTTCTAAAATTGCTCAGGATAAAAAACATGGTGTCTCCTTGACTTTTCTCTCTCACACCCTACTTCAAATCCATCAGCCAATACTGCAGGCTCCAGCTTAAACACACATGTACATATGAGCACAGACACATATGTACACATATGTACACATATATGTGCATAATCATCCCACCTCTTGAATCTCAGTCATCCTTGTAAACGTATCTTTTGAAACTAATATATCAAGTTTGGAAATCAAAGAAGTGCTATCTTTCCAAGAACTCTAGGTTCAGACCATTTATTCTGTGTTCTGAGTTTTGCCATGACTTCCAAACTTGGATTTCCAGTCCTGATTCTCCCCTAATCTTCAGGCTCATATTTAGTTGTCTATAGGAATTCAGGACATCCAACTTAAATGCATTATCTTCCATATTGATATGTTCATCCTTCAAGATCCCTATTTAAACAAGTGCTGGAATCCACTTGGTCATCCAACCTACAAGCTCCTCTCTCTTCCTTACTCCCATGCCCCTATTAAGGAATCATCAGATGCTGCCCATTTGATCTCCTACATATTTCCCAAATATGTCTCTTCTCCCTTCCCTGCTTGCAAGTGCCCTAGTTTTAGGGAGCTTATTAAAGTTCTCTTCATTTCCTGGACCTTAATTTACCTCTCCCTTTGTTCAGGCAAGAGGAACAGGAGGGGAGTTGCCTCTGCAGAGATTTAGTGGGTAAAAGCTTAGCATAAACCCATCGATCACAATCCCTTGCTACTTTTCAAGACTCTCACAGCAGAAACAAACCCAACAATAAGCTGACAACTTATTTAATACACAGAAAAAATTTGAAGCAAGAGTTATAAAAATATTTTAGTGCCTTTTCTTCCCTGTTTTATATGATACATTTGGGGATTCATTGGAGGTAGTGTTTCATTCGGTGAACTTGGCAGTTTCAACTCTCAGGCACAAAGGAAATGGAAATGTCTGGAGATGTCTGAAGGGTTGTGTTTTACTTTCTCTTTTCCTTTTCTTCTTTTTCAGGAAAGCTCTGCCACGGTTGAAGATATAAAAATATAATATTTAAAACACAATTTTACAGACTTGATGACAATAAATTTAACTGTGCATCTTACATTTGCAAAGATTATCTTCTGTAATGTTTCATTATTCATTACTTGTTTAACTATTCCACATGTTCCCAAGGTAAAATAGACTTTGATGAATGTGTGCGCGTGCTCGCACGTGCGCGTGCGCACACACACACACACATATCCCTACACCCCTGAACTAGCAACAGTTATTCACATGCCTCCCAAGAGACAATGTGGGGATCCTCAAAGCTTTGGTATTTAACACATTTATCTTAAAAATCCTGCCACATTACCACCATTTAATTTCAAGTCAGTCTGCAAATAGCCATGTGCATAGTCATAGAGGGGTGAATGCTTTATGCTTTCACTTAACTTTGCCCCTTATGTATTTCTTGAGACCAGAGAAACCCAAGTTTTTCTTGTCTCTTTACAGTTGTCATAAATACAACTTGATAGTAGTTCAGAGAGATGCCTGATAAGGGATCCAGGATAAAATGGTTCTTTTTTAATCACAGGAATAGCAAAAACATGGATAATATTTTTATTTAAGCAAAACAACCTATTATAAATAGAAACTCGTAAGATAGAATAGCAAAGCAAGAGTAAACAATGAAAATCATGTAAATAATATGGTGATGACTGCTGATTGTTCCCCTAGTACAATCTGGGTTTCCCTTCTTTCTGGGTACATAGTTGAAAGCCACAAGCAATATTTCCCACTTTTGCTCATGGCTAGGTTTGCTCATGTGCTTAAGTGCTCATCAATGAAACGTGAGTAGAAAGGACATGTATAACTTGCATAAAAAGAAATCCTTACCCTGAACTGCTTTTCTTTTAGGCTCCATACATTAGGGCAGGGGCGTGTGTGCAATTAGCTGTGACCATGCAAAAGAGGCCCATGCTCTTAGGGATGGAAGAGCAACAGAATAGAAAATGGAGGCCCTAAGACTCTGTTTGAGGCTGGGAGCTGTTAGTCCTGTTTTTTGTGTAGGAGATATTCTGCAAAAATATTTTTTTGCAAAAAAAAAAATATTTTTTGCAGAATAGGCAAAAGGCAGGGTCATCTCTACAGTATAGCGGCAACCATGAAGATAGGAGGCTCTTTGGGGCTGCCCTGTGAGAAGAGTGGTTCTTTCAGGAACACAAATGTGTTTTTCCAAAGAAGGCTCATAATTTCCATTTTTTCCTTCCCATCCAAACCAATATGTATATGTTACTACTTTTTCTCTCTTATTGACCCTTTTAAAATTTATTTTCTTATTTTCACTTAGTTATCCTTTCATCCCCCTTCCTCTGAGTGTATAAACTGGGGGTGTTAAAATATAGTGACAAATCTACATCTTGCATTTTCACTAATCATATATCTGTTTCCAGATGACATCTTATAAACAGAGTATGTTCTTAATAGCTGTGCAACATCTATGAACTCTGACCCAAAACCATAAAAAAATAAATTCCACATGAATTAAAAATCTAAACTGAAAATTAAAAAACAAAACAAAATCTTCGTGTGAGAGAGGCCTTTTTCAGCAAGAGAGGAAACTCACATGTCATGGTGGAAAAGACAGGTATCTTGATAAGAAGAAAGCCCAGCAGAAAAAAATGGGCAAAAGATCTATGAGAGGCAAGTCTCAGAGACTGGTAAAGGATTAATTTATGAATATCTAAGATATGTTAACTCAGTAGTAGTCAGAAAGATGCAACTTTAAACAATGGATAGTAACTTTTGCTCTTCATGCTGATGATAATATAAAAGATGGATATTATTCATATCAGCAATGGTGTTGGTGGGAATGTGGATCATAATAACTTCTAAGGAAATATAAAAGTAGCACTGTAACACTGTTTATAACAGAAGTTAGGAAGAAAAAAAAGAGAAACATGTAATGTTCATCAATCAGGTAAAATTTGATAAAATGATGGTAATACCCTGAGTTAATTTTTTTTCTTTCAAATGACCTTCGGTCATATTCCAGCACCTCTTACTAAGTTTACCTACAAGTCAAAGAGTAGAGTCACTTGAGCAAAAGGTAGTTAAGGAAGGGGATTTGAGGCATGGCATGCTGGGAAAAGAGATGGGAAAGGAGCAGTGAAAGGAGGTGCTGGGCTTTAGTGCAAGGAGGGTTTGGACAGAGAAAGGCTTTTTTTTTTTAAATTAATTAATTTATTTATTCATGGGGGGGGGGGGCAGAGACACAGGCAGAGGGAGAATCAGGCTCCATGCAGGAAGCCTGATATGGGACTTGATCCTGGGTCTCCAGGATCAGGCCCTGGGCTGAAGGCGGCGCTGAACCACTGAGCCACCCAGGCTGCCCCTAGAAAGGCTTATATAGTAACTAAGAAACCACCCAGAGACTTCTGGAAAACAGACAACCATTTTATGGGGGAAAACTCTGAAATTATGTGAAAGGTTAAGTTCAGTCATATATTAAAGGAAATGTAACTTTATTTGGCAATCACAGGATTTGAGGTCTTGCGTTATATCTGATATGACTGAATGTATTTGCTGATTTTATGAATATTTCAATAGAGTCTCAGAGTACGAAAGGAAGTCTTGGAGTACTGGGCATAAGAGGAATCTGACAAGTGTGGACTTCGTTCAGGAAATTAATATGACCAGATTTACATGCTAGAAGTACCACTCTCCAAGAACCTAAGAAATAGGTCTAAGAAGGAAGCAGACAACTTGTACAATGGTAGGATCATACTGCGGATCTGTATGAGGGTAGGGTTGGCAGAGATAGAGTAGGGGAAGGCAGATTTGAGAAATGAAAGATGAAATCCCTAGCAAAATGGCAGACTTGGGGCTGCTTTTTAAGTCTCCTGCTTCATTGCCTAGGTAAGATGATGGCACCATTCACAAACTGAGAATTCCAGAGAAAGAGTTGGTCTTAAAGAACCATCGTATTGAAGCAGGTTAACTTTTTGCAGACGACTTTGATATGTCAGCTGCATGACTCTTAATTCATAATAATGGAAATAGAAACTTCAATATTAAATTACAGCAAATGAGTTTTCTCTCTAAAGGGCATGAATGTGACACTCTTTAGTAGGATGTGATGTTAGAATAAAGTACTGTAGTGATTATACTTCATTTGATTTCTCCAACTGTAATTGGTTTCTTTCTTTTCTCCTTTACTCAGCGCACGGATTGAAGTAATTTCTTCAAGACACAGACTAAATATAGGGAAGTATACCTACATCAAACCTTCCCCTTCTAACGCTTCTGAAAATTAGATATCTTAATGTCACCCTTAAAACATCTAAACCATGGTAACAATCTTACAGTATATTAGGACTGTGCATAGTCTTTCTAAAATATATTATCAAGAATTTGGTGTGAAAATAAAAGCATAAAAATGCTAAATATGGAGACAAGAAAATGCTTTTTTCTCTACATGTCTCCTATTACAACTGAAGTTCAAGCCCTTGAGCCCATGCTGACTATAACCTAGTGTATATACATTGATTTCTAGAAAATGTACATAGTAGAAAGAACATATACAGAAACACAAAGCATAAAAATCTGTCCCCCTTTTTTTAATACTGACAAGCCAACTCCTTATTATACCTTTACCAAGTCAAGATATATGATTGCAAACCCCAAGAGTTAGCACTGCCTACTGAAAGGTCGTGACTTATAAGAGGTCAGCATTTGGAATTTCAAGGATCTTCTTTGGCTTGCCACCATGCAATACTTCAAAGTGATTCTCAGGATGAGACTAGAGATTTTAAGGATTTAAAATTTAAGGATTTTATGGCTTATGTTTCTGTTCTTATACGTCATAGCTAGGCACCATGATGGCTAAAGAGAGTAGGTGATTAGAACTTGATTTAGTTTCCAAGTGCTTATTATGTCTATGTGATAGCTTAGTTTGGTTACAAGCACATACAGAATACAAAAATATATCTGCCATACTGTGAATTAGTTGTCTTCTGAGACACCACAGCTAAGAATAGCAATAGTACCTAATAAAAGCAATATAGTAACATTCATTGAGTGCTTACTATGTGTCATTCAATTTTTAAAATTAATTTTCACACAAACTCTGTGCAACAGATATAATGAGAAAATTGAGTTAGTTTGTGCCAGGTCATACAACATTTAAATAAAAAGCAAAAGTTTCAGTGAGTTTTATAATACAGGCATACCTCAAAGATATTGTGGGTTCGGTTCCAGACCACCGCAATAAAGTGAATATCGCAGTAAAATGAGTCAAATGAATTTTTTGGTTTCCCAGTGCATATAAAGTTATGTTTACACTATCCTGCAGTCTATTAAGTGTGCAATAGCATTATGCCTAAAGGAAAAAATAACAATGTATATGCCTTAATTAAAAAGTACTTTATTGCTAAAAAAAATGCTAACCATCACTTGAGCTTTTAGTGAGTCATAATCTTTTTGCTGACTGATGAGGGTGGTGGCTGCTGAAGGTGACTGTGCCAATTTCTTAAAATAAGGCAAAAAATTAAGTCTGCAGTATCGACTGACTCTCCCTTTTACAAATGATTTCTCTGGAGCATGTGATGCTGTTTGATAAAATTTTACCCACGATGGAACTGTCTCGAGTACTTGAGTCAATGCTCTCAAGCGGTGCCACCCCTTCAGTTTTATCCACTAAGCTCATGCAATATTCTAAATACTTTGTTCCCATTTCAACAATCTCCAGAGCATCTTCATCAGGAGTAGATGCCATCTCAGGCAACTACTTTCTTTGCTCATCCATAAGAAGCAACTCCTCATCCATTCAGGTTTAATCATGAGATTGCCACAATTCAGTTATATCTTCAGGTTCCACTTCTAATTTTAGTTCTTTTGCTATGCCCACCATATCTGCAGTTACTTCCTCTATTGAACTCTTGAACTCCTCAAAGTCATCTCTGAGGGTTGCAATCAACTTTTTCCAAACTTCTATTACTGTTGACATTTTGACTTTTTCCCACAAGTCACAAGTGTTCTGAATGGTATTTAGAATGGTGAATCCTCTCCAGAAAGTTTTTAGTGTACATTGCTCGGACCCATCAGAGGGATCACCATCTATGGCATCTATGAAAACACACCTATGAAATGTGTTTCCTAAATAATAAGACTTAAAAGTCAAAATGACTCCTTGATCCAGAGGCTGCAAAATGCATGTTGGGTTAGCAGTAATGAAAACAACACTAATCCCATTGCCCATCCCATCAGAGCTCTTGGGTGGCCAGATGCATTATCAATGAGCAGGAATATTGTGAAGGAATTTTTTTTTCTTAAACAGATCTCAACGGTGGGCCTAAAATATTCAGTAAACCATACTGTAAACAGATGTGCTGTCATCCAATCTTGTTATTCCATTCACAGAGCACAGGCAAAACAGAGTTAGCATAATTCTTTTTTTTTTTTTTTAAGATTTTACTTATTTATTCATGAGAGAGAGAGGGAGAGAGGCAGAGACACAGGCAGAGGGAGAGGGAGAAGCAGGCTCCATGCAGGGAGCCCGACGTGGGACTTGGATCACGCCCTGGGCTGAAGACGACGCTAAACTGCTGAGCCACTGGGGCTGCCCCAGAGTTGGCATAATTCTTAATGGCCCCAGGATTTTCCTAATGGTCAGTGAACACTGGGAACTACTAAACATCACCAGCTGCAATAGCTCCTAATAAGAGAGTCAGCCTGTCCTCTGAAGCTTGGAAGCCAGGCATTGATTTCTCTTCTCTAGCTATGAAAGCCCTAGAAGGCATCTTCTTCCAACAGGGCTCTTTCATCTATACCAGTTTGTTTAGGGCAGCCACCTTCATTAACTCTCCTAGCTAGATCTTCTAGAAAACTTGTTCCAACTTCTACATCAGCACTTGCTGCTTCACCTTGCACCTTCACGACCAAGAGATGGGCTTCTTTCCTTAAACCTCATATGCAAATCTCTGCCACCTTCAAATTTTTCTTCTGCAGCTTCCTCACAGCTTCTCAGCCTTCAAGAATTGAAGAGAGTTATGGCCTTACTTCAGGTTAGGCTTGGGCCTGAGGGAATGCTGGGGCTGGTTTCATGTCCTCTCCAGACCACTAGAACTTTCTCCATATCAGCTGTGTCACTTTATTATTATTATTTGTGTTCACTGGAATAGTACTTTTAATATCCTTCAAAAACTTTTCCTTTGCATCCACAACGTGGCTAACACATCAAGAAACCTAGCTTCCAGCCTATTTCAGAGGCTTTCAACAAGTCTTCCAATATACATAATAGAAATCTATTTGGCAAATAAAAAAACTTTGAGAAAAAGGTAAGAAATCTATATACACTGTCCTTAATCACTTTTAGCTTTTAAAGTGAGAGATGTGTGACTCTTCCTTTTACTTGAACACTTAAAAAGATCACTGTGAGATTGCTAATTAGCCTAATTTCAATACTGTTGTGTCTCAGGAAATAGATGAAAGACCATTTGAAAGGACCAGACATGAAAGACCGGTAGTCAATGGAGCAGTGAGAACACATACATTAAGTTCGTCATCTCACAGGAGCACAGTCCATGGAGCCCCCAAAACAATTTAAATAATAAAATCAAAGATCACAACACAGATCGCCGTAAAAAATAATGAAGAAAATGTTTGAAGTATTGTGAGAACTACCAATATGTGACACTGAGGCACGAATGGAGCAAATGCTGTTGGAAAAACGGTACCGATAGGCTTCCTCGATGCAGGGTTGCCACAGACTTTCCATTTGTAAAAAATGACAGAGTGCAATAAAATGAAGGGCAATAAAATGAGGTATGCTTGCACAGGGAAAGCACAAATGCACAGATGTTGCAGAAGAAGACAGGTTAAGAGCTATATATAAGGAAGCAATTCAAAGCCTGATTATTATCATTGGCTTTTAAAAACTGAGATGATAATGCTGATGACAGCTAACCTGTATTGCACACTTATTATGTTTCAGGCACTATTTTACATTTTTAAAATTCAGTAACTCACTGGATTCTCAAAATGATTTTACGATTTAAGCCGTATTAGTGCCCTATCCTACAGAAAAGAGAATTGAAAGAGAGGTTAAAGTACAAACCCAAGATCACACAGTAAATGGCTTAGCTACAACTGAATGATGGAAGCAAAGCCTATCAAGAACAGAATGGCCTTTAAACTAGTGGTTCACAACCTTACTACACATTAGATTCACCTGGGGAACTTTAAAAACTAGGATGATGAGCTCCATATTTGACCAATTAAAATCAGAGTATCTGGTAAGACCCAGGGCTCAGCACATTACAAAAGCTCCCTTGGTAATTCTAATGGAGGTAGGGCTGAGGCCCTCTACATTACACAAAGGCAAGACTGGTATTTTTATTCTCAAGAAATAACATTTGGGCTCAAGGTCAATGACAGGAGGTAGATTGAAAAAAAAAAAACACAACACAGTAAATAATAGAACTGTACCACTGTTGCCTTTGCTGTGGTAGAAAATTTATTAGCATTGATTGTAAGCAAGAAAATTATAGATAACTTAAAACAAAGAGTCCCAGAGTGGATGTAGGATCTCAGGTTTATTTAATGAATGTCAAAGCCAACTTTCTTATCAGTTTTAATTGGATAGTAAATTCACCCTGTTGTTTCCGGGAACAGTTCAGGAAGATCATGTTAAGGGAGGCTTTGCAGGATCTTTTGTTAATTGAGCTCAAGCAGATGGTGAATTTCTAAAATGTTCATTTCTTTCTGTGGGTTCCATTTTTCATGCCAGGTTATTTTTTTGTTGTTGTTGTTAACTTTTTAATTTTCATTCCAGTACAGTTAACAGTGCTATATATAAGTTTCAGGTGTACAAGACAGTGATTCAACGACTTTACACCGTGCCACTTTATTTTTGATAGATATAGGGGGCAATATTTTCAAGGCATACGAAACATTACTCTGAATTCAAATAAGTACACACCACTATTTTCCCACTGTTTTATGAATAGGGTTTCAAACAACAAATGAAGTCCTCAAGAGAAGTCTAGGATGTCAAACTGTTTGTAGCATGATGGAAACTATTTGTGACCATAATTAAAAAACTATGTGCTCTTTCTTTGGCAAAAAAAAAAAAAAAAAAAAAAAAAAAAAAAACACTATGAGAAAAAGGTAAGATAGATGAAGGATAATGGTTAGCAAGCCTTATCTGTTGGGGAAAATGTGGTCAATACTAACCCCGTTAAGACATTTTCTCAAAGTCGTAATTTAAGAAAATGTAACCACATTCCCTGATCCCCACCGTCTTATTTTAGTTTTCTTCAATCAGTGGAACTCCCTGGACAACAAACAGCAAATCTAAACTGTGGAGGAGGCTAAAAGTGGGTGCTCTTTTCCAGGGATAGGGATTTGTTTCAATGATCCCACGAAAGTAAAAACATCACAGCCAAACCCCACAGAGGAGGTGCAGTTGGCGCTCTGGCCCTTGCTTCTGACCCCAACAGACTCCCCACCAGGCTGGCCACAGTAAAGGCAGAAAGAGTCTGGAAAAAGTCTCCCGGGAAAGCACACATTCTAGTTTAGCTGATTAGTTATTCTCATCTTTAAAATTATTTCTTGACCACAGTCAGGTTTCTTAAAGTGTAGGCTACTTTTCTTTTACAGACTCTGGCTTTTCTCTCTCAATGGCTGATGTGAACTCACTGGTCCCCAGGGCCGTGCCTTGTCCTGTCAGGTCCCTGGGGCGCTTTCCCTCTCAGGACAGGTGCCTCACCTGTGATTTTTGTCATTTCCTTCCCACTGGTGTTCTCCTCCCGTTGTGGTGGGAGGATGTTTGACAAACATCAAAACAGTCACCCAGAGTCAGAAGCACAGGGAACTAAATTACAAAATGCAGGGGTTCTTTTCCCTCATAAACTTGACTAATGGGGAGGAACACTTCTTGGCTCCTTAGTCACATCCTAAATTTTCTCACGTACTCTTATTTCCAGTATTGCAATATTTCTGTCCTTTTTTAAAAAAAAAAAATTATTTATTGTTCATGAGAGACAGAGATAGAGGCAGAGACACAGGCAGAGGGAGAAGCCCGATGTGGCACTTGATCCCAGGACTCCGGGATCACAACCTGAGCCAAAGGCAGACACTCAACTACTGAGCCACCCAGGTGCCCCACTTCTGTCATTTTTTTAAAAAGAAATCTTTTATAGGGTAAATTGCCTCTTGAGAGGGAGGTATATGCCCTTTTAGGGGTCATTTTTTTGAAAACCATGGAAAATTTTTCAGTCAAGTCTGAACGGATTCAGAAAATGCACTTTATTATCTAGTTTGTGTCTTTCGGAGTACTCTGAGGCCTGCAAAGAAGCCAAGCAGAGAAGTTTAGAGTTATACTGCTTTCTTGATAATACATAGCAAATGCATCTTATTTAGAATGTAGAGCTGAGTAGCAGCTGTCCCAAAGGTTTATTTTATAGGCTTATTCTTTTTTTTTTTTTTTTAAATTTTTTTTTTATTTATTTATGATAGTCACAGAGAGAGAAAGGGAGAGAGGCAGAGACATAGGCAGAGGGAGAGGCAGGCTCCATGCACCGGGAGCCTGATGTGGGATTCGATCCCGGGTCTCCAGGATCGCGCCCTGGGCCAAAGGCAGGAGCCAAACCGCTGTGCCACCCAGGGATCCCCTTATAGGCTTATTCTATTAGATTTGTTGTCACTTCTACGTATGAACACTTGGTAAGACACCCAGCCAGCTACCTAGTGACTCCGAATTTCATGAGAATATGAACTCATTTAAAAATAGAGCTCCCAGGGACACCTGGGTGGCTCGGCAGTTGAGCACCTGCCTGTGACTCAGGTCATGATCCCGGGGTCCTGAGATCGAGTCCCATATCAGGCTCCCCATGGGGAGCCTGCTTCTCCCTCTGCCTGTGTCTCTGCCTCTCTCTGTGTCTCTCATGAATAAATAAATAAAATCTTAAAAAAAAAAGAATAGAGCTCCCAGGTCACTGTGATCACTGTCTCCGATCCTCCAGTAGAGAGACCGAAAGAACCAAGAGATCCAGGGGGATGCACGTCAGGGATAAGGAGAGAAGATTTCAAGTTTCCACATTCATTGAGAGTTCACAATCAACATCATCTTTGAAAATCTCATAAAAATCACTCAAATGGCTCTTCAGCTACCGCGCAGCCTCTCAACGTGTTCTTGGCATTCAGCCTGTGTTTTGGTTTTAGTTCCAGCATTGTAAAAGATCAACGTGTTTTGTGCGGCGCAGCTCCTGCTGTGGTTGGCCTGCATGTAGAAGCCAGGTTTTACCGGGGGAGAGGAGGACGTACGCAACATGTTTAGAACAGGAGCCCCCCATGAAGTCCTGCGAGATGCCCACAACGGGGAAGGACAGGAGCCCCCTGTGAATTCCTTCACACTAGTGACCGAGCACCTGCTGTGTCCCAGGCACCACTTTAGGTCCTAGGGAAAGCATGGCACAGAGAAGAGCATCCCTGCCAGCCTGGGGCTCACGTCCTGGAGGGTGGAGGCAGCTGATGCAAATATATCGGAGGGAATACACAGACCGTAGATGATGATATGTGCCAAGGGGAAAAAGCAGAGCAGGATGAAAGGGAGGGCCTGTGAGGGCTACAGGGCTGTTTCATATTGGGCAGGAAGGGAAGTCTTACTGATAGAAAGCACTATGGGAGAAGGCATTTAAGATAACACCTGAACAGGCCAGGCCACCATCTGCAGGAAAGCAGGAGCGCGGCAGGAAAGAGTGAATATCAACGTCCTGAGGAAGGAGTGTGCGTAAGCCTGAGATGGGCAATGCCAATCTGCCCACTGTCTACATAGCCTGGCAGGTGGAAGTGACTTCTGTATTTAAAATTATTCTATGTTAAGAATACAGAGATGTATTCCTGTAATGCAAATAATTTAGCACTTCCTATGGACCGTGCAGCATTCTAAGTGCTTCTTTTAAAAAAAGACCTTATTTATTCATGAGGGACACAGAGACACAGGCGGAGGGGGAAACAGGCTCCCCATGGGGAGCCTGACGTGGGATTCAATCCCAAGACCCTGGGATCATGACCTGAGCCAAAGGCAGGTGCTCAACCACTAGCCACCCAGGCGTCACTCTATTTGCTCTATATGTATTGTTAAGTTCCATAAAAAACCCTCTGAGGTGTTTATTGCTAACTCTGTTTACAGATGAGCATATGCAGGTTAGAGATGTAAGCAACATACCCAAGATCCTAGAGCCAGAGGAGGGAAAGCCTGGGTTAGTGTGCTCACCATTTGATCCCGGAGCGCAAACTGCCAAAGGTCTACTGCCTACCAGGGCGTGTGAATAAAACATGATTCCACAGGAGTTCCCTGCAGAGAATGCTCTTCTGAAAGCAGTGAAGTATACAACTTCTTTTTTTAACTGCTGTCATATCATGAGAATACAGTTGATGTCCAAACACTCACTAAATTTTGATGTTATCAATATACATGAAATACATATTCATTATTAAGATTTATACTTTTTTAAAAAAGATCTTATTTATTTATTCATGAAAGACACACACACACACACAGATAGAGAGAGGCAGAGACACAGGCAGAGGCAGAAGCAGGCTCCACACATGGAGCACGACGTGGGACTCAATCCCAGGACCCCGGGATCACGCCCTGGGCCAAAGTCGGTGCTAAACCGCTGAGCCACCCGGGCTGTCCAAGATTTATACTTTTGAAATGCAACATTGAAAGGCTAAACTACTGCTATTGCTAACAACACATTAAAATTTCTAAAAATTGATGTATGTTTGTAAAGCCCTGTCTACACCATATCAAAGATCATTTATCATGCACTGTTATTTTATCAAAAGTTTTAATTCAACACAGGCCTTCAATATTTGCAATAATGAATTGTCCTTTGATTGTCAAACTTCAGGGATGGTATGAATCGTAGTGTTCCGTCAGTATTCCTGCCTTTACCAAAGAACCCTGACTTGTTCTGAGGCTCCTGCCAATGCCCATCTGCCAGAACTTTGGTTATTCCCAGGGCTTAGCATGTTCTAATAGGCACATGTAGTGCTAAAGCATGCACGTGTTTGAACAGGTAATAAACTTCCATTAAAACAGAGCTGAAAATTCAAACCAAATTTTAAAAAGAACTGAGTCATAAAATACCTTCCTGCAGTATTCCTACCAAATAAACATCTTCACCATATCCAGTAACTTCAATTTAGATATATGAGACAAGTGCTAAAATTAGTTAAATTAATAGTAAAGACCAAAAGATCAATTCTGAATCACTTAATAAAAGCTTTTTGCTGTAATACTCTATTGATACAACTTCATCAAATAGTTTAAAAACCTACAATCAATTTAGCATATTTCTAAGGGAGTTATTTTTTTTCTTTTCAAGGTATATATATATATATTTTTTAAAAAGAATGGATATTGGGTTCCCTGGGGGGCTCAGCGGTTTAGCGCTGCCTTCAGCACAGGGTGTGGTCCTGGAGTCCCGGGATCGAGTCCCACGTCGGGCTCCCTGCATGGAGCCTGCTTCTCCCTCTGTCTGTGTCTCTGTCTCTCTCTCTCTCTGTGTCTCTCATGAATAAATAAATAAAATCTTAAAAAAAAAAGAAAGCATATTGCTTTTTTTATATGTAGGGAAATTTTAGATTCTGATGTATTTGAACATTTTTTTTACAGGACATGAAATCACAATAACCTTAATATATGAACTTTTTCTTAAATATATCTCCAGATCATAATAAACATATATAGTAGAAATAAAATAAATCTGATATGATGTACCCATGTCTTTCTACCACAACTCTTACTTTAAAAACCAATTCGGTAATAGCAAAACTTCCCAAAGAAACTGCCAAGAAAGTAAGAACCTATTGTCCAAAGCGGCTTTCCAAATCTTAAAACAACATTTCCCTAAATCCTGCTTTCTCCAATTTTTCTAAGGACTTACTAAAGAAAAGGAAATAAATTTCTTTTTATGAGAAAATGAGCAGCATATTCTCTGTGATCGTATGAAACAAAGGTAAAGTAATCAATACATTTCAAGCAATACAAAATAGTAATTTGCTACGTTTCTAGAAGTCCCTAAACAGGCTTTCAACACACAAAATGACAAGGTGATTGAGTTCATGGGTTTTTAGGCATCGTTGGATAAGCTGTAGAAGATGCAAACTTTCAAGCCTCGTAACCTAGATAAATCACTCATGAAAAAAACTAAGGAAGAATTAAATGCTAATCCTACATCTGCTACATCTCTAAGAGGGCAGGGATCACAATGTCTTTGTTTCTCATCATAGCCCTGGAGCCTATTTTAGAAACAGACAAATAGGTCTGCTTCTCTACATTTAAAGTCTATACCATTTCACTTCTCCAAGGTTTCTCCAACTGGGATCTATAGGCCATATGAAGAGGGGTGGATAGAAGCATACGTTCGAGGGTCTACGACTGAACTTTAAGAATTTGTCAATTTTGCTAAACAGCACTTTTCAAAATGATTAATACACAAACATTCTAGGTGATTGGAATTACCACATTTTAAATAACTATCCTTTGATTTCAATGTCTTATGTTTTATTGGTGGGCATTATTGAATTTTTGGTAGGCAATCTTATAAAAGAAGCAGAAAAGCTAAGAACACAGGTTCTGAAACCAGACTGCCTGGCTTTGTATTTTGGCTCCAACACTAGCTGTGACATCCTGGACACGTTAGCCTGTCGCAGTGTCCCCATCTGTAAAAATGTAGTAGAACTTAACTTTGAATGTTTCACAAGTATACATGTCGTTAGGCTGACATTTTCTAATAGAAAAAAAAAAAGACTATTTTCTGGTGTCCAAGTTAGACAAAATTTTCAAATCATTAATAGACATAATACCTAGCAATATGGACCTAGAAGAGTTATCAACTTTAAAACCTCTCAATATTATTATTCTCACTTAGGTAAATGCTCTTTTTTTTTCCTTTTAACATCATTAGGTGTATGTGAAAAAGGTACCTAAATTCCAAACATGGAAACCCAGTTTATACACACAAATGTAAATAATAGGTTTAAAGCAATGATATGATGTATAGTGAGTGCTTAAGGGTATAATGCATCATCTGCTTTCCATAAAAGTTCCCTAAGAGTAGCAAATGTTTGGGAGTTACTGTGTCAATCAGCATATTGTAAAATAAAATGTTAATGTCATATTATTTAACGAAGAGAAAACTCAGCATATGCACATGTCTCCAGTAAAGATTTCCAATACTAATTAAAGTGCATAATTCTTCGGTAGCAAAATAATTCCATCCTCAAGACCTGAGGAATCTACTGCTCTCAATACAAGCCTGATAATGCTGTATCAAAAATGAGATATTAAAGTGGAGACAAGTAACTGAATATAGGTGAGAAGTTATAAATTCTTAATAGGAATATTTCTCCATAAAAATTAAATTAAAATAGATGTCCATGTATTTTGAATTTAAGTAGAGTAGACCTACCTTTAAGTAGGTCTATCGAAATACATTTTAAAAATCCCTTATCTTTTATTAGTGTCATACTGATATTTTTCTGAATAGTTTTTTTTGTAATGTCTGGTATTTTAATAATGCATCTAATCATGGATGAAGAAGTATCAACCCATATTATGGGTTTATTTATTATTGCAGGTCTGATTTGCTGATAGTTTGATAGCACAGTTGTGTTGCAAAAGAAAGCACAGCCAATGAAATAAGAAGAAACCTATGATTAGGGGCACTGGGTGGTACAGTCGGTTAAGCAGCCAACCCTTGGTTTGGGCTCAGGTCGTGATCTCAAGGTCCTGAGTTCTAGTTCCATGTCTGGCTCTGTGCTGAGCATAGAGTTTGCTTGAGATTCTCTCACTGCCCTTTCCCCTGCTTGTGCTGTCTCTCTCTCTCTCTCAATGAACAAATTTCAAAAATCTTTAAAATAAAATCTGTGATTACAAAAACTTAACAGACAGTATAACCCTTTGGGAAAAGATAGTTGAATCTTGTTAAGAGAAAACAATCATTGGTTCCTGGAATTAAGGTGGAAAATGCACTATATTTTTAAGCGAAAGAATTTGTCACACAGAAAAGTAAATTATAACATATGTTGAGGGTTTTTAGGTGTTTCCCTTAGTGGGTTTTATTAGCATTATTATATAAACAACCAATGAAAATTAAACCACAATTAAGAAATAACTGGTGTAAGAATAGATTCCATGAAGAAGATTCAGCTGTCTCTTCTTTGATGAAATATGAAGTAGTTAAGGACAGAGTACCTTAGATCGAGCAATAAGAAAAAAAAAGTGATGGACAAAGCTAGTAATAACCTTTAACATCCATTCTTGAACTTGTTGAGATCTGTCAAACCACTCTTTCAAAAACACAGCAGATTATTGCTGCATATCATTTAAGCACTTAATTTTTTTTTTTAGTCATGGATTGTTAGAAGTAGCTTATATAGATATTTGGTGAATCATTCTAACAAATTTTTTCAAGTTTGCTGATCTTTAAAATTCAACATTCCTAAACCGAGCAAGTTACTTTTCAGGTGAAACCAATTTAATCCTCGTGTGACCATTTCAAACTATCTCATCACAGATCTCTCATGACACCACACTTGCCCTCACTAACTTGCCATTCACTCTTCAAAAAGAAAACGTGTATACATTGTAGAGCTGCATTTCTGGGTGTTATTTCAGAGGAAATCCTTTAAGAAAGTGAAAACAAAAAAGTAGAGATGAAAACCAGGGATGAACAATGATAGACTTGGTCTCCCATTCTTAAGAAATTCAGTTCTCTACAGTTTTAAGTTTTGATGTAACCATAATGTGGGTGCAGGATTGTTTTTAAAACTCTGGAGTATCACAGTAGCCATTTGTTGGCACTGGATAGTCAAGGAAATAACCATTGATTGTAAGACCAAAACTGAAAAACTGTGTAGCATCCACATTCCCCCCTCTTAAAGACGTCACTCCTCTCATACTATTCTACTGCTTATTGGCAAAGACTATGTTACAGCCATATATTTAAAGAAATTCTTCTCAAGTGATAAAGAGGAACTCTTGATTCTGATACTACCCAGTGATAGGAAACTTAGCATTTTTAACAACTTGGTCGGGGAGAATGATGTCATCCCAGATGAAAACATCACTCCCTGACCAAAAAGAGACAGGATCCTCCAAGCCCTCTTTTTGACTAAGGCCTCATCCTTGGGCCTTGTCTGTGGCCTGCCGAGCCCAGCTAGAGCAAAAATCCTAAGTTCATTCAGTGAGACTCCTTACCTTTGGTATCTGATCAAGTTCTTCATCCTTCCTGCTTGTTGGCTATAACCCCCTCCTGTTTTTATTGTTTTTGAGGTAAAACGCCATCTCTCCCCAAATTGTGACTAATCACAATAATCCTGAATAATGCCTTGCTTACCTTTTAAAAAAGTGTTAATAATTGTTTTTCTTTAACAAGGACATAGGACTTTGATAAGTTAATCTACCCATTCACTAATTTTTCAGGATCTGCCAAACTTGTACTTGTCTTTAGGGTAAAGGATACTATAATTTTATCTGCAGATATAAGTGAGAGTTCTGATAGGTATCAAGGAGCTAGAACTAGAGGAAAAATAAGGAAACAAACAAACAAAAAAAAGGAGGTGAGGAAAATCAGAAGAGGGAGGGAATAAAGATTCATAGACAAGTATAGCTTTTGGTTAATGTTTCAGTATACATTTAGAAAAACATAACCCCATGAGATCAGCCAAGGATCAGAAACCTAGATGCCTAAAAGGATAACAGAAATGGAGGAAACCAGCTGTCAAAATAACTGAAGGGGATTATAAAGAATGTGATGGCTGGGGTGGGGGAAGGGCACATCCTTCCAATGGTGGCACCTCCCAGTCCACCTAGCTGATACTCCCAGGTAGGAATGTGGGCCAGTGTGGTTAGATTAGCTGAGTTTTCCCCAAAAAAAAACCCCAGGAATCCAGTTACTCTGGAGAAGGAACTAGATGCAATTTTAGTGTGTGGTCCCACAATTCAAACAATTATAGTTATAAATCCATGCAAAGGATACCCCCATGAAGAAATGTGAGTAAAAATAAACATGCTTGGAATCAGAGAACATAATTAAGTGGAATTGCCCAGAGGTTTTGATGTTCCTCAACCCAAAGTACTCAAGCTGATTTTCTTTATAGCCAAGAGCCACTTATGTTCCTGTCTGTGCCTCACACCTCCTCCCCACCCCATCCTTTTCTGGTTGTGATTCTGCAACGCACACACAGTGCACATACATACATTCAAAAAATACTATTTGAGGATGATTGCATGTGGATTGTGATGAATAACAATGCCCCGAGTATGGAAAAACTGTAAATACGGCTTCGTTTAGCCCAACTGTATGATCCCAGGCTAGGCAAAAACTGTCACCACAGCAACCGTTAGTAAACAACTGGATTCTACTAATCATCTTTGTCTTCTAAGCATGAAGACTTATACAAGATAATAAACAGAAAAAAAAATAGCAAGCACTTCAAAAATACTTTTTTTTTTCTGGTTTATCTAACATTTCCAAAATAGAAGTACAACACAAAACAAACTCAACTGTGCAACTTGTTAGATGAACAGTGCTGCACATCTAAGTGATTTGGGAAAAATCACAGTGGAAAGTGGTCTGAAGACAGGTCCAGGTGGGATAGGACTAAAGGTGGGATAAGTCCCCCCTGGACCTGGTGGGATAGGACTAAAACTGATCCTGGCGTAACAAGCTATCAGGGAAGTGAGCATCTATCTTGCAGAAATTAGACAAGAATTAGATACCTTCTTTCTCCTGATGTGTGCATATATATACATATTAATGTGATGAAGCCTGTTTAGGAACTAAAGTAGAATAAGTGTTTGTTGACTTAATTGTGTGCCTGTGAATAAACAACAGTCTCATTTCAATCATATTTCTGGGCCCATTTTATAAAACCAGGTAAAGTGTGAGGGAAAACGAATGGCAATTTCTCTCTTGATTGAAACCAGTTTATTCTGGGTTTGTCAACTTCCCTCGTTGCATTTTCTAACTGTAAACTATAAAGACGTATTTGAAACTGAAATAAGTAGTGAGAGTGGGAAATACATGTGCGATATTAAAGCGCGTTTTACTCATGAAGTCAATGTGGTGATTCTGGGATCCGTATATTATTAACGTCAGAAAGTCAAGAGACACATGGTATATAATTTTCCCACATCACAGAAGCCTGTGGAAACTTTCGGAAGAGGCCATGTGGTTCCTCCTCCATTTACAAGCAGAAATGTGGTTTAATTGCTTCCCAGACAAATTATTATTAACCCTTCCTTTTCCTCCCCCAACAAAATGACAAGCTCAGTAACCCCCACCCCCCAAAAAAGAAATTCTCTTATATCGTCAAATCTGAATCTGTCCTGTTTAACTTAATTTCAAGGTCCCTTGTTCTAATTAGGATGGAACAATAACTTTCCCATCAGTAAACAACTATATTCAAAATATTTTCTATCCCTTCCAACAGTACAGCCCAAATTATTCTTTTTAAGATTTTATTTATTCATGAGAGACAGAGAGAGTCAGAGACATAGGCAGAGGGAGCCTGATATAGGACTTGATCCCAGATTGCTGGGATCACGACCTAAACCGAAGGCGGATGCTCAACCACTGAGCCACCCAGGTGCCCCCCAGATAATTCATTCTCAACTGCTCCCTCATCGCCCAATCCCAGATTTAGTGGTTATTTCTACTGAGCAGTCATCTCCTCTCATCGTCCCTCTTGTCCCACACTTAGGATAAAAAGGGCAGTCCAAATTGAAAGTGATACATTGCAGAATATGTTGACTATCCATAGCGCAGCTGCAACTCTTATATAGGAGGCTGATTTCTTTGAATCCCATATTTCTTATTTTATCTGTGACCTAACATCATTGCCAAAGAGCCCAAATAGAGAACACGGACTTTGATTTTATAATAACACTTTGAAGTAATTTACGCTTTAAGTGCCTAGGAAAGTTATAATGTGTATATGACATTTTTTACTGGATAATCTGATCCTTGGAGCAGATTCCCCTTTAATTCATATATGATAATTGTCATGATAGAACATTTATAAAATACTATACATCGTAGAGATCTCAATCTCTAATATCACGTCTAGCATAAAAGTCAGAGAAGATGAATCAAAATGACAATAATCTGGGATCCCTGGGTGGCTCAGCGGTTTGGTGCCTGCCTTTGGCCCGGGGTGCGATCCTGGGGTCCCGGGATCAAGTCCCACGTCGGGCTCCAGGCATGGAGCCTGCTTCTCCCTCCTCCTGTGTCTCTGCCTCTCTCTCTCTCTCTATCTCTATCATAAATAAATAAATAAATCTAGAAAAAAAATCTAAAAAAAAATGAGAATAATCTATCGGTGACTTTGGAACTTCATTTAGAACTATTGCAAAAGGGGGAGCCCAGGTGGCTCAGTCGGTTAGGCATCCAACTCTTGATGTCAGCTCGTTTTTTTTTTTTTTAAATATTATTTAAATTAATTAGAATATAGCATATGATTAGTTTCAGACATAGAGTTCAGTTATTCATCTCAGCTCAGGTCTTCATTTCAGGGTTGTGAGTTCGAGCCCCGTGGTGGAGCCTACTTAAAAAAATATAAATAAAAAAAATAAAATGATCACAAAATGACAAACGGTGTAATAACATATCTCACAACACTGTACTTCTATTGGCATTTATCACATATAGATAGGCCAGACCTAAATCAATTATGACCTACTGTGCACCTCAGCACATCAGCTGTCCACAGGTCTCTGACTTCAAACTCTCTCCTTCTTCCCATAGCACCAGCAGATAAGCAAATAACCTGGGAGAGAAGTAATTTGCTACCTCAGCTTCTGCTCCCTATATTTCTAATGTTTGTTTTTTCCTCACCTTTTTTTCTTCAGTCTATTTTCTGTTCTTCAGTCCTTGGGGAGAAAATGATCTTTGAAGATTTTCAGTATTTCTTTGCTCTTTCCTCTATGAGGACATAACCTCATATTTAGACACATGCATGTTTCTTAACACCTACCTTTAATATTTAATAAACATATGCTTAATATTTCTTTGCAGTTTCCCTGTCTATTTCATTCACCTCCAAACTTAACTTACAGAATAATTTTACACTCTCTGTTCCCACTTCTCCACCTCCTTAACACAGTACAACTTGTGCCCACATCAACTGCACAAAGGTGTACCAGGTAGCCGAGGACAGCTGATTCTCTGAAGTCACTGGACAGTCTCAGTCTGTTTTCCTTTACCTTTAGCAGCAGTGGAAATTGCTCATTAACACGGACTTCATTGTCTCATATCCTACATTCCACATGTAGAGTTTCCCAGTTTTTTTTTTTTTAAGGTTTTATTTATTTATTCATGAGAGACAGAGAGAGAGAGAGAGAGAGGCAGAGATGCAGGCAGAGGGAGGAGCAGGCTCCATGCAGGGAGTCTGATGTGGGACTTGATCCCAGGACCCCAGCATCATGACCTGAACTGAAGGCAGCACTCAACTGCTGAACCACCGGGGCTGCCCATTTCCCAGGGTTTGAAATGGTCTCCCTTCTCTACATCTCTCCCCAGTGATATCTCTCTCTTTTTTTTTTTTTTTTAAGATTTTATTTATTTATTCATGAGAGACACAGAGAGAGAGAGAAAGGCAGAGACACAGGCAGAGGGAGAAGCAGGCCCCTTGCAGGGAATCTGATGCAGGACTCGATCCCAGGACCCTGGGATCACAGCTTAAACCAAAGGCAGGTGCTCAACCACTGAGTCACCCAGGTGCCCCTCCCCTCAGTGATCTTAATCACTGCTTTGGCATGATCTCCTTTCTGCAAATAACGCCACATCTCTATTCCTAGCTATGGCCTTTCCCTCTGACTGCCTCCTTGATAGGAATGTCCCCTGGACAATGATGATATCCTCTCATTTAGAAACAGTTTGGTACAAACTTAACATTTTTTTTTTTTCTTGAAATAAACATGTTCTTCTGACTGGGGTCCTTGTTTTTCCTTTTTCCAAGTTTCCTATATACCAAATTTTGGAACATTCATCAGGCCAACTGATTTTCCTATTCACATCCCATCAAATAATCCACTTATTTTCCCTGCATATTCTTTTCAACTCCACTGTGTTTCTGTACTTTCACATTATACCTTCTGCTTAAACTATTACGGTATCTTTTTATTTGGTTTTCTCAAGATGGCTTCTTGCAACTCTACTTTCCCCAACGCAACCCACATTCCTCATTACATCTTATAAATGGCCATCCTAAATTATCACTTTCATTATGTCATCCTGTTCAACGTAGGAATGCAAACTCCT
Source organism: Canis lupus dingo (assembly GCF_003254725.2). Taxonomy (NCBI): domain Eukaryota; kingdom Metazoa; phylum Chordata; class Mammalia; order Carnivora; family Canidae; genus Canis; species Canis lupus. The sequence goes on along the minus strand of NC_064257.1, from coordinate 25,002,767 downwards.
AATTCTTGGGAGGTATGCAATACCTTTCATCTGGTTTTATCTTCATTTCCAGTTCTATCTTCCCCTGCTTGTCTTCTCTGCCCCTAGCCCCAGGGCAATATAAACTCTTGTTTACTGTTTCTTGAGCCTATGTTCATGTTTTCTCAGCACCATGTCCTTATTCACACATATGCCTCTACCTGCCTCTTCCCCAAATTCTCTCTTCTCTCCTTCTCTTGCTAAAATCTTCACCTATAAACATTCTATCATCTCGTGATTATCTAACTTTCCCACTCCGACACAATGCTTTCTAGGACCAACCTGTTGAAGGTAATTTTTCTCTCCTGCACACTTTTCTAGCACTACCTTCCATCACTCACAAAGTACTCATAACATAGTATTTCCTGGCCTGAATTGTGAGAATTTGGATCCACGCGTTCTCTCCTCCATTCCCTCCCTGCATTTAGATAGTACATTTCCCAAGGTCAGGGTTAATTTTTCATAACTTTGAAATCCCTCTGCACTTGGCATAGAGTCTTACACAAAACTGGAACCTGATACAAAATAAATTAAATGAAATCAGGCTAAAAACAACTACATCCGGAAAAATACAAGATATATAGACCTAATCATTAGTAATTACCCTTTCTAACTTCTGGAGTTCACTAAAAGCCAAGTACAGTGGGTGACTTTGTACTATGCAAATTACCCATTCTTCCCATTAGAAAAAAAATTAAAAATCTATAAGTTAATGTAGAATTTGGCTTAATTCCCACAGGAGGAACAAAATTGTTTCATTTAAATGTTCCCTCTAGTCCTCAAGAGTCAGCACTTTTCGATGTTCATAAGTGAGAGGGAAGACAGTGTTATCTTTTTAAAGTAACCTTCACAGAGAGATCAATCTTATTTACACAAATGAAAAATGAAAGTGGAAAAACTTAAAATGGCAATTTTGGTCAAGAGTTTTCCCATTATAAAAAAATGTTTTACTGTACTATGAGGAGTAAGTCTAGGGTTTTCCCGTCTACCCCCCAGAAAGTCAAATAAATAGGATTAAAAATTTAATGGTCTCATTTTAGTAACAAATATATTTCTCTAGCTGTATACTTTAATAAATGACAATGTACTGAATATCCCTGATGAAACAATATCATAATCTAACACTGAAAATTATATGTGTATGCTAATTTAGACTTCTATTACTTTAGCATTTGATCACCGGAATTCTTTGCATATAAAATTTTTCTAGGAGTCCATTTGTAATTTTAAAGCAAATTGTATGAAAAAATAGGGCTTTTGTAGAATAAACTAAATAAAGAAATTCACCACGGGATGTACTGAAGAAGTGGAATAGGTTTTTTATTAAGAGAGAAATATATTCCACAAATAACAATGTTTTCAATACGATGATAGTAAGTGGCGGTGCACAGGGTTACAGCGCATATTTTACTGTGGATAGTCACGATCTGACATGAACATTGCTAAAACACCCACAGGGTCCTCCACATACAGCTACTGATTGTGAAAGTTGGACATTCAAACAATAGAAGAAAATGCCCTTTTGAAAAATAAGATTAGATTACTGTGTAGACAAGAGAAATGAAAAGACAGTGAAACTACTGCAATAGAGAAGGAGAATGGAGGTCTGTTTACTAGGTCCTTTTATAAGCAGGGAACTGAAATTTATTCAGCAAAAACACAGAAATAACATAGAAGGTTCTTAGGGCAAAGGGAAGAACAGCTATGATCAAGATAAATGTTAGATGGATGCTTTAATTTGGATCAGATGCTAACCGCTAATAAATCATTACGGGGACTATTGTTTAAACAAGTCTCCTTGGTTCAGAACACAAACTTCTATTATTGCCCGTGTCTTTATGAGTCTTGCCATGGTGGCATCTTACTTATTCTATATACATACAGGAAACCCAAAACACAATTCATAAAAAAGATTAGGGAAAGACCCCATCTGCCCATCAGGTGACCCACAACTGTAGCATCGTTTACTCATTGTTAAATTTGAGCTTCCTATTCTAACCAAATCCATAAAATACTTATTGTTATTAGATAAAGGAAGTAGCATTTGAATAAACATGTTTTTCAAAAACAGTCTGCAGCATGTTTATGAAGAAACTATTTGGGATTTCAGAAAAAATGGCTTTAAATGGGAAGATTAAATGTTGATTTTATGATTTGGCTGGCCATTTAAAATAAATACTCTCATGAGTCTGGTTTAAATCTGGGGTGCCTCAGTGTCTTTTTCATTTTTTTTTTTTTTTTTAGGTCAGGTCAGACAGCTCAGATAGCTCTGTGCTCACTATTCTGTTATAATGTGTTGAAGAAGACCATTTGATCAACCACTTAACAAAAATAAAAGTGACATTTAAGTGACTGGTACTCAATGAGTAAAGGCTGAACAGAACGTCATTATATTCATCCATGTGACGGGAACAAAAAAAAAGGAAAGAAAGACAAAAAACCCTGATTCTTGCCCTCGATGAAGTTATAATAAAGATCTTGGGGGGCTTGGGTGGCCCAGTCAACCGGTTAAGCATCCTTCTCTTGGTTTTTGGCTCAGGTCATGATCTCAGGGTCTTGAGATCAAGCCCCACACTGGGTTCCATGCTCAGGTACAGAGTCTACTTCTCTCTTCTCTTCCTCTCCCTCTGCCCCTGCTCCCTACACAGGTGTGCGTGTGCCCCCCCTCTCTCTAAAATAAATCTAAAAAAAATATTCAAGAACTCATATTCAACTGTTGGAAATGCTATACAAAGATGCCCATCTTGGGCATTTATAAAGCTATGCCTCCTGCCTGTCTCCCCCCTGCACCTCCTAAGTCCTTTATCCTGCCATTTGTCCACAAAGCACTTATCACTGTCTGATACCATATATGCTTTACTGGTTTTTCTACTTCGTCTTCTCAGACTAGATGGTAAGCTCCTAATGGTCAGGGACTCTAGTTAATTTTGTGCCCTTCCGTGTATGTAGTGCCTGGAATGCTGCGGGCACTTCGCAGGTACTCTAAATATTTACTGAATACATAAATGAGAGGATCATTATTATTTTCACTTCCCAATCTTCTGGCTTGCATTTCCTATGATGTAACTGCATTTTCCCCTCAAGCTTTCTCTTGTGCACCGAGCAGCCTGAGTTACAATGGGATCCCACTTACCAGCTGGGGTGATGAAGGACTTACTAATTTCTCTGGGCTTGGGCAGAGTGGGGACCACAGAAGCACCTGTGGGTTGTTCTGAGAAATGAATGAGGGAATTCACGTGACGTACTTAGCACGATGCCTGACGCATAATCAGTGTGCAATAAATTTGAACTGTTATTGTTCTTACCATTATAACTATTAAATTATTTTCTTCTGTTGCAAACAGCTCACCAATTTCTGAAGTACCTCATAAGTAATGAAACCGGGGACACCAACATTCAGGGCAAAGGTTACATGTGGTTTTATCTGCTTGGGGAAAAAAAAAAGCTTCTCCCCCTGTGGATCGGGTTCAGGGAGCATTAATTCTCTTCTTTTGTGTTCCCACAGGACTGTGTATACCTCTGTGTAGGAATTGCCACATTGTATTTCAACTAGTTGATTATTTTCAGTGTTCTCTGCTACATTATGTGGTCTTTTAGGGAATGAAATCTCTGTATCCCATCACAAAGCAGGCACTCTATAGATGTTTGCCCAGTGGGATGAGTTACTGTATAGAAATGAAACTTATCCCACTATTTGTAGTCATGTCACACATGCACTTTCATTACTGTTTCAAAATTACATTTCTCAATAGATGGTCTAGACCCAGAGAGTAAGGGGAGAAGGTTTTAGTGTTAGAGGGTGATGCAGAGCAGTGCGTATGAGAATAAAAGCAACGCGCTGGAGGTCGGTGATGTGTGGCGAATAAAAAAGTGCTTAGAAGACAGATATAAAACCAGTTCTGATTTTCTCATAAATGGCTCCTCTATTTCAATAGTAATGATCTAATTTATATCCATCCCACTTTATGGAAGTGTGACTACCCAGGGAAAAATTCTAATAAAAACATACTTGATAAGGTTGAAAAGCATCATTATTAGAAATGAGGACTGTGGAAGAGGAAAGAGGCCCAGCTCGAGGTCTGAGTGTATATAAGGATCAAAAAAAGAAAAGAAAAAAGTGTATGATGTTAGGAAGTCCTGAGGTATTTAACACCAGAGCGAAAAACACTTTCAAGGAACTGCTTTCAAAAGCCAACCAAATGCCAAGTATTTGATAATGCTACAACCTGTATTCAAATGATAAAACTGCATGGTGCTTTTTACACAGGATAGAAAAACAGCAATTTGGACCTCTGCAAAAAGAAAGAAGCTTGAGCGGGGCAGATGTGATTGTTGAATTAGCCATTTAGTGAGTATTCAAGAATAGGAGATCAGAGGGAAAAAGCCTAGTATCATGAGGCTTCTGTATCTAAAGCTATCACCTGCTGTGAATCCATCCCTTTGAGTAATGTTTCTCGTTAGGAAAGTACTTACATTAGGTCTTAGTCTGGCTGCCAGATCATAATACTTCTCGGCGGCTTCGTTGAGGCTAGCCTGTCTGTTGAAGAGTTAAAAAAAAAAAAAATCAAACTCTACCGTTTATTTTAAAATTGTACAGAGGTGAACCAGAATCACTATGCAGCAAACTAATATTAACTTTAAAGAAAAAAATTACAATCATACCAATCAAACCATAAGTTGCCCCAAGCAGAAAAAGTAGTACATTAAATTGCATGCAAATACTTACTGTCTTTAAGGCATTATAAATAGTAGCTCAACATAATCCTATTCAGTAGTTATTATTCATTTAAATGTACGTATTAGGAATTAGAAATGTCATTTTTCTTTTCCAAGCTAACCCAAATAATGTTATAAGGGTTGGGATTCTCTAGCTTCAACTGTAGGTCTCAGAAACTTCTTGATTTTAAAAAATAAAATGTTAAAAAGTTATAGATCTATCTAGAAATCCACTTTCTTTCAGTTCAGGTGGGGAACCTTCCACTGTGTGTAGCCTACAGGGGAGAAAAGGCTAGATTTTTCCTCTCCCTGCTCTCTTCACCAGGGTACACACACCCATGGCAAAACTCAGCTAACAGGATGTTCTTGTTTGGGACTTTCATTGCTGAATAAGGGACAGAAAGCTGAAAGGATGGCTAGAGTTCATGGACAATGGTGGAAGCAATAGGCAATATCCTGGTCAGATTCCTCCTGTAAACAATTACTATTGCATGTCCTGCTTCTAGACTGTTCCAAGGCTACCTTGTTTCCTGCTCATTCAAGCTATGGTCTCTGGAGTTAGCAAATTCTGAAGTTCCCACATTCTTCAAATAGCCAGTTTCTCTTGACTATCACTAAATACCACGAGTGGTGCAACTGACTTATACAAATAAGATGCACGCTGAATTTTAATAAGTTTATGCATTATCTATTCTTGCAATTCAGAGCAAACCCCTAAATTCAGCCAACTGGGTAGCAGGAGAAATCAAATGTCAGGGTCGGGTGGAAGCCTGGCCAATTAGCCATCAAAAACACAGTATGTTTTTCAATCATGCCATGCTGCTTTAGGAAACCTTCAAAGATGGTAGGTAACAAGGGCTAGAAGCTCTTGCAGTTGTACTGTAATCTGGTGACTATATTTGCAGAGTACTGAGATGCTATACAAAATGTCAAATTCAACTTCAGATGATGTATACAGTATACCTATAATGTGAACAATAACACTAAATGGCTTGGGGTCTGCAGTTAAAAGGGAGTAGTTTCTTTTGAAACTGATTTTATGAAGCCTCTGATGGGAATTCCATGGAATATTACTCAGCCACAAAAAAGAATAAGATCTTGCCATCTGCAACAACATGGATAGATCTAAAAGGTGTAACGCCAAGTAAAGTCAGAGAGAGACAAATACCATATGATTTCACTCATATGTTGAATTTAAGATAAAAAGGAACAAAGAAAAAAAAAAGAGAACAAACCGCCTCCCACAAACTCTTAAATACAAAGAACAAAGTGGTGGTTGCCAGAGGTGAGATAGGTAGGGGGATGGGTAAAATAGAAAATGGAGATTAAGAGTACACTTATCCTAATGAACACTGAGTAATATATAGAAATAGTTAATCATTATATTTGTTATATTGTACACCTGAAACTAACATAATTATGTTGTATGTTAATTATACCTGCACACAAATGGATAAATACGAAAACAGGGTGGGCAGGGGAGGGGGAGGGAAGAAGCTTTTGAGGTGAGAAGATGCAGAGAGGTCAGGAATAAAGAGAAGAAACAAAAATCAACTCTGTCAATTAGAAAATCACATTCAGGCTTTAAAAGAGTAGGTTCACTAGCCTATAAAATTGAATTTGCACTTTGGTCAAGTGCAAATAAAAACTATAAAGACATATCCCATGCAACCATATAAATTTTAGGAATAACTGAAGATAACATCTCTCTGGAGACCAAGTCATATTTTTCTAATTTTTAAAGGAAAAATAATTAAAAACACTGCTATTTTTAATGGGGTTATAGAGAAAGTAAAAACCCTTGACCTAAGGCTCTACTGGACTCATGACAGTTACAACGTGCTGTTGCAATTTATATTCTCATAAATGTTGGAAGTTCAATTTCAATATGTCAAGAAAAGTACTTTAGTCTGGTATAAAACAGTAAAAATTCCCTTGCCAGGGTATTTAATGAAGGTTCCCTCCACCAAATTATAGAATCACTTTGGTTCAAATTCACTTGGAAATTTGAACCAGAATTCATTAGGTCATGCCCTGGAAGGGTTTTCTCCAGAGGAAAATAAAAGGCAGGGAGGTAGGAAATTAGAGGAACTTAATATTACAAAGGAGTTAAGTTACTTTGAAGCAAAATCAACCAATAGATACCTAACATGAAAAGTATAGCAAATATTACTATTCATTTTAATGGACATACAAATTCATCAGGTAGGTAAGAATCAAAGAGAAACCGAAGAATTCACTAGATGACAAGCCTTTAAAATAATAATCAACACAATTGAAAAAAAAAAAGTTTTCTCCCCCAAAAGGGTTGTTAGTTTTTAAAGTCTTCATTGTCTTTAGTGACTTAATCCCCAAAGGAAATATCTAGTTTAGAAGGCTTCGTACCTTAAGGTAGAAGTAGAATTGATGATAATCTAATGAAATAGAGAAAAAGTAGAGTTTATTAGATTTGTCATATAACTGTGAAAATTAATTTTCACTCTAGGACCACAGGGAAAAGAGTGTAAATTCTACCCACCAAATGTTCATTTATATTCTTGTTTTATTCTCTAGACAAGGGAGAAAACTGATGAGGAACTGTCCTTTCATACTTGCCTCTCAAGAAGCATCATGGACGTGCTTAATAAATCTTAACTGCAAAGATGACTGTATCATTAATCAACATTCGAAAACTGAGGAAATTAGCAATATTTTGCTAGTTGCTTAGAGGATTCTTGAAGTGTCAAGAACCTCAACCGCTGAATTGTTAGGACTGACTGTAGGACTCAGGTTGCCAAGACTATTAGAATAGAATTATTTAAAGAAGCTGATGAATAACTTTTCCTGAATATCCATAAACTCTTTCTTCACTATTTCCTTTCTGGGACAGAAAATTTCTAAAACCTATGTGTCACTTATAAAATACCAGGAATTTATTATTCCATGTTCCAACAACACCATGAAATGCTATTACTATCCCCATTTTACAGATGGTTAAAATGTGGTTTAGAGAAGTTGATAACTTCCCCAAGGTTACATAGCTGGGAAGTGACTGATCTGGGAGTCACAGACTCTACAGCTAAGTGTTTGAACCACAAGATCATGCTGATATCGCTGTATATATGGCAATGTAGTAGAGTGATACATGATACGTTGTTCTCTGGCAGATGACCCCAACAGTTTCTACATCAAAGACTAAGAAAAGAAGAAAACCTGCTTTTTGATTATAATGTTTAAAAACCACAATTTAAGTGTAAGAGATGAGATTTGAAAAGAGGAGGATACGGAGGACATTTGCAATGACAGGTTCTACTTCTTGCTCACCTCCATCTCTCACACTGATAGAAGTGAACTTCACTAGACCAAATTTAGCAGATGACAGTTTTAAGAATGAAATGAAATGCACTACTGTGTTTTGCCTCATGCACCCCCAAAAGGGGGAAGGGGAGGCTATGAGGGGAAAGGCAAAGAAATAAGGAATGAGGAAAAGTGAGAATACTGCTGGATACTCACTTCTTTTTTTTTTTTTTTTTTAAAGATTTATTTATTTATTCATTCAGAGAGAGCGAGAGAGAGGCAGAGACACAGACAGAGGGAGAAGCAGGCTCCATGCAGGAAGCCCGACGTGGGACTCAATCCCGGGTCTCCAGGATCACACCCCGGGGTGGCAGGCGGCGCTAAACCGCTGTGCCACTGGGGCTGCCGTGGATACTCCCTTCTTTACCCTCACCACCTCTCAACTTTAGGGGAGGGTCACAGTTAGATATGGAGAGCAACCATAAGTTTCCTGTATGTCTAAGCAGAAGACGTGGAAAGTAGGCAAAGGGGAAAAGCAGTCGGCTCTGCCAAGAAATCTCCCAGGTCAAATGTACACAACCTTGTGTTTTGACAACACACTTTACAAAGCCAGAAATGAATGAGATAATGAGTAATAACAATCATTCATAGCAGGAAACTACACTAGCTCCATATAGGTGACTAGCCCCATCTAACATGCCACCCTTAAGAGTCATCATAAAGTTATGTTCCATATCATCTATGCCAACAATGGACTTTTCAACTGGAGACTTGGATGGAGGCTCCTATCTCATTGCCAGCTCCTGTCACTCATGTATGTAGGGCCTTCCCCTTCTTTACACTATCTGTGACTTCTCAGGACCAGGAAAGGTGAGAAGTAAAAAGAGCCTAGATGGTATTTGTAAACTGGACTATGACGTAAACCTTGAACTCCCAAGAAATCACTGAATTGTGCTATCTTTTAAAAGTCTTTACATTCAGTTTTTAAGCAATCAGTGAAAAGGTGTATTCAGAATGCAAAACAGAATGAAAGTCACAAACAAATGTCATTATTTGATTACCAGAGAACTCTACTTTGCACATGAGACTGTGAAACATATTTCTGTTTTTTAAATTTTTTAAAAGATTTCATTTATTTATTCATGAGAGAGAGAGAGAGAGAGAGAGAGACGCAGGGAGAGGGAGAAGCAGGAAGCCTGATATCGGACTCGATCCCGGGACTCCAGGATCACGCCCTGAGCTGAAGGCAGGCGCTTAACTGCTAAGCCACCCAGGCGTCCCAATTTCTATTTTTTTTTTTTAACAGATATGCATTTTACATATCTAATTCCCCTCCCTGGTCTTATTTTACAATAGAAAAGTATCTTTTGGAACACAGTTTTATGGGCCAATATTCTTAAAAGATTATATATATATATATATATATTTGATTTGTCTATATTATGTAAATATATATATACAGTTATATATATATTATTTTTTTGGTTCTCTCTCATTTTTTAGGGAGGGAGGCAGTACCAAGTTACATTGAGCTGTAATTAAGGAACATTCTGTATAATTTATGACACATTTCTATACTTGTAGGAATTCTATCATTTTATGGACATACGAGAAAAATGCCTTTTTATAAAATTCCATTTTCTGAGAAAAAATATATATCTTTATATATATAAAGGAAATTTGGGAACCAATGATATTGTGAAATAACTTAATATATTCTGTGAAATGTTTGAGGGGAATCTGATTAAGAGAATCATTTATAATTACTGACATTTGTATGTATCCTGTGAGAATTATAAAATTAAAGGTTGCTAAATTCAAAATTACTTCCTTGAAAATATAAAAAATAAAAATGCTACTGGCATTTAGAAGACTCTACAATTATTAGCAGCTGTGAATTGTCAATTTTACATTAAAAGTTATTTAATATGGATAATAACCACTGACTCATACAAAAGATAATTTTTTATTAAAGTCTTGGTGATTATTCTCAAAGATAACTTACAAAGCTGCTTCTTCTTCTTCTTCTAACTAGAAAACTATCTGTTCTTATATCATGAAAGTAAGATAAACAGTAGCTGAAATGTAGCTTAAGTAACTCAAAGTGGCACTAAATTTTAATTTTAATTGCTAAGTGTATAGTAAGAATAGAAGGAGAATTGAAATAATCGAGGACATAAAAATGTGTGGAAAATCTTAAAACAGCAAAACCAGAGTCACACATATATAAAAACAATGAAGCCTAAAAGATCCGTATAATGAAACTCCTAGAAGATACTGTTGATGACCATCAAGCCATCTTAAATGAACATCTGTCAAGACATCAAAACTAGCTTCATGATCTGCTGGTATCCATCTCCGTTCTAAACACAAAAGATGGTCAGGTAAAGCAGAAATGTAGCAATCACAGACTAGGCTGATGGTACAATTCACAAAAGATTCCTCTGAGTCAGAAACTTCTTGATGCCCCATGAGAGTCTGAGCTCATTTTTTCATGGCCCTGAATCATTCAGGGCTGCTAAGGACAGGTTAAGCCTATATCCAAAAAGACTACATAACAAAACGTACTGGGAAAATGAAAAGGGGGGAAATGTTGATTGGCAATGTCAATTATTATAATATCCATACATAGTGAATAACTCCTCATGTTCCATTTGTGATGCTTGGGTGGGGAGAAGGAGTTGGGAGGGATGGAAAGAAGAGAGGCAAAAAGTAGAACTTGCTTGCAGGAGTGGCCCTAGAACCAACAGTAGAAGTATCACCTGGGACTTGTCGGGAAGTGTAAAACCTTAGACCCTGTTCCTAAACCACCATTTAACAAGATCCCCAGGTGATTCACACGCACAGTGATGCTGGAGAGGCGCTGGGTGGAAGATGCTTACCTTCAACTGCATCTGCCACTGCGCTTTGCTTTGAAGACCTTACAACCATTATAACCCAGCCCTCTTTGGACCAGAAGTTGGCACTAAAGTTCTATTTATAATTGAAAAATCGGGGCGCCTGGGTGGCTCAGATGGTTAAGTGTCTGCTTTCGACTCACATCATGAGCCTGGAGTCTTGGGATACAGCCCCGCATCTGGCGACCTGCTCAGCAGGGAGCCTGCTTCTCCCTCTCCCTCTACCCTTCTCCCCGGCTCATGCTCTCTCTCTTTCAAATAAATAAATCTTTTTTAAAAAATTAAAAGAAAATAAAAATCCAGTGACTTTTCAAGAGGTTTTTGGTGATTTTGGAAGTACTGAAGAAGAAAGGTCTAGAAAACTTTGAAAAAAAAAAAATATATCCCACACAATGTGTGTGTACACTCCCAATCTGTTTTGAGGAATGATCTGATTTGGTTCCTTTCTCTATTAAGAATTTCGATTTTAAGACACTTCCAATGGAATTTATAAAGAAATTGGCACACTGAAATTCTCTATTTTTAATATGTTTGATTTCATAAGATTATGTCGAGCACAGAGATTTAAAGATAATTTTTTTTTTCTTCCATGTATTCACTTTGCTCTCTAGAAATCAGGGGAAGCAAAGGGAACCAGTTGGTATGGTGCAGTTTTGCTTTCCTTACTACCTTGGGGAACAGTGACAACCTGGGCCCTAAGTCCTGGAATTGTAAGTTTATGCTTAGCTCAGCTTTAAGTGTGTCCTTTGTCAGACTGTACCATTCTAAAAACTCAATATACCTCCAGAGTACAAAGGTGGCATTCTCTCTCCTGTGAATGTAAATCTACTTTCTATCATTTACCATAAAGTGGTAATTTAATAATATTGGAAGGGCCTTACTCTTTAGAATTTACACATTTGATAACCTGTTACTCTATAAATCCTTTCTCCAACAATAAATTTAAGAATCACAGCCTCTGGATAGTCACCCAGTTGTAAAGACATGAGGGAGCCAATGTGACACAGTGAAAACAGTATTATACTAGGCCAGAAAACACTAAATTCAAATCCCAGCTTTACCAACTGTGGGAAACCCTCTTCTTAAGCCTCAGTATCTTCATATATAAAATGGGAATATTGTTGTCTACCTCACATAGGTGTGATTATAACTAAGAGAGTGACAGATACAAGATGCAAAATATAGTAGGAGGCAGACAGGAGATATTTAAATAGATGCTACTTCTGTTCTTCCCTTACCCTGTGAGTGGATTAAAAAAAAAAAAAAAAAGGTTCTCTGAGAGCCCAGGAATGCTATGAATCAGGTAAAGTTTGAGTGCCTCTGGAAGTCCTCCTGGGATCCAGTATCTTTCTGCTCTATCACCTAGTTTTAGGAGAACACTGAATGGGCTCATTCCTACAAAATGCTAACAGAATAATTGACTCAATATGTTCTTCTTACAACTCTATAGTTATAACTCGACTGGTGTTCTAGCATTTTTAAATGCCTCTGATATTTTCCTTTGATGAAACCAATCTTCTTTCTTAGAATACCCTCATCTGGAGTATAGTACCCTTATCTAGAACTTTCCCCATTTTATCTGAACTACTAAAAATGTCAACACATATAGTTAATGTCTGTAATGTGAGGCCACTCAACCTCTGTGATCACCCTCTCTATAAATATTTTTGGTAATTAGCCACCATGTGTAGCCCACCTTCTGAAGGCAGAAGCCAGAAATTCCCACTTCTTCCGACTTTCTGGTAGCTGAGATTCCAGGACATGACACCCATTCCACCAATCAGATGCAACCTCAAGACAAGTCAGAAGCCAGCCTAGCCCAGAGGCCGCTGCGTCCAAGAGAATCACGGAAGCCATGTGGAGCTTGCTCGGCTTGGTTCCTTGGAGGTGATGGTGATGGTGGTGGGGCTCGGGACTATAAAATCTGCTCACTCCCAGGGAAAGCTAGATAGATGGTTGGGTATTATTTCTGACGGTGTAGAGTGCTCTCAAGCCCGAGAATGAGCCTGTGGGCTATGGAATACTCTTTCATAAATCCTGTTTCTGCTTAAACTGGCAAGGATGTATTCTTTAGTTGGCAACAAAAAAGTATAACCTGAACGTGGAGACAAGTTTAAGAACAAATCTATTTTCAGCAGTTTTGCTTTCAATACAAATATCAAGGATGATTGAAGGCCTTCATCCTAGCTGGGAAATGTCCTCTATTTGTTGATAATTGCTTACATGTTCTACGCTTGCCTCCAGAAATTTCCTATTTATATTAATGCTCATATACAAAACCAAAAGAAACTATATATATGTATAAATCCTAAATATAATTATATACACATATATAGAATGTAATTATATATTTATGTATATACAAATAAAACTATATATCATATACTATATATATACCACATATATACATATCTATATATTATATATATAATTATACTAACACGTATGTAATGTTGAGTGTTTATATAATGTTCTCAATCTAGCCTCCAATCTTTTATCCTTTCAGGTGTCATTTTGATGTCTTTAGTACTTTCCATTAAATTCTGAGAAGAGATCTACGACTTCTATTTAAATTATCAGCCTCTCAATGATGTCTTGTCTCCAATGCAGTTACAAACTCAGAGATCCTGTTAATCTCTTAGTAATCTTTTCTAATGTCATATTATTCCTCTTTCAAGCTCCCTATTTTATTTTCACAGATGTATTTTGTGTCAGTCAGGCTAGGTTAGGGTACACTGTTGTAATTTAAATACATCCTAAGTCTCAGTGAGTCGAGAAAACAAGGTTTATTTCTCACTCACTCAATGCAGATGAGTAGGGAGGTTTGTCTCTCTGGTCATTTCATAATCTATTTTCACAGTTTCCAAGTTAGAAAAGGAAAGAGCATGGACTCTTATAGCTTTGGCTCAAAAGTGACATACATCATGTTCACACACATTCAACAATCCAAATAAGAACCATGAAGTTCTTCAACTTGAAAGAAGGCAGAAAAATACAATCCTACTATGTTTTTTGAAGGTGGAAGGCCTGCACATTTGGTGAACAGCACTGATATTTCCACACCACACAGCATTCTTGTGAATCACCTTGATAACAGGAATTACAGATATTCCAAGTGGCTCTTAGGTTTTAATGTAAGTCTCACCTCATTGATGAGGGCTCTTTACTTGGATACATCTGATTTGTCATTCTTATCTGAACTGTCCGTTTGAAACCCTGTGTTTCAAGGCTTTCTATGTGCTGATTATACAGAGAAAAATCATTCATTATTCACTATTGAGAGTTGAAATGGGTCTGTTAGAAACTTCTCAAATTTCAAGCCTCTTGAAGGTCCAAACACGATACAGATTTGTCCCTTGATGGCTAGCCCCAGGATCTCCTTGTCTCTTCCAGTCTAGTTTTAAGGTGGAAAGCCTTTTTTTTTTTTTTTTTTTTTTTTTGCATTTGTAGTGAGTTTTTCTTCCTTGATAGATTCTATAAGTCATTTCACTAGGAATTAGCCAAATCGTTTCTTGAACTCTAACATTCCCTCAATTGCTGATTTTGGATATGAGGGTAGCCAATAATCCAGCTTACCAAGACACAACCAGGGAGACAGCTATTCTTTCCCTCATACCCTGCCTCATACTCTTTACCTCACCAAACTGCCAGTTTTGTCTCCTAAGTATCTTACAAAAGAAGTGAGCTCTGAGGGAAGAATTAATAACAAAGTCAATTTACAATAATTTGGCATCCCCAGAGGAAATCACATGTAACAATAAATAAGCAAAATCTTGATAGCTAAGGATTTTGATAAGGTTGCTTTCAAGGTAAAAACCAGTAACCTTCTTACTCCTTTCAGCAAAGTCCTATAAATGCTCTTGACGAATAAGCAAAGAGGCTGGTGTACAACTTGCACGGTTAAGTGCTCAAGAAATAACAAGAATTTAATAAAGTCAAAAAACAGAAAAATTAAGGAAAAACATTCATGGGGGCTGCCACCACGTGGAGTAGGACATAGCTGGGCTGCTGTGGTCATAATTGCAATCAAGATTAGGAAATGAGTCAACCGGAGAAGGACAAACATTATATGTTCTCATTCATTTGGGTAATATAAATAAAGGTGAAAGGGAATAGAAGGGAAGGGAGAAGAAATGGGTAGGGAATATCAGAAAACGAGACAGAACATAAAGACTCCTAACTCTGGGAAATGAACTAGGGGTGGTGGAAGGGGAGGAGGGCGGGGGGTGGGAGTGAATGGGTGACGGGCACTGAGGGGGGCACTTGACGGGATGAGCACTGGGTGTTATTCTGTATGTTGGCAAACTGAACACCAATAAAAAATAAATTTATTATTAAAAAAATAATAAAAATAAAAATAAGACACTTAAAAAAAAAAGATAAGGAAAGTGCTGATGGCAGGATAATGAGGAATGCAGACTGCAGAAAACCAGAAAGAAGGTTCTGAAAAACAAACCCTAAAGAGTTCCACATCACTAATGTATAATAGGAATTTTCCACTGGTTACCAGCACTATGGTAGCTAAGGAAAAGTTGGAAGTGACCTATTTAACCAGGACCTTTTTTTGTAACTTTCTCCTAGTGGTAGTGAATTTCAGATACTGATTTAATATGTAGCAAAATGCCTTGTTGAGGAAAGTACCTGTTGTGTTTAAGAGGAGTTGTTAGCCTATAGAAAGTTGTGTATCTCCATCCTGGCAAATGGTATACTGTGACTTAAAGCACAGTGTTTTATTCACAAAGAACAAAAAGTCCTCTCCCTAGAACAGCACCTACACCTGTCATGCAAATGCAGGATCTTTAAAAAATTATCCTTGCATTGAAGGTTCTTGAGATTGACTATGGTTTATTTTATAAATATGCCAGTAGTTGATTGAATGCTCATTTCTCTTTGTAGATACCAGCTTTAGGAATGTGAAATGTTAAATGTGGAGTGAGCGCATTCAACTGAAACCTCACAGTGCACTTTGCTCTCAAACAGGCTTTGAATTTCCTGTTTGAAATTTGTAAACAGCTAAGTAGGAAGCCATTAGGTTATAAAAGGACAACACAAGGGATGCTTGTGATATTGGAAATAGTCTGTACTCTGACTGGTGATGGATACACAAACCTACATATATGTGATTAAAAAAAGAGAATACACACACACACACACACACACACACACACACACACAAGCACGGGTACAAGCAAAACTAGGGAAACTCAGTTAAGACCAGTGGATTGCATCAGTATCAATACCCTGGTTTTGATATTCTGTCATTCTATGATATATTACCATTGGGGAAACTGGATAAATGGTACAAGGGATATCTCTGTATTATTTCTTACAACTGCATAAAAATCTACAATGATCTGAGAAAAGTAAACAAAACTACTTTTCTTGAAAGTCCATGTGTTAAGGCCATCCAAATGTGAAGAAATTCTTCTGGCATTTTTCTTCCCTTGTAAGGGTAATCTACATAATTACAATCCTATTCCTAAAGCCAAGCACAGAGCCCACAGTGTGGATGTCAGCTAATGAAGCATTTAGGTGGAGATTTAATCGAATGAAATTCAGGTATGAGTATGGGAGAAGGGGAACACATATGGCTAACACAACAAATAACGCTTTAAAAAAAAACTGTAGAAATCATTTGAGTTTCTTAGAAACATTCTCCTTTAACCTAAAACATCACTTATGGATGCATTAACTTTCTTTTTATATTCACAATAAAAATTGTTGATCTACCTTTTAATTGTTTTTGCTATTATTATAGTTAGCCTTCATAATATTATTCTGAATACAGAAGTACTAAAAGGTCTACAAAGATGTAGTTTCCATACATAGCAACAGTGCTAAGTACAGTGCTATCCTGAGACTTTGATAGGCTTTAGGTATATTTGTACCTATCAATCCTCTCTGCCACCAAATATAATAAAATGCTTTCACATACCACATTCAGTATAATTAACATAAAACACAAATACCGAGATGCAGTTGACTAGTCAACCTGTTTTGTTTTAGACATTTACTTAAACGGTTATTAATTTTAATTTTGCAATTTCCTTTTTGCATTTTATAGTCAATTCTGAAAGGAAAGGAAAATGATTTTCAATAATTTTCAGAGTCCTGAATGCTTATATGCCCTACATACTGGGCACATAAACTATAACGAATAAAATACTCCTGGCTGATTTTAGCATGGTAAAACAGCATAATTCACTTCAAGAATGTGGAATAAAGCAGTATGACAGGGGAATTAGTCTACCTAACTGCTTTCCCCAAGCCACAATGTCAGTCTTCTACAGTAAGTAGCAAAACTCACCTGAGCATGTGGGCAGCACTGAAGACCACATCAAACTCCGTGCTGTCCAACTCAGCTGCTTTTTTTGCCATCTCAGCGGCTTCTATAAGGCGAGCTTCTTCCAAGAGAAACTGACCTGCAGAGCAGAAAACTAAGTGAGCTTCAACTTGGAAACCACTACTTTAATCCTATGAAACAAAGTCACTACAGAGAAAAACACAGAGATCAACATGATTTGAAGCTAAGATTTATGGGTGCTGTACATCTACATCTCATTATTTGGTCATATTTTTTATGCCTTTTCCTTCATTGCAGGATATCCCAATGTATCTGTCTGGTATATTCACAGAGTTGGTTTTGTTTTTGTTTTTTTTCTTTAAAAAAATCCTGCATAGACTATTAAACCAAGAAATAAAGCAGATACAGTTAAACATATATTACAATTAAGAGTTGAGTTATTTTCATTATTGGTCATTTAAAATAGCTTCTCTCTCTGAAGCACATTAAAAACAAGGCTATCTGTATTGAGATGTATTAATTTCATATATTTAAGCAGCACTAAAAATATTGAAAGAACATATAAAGCTCCATTTAGCATTTGCTTAATTAGACTGACTAATAAACATGGAATAAATATTAACAAGTTCACATTTCTGAGGTTACTTTCAGGTCTGCTTTGCAAGGTTAGAATTGTTGCAGATAGAGCCATACTACTCTTTGAAACTATACTTCAAGAAGTGATATGCAGTGCTATCCCAGAAACATACAAAAAGACCAAAAAGAATTGGGTCCAATTTTAAGGCTGTAAATAGGAAAACAGAGCGAACAGCCTGTTTCTTTGTTTGTTTTATACAGCTAGGGATTTATTAACAGCAAAAATAATGATGTTAAGCCCTCTCTGACATGCATATTCAAATGAAAACCAAATCAACGCATAACAGAGAGATGCTAAAATCGCTCATGTAACTTTTGGTCTTGTAGACTTGTGGTCTAATGATTATTTCTTTTTGCCTTGGGTTTCCTGTTTGCTGGAAGTTCAAGATTTTAACAATATGAAAAAAAAAAGTCATACAAATGATTTGCAAGTCCTGAGCTGCACAGGGAAAAACAAATTTTAAAATGGTAAATGGTAAATCCTCCCTGATGGTGCTGGTTTGAAAGAGCCCATGATTTACCGCTTATCTAATAAATATTCCAAATTGTCTTCTAACCCAAAAGGACCAGTCCTTAAAACACAAGAGGGCATTTTCTGTTTTAAGGATTTATGATAAGCCATAGACTCTGCCTGTATCTAAACTTCAATTGGTAAGAAATGGTGAGTAAAGATAAGCCGACTTATTAAAATGAAGTGACAGTTTTAACACCAGGACTAAGAGACTTCTTAGCTATTTCTATAAAAAATTGTCCAACACTTTCCTAGTTTATCACTCACATTCTGTACCTTTCTCAGGTCTCAAACATAATTGTTAGGTCTGAAAATTATTAAGAACACTGATTTGTAAATACACTTGACTTTTGGACAACACAGGTTTGAACAGCATGGGTCCACTCATATATAGTTTTTACAATTTTTAAGTCCTCTTGTTGAATAGATCCTTTAAGTATGATATAGTGTCCCTCTTCATCTCTCACTACAGTCTTTGGGGTAAATTTTAGTTTATCTGATATAAGGATGGCTACCCCTGCTTTCTTTTGAGGACCATTCGAATGGTAAATGGTTCTCCAACCTTTTATTTTCAGGCTGTAGGTGTCCTTCTGTCTAAAATGAGTCTCTTGTAGACAGCAAATAGATGGGTCTACAATTTTTAAAATAATTATGGTACAGTACAATAAATGTATTTTCCCTTATGATCATCTTAACTTTTTTCTGTAGCTTGCTTTAAGAATACAGTATGTAATACATATAACTTACAAAATATGTGTAAATGGTCTATGTCATCAGTGAGGCTTTGAGTCAACAGTAGGCTATCAGTAGTTCTGGGGGTGTCAAAAGTTAATACACAGATTTTCTTTTTTCTTTTTTTTTTAATAATACACAGATTTTCAATGGTGCCGGGATCAGTGCCACTCACCCTCATGCTGTTCAAGGGCCAACTGTACTTACGTTTATAAGTAGAAAAACATTACTTATGAAATTCATGTATATGCTAACTATAAATATCCTGATAGGAGATTCAACTGAAAGTATATGCTGTGTTGTTTTTTTTTTTAAGATTTATTTATTTATTTATTCAGAGAGAGAGAGAGAGAGAGAGAGAAGAGAGAGAGAGGCAGAGACACAGGCAGAGGGAGAAGCAGGCTCCATGCAGGGAGCCCGACGTGGGACTCCAACCCGGGTCTCCAGGATAACACCCCGGGCTGCAGGCGGCACTAAAGCGCTGCGCCACCGGGGCTGCCCGTATATGTTGTTTAAAAATAGTAAAACTTGGGATCCCTGGGTGGCGCAGTGGTTTAGCACCTGCCTTTGGCCCAGGGCGCGATCCTAGAGACCCAGGATCGAATCCCACGTCGGGCTTCCGGTGCATGGAGCCTGCTTCTCCCTCTGCCTGTGTCTCTGCCTCTCTCTCTTACTGTGTGCCTATCATAAATAAAATAAAATAAAAATTAAAAAAAAATAAATAAAAACAGTAAAACTAGAATTAGATACTCTATGGCATGCTGAGAAATTAATATCTCATCATATATATTTTAGTAAAGGATACTAGACTATTCTTTAGTTAATTATTCTAATTATAGGTTTTCAAAATTAAAACATAATATTAATTGCTACCTGCCCTCAAAGAATAATGTTTGCCTAAGTAAATGCATTAATAAATATGTTAATTACTTATGTGATATTTAAACAAAGGATAATGTAGGAGTTTATCGATTGTTCTTCTTCCTTTCCAGACAGCTATTAACTCTGAAATGCGTTCTGTATTAGTAGTTAGGAAAATGCAACAATTAACTGAATAATGAAGGTTATTTAGTAAAATTCATTACTCTAGACTGTAGAGGGTCTAGAGAAGATATACTAGCTCTGGTAAAAAAAAAAAAAAAAAAAGAGAGAGAGAGAGAGAGAGAAAAGAGGGACATGGTATCTATACTGTCCACATAGAAACAGGACCATGACAAGAAGCTTATGTGATGAAGATAATGATGCTCAATGGCATAAGAGATCAGTTTATGTGCAATACCCCAAGGGCAAAGCCTTTCAACCTTTGTCAATACTCAACACACCTTTAATGCTCAACAACAGCAACAAAGGATAACAACCTTAACTAGTCGCATAAAATCAAATATACAATTTTATCATGATTTTAAAACATTTATGCTTTCTTTAAAACAGCTTTGTCATGCAAAACAATTGCGTACAGTTTGCAAGGTCCCAAAACCACATGAAACATGTAATTTTTACTAATCAGCAACAGAAAAGAAATCGCCATATGATCATTTTCAACAGAATTCATTCATCATATTAACATTCAGAAAACCAATATCACAACATATTAGTTAGGTATTTGCATAATTCTCCCCATTCTATTCTCGACAGGCCATATATCTCAATACTCCAGCATTACTGTTCTGCTATGATAAAGGCATAAAATATTATGCAGTGTAGACCATTTGGTATCTATTTTTGAACTGAACTTAAAAATGTAAACCAAACTTGAAATTGAGTTATTATTCTGCTGTGTTATACAATGATTGTTTGTTTGAAATATAGTCCAGAAATGATGGAAAATGGAGCAATAAGCATTTCAAATACAGAGAGCCAACATAAATAGGGAAACAAAGACATACTAGGTTTCTTCTTAATAATGATCCAAAGAGCCTATATTGATATACTATTGGGGGAACAATGAGGAACAAAATTTGCCTTTACTTCTTCTGGAAAACTTTGCCTTAAGTCACTCTGCCACCAGCTTCATCTATTTTTGTTCCCACCAGACACTGGCTCCTGACTTCTTGAACCACTTCATCTTCCCTTAATGTAACCTGCTATTTCACATCCTCATTTATCCTGAACTCTCAGGCTCTAAGGTTTCTTTAGTCCCATCCCAAACACCAGTCCCTCGTGCCTACCTATTGTCACTGGATACCATTTATTTGTAAGCCCTAAAACATTTGCTTCTCGGGGAATCTTTCTTTGGCCACTTCCCAACGGTATTAGAATTACTTATGATTTCAGTTCACTGCAATATAATTTATCATCTAAACTGAGCACTTATGGGATTATTCATGAGGCAGGAATAAAAGGGTATAAAGCAGAATTATCTCAATCTGGCTATCCCGCTTAGCGCATATGTGACAGGACGTGGGTATCAATCCTCTCACCTTTATCACTACTGAGCAGTGAATCGTTTAATATACTGTTTTTGAGTCACTGTTGGCTGAAGTGATTGATATTAACAAAAGAGACGCAGCTGCTTTTTCCTGAAGAATGTACACATCTATAGAGAGCCCACCAAGACTGAGCCAGATGCTCAGGCTCAGTGGGTTGGAGCAGCTGCTTGGGCTTTGACGGGTGGGGGCAAACTACAAGGAGGGGCCAGGGCAGTATGGGGAGTATACAGGAAGGCAGGCACTTTGAGGACGTCCACAGTGGTTGATTCTGCAAAGTGTGACAGGTTACATTTTCCAGTGGTTCATAAGCCTTAGTACACATCAAAATCACCTAGAAGATTCTATAGAAGAGAGAGCTAGGCCCCATCCCCAGAGTTTCAGATTCAGGGAGTTTGGGGTAGAGCCCATGATTTGCCTTTTTTTTTTTTTTTTTTTTTTTAATATAAGATAAGTGTACTCTTCAATCCCATCACCTATTTCACACATCTCCCCACACCATCACCCCCTTCTGGTAATCATCAGTTTGTTCTCTATGTTAAGACTCTGTTTTCTTGGTTTGTCTTTTTCTTTTGCTCATTTGTTTTGTTTCTTAAATTCCACGTGTAAATGAAATCATATGGTATTTGTCCTCTGATTTGGCTTAAATTATTCTCTCTGGCTCTAACCATGTTGTGGCAAATAGCAAGATTTCCTTCTATGCATTTATGGCTGAATAATATTCCATTATAAATAGACACCACCTCTTCTTGATCCATTCATCTATCAATGGACACCTGGGCTGCTTCCATAGTTTGGCTATTGTAGATAATGCTTCAATAAACACAGGGGCATATACATCCTCTTGAATTCATATTCTCATATTCTTTGGGGGAAATGCCAACTAAGGTAATTACTGTATCATATAGTAGCTCTATTTTTAGCTTTTTGAGGAACCTCCATACTGTTTTCCACAGCGGTTGCAACCAGTTTGCATTCCCACCAACAGTGTAGGAGGGTTCCATTTTCTCTGCATTCTTGTCAATACCTGTTGTTTCTTGGGTTGTTGATTTCAGCCATTTTGACAGGTGTGAAGTGATATCTCATTGTAGTTTTGATTTGCATTTCCCTGATGATGAGTGATGTTGAACATCTTTTCATTTATCTGTGGGCTGTCTGGATGTCTTCTTTGGAGAAATGTCTGGTTTTTGCCCATTTTTTAATTGGATTTTTTTGTTTATTGGCTTTTGAGCTGTAGCAGCTCATTACATATTTTGGACACTAACCCTTCATTAGATATGTCATGTGCCAATGTCTTCCCCTATTCAGTAGGTTGTCTTTAAGTATTTTAGATCGTTTCCTTTATTTTGATATAGTCCCAATAGTTTAGTTTTGCTTTTATTTCCCTTGCCTCAGGAGTCATATCTAGAAAAATGTTGCTATGGCTGATGTCAGAGAAATTACTGCTTGTGTTCTTTTCTAGAATTTATATAGTTTCTAGTTTCACATTTAGGTCTCTATCCATTTTGAGTTTATTTTTGTGTATGGTGAAAGAAAATGGTCCCATTTCATTCTTTGCATGTTGCTATCCAGTTTTCCCAACACCATTTATTGAAGAGATTGTTTGTCCCCACTGTATATTCATTCCTCTGACAAATTCACTTAACAAAGGAAGAATGAACATGATTTGCATTTTTAACAAGTTCCTACTGATACTATTACTTCACTGTCCAGAGTCTGGGAACAGTGTCTGATGGAACAACAGGATTATTATTTTGTACCATATTCTGGATGCCCTGCCTGGGATTGGCTCCCAGTTAGATTAAGCTTTTCTGGTCAATCAACTGCATGTGGCATGCCCTTCCCTATATTACATGGATTAATGATCGGGTTACACATAGATGTGTAGATAGATACATCTGTATGAATAAGATATATGCAGTAAACAGAAGTTGGCTCTTTCAAACTCTTAAAGATACTTAAGAATTTTATCTCTCAAACGTAGAAGAGTTATGAGAAATCACTTCTTTTCACATAAACACATTCTTTGTGTTTGGTAATTGAGCAGAATTTCAAATAAAGAAACCACGAAAATCTTAAGTAAAATATATTTTGCTCTCATGTATATCTTGTGCTACCACACTTTCTCATTATTTGTTTGGTTTATAATTTGTCTTACCCAAGTTAATTATCATCATCTTATTTAATTATCTTCAATCAAAGGGAGAACAAAGGCAAAAACAAGATGAGAAATTACAAAGGGGAAAAAAAAGTAATCTGAGTAGAGAAACACAGAGAAGTATATTTAAAGAGAAAGCATTCTCTAGAGATCCAGACACAAAGAATGTTAAGTCTCCCCTTCCCAAAAAAGGAAGAGGGAAAAACCAGTTGACAATTCTAAAGTTAGTGCTTCTGTATTATAGTTATACCAATTCTTCTCCAGACAATTCTCTCACTGAACCATTTAACTATGTGGCAGATTTTTACCAACATTTCAATATGACAAGCTGGTGCAAATCAATCCTTCATTAATTCCTGGCTTTAAGAAACAGCCTGAAAGATAGAAATCCGTAACGAATGTAAGCTGTCTTTAAGCCTAGGTTCAAATACTGCTTTGTAAAAATTTTGCATATAAACTCCCCAGATTAGTTGGGATTGGCATTTCTTACTAAAATATATGAAAAATTCACTATTCTGATCAATGCAACTAAATTAAGGAGCTAACACAATCTGTAATAGGTGTCATGATGATACAATTCTCTTTGGGAAAAATCATTCATATGTAGCTTTAAAAAAGTGTTCAAAGACAAATGAAAATCTTACTTGTAAAATAACTAGAACTTAACATTTGCATTAAAATAATTCCCTTTGGCAGAAGACATCAGATCACCTAAATAGATCCAGAATTGTCTATGGCTACCACCTTGTCTCAAGCCATCATGTCACTGTGGATTGTAGCAATAACCTCCCAGCCAGTTTCTGTACTTCTGCCCTTGACCCTACAAGGTATTCTCAACACAGCAGTCAGAATGATCCTATTAAAATGGGACTCAGAGCCCATCATGCTACAGCTGACTTAGGGAAAGCGAATTCTTATACTGGACTACACAGCCTGATGTAGTCAGCAGGGAGTTCCTCCCCCTAACCTCTTACCTCATTCTCTGACCCTCATCTTCTCGGTCTCCTACTACTCTCCCTCTTGGTCACTTATTCAATGTATACGGGCCTATTGCTCTTGTCTAACACATTGGAGAAACAAAGCCCCCTGCTTCAGAGTGTTTGTCGTTCCCTCCACCTGGAGTGCTCTTCTCCCAGATACCACAGTGCTCACTCTCTTCTTAGCACACTGTGGGGGTTTAATACATACACATTCAATAACAGGACTGAATTACCTGTATCCCCATGTGGCTACCTTTTTCATCTGCAAAAGCAAGCTAGCATCTAGCCAGCATAGGTTACCAGGCACTTGTCTATTCATATCCTCTCACCTTAGAGTAATTTTAGGCAGGGCTGCAGTAAATGGCCACAACATGCTGGGTATTACAAAATTTCCAAGGTTGCCCTTTATGGTGAGGTCTCTGTGAACTGTGCCTCCTAAATAAAAGCAACATGGCAGCCCTGGTTTTAGATCTCTACATTTCCCTTGGAATATGACAAATAATCCAGACATCAATCACGACTTCAAAGATACCTTAATTCCAGAACAGTTCAAACTACACAATTTGGCTGAAATCTATTATATCCCATTGTGCTTTGGAATAAATTCAATAATTTGGGAAAAGAAGAAGAAACTATAGATTAACGTATCCAGCCCAAGAAATGTATATTGTGCCTAATACACATAAGATGTGGTGATACTTGCAGTGTAGGAGGGGGAACATAAATGCAACATTTACCCTTAAAACAGTTCCAACTTAGTTGAGGAAAGAGAAGATTTAACCACAAAAGACATATACGTTTGAGGAGACGCAAGGTCTCACAGGCTAAGCACATCATATCTGGATGGAGGTAGATGTTTCTTTGGTTTTATTCAACTTATAATTAAAATTGAATATACATAGAGTAGAGGGCACAAGTGAGGGTACCACTCGAATTTTCACAAAGTGGCTATGGGATAAAACAGTAGCCAGGGCAGGAAAAGGAATATCAATAACCGGAAGCAACAGTCTAAACTTTTTCAAAGATCCAGATGACCAGAGAGGGAGGAAAAACTGGAGGATGGTGGGGAATATGTGGGGGGATTGTGGTGACATCTGATGGCAACAAGACAGGGGGGTAAGGTGGAATGGAAATGTTTTAATATTATTAAGGAAGGTGAATAATGCATGCCTGATGAAACAGGGTAGGGGTTTATGCAATGACCAGGATTTAGACAACCTGCCCCAAGGAGATACTGCTAAAGAGAGGTTGTTAATGTACGTTTATTAGACCTGGGAGGATTAAAAATATGGAGGGGAATCATCTCCTCTGCTTCTCTGAAGGGAGGCCTGTTGGATGTCTTTCTGAGAATCCCTTGCATTTTTAGGTATGTTTTTCTTTCTTTCTTTTTTTTTTTTTTTTAAAGTAATCTCTACACCTAACAGGAGATTTGAACTCATGACCTTGAGATCAAGAGTCACAGGCTCTACTGATGGAGCCAGCCAGGCACCCCTGCTCTTACTCTTTAAAACCAATCAATCAATCAATCAATCAATAAAACCAATCTATCTCTCTCTCTCTGTTCTTCCCCCACTCCCCTCTCCCTCTCCACCTGAGCAGCTCAGTTGGTTAAAGGGTTTTAAGCATCTGACTCTTGATTTCAGCTCAGGTCATGATCTTAGGGTCATGAGATTCAGCCCAGAGTCAGACACTGAGTGGAGTCTGCATGAGACTGTCTCTCTCCTTCTCCCTCTGCCCCCCAACCCCTGCTCCCACACATGCCTTCTCTCTCTCTCTCTCTCTCTCAAAACAACAAAAAAACCAACCCTAATCTCTCTCCCGTTCCCTTCTATTGGTTTTGTTGCTTTGTGTTTTTGTGCTCTTGGCAGCCTGATTTAATAACAGCTCTGGTTTACTGAGACAAACCCAATGTGATAAACGTGCAGTAGTTACTGGCCAAGAAAACAGGTGGGCCAGATGAACACGGAAAGGATGCCCAGGAGAGCAATCCAGACTGCTCACTTTGAGGCTGGGAAGGCCTGAATCTGTCCCTATGTGAACATGAGACCAAAATTTTGCTCTGAATTGGACAGGTGGCAAGGAAGGTGTCTACCGCAAAGGAGATTAGAGGAATGCAGGCCAGGGCTTTGTGCTCAAGTGCAGAGGAGGTCAGGAAGGCTAGGGATGCTTTATTGCATTTATTTCTCCCCTGACTCTTTCCAGAAGGGTTATGAGATGCCAGAAAACCATTGAGGGAGTTATGAAGACTGTCAGATGGCAGGTGGGAAATAGAGGGAGGCAAGGAGGTCAAGGAGGGGGGGTACTGGGGAGGAAGTAAAGACAAAGAAGGGAAAGGAGGAGTGTGGGGAAGGGGCAGGGAGGGAGGAGCAGCCTAATCACTAAAGGTGTCAGTAACCTACAGATTTAATAGAGATCATGTGCACTGTATAAGGAAAACCAGCTCATGCGAGGCTTCAACCATCTGAAGAGTCTTGAAAGATGAAGGGCAAGATGTAACTAGATGAGGAATGGGACCTCATCAGAGACACAGGGATGAGTAGTGTCAGTCCCTAGACAAGGGTGGAAGGAAAGAGCTGAGTAGGCATGCGGGCCCAGACACAGGGCAAGTAAGGGAGTGCCTGGGGACTCACTCAGGGTGCCAAGGGGAACCAAGAGCCCATGCGCCCACCCTCTGCCTCAGAAGAGCTCCGAGTCTTCCCATCACCCTCCAACACCAGGTCCTTGGGCTCCTCTGAGGGATTCATTTACGGATCTGTCACTGAGGCACACAAGAGCTAATGACAGGGTAGCGAACTTCTGGGAACAATTGTTTTCAATTAAGTGGAGGGGAAAACATAAACAAGAATCTCAAAGTGTATTCAATTGCTAAATCGAAATAGCTAAGACTGGAAAAACAGGATCTCCTTTTTTCCCCTCTCTGCCTTCCTCCCTTTCCCTCCCTTCTCCCTTTTCCCCCACCCCCTGCTCCCAATTACTTGTTCCTTATAATACTCATTCTTCTTGCAAGCCATTATTCCTTTTCCATTATCTGTCTGCATGTTGATGGATACAGATTCCTCTTTTTCTTAATACCTAGATTTTTATTGTCTCTTCTTCCCCTCATTTCTGTCTCTTTTTCATATGCCTTATTCAAAACTTTTTCTATAGGATTCGTTCCTCCTCCAAGATAATTCTTACGGGCTCTCTTAACATTTTAAGAATAAAAAATGGCCGTTGTGACAACTTACTGAGCACACAGGACATGTGAGTTATTTTATAAAATTGTAAATGAGTCCTCGGCAACCTGAGGCAGTAACAATCATCTCCAGATTAAGAAATTGAGGAACAGAGAGGCTAGCAAGAGGTAGACCATGCTCAAGGAATAATCAACAGAGGGGCTGGGAGAGCCTCCTGCCAAAATCCACTGTACTCTCTACTCTGTAATCTAAAGCTTAACTCAGTTCTTATCCTCTTGCTTTTGTGGCTTCTTGAGTCCAGTACAAAGGCAGATTCAATGTAGGGGCACCTGGGTGGTTGTCAGTTAAGTGTCTGCTTTTGGCTCAGACCATGATCCCAGGGTCTTGAGATGGAGCCCCGAGTTGGGCTCCCTGCTTGATTGGGAGACTTGGTTGAGAAGCTCCCTGCTTCTCCCTCTCCCTCTGCTGTTCCCCCTGCTCATGCTTGTGCGCTCTCTCTCTCTCTCAAATAAATAAAATCTTAAAAAGAAAAATGTGTATACGTAAATTGTCGCTATAGTTTGAATGTCTGTGCCCCCTCCCTTCCCCTCACCCCCAGTTCATGTTTTGAAATCCTGGAGCCACCATGAATGGGATCAGTGTCCTGATGATAAAAGAGACCCCGGAGAGCCACCTTGTCCCATCCACCAGAAGCAGAGATGAGAAAAGGAAGGAGTAAAACTAACTAAAGGTCAGTCCATCCTTCTGTAGTCATTCTTTTATTGCCAAAATACTGATGGGCTGTCTTCTTTGTGCGAGGCACTGTGGCAAGTGCAGGAATCATGATTCTTTGATTCTGAGCCACAGTTTCTTCACTTTGCAAACAGGGATAACCTTGCTGTGGATCGGAGGGAGTAAGTGAGACAATGTCAGTGCCTTGGGTGGGCTGAGGTCTGGTGCCCTGTCTCCTCGTGGTTCTTTTCACTCCTCTTTCCAGGAGCTCCTTCCCTCCCTCTGTACCATTAGGGCTCTCTTTGTCTTGATGATGTCAAGCTGCCCTTCCTTCCTGAGCCTGGTAAGTACTCGATTATGAGAGCTCCATGAGTTTCTCCACCAGCAGTCCTCCAAAGCCTCCACATTCTGGGTCTTTGCCACCACTGGGGACCCAACAGGCCTACACTGAGTAAGAGTGTATCTTTAAAAGTGCAAGACAAACCATTAACACATCACGGGCTTAAGAGTCAAAGGAGGTTCAAATCCTTCCTCTGCCAACTTGCTGGGCCTTCAATATTGTCACATACGCTCTTGATACCTTAAATCCCATACCTGCAAAATAGGGGCAATATTATTTCTGCACAGTGTTGGATTAGGGAAATGACACAAGGTATGTTAAAGCACCCGGCGTTGGTGCAGAGATGTAACTGTTGAACACTGAGCTTCAATAACGGCAGTAGCATTAAAGAGCACAGATGTGCCCAGCAGGACACCAAAAACCTTTTTCATGTAAATTCACAAAACTCTGGAGTCAGGTCATACCATATTGCTTGACTTAGTCATCCTAATATTTAGTCATCCTAATATTGTGAAATATCTTATAATCCTCGTATATTTTATAATAAGAGTATCAATAGTATTTCTTTTTAGAGTTATGTGAAATATAATCCTCGTATATTTTATAATAAGAGTATCAATAGTATTTCTTTTTAGAGTTATGATAAAATACGGTGGGTGGTATGGTCTGAATGTTTGTGCTCTCCCCAAATCCGTATGTTGAAATCCTAACACCTAAGTTGATGGTAATTAAAAAAAAAAAAAAAAAAAAAAAGGAGGAATGATTCCCAACTTTCAGTGTATTTGATACGTCATCTTATGTATCATTAAACCTCCCAACAGAGCATGTATGGATGGAAAACGCTCTGTTAATCTCTTCTATTGAATAAGAGACAGTGTAGTGTAGTAGTCAGGAGGGCCCTGGGTCAAGTGCTGCCTCTACTATTAACTGGCACTGAAACCTTGGGTAATTTACCTTACAGCTTGCTGACTGCACTTTCCTCATCTGTGAAATGGAGACCATCAGGTAACCTCCTGACTTGGCTTTTGTGGGGATTAAATGAAAATTCCATGAGAACTGCTCAGGACACAAAAGTCCTATGTAAATGCTTGTGATATTGTTACATTTGATGAGTTCATCATGGAATATGGTATTTAATAGAGAATTCTTTTTATTCCTTTCTTATTTAATTTTTACATATTACATGTTGAGTTCAGTTAAATAATTTTAGGATAATTATTTAATTTTTCTGCTATCCTTTCTACAAACTATCTGAACAATAGTTTAAGACATTTTCACATTTTATCAAGTATATATTCCTTTATAATGTACTCATCAAAGAAAATATTAGAAATTAAGCCCATAAAAAAAAAAAAAAAGGCTAGAAGAGTCCAAAAAAGCTAAAACATCTATTATTAACATTGTTTGGTTTTCTTTTCTTTTCTTTTTTTCTTCTTTTTTTCCTCAAGAGTATGCATGTGTGTGTGTGGGGTGGGGGCAGAGGGAGAGAGAGCATCTCAAGCAGGTTCCACGCCCAGCACAGAGGCTGACACGGGGCTCAATGTCACAACTCTGAGATCATGACCTGAACTGAAATCAAGAATTAGACACTAAACTGTCTGAGTCACCCAGGTGCCCCTTGCTTTGCTTTACTAATGATGTATTTTGTAAAATTTAATCACCCTTCATGTATAATAACATAGGCAGTTGTCTCTGTTATTATATGTTCTTTAGAAATTTAACTTAGGATGTTAAATATTTCATCAAATGGAAATAACAGTAATTTATTTAATCATTTCCCTCTTTCCAGCACATGTAGAGGTTTTTTTTCCATTTTTGCCTCTAACATTAAATAGCAAGGCTGTGCTCCAATTATTACCTTTTGTGGATAGTCTTAAACAGAAAAAAAATTTTTCTTAACATACATTTTCAAGAGAATTACTGAGAATAAATGCTAGAGTAACTTCAGGGAATATATTGTTATTTGAATGTTAATTTCTTTATTTCTAATGAAATTCTCTATTTACCTATCTTTTAAATTTTGTTATATTTCCTCTTTGGGGAATTATTTGTTCATGTCCATTGGTCTTTATATTCTGTTTTCCTTGTAGTTTTACAACTTCTTAGGTCTTAGGTACACTGATGTTTTATTTTGTGATTTTATGGAAATTATTTCCTAACACTTAACTGTTCTTTAACTGTATTTCTTTTGGAAATACATTAATCCTTTAATTTTTCCTTTACTTTTTATTTATTAGCTTAGAAAAACTCTTTCCTGGTTTTCCCATTTTATTCATGATCGAGTTTTAATTCTAAAAGGCTTTGGAAAATATCTCACATAAAATACACACAGGTGTGAAGATTAAATAATAATAACCTATTATATGCATTGTAGAAATAGCAAATTTTAAAATTGCTGAATTTAATACAAAAAAATTGTAGTTAAGAAATGAAATAGTTTAGGTAAGAAATGAAATGGCATTTAGAAATATATTCTAAATAAAAGAAATATATTCTAATTATACATCTGTGAACTGTCTGTGCTGTCCTTGGAGCAATAAAGGGACACAAATACTGATATTTTAATAAAATATTTTGGTCTTAAGCATTAAACATAATCGTATCTCAATGTAATTTTTGCAAAAACTCGCCAAAAATGTATTTTCACTTTGAATCAAGGAAATACCATTATTTAGTTCATGATTTATTTTTTTAATTACTCTTGAGGAGTTTATGACGTGATTAAAACAAAATGTTCTGATACAATCAACCTTAGTTCACTTCCATCTACTGACTAGCTTTTATTATAAGAAAAAATAACTACGGACCTCTTACCAATTCATCCTATCACATATTTTCAACTTCTGTTTTTAGTGTTCCTTGACAAAATATCAAATATAACATTTTAATTTTCTCCCTGACCTACTTTTTTAAAAGTTTTTATTATTTATTTGAGAGAGAGAGAGCATGAGTGGGAGAGGCAGAGGGAGAGTGGAGAGAATCTCAAGCAGACTCTGTGCTGAGTGTGGGGCCTGATCCCAGGCTTCATCTGATGACCTGAGCTGAAACCAAGAGTCGGGTGCTTGCTTAACTGACTATGCCAACCAGGCACCCCCAGGACTTACTTTTTGAAATGAAATTTAAGAGCATGCTGAAGAAAAACAGACTAAAATATTCATAATAGAAAGTTCTGGACTTAGAAGTTGAAAGAGCTGGACTCTTTGAGTTCTTTTCCCACTATGTATATTGAAAATTTCTGATCCAGGGAGTCATTTGGAAATTCTGAACTTCCATTATTTCAGTCAAATGGAGTTGAGATCTATTCCTACCTCACAGGAATTACATAATGATCAATAAAGATCAGGATAAATGTAGTATGATATTTTCAGGATTCTAAAATTGTTAAGTAGAGCCAAATAATAATCCAGATAATCACAATTTTAAAAATTCTATACTTCTCTATGGGTTCAAGAGGAAGTAGGACCAAATGACTGCTCCTCTGTATTAGAAGTGATTTCATGGTTGTCTGGATCAGCCCTCTTCCATTCCCAATGCTTGAATTCTTTCTAACATTCTTATAAACCCACAGTTGAAAGATCTTCAAAGGGCATTTATTTCATAAGCTGGTGGCTCTCATAAGTTGCATTTTCCTCCTTCTATGGAGCTAGGATGTACCTTCTGAGTTTCTAGCTATGGTCCTAGTTCTGTCCTTGAACTATCCTCCAGACATATGTTGTGCCTCCTGCATCCAGCACTTTCTGTTTTATTGTTCTCCAACATATCCCCTTGTATCTATAATTTTTTCTCGTGACTCCTACTACTCATTAAAATATAGTTTCCATTGGAGCCATAGGAAATCCATGAAGAATCCCTTGATTTACAGGCCGACATGACATATCAAGGCACCAAATCCTCATCTTTGACATTTATAAACTAAATTCTATAAAGACTTCACATGATTTGTTTTATACGGACATGGGATACACTATAAGCTTGATGACATATGAATTTAACATTATACTACTACTGATACCATAGTCTGAAACCTGCTTTCTACACATTCTTTAAATTTTTTGATGAAAGATCAATGAGAAATTTGAGAATATATTAGCAACAACATGAAATCTTAGTACTGAAAAACATTTTAAAAGGCCACATCAACTCTCACACTTTATGGATAAGGAATCTTAAACCCAGAGATTACAGGCACTAGAAAGCCCTATGTTTAACAAGCTTATTGAATGAGTTTTCTAAACCTATCCTCTTTCTTTGTTGCAAGCCAACCTGAAGAAAAAAAAGACAATCTGCCACGCATCCCTTCCTCCAAAACACAAATCTAGTGGATTAAATATACAAATAACTGACAGTACTTTTAAACACTGCCTTCTAATGGTCATTGCAGCTAATATAGAGTCTATAATTCCCTGTCTCATCCCAAATGGACGATATTTTTTAAGTCACTTGTATCATTAACAAGTAAATTAAAAGCACATAAACACCCAGGAGAATGAATTTCCAGTAGAACAAAACTCACTCATGCTGGTATTTTCATGGGCATTTGCAAAAGTATTGAAAAAAAAAGATACAAACGACATGTATATTTTATTTAAACATTTGTTTTTAAGCTGAGGAAGTATTATTATTTATTCAATCTGTGGGTATAAATACCCTAAGAATATCCATCACCAGTAAGTTGACGGAGAACTGATAGGAATCATAATATGTACTTTCTTGGACAAGAAGTAATAAAAATGCTAATGGAACAACTTTTTGGTCTATTTTGGAACCTACATTCAATTCTAAAATGGAAAACATCTCTAACTGAACTTAACCAACATTTATTGCACATTATCGTGAGTAGGGCAATATGCTAGACATTGATAGTGCAAAAATGCAAATCACACTTACAGATTCCAAATATCACCTCTTCATAAATGTTCTCCTTGACTATCTGTTGTCAAGAAGCACCCTATCTCCCATCACACCACCTTCAAAAAATGACATCACCCTATTTATTTTGTACATAAGCACTACTCACTTTCTGAAAACAGAACAGTACCTTGCACCATCAGACACATCTTACACACATGAAAATGAATAAAAATCCTTCCCTAAACATTTTAAGCTGAATTATGATTTATATGCATTTGGAAAGGACCTACTAATCAAAAGTATCTATCTACTTTCCTACCTATGTATCTGCTTGTGTATCTCCTCATGTTGTGAGAGAAATGGAACATATATTAGAGAAGAAAAGGCAATAGCAATTATCAAGGGAACCAAAGGTTAGTTACTTTCAACTAACTAGGACAAACCAATTGTTGCATTCTCTAGGCTTTGGTTGACTTACTTGTACATCAGAGGGATTCTCTAAGACCATTTAAAAGAACTTTTCAGTTCTAAAATTCAGTCATTTGAAGTAGATTTCCCCAAATTAAATGTATATTTTTTATAACATGAGCACCAAGCACTTAGTTCTGGGCTTCCTGTCCATTTGTGGATTATTTTCCCTTAACTACTACTTTTTGATACATCTAGAGTCTTTCTTATTTTCCATTCCAGAGTGGGAATAAATATTGAAAATGTTTCATAAAATTACAGGGAATTATATAGTCATTCCTCCCATAGAAGACACGTGTACTTCTAGTAGTGTATGTGTGTTAAAAACTTTAAAATAATCCAGGAGTGCTAAGAAGAATCTGTTTTGCCACATACATTTACAGAGTGTGTGTTATCACTATTTTTCAAATAACTTATACAATACAGAATTTGTTGCACTTTCTGTTAAAACTAAATCCAAAAATTTCTCTCTCTGGGAAAAAAATCAGGACGATGATGTAATATTAAAAAAAAACAACCATAAATAAAACAACAGAGTGGGTAAAGACAGATAAATGAGAATAATAAAGAGGCAAACTCTAAAAATGAACACATGATTTTTTTCCCATTGCAATTCAAATGAAGCAATAATGAAATGTAAAGGAATAGACTGTGAAAAACCTAAAGCATATAATAAAATTATAGGAACAAGATTAGAAGATGTATTAAGTAGAATTAGTTTGAGGTAAAGGAAGCGCAGAAGGCAAGATGGGGAAAAAATTCTACTTCAAAAGATTCAATAAGAAGAGGTTCTTTAGCACTCAGAAAAATAATCATGGGCCTACTTTAATGCACAGTAGGGGTGCCCAAAATAGCATGCATGAGAAAATCTCATTTAAAATGCTTCATATGAGAAATCCTGTAAAAATAAAATAGATTCTGCAGCAAACTTAAATTAGTTGACTGCCAACTTAACATGGCAATAACTGCATCGTGAAACAAAATCCGGAGTAGTTATGCAATAACCTGTGTGAAATTATAGGCTGCATTATGCTGGAAAGATAAAGCATCCCGACCCTAGGATTATAAACATACACGCAAAATGTAAATAAACAAACGGACCTGTGGTTGGTAACGTGTATCCTCTGTCTTACTTTTTCCATTTTTCCACTCACAGCCTGTCACTGAATTTAATTTTCCAGTTGTAAGATGGAAGAAAGAATTATCTTTAAGAAGAAGGGTATTAGCTTTATTTCCTCAAGATTTAACTACCATCTATCCTTCAGTTTACTACTTGATGATAACACATCAAAGACAAGAATGATTAAAAAATCATTTTTCCCCCAAAGGATCAGTAAAATTAAGTGCTTTTTGGTTCCTTGAAAGCCATGCCAACTACAAATCTGGTAGAAATAAGTACATCTTACCCAACATCAACCAGCTATATACTTCACCTCGTTTAACACATGACTCACTACTAATGACAGAGTGGAGTGTGACAGAGCTGTTATTTAAGTTTATTCTGGACTGATTAAGGCCAAGACTAAACTGAATGAGAAAGCTGATTTTCTTTCATACCATTTACAGTTTATCCTTGACCCCAATCTCAGGTATCTTGAGGCCCGGATACATTTTTCTTTTCTACAAAGCAAGATTTTGTGGTCAAAATGTAAACCTCTAAAACTTCAAAATGATATGGTCAATGAAAAATACATTATCATTTACAAATAAAAGAGGGCTAATACTCTGGTTCCATACCTTGCATCAGGCAAAGAGCAAGATGCTTTTCTGATGAGACCTTATTTACCCTTCACACTGGACTTGAAAGAAACAGCTGTGAAAATGCCTCTCCTCTCTGAAGTCCTATGAAAACTACTAATGGAAAATATAATGCATAGCCCTTGATAACATGATTGCTTGGAACGAGAAGCTAAGACTTTTTTTTTGCATGAGGCAAAATCTGCAACAATCAAGTCCATGCCCTCTCAAAATGTTCTTTGCCAGCAAATCCTAAAACTTACATCAACATTAACAGTAAATGTGGGGGACATGGAAAAAACTCTCAACCACTCACCATAATGCATGTAACAGTTTCCTTTGGTGGGATCCAGCTCAATAGCCTTCAAGAAGAACTTTTCAGCCTCACTCTTACGACCCTTGAAAAACAGAGAAAATGGATGATTCAGCAGTAGATCATGAAGGATTCTTTACCTCCTGGGCCCAAATGAAGTAAGTAGACTGAGGTCTACTTAGTAATCATCTCTCTCTCTCTCTCTCTCTCTCTCTCTCTCTCACACACACACACACACACACACACACACACACACACACACACAGTGTTTATCTAAACAAGGATGATCAAGGAGAGTATTTGAGACACAAGACTGAAATCAGAATCCTGGGAAACACCAAGATTGGAAGAACAGACAGTGAGAGTGAGTTCACCAAAGAGATCAGAGAAAGGCCAGGAAGGCAATAGAAAAGAGCTCCACAAAAACCAAAAGGATGAGATAGTTTTAAGCAATGGTGGAAACCATTATTTGCATTTTCTATTTTATTTTCTTCCTTCCATTTGTTTCCTCTTCATTTCTTTTTCCTTATTAAAGAATTTGGATCATTTTAGCTTTTGACATGATTTGTCCTAATGGTTCACTTTACATATGAAGAAACTAGGTCACGGTTTGTTGAATCTCAAGCAACTACTGCTTATTCTTGCTGACGTCATTCTGGACTAAAATATTCCTAAACCAGGATTTTAATCTGAGGCTGGCACTTCTTCCGAGATATAGTTTTAATTTTAAGTAAACATGACCATCATCCTCAGAAGAAAATAAGCAAAAAGTAGGGAGGGGGGGAGGCTTCTATGCAATACATGGATTTTTCATGAAACATTATCAGTCTTAGCAGATCCTGAAACTATATATTCCTTACCGGGTTATAGCTTCTGAACCAAAATTGCCTACAGAGTAACATAAAGGGGTGGTTTGGGGTAGAAGAGCCCCCAGAAGAACTTTCGTGTGGCAAGTCTGTCTTGTCCTGCAAGGTTGGAATGAAGAGCTATGCCTTCCAAGAGTGGCAGTGAGGCACTGGGTGGCAGAGGTGTCCAGGAGTCATGGTATAGAGTCAGGGAACTCATCTTATCTTCCTGTTCCTTCTAACTTATATACTACCTATCACATGAACTTTAGGCAACATTTTTCTCTTTCTTCAGCTGTATTTCTTAAACCACTGTTATGGAGATAGATCTTCCAAAAGTAGAGGTGTGTTGTTAACCTAAGAGTCTACGTTGCATTCATCTTTGACTGATTTTTCCTTCCCCTACTCCTCCTTTTTGTTGATCCACTCATTTAAAAAATTCACTGTTGCTACATCCTTTATTCACCCATTCCTCTAGCCAGTAGGACCCAGTCCCCATACAGCTTCTATCCTCTATAGCAGACAGCAGACACTTGACATTTTCATTTCTTCTTTCATTTTAATAATGCTACTCTGGTCAATAACATCTCTTTAACTAACAAGTCTTGCCAAATATCCAGTAATTAAAATCTTAATTCCCTGCAATATTTTCTCACAATATTTTAACTTCAAAGGAAAAGAAGGAAAGTACAGGCAAAATGCTCCCTGTAGAGACCATACTTTCATTAGTAAGACTTCGCAAGACTCTTACAAAGGGAAGAGTCCTTAAAATAATTAAATAACTGTGGTGAATCAGGCAGTGTAATGAGTGTAATGTGTAAGTTCAGATCATCGATTCTAGGCAGGCACAACAGCGACCCTACCGGTGTAACCACGTGACCCTTAGAAAACTGTATCATCTTTTAGCTGTTATGTTTTCTATTATAAAAATGAAGATAGGTGGAACACCGAGAATTTCTAGGGCAGTGAAACTGTTCTGTAGGATACATTAATAGTGGACACATGTCATTCCATATCTGTCAAAACTCATCGACTATATTAACACAGTGAATCAAATGTAAACTCTAGTAAATATGTGTCAGTATTTGCTCACCAATGGTAACAAAGGTACAACACCAATGCAAGTTGATAATAGTAGGGAAACCATGTAGGGTGGTAAGAGAGTAAGGAAGTATATGGGAAATTTTGGCTCAATTTCTAAAAACATTCATTATTTAATTGATTCATTTATTTGAGAGAGAGAGAGAGAACACAAGTGGGGGGATGGGCAGAGGGAGAGCGAGAGACAATCCCAAGAAGACTCTATGCTGAGCACAGAGCCCAACCCCATGACCCTAAGATTACAACCAGAGCCGAAATCAAGAGTCAGACACTGAACTGACTGAGCCACCCATGGGCCCCTCGATTTTTTTCATAAGCCTAAAACTAACTGCTCTAAAAATGAAGTGTAGTCTTTTTAAAGAAAAGATAACAATCAAATCTATTTTATAACATTAGTAGATTATTTGAGATGAAACATATAAAGCAGTTAGTATAGTACCTGGGTATACTGTAAGTTTGTAAAAATGTTAACTACTGGTCTATACACACATACAGTATGCATTAGAATGTAGAATTCTGAATGTCAAAGAATGTTTTGTTATATATATAGCTTCAGAAACACATGGTCAGCCTTTAAATCATCAGAAAATTATGTACAAATAAGTTGCAGAAGATAATAAAAGACACAAAATGAAAATTATCATTGGTAAAGAGTCTGTACAAATATTATACGCAAATATACAAAGGGTCTGTGGACTCTCTTCCACTTAAGTTTTTCTCTCCAGTGAGAAGAAACTGGCTCATTTATCAGTGTCACAGTAAATGGGGTTATAAAATGCTTGTGTGTAGTCCACTGGCAAAACAATAGTACGTAGTGTTAAAAACATGCATCAGATCTCAAAGGACAATGGTTTCTGGTTGCTCAGTGGACCAAGTTATTAAAGGCAACGAGTCCCAACACCTCCTACATGCAAAATAAACACACTGAAGACCAGAACATTCTTCCTGGGGGGTGCGTGGAGGGGGTAGGGGAGTGCCAAACCATCATGCAAAAACCTATCTTTCTGCTTTGATCACCCTTTAGTCGAATGTCAAATAATGAGGAGGAAAATCAAGTCCTCACAACAGTATGTAAAATCAAGAGTCACCCAAATGCATAAACCAACCATACGCACATATTACTGGGTCTTGGGTAGAAATGCAGTGCCTGGGAGGTTAATACTATGTTTAATCCAATTTATTCTTTCAACTATTACTGTTTTAGAGAGAAGGCAGTTAAGAAAGTGGAGAAGAAAATGTCATTTCTCAGCAAGTTTTTCTTGGTACTTTTTAGATTTTGTCAGCATTTTCTACAAGCAAGCATTATGGAGTATTCACTGGTTGTCCTAACTCCTCACATCAGGCACCATTACTTATTTCGTATATTGGTTGGTGTTTGAACATGTGTGGTGGTTTGGAAAACCCAGTAAAAGGGACTGTGGTCAGCTGTGACAAATAAGGGAAATGTGAGTTGAGAGGCTCAGTTTCTACCACCATCTCTGTAACTTGTTTATGTGCTTGTTCCTTTGTTTTTGTTGGTTAAAAATTATTTACTGAAGGCCTACTGTTTGCCTTGCACAGTTCTAAGGAACGGCGCTGTAACTGTGAACAACCCAGACTGCTTGGCCTCAGGTCCTAGTTGCAAGAGGCGCATAACAAACATATAACCCAATAAGCACTGTGGGCAAACAATTTCTCCAATTCTCATTGAAAGAACTGGCCCAGAGACAACAAGCCTGCATTTGAAATTTGCTGGCTCGACTTATTTAACTGTGTGATTTGGGAATATCTTTTATAACATCACTGAGTCTCTTTTTCCTCACTTTGGAAAAATAAACATGATTAATACCAATTTTGGAGGGTTGTTAAAAAAAATCACAAATCATATGGAAACAACAAGCTTTGGACAGATCGTATAAAATTCTGACATCCTTTGATATTTCTTCCTTCGATCTTTTCAAAAGAATTCTTCCTTCCAACCTCAATGCCACTATTTGGTTCCTAATTACCCAAATTTAAAAATCCTTTTCTAAATTTCATGTCATGATAGAAACTAAATTTCACAATTTTTTTTCTGTAAGATGTCTCTCATTCCTAACACTTTCCCCTGCCTCAAATAAAAGCCCCTCTTCATTTCCCACCTAGAATGATACAGATTTCAGGTGTCCTGACTCAATAAACCTCATTTCATTAGATTTAATATTCCTTAAGTGAAACTGTTTTTATGTTTTGTTCTTGCCCAAAATTATTTTAAAAGCTCCTAGTTTCTGCTCATTCTACTTAATAATCAATTTAATTCTTAAAATCTAAAACAATCCTGCTCAAATCTTCCTGGATAAATTCCTATATCTTATCAATTTCCTCATCTGCCTTAGCCATAGCTCCCATGTCTCCCCTTAAAAATTATTTCTTCCAGTCTGTAACGTTGCTCACTTTTTACTTATTCATATGCGTTTTTTGTTTCAAGTCTTTAAGTGAAGCCTCACTTTTCTATAAAGCTTTCTTTGATGGCCCCAACTGCTAGAAATTTCCTTTTTCTTTTAATTGTGATGATAGGATTACTCTGCAGAGTCCTTTCCTACCTTTCTAGCTGTACCACCTGAACGCTAAGATACCAGACCAAATCTTTTACATATAAAGTACTTAGAAAGTGGATATTTAACTTTTTGCAAAATTGTAATTCTAGGTATTTACAGTTTGTACCTGTCATTCAGTGTACCCACACACAAAGTCAGTTAAAACAACAAAAACCCAGTATCCTGGAAAAAAAGAGCAGTCGGCGATGCAGATTAGGAAGTCAAAGACATAAAACAGCTAGAGAAATTCTTGGTGAATACTCTTTCTCAACATTTGAACTCAGAATAGTCCTAGATTAGACACTTTGCAGCTAGTACATTAGTGCTACATTCAAGCGTTGTGTAAATATAACCAGTCAAGCAATAAATAGGCTGTCACTATTATCTTTATAACTTAACCGTA
Organism: Canis lupus dingo; assembly: GCF_003254725.2. Classification (NCBI taxonomy): domain Eukaryota; kingdom Metazoa; phylum Chordata; class Mammalia; order Carnivora; family Canidae; genus Canis; species Canis lupus. Next base: position 24,961,613 of record NC_064257.1, on the reverse strand, counting down.
TTGTCTTTATATAACTTAATAGCTTAGAGTTATTCCTTAGTTACTTAGTTCACATATTCACACATTTTCAGTGGACAAAGTAGTAATTTCTTCATTTCACATCTGGAAACTTAACATGAACCGTTGCTTATAAAACCTAAAAACAGGGACGCCTGGCTGGCTCAGAGGTTGAGCATCTGCCTTTGGCCCAGCGCGTGATCCTGGGGTCCTGGGATCAAGCCCCACATTGGAGTCCCTGCAGGGGGCCTGCTTCTCCCTCTACCTTAGTCTCTGTCCCTCTCTCTGTGTCTCTCATGAATAAATAAATAAATAAATTAAAAAACAACAAAACCTAAAAACAGTTCCTCACAGCAAGGCCCATTTGGAACCAAAGATCTACACCGTAACCAGAGACTACCTGTGTCTTCATTGTTGTCAGGAGTACTGATTAGAATAGCACAAAGAACAAACCAATTTCCCTTCCATGTCTCTGCTCCTTATTTAGAGGCCACTGTAAGTCTAGTATAGAAGCCTCCTGCAGTTGTGTATCTAGTGGGCAGTTCCATGAATTTTAGTGCTCACTCTTGGAGGATGTTTGACAATTATGAATAGTGGTCATTTTTCACAACCAATTACATTCACATCTTCATTTCACATGCAAGTATCTATCTAGATGGACGATACAGAAGAAAGGAAAGCAGCCAAACAGGTCCAAAAGCTTAAGGGTCGTTTGGTAAATGTATTGTTTAAACACGGATTGTGGTTTAATGAGCACAAAAGGAAGGAAAAGCAACCATTAAGATACTCTTGAAAACTTAATTTGTGAAGACCACCATTTACAAATAGAAAGAGCATTACTTGATGGTCTATTTTAGCATCACTGTGTTTACGTATGAAGTGTCTGTAGGAAATAAAAGTGTCTCCTCCCCAAAAGACAAAAAGAGGCATTTAAAAAAGCCTAACAATTCAACTAATTTTTACAAACTGAGATGATTCATATCAAGCTGTTTAATCCGATATCCCTCATGTCACTGTATATCATCAACCAGAGCTGACTTCAGTTAGAGGCAAAGCAAAAGGGTGGTGGTAACTTCCACAATGAAATATTTCATCTCCATGAAATATAGGACTAAAATACTTCTCCCACCAAAATATCAGGTATCTAAAAATCTGACCATGACATTTTTTTTTTTTTAGGGAAGGAATAATATTTCTTCCCAGAAGCTTTAAAATAGAATAAGAAACAAAAATGAATGTGGCCAAATAGCTTACTGAAACTAACTTCTTTCTCCCTGAACTGTCCTTTTAGTTCCCCTTTCTGTAAGTTCCAGGCCTTTTGTGACCTCTTCTCCTAAACATCCCAAAGCAGAAGCTGCCTGAACGATACTTGGAATATTTTGTAGAAGGCCTAAACTCATTGAAAAATTGTGTCAAACGACACTGAGGGAAGCCAGCGGTGGCAGGGAAGGCCTCACAATGCCCAGGGGCAGAATGCAGAGTGGGCGTCAAGAACTCCACAGGGAGAGATGCTCTGTTCGCTTGCCTAAGCAAGACTGCATCCCAGAACTCTCAACCCGAGCAAAACTTCCCTGAAACCCAAACCCGGGTCCTCTTCACAGAGCCATCAGACTTCAAAGTAAAGGCATCAGTTCCAGCCAACGTGACCAGGGCAACCTGTTTCCCAGCTTTTTTGAACACTGTTGAGCTCCTCAGATTTAGGTGAACCTTTGGAAGGGGAGGAGGCCACAGAATTGGCTGAAATTAAATGGCTGACCAAGTGGCATGAAAGACTGCAACAGACTGAATTTCATTCAAGGAAGATAAAGAAGTGGATTCTCCACATATAGTTGAGTTATTTGGCCTGAAAGTGAGATACATTATATGAACAAAATAGGCATAAAGGAGCAGTTTCAAAATACCAAAAAATAATGACTAACATTGCTATAAAAACATGCAAAATCTACTCAATATTCAATTTATCTAAAACGCAAATTAATATACTGAAGTGTTATTGTTCATCTGCGAAGGAAGTTCCCTCAAAATAATAGAACTCAATATTACTGACGGTTCATTAAAACAAGCACTCATACGACGAACAGCAAAAATACAGCAAAAGTGTGGTGATATCTTGCTGGGGAGCAATATGATATATATCAAAAATCTTTAAATCAGATATAGTTTGGCCAAACAATTCTATTTCCAGGCACTGGTTCTAAGGAAATATCTATAAATACCAAGAAGTGGCTATTCATTTTCATTGCGGTATTGTTTATACAAACTCAATATCCATCAGCATGGACTTGGTGAAGCAAATACCATTTCAGTGAAATGCTATGTAACTATTAAAATAATTTTCTAAAAAAATATGTGAACCACAAGAGAGCTATGTGATTGTAAATTGTAGTTTATGTCCTAATTACTTTTATTTTATTTTTTTAAGAGAGGGAGGGGGAAGGGACAGACAAAAAGGAAGAAAGAGAATTTTAATCAGGCTCCATGCCCAGCTCAGAGCTTGACGTGAGGCTCCATCTCACGACCCTGAGATCATGACCTGCCAAAATCAAGAGTCGAACACTTAACCGACTGAGACCCCTGGGACCCCACATTTAAAAAAAATGTAAAGAATATCTTTAAGAGGAGCCTCATCCTTCCTGCATCACTGGCTCTTTTTATTCCTGAGGTTTCAGAGGTGAATGAAAGGGTTGGTTCCTGGGTATTTCAAGAGTAAGAGGGAGAGAAGTGCCTATCTATGGAGGCTGTTAAAAAACAGTGCTGCTTTAGAGTCCAACTCAAGTGTCTTGAGAACACAGTGCAACTTAGCCTACTAAACGAGGGAAAGGGAAGGTTTCAGAGATGTGACATGTCACTCCATAGAAATGGAATTAGCTCCTGCCATGGAACAGGCTGTGTTCCAGGTCCTAGTAATCAAGACAATGTTCCTGCCCTCCTGCAGTTCATATTTTAGTGGTAAATGGATAGTTTTTATACATCAGGAAGGACGCTGTCTGTTACTCTTAAGAACTCTGGTGAAACTTCATGTAAGCTAAGGGAAGAGAGCCATATACAAATGGGGGAATTTTGAAAAATGTTCCAGAAAGACCATTAGTGACATGTGAGAGGTGATCTAAGTAAAGGAAGTAAGCAAACCATGCGAAGATCTGGCATGTTTTGAGAATAAGGACTTAACAAGAAAACCAGTATGGTGACAGTGGGGTAATACCCACAGAGAATCACAGGAAACGAGCGTGAGAGACAGGATGGACGAGATTGAGTAGGGCCTAGGACGCATTGTAAGGAGTTTGGAAATAATTTTCCTCTTCCAAAAATCACAGTTTTGATAGTGGATGCCACATGTTGCCTTGATTCATATAATTTCCTTGGTGTTAACTAGGAAAGGGTCATACAGTCTCTGAGAACTCCAAAAAATATGGAACAGCTCATGAGTGTGTAAACCTTACACATTCATTAATCCTTTCTGTATCAGTTCAGTTTTAGTGCAGGGGATGCAGAAACATGCACTGGAATTCCAAACACCATGGATGATTTTACACAAAGGTATAATCTGATCAAACTTACATTTTTATGAAAACACTTCACATTTTGGGTGGAAAAGTGTTGTTGTGGGCCCAGAAGGGAAAGCAGGGAGACCATTTAGAAGATTGTTAATACCCTGTGGGAAAGACTAGGGTGGAAGCAGTGGAGGTGAAAAGATGCAGTAAGATTTGGAATCCCAGGGTGATAGACGGCTGATGGACTAGACCATAAAAACAGAAATCAGAGACAACGCTGCATCCATTGTTTGTGGCACCCAGGGGAAGGCAGGTTCACAAATTCAAGTGGGAAAAGTAAATACACAGTGGAGTCATCAAGTTCTACTTGACTGAGATGTCAGGGCAAGAGAGTGTGGAGAACTAATTAAGGTAAGACTGGCCAGAGAGGAGGCCATAGACCAAGCATTGGCAAGAGGAAAGAACACCCATTACCAGGTACCTCGCATGAGAAGAAAGTAAAAGAAAACTTGCAAGAATGCCAAGAGGCTTGGGGGGGGGGGGGTAGCCGGGGGGGTCAGAAAAAGAAAAATGAGAAAAACAAAACAAAAGGCACTTTTAGATTTTAATATTTTCAATAAAAGAGAAAATACATATCTTACAATAACTGTAAGCAACCTGCTTTTCATAAATATTTAAAATAGTAATTTAAAAGTTTTAAATTATACTTTGCTCTCTATACTGCTTTGACGTTATGAGTAAAAAAGTTAGATTTATAATACAAGCAGCTAATTTCTAAAATATTATGTAACTAAAGGTGTTTAGCTTACTCAGATTTCTTGTTATATTACAAGTGTTCATTTCCTTTCTACATCTGTTCACTTGTGTATTTTCCCTTCAAGCTTAAAGAGGTCATCCACACATACTGCAAGAACATTTCAGTGGGAGATAATTAATTTGATAGGATACAACCACCTTGTAAGCTCCATCTGGGCAAATTGCTTAGGTTGTTACGTTGCATTGTTATACTAAGGTCAGTGTCAAGTTAAAATCAACATATTACCATCATTCTTCTCTATCCATAATATTAGTTGATAAGAAGAATATTCAGATATTTTATTAAAATGTCTGATGAAGTGGTGAGGTAAAAATTTTGTTTGAACCATGTTTAGAATTATATTATGCATAAATATGTCCTAACATTTTACTTTAAAACTTTGCTATTTTTGGGGGGCACTTGGATGGCATGGTCAGTTGAGTCTCTTGGTTTTGGCTCAGGTTGTGATCTCAGGGTTATGAGATAGAGTCTCTCATCAGCATCCATGCTCACTGGGGAGTCAGTTTGGAATTCTCTCTCTCCCTCTCCCTTTGCCCCTCCTCCCTCCTCTTTCTCACAAACAAATAAAATATTTTAACCCCCCCCCCAAAAAAAATATGCCAATTATTTTAAAATATTAAAACTGGCTATTTTAATTTTATTTATTTATTTATTTTTAAAGATTTTATTTATTTATTCATGAGAGATACAGAAGCAGAGAGAGAGGCAGAGACACAGGCAGAGGGAGAAGCAGGTTCCATGTAGGAGCCCAATGTGGGACTCGATCCTTGGTCCCCAGGATTATGCCCTGGGCTGAAGGCCACGCTAAACCGCTGAGCCACCCGGGCTGCCCAAAATTGGCTATTTTTAGACATTAGAGTAATGCTTGTAATTTATCTTGAAATCACAAACCAAACCGAAAAATGTCTGTTTTTAATTAAAATAATGAACTTTTAGCAATTCCTTAAATTTATTCATTGATTTTAATTCAACAAATATTTAGTGGGTACCTCTCATGTGTCTATCACTGTGTTAAGTACTAGGATGAAAAAGAATGAAAAAAAAGAAAGAAAAGAGTACTAGGATGAAAATGGTGAATAAAAACATAACCTCTGCACTCATGAAGCTTCCGAAACAAGAGTAGTTAGGGGCAGGACAAAAATAACGGCTATGGAATTTCACTTAGAACAGCTGATCTGACCTAGCTGAATACTCAGAACTAAGTTTCTCAAGGGAATTGCTGCTTTTTCTAAAAATCTGAAAGATGTCTATGATTAACTAGTTGAAGGGGAGAAAAAGTATTCTAAGTGGAGACACAGCAAGGGTAAAATCTCTGTGGCAGGAACACAAACCCACCGTATAGAGGCTAGGACAAGGGAGACAGAGAAAAGGTACCTGAAAACACAAGGAAAAGGAAAGCACACCTGGCTTACGGGTTTTAAAAAGGGAACTGCCATTATCTGTTTTGTAAAAATCACTCTGAGGGCAGCATGGCTAATGGGTTGGAATGGGAACAGAAGGCATGGGAGCAGGTTAGTCCAGGCTTTTTCAAAACAATGATGTGGTTCCTAACGGAGATAAAGATTACTGGATTGACATGAGAGATATTTAGATACTATAGATAAAATTGCCTGATGGACAGGAGAGGGGGAGGGTAGGATGAGGGAGATGGAAGTAACAGAGATGACCTCTAGGATCCTGATTGTGAAAGCAAAGAAAAAAAAAGAAAAAGAAAAAGGCTTGTAAATAATGGAGCAAGAAGAGTAGGATAAGGAAGAAAGATTAGTTTGGAAAATGGTAAAGACTGAGGTACCTTTGGGACGTATGAGATGCCAAGAATGCAGGTTGTTAATAAGGCTGAATCAAAAAGCCAAAGGTAGAGAAAAACAGTATTTTAGGAAAATAGAAATAGTCACTTAGTCAAATGCTGAAAATCATCCACTGGATTTCGTGACAGTCATTACTGGTAACCTCAGTAAGGTGTGTTTTTATGGAATGATGGGTCTTGAAGCCAGAAGGTGGGGGAAAGTTTGACGGGTTGGGGGGTAAGGACATGCATTCTGCACTGCAGACAGCTCTGTCCATAGGAAGAATTCTTTAACCTGAGTCTTTTCCTCCTGAGTGCTCTAACAATGACTTGATTCCTACTTTTGTTGTGAGACTTAACATGAATACTCTAATCATCATTTGTTACCCTCTTTTCTTTTCTTTTTTTTAAATTTATTTTTTATTGGTGTTCAATTTACCAACATACAGAATAACACCCAGTGCCCATCACCCATTCACTCCCACCCCCCGCCCTCCTCCCCTTCCACCACCCCTAGTTCGTTTCCCAGAGTTAGCAGTCTTTACGTTCTGTCTCCCTTTCTGATATTTCCCACACATTTCTTCTCCCTTCCCTTATATTCCCTTTCACTATTATTTATATTCCCCAAATGAATGAGAACATATAATGTTTGTCCTTCTCCGATTGACTTACTTCACTCAGCATAATACCCTCCAGTTCCATCCACGTTGAAGCAAATGGTGGGTATTTGTCATTTCTAATGGCTGAGTAATATTCCATTGTATACATAAACCACATCTTCTTTATCCATTCATCTTTCGATGGACACCGAGGTTCCTTCCACAGTTTGGCTATTGTGGCCATTGCTTCAACACCCGTAAAACAATCAATGTGATTCATCATATCAGCAAGAGAAAAACCAAGAACCATATGATCCTCTCATTAGATGCAGAGAAAGCATTTGACAAAATACAGCATCCATTCCTGATCAAAACTCTTCAGAGTGTAGGGATAGAGGGAACATTCCTCAACATCTTAAAAGCCATCTACGGAAAGCCCACAGCAAATATCATTCTCAATGGGGAAGCACTGGGAGCCTTTCCCCTAAGATCAGGAACAAGACAGGGAGGTCCACTCTCACCACTGCTATTCAACATAGTACTGGAAGTCCTAGCCTCAGCAATCAGACAACAAAAAGACATTAAAGACATTCAAATTGGCAAAGAAGAAGTCAAACTCTCCCTCTTCGCTGATGACATGATACTCTACATAGAAAACCCAAAAGCCTCCACCCCAACATTGCTAGAACTCATACAGCAATTCGGTAGCATGGCAGGATACAAAATCAATGCCCAGAAATCAATGGCATTTCTATACACTAACAATGAGACTGAAGAAAGAGAAATTAAGGAGTCAATCCCATTTATAATTGCACCCAAAAGCATAAGATACCTAGGAATAAACCTAACCAAAGAGGTAAAGGATCTATAACCTAAAAACTATAGAGCACTTCTGAAAGAAATTGAGGAAGACACAAAGAGATGGAAAAATATTCCATGCTCATGGATTGGCAGAATTAATATTGTGAAAATGTCAATGTTACCCAGGGCAATATACACGTTTAATGCAATCCCTATCAAAATACCATGGACTTTCTTCAGAGAGTTAGAACAAATTATTTTAAGATTTGTGTGGAATCAGAAAAGACCCCGAATAGCCAGGGGAATTTTAAAAAAGAAAACCATATCTGGAGGCATCACATTGCCAGATTTCAGGTTGTACTACAAAGCTGTGGTCATCAAGACAGTGTGGTACTGGCACAAAAACAGACACATAGATCAATGGAACAGAATAGAGAACCCAGAAGTGGGCTCTGAACTCTATGGTCAACTAATATTCGATAAAGGAGGAAAGACGATCCATTGGAAGAAAGTCTCTTCAATAAATGGTGCTGGGAAAATTGGACATCCACATGCAGAAGAATGAAACTAGACCACTCTCTTTCACCATACACAAAGATAAACTCAAAATGGATGAAAGGTCTAAATGTGAGACAAGATTCCATCAAAATCCTAGAGGAGAACACAGGCAACACCCTTTTTGAACTCGGTCACAGTAATTTCTTGTTACCCTCTTTTCTAATTGTAAACCACCTAGGACAATAGTTCCATCAACACTTAGCCAAAGGCCAGATGCATAGTAAGTCCTCATAAATGCATAAAAATGTTAAAAGTCTTTGAAAAGCAAACACTTAAAACACAGTTCTTAGATGCACAGTCTCCTTGGGATTGTTGCTTCAGTGATAAAAAGGGCACAGACTCCAGTGGGTCAATCTGATTAAACTGTGAGGCTGGACTGATACCCCAAAGATCACCCCTACTGTCTTGATTGTCAACGCCTCTGTTATACCAGGGGGAAAATAGAAATTACAATTTTTACCAGCATTCTGTGGTCCATAAGATGGCACCAAAAGTTCAGAAAAATTGGTTTCCAACAGGAAAATTTACTAGGATGGGTAAGGTGGTCACTGTGATCTGATCTCCTTTTAGGGACTTAGGGCAACTGGAAAGCCCATGAATCTTAGCTATTCGCAACAAGTCCAACCACTTGGCTAGGCTGTCTGTGCACTGAGTGCTTCTTGTTTGTCATGACCAGCTTCATGAGCAACGGCTGGATCACTCCATTCCAAACTATTCAGCAACAGCATGGGAAGCGGCTATGATGATCAATCACCCCCTTCCCCACCACTGTCCCCAATCCCCCCCAGGCAGCCTTGGCTCACACAGCTGAGTTGACACACTTGCTGTAGAAGTTTATATCCCATGGGGATGGTTAGGAAAGCTGCCTTGTGAGAGTGGAAAAGCAGGAGCCTCAAACACAGCTGTTTTGCAGCTGGGTCACAAAGGAGAGTAAGAAATCCCTCGACACCATAAAAGGTAGCGGATGATGGGAAGGCAATCTCAGTACCTCCATTTGTCACTGGCAGGGTGCCACTGGCTCTCAAATCCAAATGCTCTCACAAGAGGATAAAGCCAGATGTAAATAATTCCCTAATTTTCTACTTTTTTTTTTTTTTTTTTGCAGAAAGCTTCAGCAGCAAAGGATATAGAGAGTTATTTGATTTATTTAGACGTAAAATTCTTTGATGATTTAACCAGGGGACTGAACAAAACCCTGGATTCAGCAGCAGAACCCTGAATTCCAGTCCAGTTCTGATACCAAAAAGGTGACTAACCAAGGAAAGCCACTAATTTGAATAGGTTTTGTTTTCCTCAGGTGTCAAAGAGCCTAGGTGAACAGAACTCTATTGGTTACAATTCCCTCTTTAAAACGTGGAACTCAATTCAGAGACGTAATCATTGGTGGAAAATTCAGAGGAAAGAAGAGTTACGTTCTTAATTCATGTCCCCATCTCTTGCTTCCACTGCTTTCCAGTCAATGAAAGGGAAGAGGTATTGGCCCTCTGCCCCCAGAGCCAGTCAACTGACCCTGGGACTGGGATGGTCACCGAGACTTACAATTGAGTATAGTTTATGTACTAATGAAGGAAAATAAATGGAGTTGGGATAAACCATCCATTTTTCTTCTGAAAGTACTTTCGAGATAAAGATGTCTGGTCGAAGGTAAAATGTCCTGGAAAGGTCGCACCACCAGGCCACCATATATATTGGAAGTGTATACTCTGCTTGTAAGTCACTCTGGTTTGCCTGAGATGCCTTGTCTATACCCACTGTTCCAAAGTAAAAATAACAGCACCCCCCTTCCTGGTTTGGATGAATATTCTACAGTTAACCTAATTCTTACTTACCTCTCGCAAGTGTTCACTTAGATTAGAAGAGTCAAACCATGGCTTTTGTGCCCCTGCAATGCCCCACCAGATGGAACCTCTGGGCTCCATTAGCAGCATCAGCGAGGTCTCCCTGTGACCTCAGCTTTCCATTCCTCAACGCACTCCTAACAAAGAAGGCATTAACAAAGATATCCCTTCACAGCACAAAACCATGGGATATTTGTCAGGCATAATTAAGTTTCCATTCATCTCTGCTTCCCAAAACACATTTTTCAAGTAGTCTGTTGTCTCAGCACATTACAATTCTACTTTTATAAGTTACATAATAAGAACAGAAACATGAGAGAGCAGCTCACTCTGTGCCAGGCACCAGGCCAAGCACTTCATGTGTGTTGTCATACTACGTCTGAGACAGTATCGTTATCTGTTTTGTAAAACAAGAAACTGAGGCACAGAGAGATTAAGTACCTCGCCCCCAGGGACACAAAAGGCAGGTACATCTTGCAGAGCTGGGGTTCAAATGGAGACATTCTGGCTGCAGATTCTGTGTCATTATATTATAATCTTGGTCTGGAAGTTTACTACCAAGAATCATGATGCTACTTCAAGGTAAGTTCTACAGAGCAGGGGCCCACCCATCCAGCCCTTCCTCATCACGTTTCCAGGGTACCTACCATAAGCCCAGCATCTTGTTAGACATGGGATAGGTGGAGATAAAATAAAATCACTCCTGCTCTTAGAAACTGAGTAACATTGTGGTGACTATGGAAGTGCCCCCCCATCACCCCCCCGCCAATTGCAAGATAATACTTAAAAGGGCTCTTGTTAGACATATGCTTAGTACATAAGGAGAAAACAGAAATCAAGACATCTCTCTGCCTGCATGAGTCAGGGGAGGTCTCAAAAAGGAGGTGGCTTCAGCTGGCTCACAGATGGAGGCAAACTTGGCCAGAAACCAAGACAACTGACTATATGCTTAGTCCAAGTGCTGGTGGCTTAAAAGTTCTCCTTATGAAATTCAAATTAAGAAAATTATTTAGAAAGTCAGTCTCATGGAGAATTCTTTCCTTGCTTTGCCGTAATTCAAAGGACCTGCAGGGCTTGCAAAAGTCAATTTGATACCAACTCAAAATACATTTGTTTGATAAAATTGGGTTACTTGGGACGCCCGGGTGGCTCAGTGGTTGAGCTCCTGCCTTTGGCCCAGGGCGTGATCCTGGAGACCTGAGATCGAGTCCCACATCAAGTTCCCTGCATGGGGCCTGCTTCTCTCTCTCTCTGCCTGTGTCTCTGCCTCTCTCTTTCTCTCTGTCTCTCATGAATAAATAAATAAAATATTTTTTTAAAAAAATTGGGTTACTTAACAACAAAACTTAGCAAATATCCACTTTCTGTAAGGCTAGTGATTCTTGAGCCACCTTCTGTGAATAGTAATTTTCTGTAACTTAACAAAAAAAAGATCGAATGCAAAAAGCATTGCTTAACAAACACTGATTCACTTTAACGTCTAGAGTGGGAAGGAGCCAGAGGTAGTACCTACAAGATTACAGGAGTCTTTAAACTAGGCAGAAAGGGAACAGCACGTGTATGTGTACACACACACACACACACACACACACACACACACACGTAGCAAATGGTCAGAGGCTGGCACATTACCAGCAGAACGAGTTTGTATGTATAAATGCGCATGACAAGCATATCGCTGAACTGGCTCATTCCCAAGTCCTAGCAGTACTAGTTGACACATACACACATGGGTTTTGGCATTATTGCAAAATAAAATTCTCTTTCTTTCTCTCTTTCTTATAGTAAGAGAACAATGTGTAAAATCACAAGAAAATATGGGCCACTAATAGGAAAATTTGAGTGCAGAGGTGACATGGAGATGGAGAATAGAACGTCTGAACGTCTTTGCCTCTAGGTAGACAATTTAATAGTAGTTCAGCTCACAGCTAAATTATCACTGTCAACATCTCAGACCCTCTTGACTTTGGTAGGAAAAATGTGTGATGAAGGCTGCACAGAACTCATTAAGCATCAACCTCCTGAACTGTCTTCATCACATTCTGAAGTCTGACATCTGAGTTGGCAGGTTTATCTGTGAGATCCAAGAGGGAATGATTTGACACACCCAATCATAAGAGCATTTCTACCAAAGCGATGCAAAGGTATATAGAAGGGCAGTGTAGCCAGCTTGATACCATTCCTTGTACAAGTGCTATAAATACAGAGGAGGCTTTGGGAGAAACACACTGACCTACTCAAATGCTCAAAATGGAAAGGATGTGCACTTTGGGGGTATGTGGTGTCATGCCATGAAAACACAAACATGGTACTTTGAAGACTTTGGGAAAGATACAAGCCATTAAATTACTAAATATTTGAAAGCTGTTTTTATTTTAAAATAGGCACAGATGTGTTATAGTGAGTTGTGAGTTCAAGCCCCATGCTTAAAAAATAAAAAAATAATAAAAAGAGCGAAGCACTGGCATAGAAAGAAGGATACAGGCTTGGAAATCATATAGATTTGAGTGTGATCACCTCAAGAATAATCCCTAATAGCTGGGCTACCTCAGCAAGTTGTTTAATGTGTCCTGAAATTTAGTGCCTTGCAAGGGTAAGAATGGTACCTCCTGATTGGGTCTATAACGGAGACAGATCATGCAAAGCTCTTACAACAGGGCATAGTATAGGGGAAATGATCAACACATGCTAGATATTATGATGTTTGTATAACAGGAACAGCAGTAGCTACCCTTCGACTCTTAAAAGGATTAAGTGAGCTAAAATATCTCTTACAAAGCACAGCACAGGAACACATTGTAATCACTCAAAGAAAAACTTAGTTCTGTTCTTAACTAGAACTTTTATTCCTAAAACCATTTGTTCAAAGGTAAGTCATGGATGTAGATGATCCTTTTTCAACTATTTTTCATAGCATTCTTGCAACACACCCACACGAAGAACTCTGTGACAAATTGTGTCTTGTTCTGAATTGTCGTAGGCAAAAACCGCCACTGTGTTCAGAGAATTTGAAGAAAAGACAAAATAGGGAGAACACCAAAGCTCAAAAATGAAGTTACAGTAAAAATAACTTAGGACCACTTTTGATAAAACTGGGAGACCCATATAAAACCCATAAGAATACGTTTCCCCCTCATCCAGAAATACATATTTTCCAAAAGGTCCATTTTTCTCTTTGAAATCCTGGCATGATCTGGCAAGTTCAGGTTGCAGCAGTTAGCAATTAACTACTGTACTAAGTGTCTTTTAATACAGCAATTCAAGCTGCTACCCATCTTAGAATAATAAGAAAGTAGGAGAATTATATTTGACTCTCAATATTTCAATATTCAGATGCCTGGTATTTCATGGAAGCCGAATTTTAGTTAACCTGTCATGTCTCACACTTCTTTTTCAAACTTAATGGCTAGAGATATCCATGTTAATATTTCTTTGTTTTTTAAAAACAGCAATGATAAAAGAAGTACTGGAGAGGCAATGGACAGGTAAGTAAAAGGAAGTCCAGAAAACACCCAGTGAAGACATTACTTTCAGCGGATAATTTTTGTATTAAAGGATAAGCAAGGAACAGACTAGAAAAGGTAGTTCCGCATGTCACTAGACGAGCTGGACTAATGATCAAATGAAGTTAGAGAAGCATGAGAGTCTAACTATGTGCCTACACAAGGCTCACTTACAATAAATCATATTATCTTTAAGAAATATTTTATACAAAAGGATGCATCTTTTTTCAGGGATAAAGACTATTTTAGATGTTGATGGCTTACAAGAATACTACTCATCTATTCATTTGACAGATATAAGGAGAGCTACAATATCGTTTAAAAAAATTCCTCAGAGTTTAAAATAAAGATTTCTTAAGTGTCATTAACTACAGTAGGCATTTTAATACTTGTTTCAAATTGAGTGGCATTGTGTTAATTGAAAGTTAATACTTTCTAAAGATCATCAACGAACTTCAACAAAACTGTAGCAAAACCATAAAAAGAAAAGCTTGCTTCTTCTGTAATCATCATCAGTGTAAATTCAATTTAATCACTTCCAGTAGGGAATTTGTCATACTGCTCGCCATCCTATCAAACTTACATGTCAAGATAATTCTTCAAAAAAAATACAAATATGATAATTTCTATAAAAGATAATATTATTCTTGGCTGTCATACATCATACTTAGAAAAAAGAACAGAGGATTATCTGTATTCTATTACACCTGTCAGAAGAACACATATTCATTATCATCACTACCACTATTCATGAAATTCTACAAATTCCCTCTGAAATGAGTGATTTATATTATGCACTCTTCTGAGATTACATTCCAAGGCTATCGGAGCAAAATATATAGCCAGAAGATCACATCCCACTATGTTATTATAATGGGGGGAAAAAAAGGAATATAGCCAATTTTACATTTTCTAATTCCTATCTTTTAATAATTATCAGGATTTCTATATTCATAGGAATACCATATCATTTTTACTGAGACTAAGAGAAGAAAAATTATTTTACACTCCAAAATGTTACCCAACTATTTGACCCCTTTTTAACTCACTCTTCAGTCCTGTTTTACACAAAGGATCTCTGATTTTTTTTTTTTTTCAGTTTCAAGTTTTTGTTTAAATTTCAGTTAGTTAACATACTGTGTAATATTAGTTTCAGGAGCAGAATTTAGTGATCCATCACCTACATACAACACCCAGTGCTCATGACAGTGCTCTCCTTAATGCTCATCACCCGTTTACCCCAACCCCCTGCCCTCCTCCCCCTCCAGCAACTCTGTTTGTTCTCTATAGTTAAGTCTAATTTATGGTTTGCCTCTCCTTTTTTACCCCATGTTCATCTTTTGTCTCTTAAATTCTACATATGAGTGAAAACATTTGGTATTTGTCTTTCTCTGACTTACTTAGCATAATACTATCTCCATCCATATCTTTGTAAGTGGAAAGATTTCATTCTTGTTGATGGCTGAATAATATTCCATCGTATATATGTATATATGTATATATGTATATATATACACTCATATACCACCTCGTTTATCCATTCATCAGTCAATGGACATTTGGGCTCTATCCATAATCTGGCTATATTGATAATGCTGCATAAACATAAGGGTGAATGTGTACTTCACATTCAGTATTGAATCAGTATTTTTGTATCCTTTGGCTAAATATCCAGTAGTGCAATCGCTGGATCATGGGGCAGTTCTATTTGTAACTTTTTGCGAAAACTTTATATTGCCTTCCAGAGTGGCTGCACCAGTTTGTATTCCCACCAACAGCGTAAGAGGGTTCCCTTTTCCCCACATCCTCATCAACATTCTTTGACATTTTAACCATGGAATGAAATAAAAATATAAATTCTCATATTTTTTACTTATTTACTTACCATATTTTTGTGTTTTCATTATTCAAACATTTTTTTTTTTACTTTTGTCTAATTACTTGTATAAATCACACTGTTTCCATTTATCCTTTTAAAATTTTATTCCTCTTTCTTTCACCCTTTTCTTCCACCATGCAGCACTGGAATAACTTATTTGTTCAACAAGTAATTATGGCTATACAGAATCTTCCCTTGGCTTCTTAAGAAATGAGAATGGCTGAGTTGATATCCTAAACTAGCTTTCATTCTAGTGGGGAAGACGGACCAGAAAACAGTTGACAGTATTAGAAGGTGATGGACCTGCTTCCATGGGAGCACAAATAATGGAAGAATTGAGTCCACAGGGAAGTATAGTGATGTGTCAGTGCTATGCCCTAAAGAAGACTTTTATATAAAGGGCTAATATCTGTTTTGGAGTCATTTCACTTACATTCATTCAGTAAATATTTATTGAAGAACTATGTGCTAAGCATCAAGTCAGTAACAGTAATAAAGAGACAGGGTCCCCACTCTCGCTGCTTAAAAGAACCAATATTCAGTGGATGCTCATGTATTCATGTAGTAAGAATTCCAGAAGAGAAACACTGAGATCATCTGGAAGAATCGATCAGTTAACTACTTTACAAAAGGTAGTGTTAAAGACAAGACTGGATGGGTTGGTGGGATTTTGCCAACTGGAGACAGGAAAAAGATATTCCAGGCCATGGCAGCAGTGTATTTGGAAAAGGCAAAAAATGAACAGAGGTAACACTTAGGGGAGTTATCAGAAGTTTCATATTATAATTGCTGATGAGGCTGAGCAAAAAGACTGCAGCCAAATGATAAAAAAGTTCTATGTCACACAAAGACAAAGATTTTACTGAATAAGAGTCACACTATTGTTCTTTCTGCTAATGGCTAACATGTAATGAGTCCTTATAATATGGGTACAGGCAGTGTTCTAAATGCTTTTATGTACACGTATAGGCTCATTTAACTTCTGAAGTCTCAGCAAGGAATCTTCTTGCTTTTGTTATACATACAGGTTGAATGACATAATGAGACATTAAATAACTTGACCAAGATAAGTGGTAGAGTGATCTAAACAATCTAGAGCCAGTGTTCATATAATTGCATTCCCTCTAATATGATGGGGTACTAATGGAGAAGGGAAACAAGCTACATCTTCAGATATATTCTAAATATCTGTTCCTATAATTTTAAACTATTAAGAACATATCTGCCGAGCTTTTGCTATTATATAATATACTACCGGAAAACAAAAAATATATACCACAACCCATAAATACCTGTGTGTTTCCCAATATATTCACACATAGATAAAGATCCAGACACAGACTGAGATAAAGAAACAGAAACAGAAATAGAATCATAGCTGAGATGTGCTTATCAGACACAAAAACCCCTGGAGCCATAAACTGGTAGGCAAAGTGTAATTTTAAATAATTTTGACGACTTGCCAGAGGCTGGGTGTGAACTAGCTCATGAGTAAGAAAAGTCCCAAAGGCCACAGTCCTTGATGAGCCCAATCTTTCATTCTTTACTTCCAGGAACCTGATGAGGTTCTCACAGTGAAGAATCAAAACAGATCCTCTCCTTCGAGGTCAGGGTGAAGGAGAATAATTTTTGTAAAATGTAACCAGAGCCTTTACATTTGTAAAATGTAACCAGAATAACAAAAGCTTTCCTCTCCGGAGTGAGAGACTTCACCAGAGCCTTTTCACAGAGCTGTGGAGGAAGGACATTCTTCTTTCTTCACCTTCCTCTTCCCTTTTTGTTTCATGGCAGGTGGTGAGAGATGAGTAGCCATATAAGCAGAAAAATTTGTGAAGGTCGTGGGATAGAGACATAGGCTAAATGAAAGACTGAGAATTAATTGAGTGATTACAGAACATTTCCCCCTCCATGACACCTTACCACCATCACAATAGGGCTCTAGTACAATAAGACTAGAGTATGCTCAAAAGCTGCAAGGCCCAGAGCCTCTCTGAGAAACAGTACTAAAGATAGCCTAGCACTAAGAGAGAAGATAAAAGCAAGGACATTAGAAAAATTTAAAGCCTCCAGCTCTAATAGCTAAAACAAACACTGACCTATGCTGAACTACCAGTCAGATTAATATAAGTCCCCACATTAGAGGCCTATTAATTTGAATTCCTATTACAAATTCAACATATCTGGCATTCAATAAAAAAAGTGACAAGGCATGCCAAAAAGAAAGAAAAACATAGTCCAAAAAGACAAAGCTAGTGTCAGAACCAGACTCAGATGTTAGAATATGAAACAGATGGAATTGTCAGAAAGGGAACTTAAAATAACTATGATTAATATGTTAACAACTCTAATGGAAAAAGTAGACAACATGCAAGAACAGATGCATAATGTAAACAGAGAGAAAGGAATTCTAAGAAAGAATTAAAAGGAGATGCTAGAAATCATAAATGAAATGAAGAATGCATTTGATGCGATCATCAGAAGACTCACAATGGCCAAGGAAAGAATCAGTGAGCTTGAAGATAGCTCACTCAATAGAGACCTCCCAAAGTGAACTGCATCATTACACAAAAATGATTGGGAAGTACAAAACATACAAGAACTGTGGGAAAATTTTAAAATATGTAACACATGAGTAACTGGAATATCAGAAGGGGAGGAAAGAAGAGAACAGTACTTGGGAGATACTTAAAGTAATAATGATGGAGAACTTTCCAAAATTAATAACAGACACAAAACTACAGATTCAAAACTCACAGAACACCAAGCAAGATAAATCCCCAAAATAATAAGCCTAGGTCTATTACATCTAAACCATAGAAAACCAAAGACAAAGAGAACACCTTGAAGGAAGTCAGTGAAAAACACACACACATGCACACAAACACCTTATATATGGAGGAACAAAGTTCGGAATTACATTGGCCTTCTCATCAGAAACCATCAAGTAAGATGAGAGAAAAGTGAAACATTCAAAATATTGCCAAAAAAAAAAAAATCACAACACAAATCTAATATCCCACAAAACTATCCTTAGAAAGTGAAATAAAAATAAAGACTTTCTAAACAAATAAAAACGGAGGGAATTCACATGCTTATCTAAACTGATACAGGAAAAGTATTTTACAAAATTCAGTACCCTTTCATGATAAAAACACTCAAAAAACTGGTAAAAGAAAAAAATTACATCAACATAATAAAGGTTGTATATGGAAAAACTTACAGCTAACATCATCCTCAACAGTAAAAAATTGAAAGCTTTTCCTCTAAGATGAGGAACAAGACAAGGATGCCCACTCTCACCATTTTTATTCAACATAGTACTGGAAGCCCTTGCCAGAATAATTAGGCAAGATAAATAGATAAAAGGAATCCAAAAGGGAAAGAAAAAAGTAAAATATCTGTTAGTAGATTACATGATCTTTTATGCAGAAAATGCTAAAGAAGCCAACAAAAAACTGAGAACTAATAAATTCAGGTAAGTTGTAGGATACAAAATTAGCATGCAGAAACCAAGTGTCTCTTTATATGCTAATTATAAGTAACCCAAAAATAAAATTATGAAAACAATACCATTCACAATAGCATCAAAAAGAATACTTAGGAATAAATTTCACCTAGGAGGCAAAAGACTTGGACACTAAAAATTATAAAATAGGGCAGCCCCGGTGGCGCAGCAGTTTAGCACCGCCTGCAGCCCAGGGTGTGATCCTGGAGACCTAGGATTGAGTCCCACATCGGGCTCCTTGCATGGAGTCTGCTCCTCCCTCTGCCTGTGTCTCTGCCTCTCTCTCTCTCTCTCTCTCTCTCATGAATAAATAAATAAAATCTTTAAAAATAAATAAATAACAATAAAAACTACAAAATACTGCTGAAGTAAAGAAGACAGAAATAAAAATAAACGAAAACTATTCTGTGTCCATGGCTTAGAAGACTTATTTTTGTTAATATTGTTAAAATGTCCATACTACCGAACACAATCTACAGATTCAATGCAATCCTGATCAAAACCCAAATGGCCTATTTTGCAGGGGGAAAAAAAAAAAAAAAAACCTTCCTAAAATTTACATGGAATCTCAAAGAACTCCAGGTACCCAAAACAATCTTAAGAAAGAAAAACAAATTAGAGGTCTCAGACTTCTTGATTTTAAAATATTACAAAGCTATAATAATAAAAACAGTGTGGCAGAAGCATAAAGACAGACCTTTAGCCAGTGGAACAAAAATAGAAGCCCAGAAATAAACCCTTGTCTATTTGGCCATGGCCATGCAATTTAAGATAGGATACTCTCTTCAACAAATGGTGCTGGGGAAAATGGATATCCATGTGCGAAACAAAGAAGATGGATCCTTACCTTACACAATATACAAAAATTAACTCAAAATCAGTTAAAAACCTAAAGATACAACCTGAAAGCATAAACTTTCTAGAATAAAGCATAAGAGAAAAGCTTTATGACAGTGGGTTTGGCAATAATTTATTGGATATGACACCAAAAGAATCGGCAACAAAAGTAAAAACAGATAAATGGGACATCAAACTTAAAATAGTTCTGTGTAGCAAAAGAAAAAAATTAACAAGATGAAAAGGCATCCTATGAAATAGGAGAAAATATCTGCAAACCATATATCTGATGAGATAATATCAAGAATATATACTGGGCAGCCTGGGTGGCTCATGGAGACCTGGGATGGAGTCCCACGTCGGGCTCCCTGCATGGAGCCTGCTTCTCCCTCTGCCCGTGTTTCTGCCCCTCTCTCTGTCTCTGTGTCTCTCATGAATAAATAAATAAAATCTTTTAAAAAAATATCAAGAATATATAAATAACTCCTACAAGTCTTCAACATCACCAACTAAAAGCAAATAATCTGATTACAAATGAACAGACATTGCTCCAAGGAACAAATATCCAACGAGCATATGAAAAGAAGCTCAGCATCACTAATCATTACAGAAATGCAATCATAACCATAGTAAGATGTCACTTCACACCCGTTAAGTTGGCCACTATCAAACAAAACAAAACAAAAGACCCTCCCACACACATAAACCCAGAAAATAACCAGTGTTAATGAGGATGTGGAGAAACTGGAAGCCTTGTACACTGTTGGGAATGTAAAATGGTACAGGGGCTATGGAAAACATGTATAGTGATTCCTCAAAAAATGAGAAATAGAATTACCACATGATCCAGCAACCTCTCTTCTGGGTATATAACCCCCCAAAGCTGAAAATAGGATCTTGAAGTGCTATGTGCAACACACTCATGTTCACTGTAGCATTACTCACAATAGCCAAGAGGTGGAAGCAGCCTAAGTGACTACCGACAGATGAACAGGTAAAGGAATACCATATATGATATGTGGCATATCTACACAATGAAATAGTATCCAGCCTTAAAAAAAGAAGGAAATCCTGTTATATTCTATAAAATGGATGAACTTTGGGGACAATTATGCTAAGTGAAATAATCTAGTCACGAAAGGGAAATGTTGCATGATTCTCCCTGTATGAGATATCTCAAGTAGTCAAACTCTAAGAAACAGAAGGTAGAATCATGGTTGCCAGAAGCTGCAGGGAAGAGGGGAGCTATTATTCAATGAGTCAGAACTTCACTTGGGTAAGACGGAAAATTTTTAGAGACCTGAATGTGCATATGGTTAGCAATACTGTACTATGTGCTTAGAAATGGTTATGATGGTAATTTTATGTTTTTTATATATATGTGTGTGTATATATATATATATGTATTTTTTTTGACCACATACACACAAAAAGGCAAGGTGGAAAGAAAAGTAGAGAAGGAAGAAAAAGCAGCCTCTGACAATAAATTTAAAAATTGTTACAAACAGGGATAACATTAATTCAAATATATCGATAATCACTACAAATGTGAATGGTCTCTCTCTATATATCAATTAAAAGACAGAGACTGGCAGAGTTAATAATAATAATAGAGATCAACTATATGTTCACCAAAAAATCCAGTTTAAATATAAAGACTAAGAAATAAAGCAAAGGGATAATGAAGATAAATCATGCTAACACTAGTCAAATAAAGTTGGAATATTACTTTCAGACAAAGAGACCTCAGAAAAAGGAAAATTATTATAAAGAAGAGCCTAATTAGAAAGTCAGGGGATACCAGGATGAAATACAGAATGTGACAAAAGAATCATAATATATGACAAACACATGAAACAAGCTCACTGAATGGGGTGAGGGACCAAGGTACTAATCTATGTTGTCCGTAAATGAGTGAAGTGTATAAAAATGAAGGCAAAAGAAATTACACATAAGAACAGTCCTCTAGGGGCACCTGGGTGGCTTAGTGCTTGACCACCTGCCTTTGGGCTCAGGCCATAATCCTGGGGTCCTGGGATCAAGTCCTGCATTGGGCTCCCTGCATGGAGCCTGCTTCTCCCTCTGCCTGTGTCTCTGCCTCTCTGTGTCTCTCATGAATAGATAAATAAATAATCTTTTAAAAAAAGAATTGTCCTCTGGATGACAAAGCTTTTTCCCCTGGCAGTAGAGTGGAACAATTCTAAAACTACACATCAATAGTAGAATATGAACAAATAAGAAAATGTACAGTGGATGGTGGAAGCCAGGTTTCTCTACAAAATTTAATACCAGTACTCCTCAAAAAGAAGCAAAGCCTGAGAAATGCCATAGCCAGGTAGAGCTGAGGAGGCAAAACGACTAAATAAAATGTAAGTTCTTAGAACAACGAAAGGACTGCAGCAGGGAAAAAAGTGAAGATACCTGAATAAAATGTAAACTTTATTTAATAATAATATATGAATATTGGTTCATGATAAATGTACCATGCTAGTACATGATGTTAATAGAGAAAATTGGTTCAAGGGCATACAGGAACTCTGTACTAACTTCACAATAATTCCATAATCTAAAACTTGTTCTAAAAATATTTATTTAAAAAATTAGTCTCTTAAAAATCTAATGTAAATGCCACAAAATTTAATCCTTTGGCTTATTTGACTTGAAAAGGGTACAAATCCAAGGGTATTTGTTACAACATTCTGCTTTCCTGCATACTTGAAATAGTTGGTAACAATAGCAAATTCATAAGACAAAAATCTTTTTAAATACCCACTACGGTCAAACTGCTAAAGGGAAGGATGAGGATATTCCAGGCAAAAGGAAAAACTCAATCAAAATCAAAACTACTTCTTCTGCTGTATTACTCTTCATAGGATATAAGAAAAAGCATTTAGTACAGGTATGTCAGGAAAGGATCTTAAATAATGCACTGATCAAATGCGATTTCTATTTGAGAAATAAAAAACAAAGGATAATTTATATCTAGTTGCAAATTAATAAAGTGAATTTTTCTTTCAAAATTACAGCTCAAATTTAGTGACCCTAAAAACAAAGTTATTCTTCTCTACCTGTATTTTGGAGATTCCAAACACATCCACATTATAACATCGACTGTCCTTCAAGTCATCTGCTTTTGAACTAATTTAGACAAATAGCCATTTTTAGAGTAGTCCTACCCCCAAGGTGAATAAACGTCTTCTTCCAAAATGTTGACCTCCGTGGCATCTCTGTCCTGATTTCTGGAACTTTCCTACAAACTGTCTACCACCCATTATAGAGGAAAGCAACGAACTGCATTCGCTTTCACTAAGTTCTTGGTGAAACTTAAAGCTGAATGACTACTTAAGAGAGAAATTACTAGGTTAGCAATGTCTCAGGTGTTCTGGCTCCAACTCATTGGTCTACCAGGTAAAGCTCAGTGTCTTTTTCACTTACGTATATGTATTTCAAGAATTTCTGCACTTTCTCTGTCCCTCCCCCTCTCAGATCGGTATATTACACATTTCCTCAGAGTTCATTTGCCAGAACATTCTTTTCTCTGGATGATAAGAGATTCATATTAAAAAAAAGGGATCCATGACAAATACTAAATAGGGCTTTAAATACAAAAAGACTTTCAGAGCCTTTAATAGACACTATGAATATTATTAACATATTAAGAAGGAAATACAGTATGCAGCTTTTCCCATGCTAATTTGACTAAAAAAATTTTTTTTAAGTAACACTTAGACATACTAATGTCAATGGAATACATTTTGGGCATAATGAGTTAATAGAAACTATCAAAATAATAATGGCAGTGGCAAAATTTTGGCACCCTTAAATTTCACTGTATTTGAAATCTTTTTATTATAAAAGTAAGATCCATCCCCACCATGTAACATTATTTACTGGATCAACTTGTTCATATTTATAGTCAGCAAAGTTACCAAATTCAGTATGTGTGTGTATGTGTATATTGAGCAATATATAGAATATTCCAATACTATCGGAGTGGGGCTGGGGACAGGATGCAAGACCCCTCTTCCACATAAGTGAAAATGGAGTGCAGAAGATAATTGCCAGTTATGAAGAATGTGCACCCCAGGTGGAAAAAAATGGAAAATAGACATCCTCAGGAAACTATCTTGAACCAAAATAACCGATTTCAGCTAAATCCTATACCTCTGCTGAGGCAATCTCTGTGAGATATGCAAAGGTATCTTAAAAATGTATTTTCTGCCTAAGGTGAGTAAATTTCTGATTCCAGCAGACAGAAATTGTTCTTCTAACGATTACTGTTCCATCTCAAGAAATAAGAAAAAAATACTATATACTACATGATATCTTCAGGTGCTATTTCTCAGGGATGAAAATTTCCCAGATTGACTACTACAGCTAACAACTCCGCTACCTATTTCTTCATTATACGACATCACAACACATATAATACATGGTCTGTGCTCACCTTAAACCCAATTCCACATGGCTAATACCAAACTGACCAAAGGGTCTTAACTATGGGGGAATCCTGTATGCGGCCATCTTCCACCTACAGAATTCTTACAGGGAACATGAGTTATAGTGAACAGCCAAGAATAGACCTTATCTTGTCACTTTTGACAAAGAGCCTCAATTATACCACAGAAATGACCGTCCTGCAATGGTAAGCCTTTGAAAAGAATTATGCTTTCACTAAGAGGAGAAATAAATATTAGGCAGGTAAATCTCAGGTGTTCTGGCTCCAACTCAATGTTCCACCAGGTAAAGGTCAGCAGTTACTACACCCAGGCATCCGCACTGTCCTTCCTTCAAAATCTAAAATACGAGAAAAACTCTATGCTATACATAGTGTGCCATATACCACATATACCATATTTAAGTTAAAAATTTAAACTTCACTATTTCCTTGTTACTTTACATACATAGATACCTGAATCCATTTTACAATAACCTCTATTAAAATCCTTTTTTTTTTAAATTTAACAACATGCACAGAGATTATCTTTTTACTTCAGAACTGCATTATGAGAAAATCTAAAAACTGAATGGAGATTTGTTTTAAAAATAAATTTTTGTGCATTTGGAAGTTAGACATTTATGCACATGAGGTACTGTCTATGCATATTTTGTCATAGTAAACAAAAGGCTGGAGAGCATTTAAATAGTACAGCTTTCAGAAAAATCTAAGAGTGGCATACTCCAGTAGGCTTTGGACACTGATGGATTGAACCTCTGGGAACCTCAGCTTCTTCATCTATCTATATAGTAGGTATCTAGATTGCGGCACTGCATGAGGACGTATTTGCATAGCATATATAAGAGGTCTAGTTGATTGCAGGATAACAAATATTAGCTAATTGTAGGAAGTACCTCTCAAATGCAATGTGGGTAAATAGAAGGGGAAACACAAAAACTTTATGGGTTTGTGAACATATTCATGGCTGGGCTGGTTTGAACCTATTTATGAGACTGCAAAAATGAAAAAACTCCCCATCTTGGAACAGATGTGGCCTCCTTTATGTGTGTGTGTGTGTGTGTGTGTGTGTGTGTGTGTGTGTGTGAGAGAGAGAGAGAGAGAGAGATTGAGAGAGAGAATATATATGTTCATTTCCAGATGCCACAGGGGGAGAAAAAAGCAATTCCTTTTTGCAAAAGTGTTGATCTAACTACTTGGGAGAAAAAATACTTGGTTTTGAAAATGTATGCTGTACGTACCACCTTTCCTAAAGATAAACATAAGCTTAGAGCAGGATGTTGTTGTAACCAGGAATGCTACTCGCATTTTCTATTAGGAAAAAAAAAAACATCAAGTGAGGAAAATATAACACAAAATATAAGGTGTTTAGCTCACATTAAAATGTTTTCATGCTCTATTACATGACAGCAGAGTCCAGCAATAACAAGCTAAGAAGTCACGAAGTCTAATAGTACAATAATACATCACTGGGGCTTATTTAAGAAATTAAAGAACTGTAAGTGAAAGAAAAATGACTACCAAGTGGTAGAGAATCCCATGACTACAACAAAAAAGAGTAAGGAAGTAAGAGTAAGGTACCTACATAACTGTCCCTTCTGAAACAAAAGCCATGACGAAGGTTCTAAGCATGGTGGCCCGCAGCTCCAGTAGCTAGGGATGGCCCTGTTATGAATTTCTCCTAAACAGAATACACTGAGGCCTTCTTGAGGTAAAGGGAATGCCCTGCTGGTCTTTGGATTCCCATTGCTTACCACAAAGGTCAGGCTCAGAAAATGTGTGTAAAATGCAAGTTTTTATACAGGCCGGTTTTTTTTTTTTTTTTTTTTTTAAAGACTCCTGCAAGGAAACCAAGGTATATTTAAGAGAAATATCACTTCTTCATCTCCATTGCTCCAGTAACGTGGGATGCCAGAGTACTGGGGGATTAGGAGGTCTGAGCCTGCTGGGCTATTTAAATTGCATTAGATGGTAACTATAGACCAAACACAGAAACCAAATCAACAAAATAACAATGCAATGTAAATTGGTTTAAAAGCAATAGAACCTTATTTACACTTAA
Source organism: Canis lupus dingo (assembly GCF_003254725.2). Classification (NCBI taxonomy): domain Eukaryota; kingdom Metazoa; phylum Chordata; class Mammalia; order Carnivora; family Canidae; genus Canis; species Canis lupus. The sequence continues at coordinate 24,935,484 of NC_064257.1, read as the reverse complement.
ATAAAAAGCTCACTTTTTTTTTTCAAACATAGCAGCAATATAGAGTTATAAAGCAGCTAGAATTATTTCATGTGACCTTTAATGCCTGAGGACTTGATCATTTTAATTTTTATGATTCCTGAGACTCTGGCAAAAGAAAATATCTCTAACAATGACTTCTACTGACATACCAAAAAAACAACAACAACAACAACAGAAAAAAAGTCTGGAATATTTTGAGATATCTGGATTCCTGTGTCACTTAGTGGCAATAAGTAATTACATGATTGATTCTAAATAACAAAATGCATATCTTGGAGTGAGTGAGTGGTTTCTAACACAAACTAACTAACTACAAGATTCATTATGCTTTGGAGTAAAGATACTGTAATGCTAACTATATTATCTCCAGAATACTAAATTATGTTTAAATGAGGCAACTGCATATAAAATACTTAGCTGAATACTGCATTAAACTTTCTTCTACATTTCATTCAATATTTTAGCAGCATGATACGTGTGATGTTTTTATGTCTTCTCTTCTCATAGAATAAATTTTGCAACTTGAATTGAACATATCCTAATGATCGTTCAGTCAGAGCCACAGGGAAATCCTGTCCCCATCTCCCTCCAATCTAAACACGGTTGTGCAGTGATTGCATGCAACCCAAGTGCTAGTCAACATACAAAATGAGAAGAACTTGGCTTTAAAGAGGGCCAAATGGAAAAATAATCTTCGATCTAAACAGAAATAATTATTACAAAAGACCCGAGGAAACACACAGCACCGTGCTTCCAGATAGACTACCTCGACACCATCGTGGCCTGGGGAACGGAACATTATCATGGAACCTCAAGTACTTTCACAACTGGAGTTTTATGTAGCCCAATTAACTTTGGCTAGACACAGAAATCTGGCTCTGTGCTTCCATGCAGTAGCCAAAATAAAGGTTTTCTGTATCAAGAATTACTGTCAGAGTCTCCCATATCCTTCCTTCTCTCTTACTAACCCAAACTTGGAAAATAAGCTAACAGCCAAGGAGCTTTTACTACAATTTAAGTCAATATTAATTTTACTGGCTCACAAAAACCGCAAAATATTTGGCTTAAATAAATTGAACAGGACGAAAAGAGAGGAAGACCAAGAAAAATTAAAGTAAGGATGTGTACACAGATACAGAACACACAGCCCTAGAAACAACTATAAAATCATCTGAAATACCAAAAGAATGGAAATGTTATCCCCTCCTTTCTCTCTTAATGCATGCCCAATTTTAAATTCATGGCATTAGCCCTGGGTAACAAAGTTCAAGCAGGGAATAAATCACAATTTTAAAGAGAGCTCGTGTTTAGTATTTTAATTGGACGTGGCATTGGTATGAAAGTTCCATATATTTTTAAAGAGATGTCACCGGGGCCAAACTATAAACATGGAGGGTACCAGTGACCCTAAGGCAGAGCTATTCCCTAGGGTATCCTGGAAAATTTGTATTCTTCTTACAATGTAGGACCTAAAAGTGCCAACAGCCGAAAACAGAAGTCTTAAGTTCATGACCTATGATGTCTAATAATAAAAATGTGTTTAACCACTCAAACCAAACTAGTATTTAGAGGTGATGTTTAAAAATAAGCCCCACATCGGGCTCCCTGCTCAGTGGGGAGTCTGCTTCTCCCTCTGAACCTCCCCCTTCTTGTGCTAATAAATACAATCTTTAAAAAATAAAAAAATAAATAAAACTCCACTTTAAAATTATTTAGAATAAAGTAAAAATTAATGATGCTCAATTCAGAAAACCCTGACGTTGTATCCATCTCTACTATTTATTAGCTAAGTTATTCTTGGAGATACTGCTTAAATCTGAAGCTGAGTTTCCTCACTTATAAAAGAACATAAAACTCAGTGTAAAGCATCACAAAATAACACATCAATCACAGGCATTCAAGAGATATACACCCTTCCTGTGCTACATCTCCTTCCAGGGTCTTGGAAGATTACACTGTGTCCACTGTTTAATCATGTTATTCTTGTTCACTTATTCTGTCCATATCCTTGGGAGTAGAGTGATGCCTAGCATGGAGTAGTAAATTTCAATATACATGCTAACTAAAAGAAGGGATTAATGGGGAAACAAGGATCCGAGCAGGGAAACAAAAATGTTAAAAAGTCATGTTCCCAGGCCTTAAATAACTAACTTAAAAAATGCAATGCACCAGTTGGGTACAGGGATAGTTACCAAGATAGTGGAATGCCACATACTGAAGTGATAAAAAAAGGTAAGTGAAAAGTTGGTTCCTCCTCCATGTCTACGGTCAAAATATAGAAATTTATGTCTGCCATTCAATCTAGGAAGGGCTATTATAAAGATACCAAAACCTGTACTACGGAAGTACAGAGAAGGAAAAATATTGAAAGACTCAGGCAAGATTTCACAGAAGTAATAAAATTTGAGTAGGGAGAGAGAGATGAAGGACATTTTTCAGGGGGATAAAAAAGGAACTGATCTATGGAATTTGTCAAAGCATTCTGGGAAACTCAAAATCTATTTGAACTTTTCTAAATATCATATATACTACAAATTCTTAAAGAAAAATTCATACAAAAAAACCCCATACTAGCTGTAATAAAACCACCAATATTCATTTTTTATAATTTCTCTTATAAAAATATAATTCTTATATAAAGTCTTATATTACATTCTACATTTGATTTAACTGCATGTCACTTTTACATATTTTGCCTGTGGTCAGTTTTGACCAAACAGGAAAAACACCACACCCCATTTCTATTCCTCTTCTCTTGAGACTAATAGCCAATTCCGTTTTATAATATGTTTAAAGCATTCAGAAGTCAAAATGTGTGGCATTTTCTACCTTGCCAATTCCATGTTAAGTCAATGACATATTACCAGGTCAACAAACCCAAAATTAGAAAAGGCAATCCACTGGGATAAGAAATTTGCCAAATCTTATAATTCAAAAAGAAACTGCTAAAGATGGTTGTGGGGGTTTTGGCACTGTGAGTTGAAGCCCTTCCATAATAAGGCTTGTATTTCAACTAATCAGCTAGTCGGAAACTATAAAAATTTTGTTGGTGGGGGGGAATTAAAATTTGGATTGTAATACACGAGTCTTTCCTTCTCTTCCATATGTTTCAGTAAATTAAAACTTCTAAGTCTTGTTTTTTTTTTTTAAATGCCTTCTAAAAAATAAAGCAGCCTGTAAAATCATATTTTTGGTACAGGAAACTTAAAATATTCAGGCTTGAAATGAAGAAGAAAAAAAGAACACATGGTTTCTATATCCAAAGCAGTGTCATGGTCTAGGTATATCCAGAATTAAGTACATTTGAGCTTTCATCTTTTTTCCTATGCTAAATGACTTTTTTTTTTTTTCTAAATGACTTTTTTTAAAAAAATCAGGCATCTTAAACTTTTATAGATTTTTTTGAAGGTGGCCATTTATCAATCTAAAGATGTTTCCATTTGAGTGATGTAAGAACATCTCAAGGACAGTAGTTGAGGCAAGAGGTATATGTGAATTCTGTTCTTAAGTGCAACTGTGTGAATTACCATCCTATTAGAATAGGAAAAGATTTTTATAAGGTAAGACAATTTTTTTTTCAACTAGTGATCCTGTAAATGGCAGAAAAAGCAACTTATATCCTCCAATTCTGAGTAATGTTCTCCTTTCCCTTTCTCTCTTCTTTCCCTATTGGGCCTTCATATTAGTTTCTTTCATATCTTTTTATTTCTTCATCTTCATTTGCATATGGAAAGATTTCCTCATCTTTATTCTCCTATCCTTTATTTATTTATTATTTATTTATTTAGTAATCTCTACATCCAATGTGGGGCTTGAACTCACAATCCCGAGATGGAGTCCCATGCTCTACTGACTGAGCCAGCTAGGTGTTCCTATTCTCATATCCTTTAAATGAACATTGTTTGCCATCATATTTTTAATTTCTAAAAGCTGTCTTGTTTTTTTTTTTTTTTTCATTATGTTTTTATGGCATCCTGCTTTACAAAATACTCTGTTACCATCTTTAAGGGTTTATTTTTTTAAAAGCTTTATTCATTTGAGAGGAGGAGAGCGGGCAAGAGAGTACAAGCGTGGGGGAGAGAGAGAAGCTGAGCAACGAGCCCAACACAGGGCCTCGATCCCAGGACCTCAGGCTCATGACCAAGTCAAAGGCAGATGTTTATTTTTTATTTTTTATTTTTTTAATTTTTTTATTGGAGTTCAATTTGCCAACATATAGCATAACATCCAGTGTTCATCCCATCAAGTCCCCCCCTCAGTGCCCATGACTGGGTGAAAGGCAGATGTTTAACTTGACTGAGCCACTCAGGCTTCCCTACCATCTCTAAGGATTAAATTTTAAAAATTCTTCGGTTTCCTCTAGTTTCCTTCTCCTAATAATTTGCTTCAGTTCCAGTCTTCTACAGTGGTGGCTTTCTAAACATGATCCAAGATCCTTAGTTGCCCACTGTTATTAAAAGCTACTTAATCAAAGCTGAATGGAGTTCCTCAGCTATAGGTGTGCTTCCCCAATGGGAAAGATCCACTTTTGTGCATCTGGTTTAGGGAGCTAGCTGTTTATAGGTGACCTCCACATGTAGGTATACAGATTTCTTTTCCCTACAGTGATTCAGTTTCTTTAGATAAGAATTCAACAATTTCCTGGGAGGTAGGGTGCCCATGGGCACGTGGGTGGTGCTGGGTGAGTGTAAACTCTGTGCTGTTGGGTTTTCTGCTTGCATTGGGGTGGAAGGGTACTGACAACTTGTGTACACCACTAGAAGACATGGAATCAACCTTTTCGGTCTTCTCTCCATTTCACCTTTGATTGTGCAAGCTGTTCCTCACTCATGAACCTCTCTTATTCAATTGTTCCGCCACTATAAGCCTTCTTTTCCCTTGGAGGGGAGTGCCTGGTTGCTGGCATCGTGCACAGGGGAGGAGAGACCTAACTGTTCCAGACGGTTTACAGCTGATTAGCCCATTTAACAAAGGCTCCTTAACTCACTCTCTCCCATGCCAGCTGTCTTCAAGTCTTGAGTCTCTCTGGGTTTCGAGCACGCAAGATTTCTTTTCATTGTTATCCATTCCAAAGCCTCTTCAGATGGTGGACGCCGTCTGACAAATCGGTAGTCTTTCCACTTTCTGACTTCCAAAAATCAGCTAAATTTCATCTCCCCCACCATTCTGATTGTTCAGGTGAGGCTATTCCCTTCTCAATATTTTATTCAATATTATAAATATTTATTATAATATTTATGACTATCATTCCTTATTTACCCACATGATCACCATTTCTTTGTTCACCATTCTGTTTGTAACATACTCAGCAGCTCCTTCCAGATTTAACTGTGTGCCTTTGAAAGACATCTTCAGCAAGAGTTTTTAGTGGTCCAATTTTTATTTAATTTCTTCATCTGGGAATTTCATCATCATGCAAGTAAATTCAAAATTCAAAGCCTGATATAGGGAGGTCAGTAGTACAGACTCATTCCTTCTCCATTCATATCCCGTGCCGGGGCAGGCAAACCTTCATGTGACCTTCTTAAATCAGTATGCAAACTTATTCTAGATTATTCTTTCACTGAAGGTATAAATTTTCCTCCTTTATTTAGGTATCTAATCCCTGGCCTTCCATTGGGATTCTCTCTTATTCCAGCAAGAATGAATACAAACAAAAGTCTATTCTCCCTGGTGACCACAACTAGTAAACTTTTTTGGGATAGTAAACTATCCAAAATCAGCTGTAGATCAGCCAACTGTTTACTGTTCCGGCATTCAGTTACCCCTCACTTCTAGCCCCTAGGAAATTGTCTCACTCCTTTCGAGCTCAGCTACACATCAAGAGTATATCTATTTTATTAAGCATATCTAGACATATTTTAGTGGTTTATTTTCTGGGGAATGAGTCTGCCTACATAATTTAATAGCACTTTAGGGCAGCCCGAGTGGCTCAGCGCTTAGTGACACCTTTAGCCCAGGGCCTGATCCTGGGGTCCCAGGATCGAGTCCCACGTCGGGCTCCCTGCATGGAGCCTGCTTCTCCCTCTACCTATGTCTGTGTCTCTGCCGCTCTCTCCCTCTGTCTCTCTCATGAATAAATAAATAAATAAAATCTTTAAAAAAAATAGCACTTTAGTGGTACCTTCAAATGGATGCATTGTAATTTTAGGTGTTTAGTCTACCATCTTCTGTAGAAAATAAAGTATTATTACTTTTACATAATTATAAGATATTTTTCTATGAATTCACTTCAGAGTTACTTTCCTGACCATCTGTTCTATGCTTTTCTGGGAGTGATGTATTTTAATTAATATTGAAGTGAGATTAGGTGATATAACTAAAACAGCACAGATAACAATTCAGATTAGCTTTGAAGGCTAGTTCTACTACTTATTATCAGCTGAATAAACTCAGAAAATTTACTTATATAGTTTCAACAATCCCCTAGAGTGCAAAATAAGACAGAAAGATTATTTGAAAACACACAAAGTCACAATGGTAGGATGCCAGCAATTTCTTACGCTTCAGACACACACCACCTCCATGAGAATGCGGCCTCCGAGACTGCTTGTCACCTACTGGGTGGCCAAATGATGGCTCCACTTCCCTTAAGGAATAATCTCCAATTAGGAGGAATTCCAGGTGACACTAGTTAACACACATGCAAAGCCTCACCTGATGCTGGCTATTAGGAAAGAATCAGACTTTGCTCTACACTGTAGCCGATTTGGGGTTAATGGTGGTTTGTAGAACCTAATCTTTATACAAATATTGTTATTATAACAAATTCATTATGTAATCCATATTTGGGATTCACCATTTCCATTTTTCCATTAAATTACACCATGGGTCATGACATACCACAGTTTATCTATGGCAAGCCCCAAAGAAATACACTTTTCCACATGTTCTATAGGGAGTTCTAACAGTGTTACTACCATCATTATCTCCTAATAGTCTGAGTTAACTGGCTGAGAACCAGTACCTTAACCTCTATCCATCTCAGTCTGCATGGAGAAAACCAGCTTCGAAAGGGTGAGGGAGGAAGGTAGTTACTCACTGTTAGAGCTAGCAGTTTCCCATATGTAAGATGAGCGGGGATGTGGTCAGTCTTGGATCTCAGGGATTCCATATACCAATGCTCTGCTTCAGGGAGTTTGCTTAATCGCATGTATGCTTCACCTGGAAAGAAAGTCATGAAGATCAACCTAAGGACACAGCTTTCCAACAGCTGTAATAGCGTCACATCATTGTGTTTACATTCCATGGAATTTTAGATGCTGTAGCAAGGATTTTTACCCATTATCTCATCTGAATCTCAAAAAGTCATCATAATTTCCATTTTACAGATAGGAAAACTTGTGTTTGGAGAAATTAAGTGAAATGGCTAAATTAAAAAATCTAGTAACTAATAAAGCTTTGATTTTTAACCTAGTAACACTAGACCCACAAGCATAGGTCCTTTGTCTTTTTCTTAAAGATAGGTTTAGGGGCACCTGAGTGGCTCAGTTGCTTGAGCGTTTAATGCTTGATTTCCACGCAGGTCATGATCTCAGGGTTGTGAGATCAAACTCCACACTGGGTTTGAAGGGGTGGGCATGGTCTGCTTGAGATTCTCTTCCTCTCCCTCTGCCTCTTCCCCCTGCTGCACCCTCTCTCTTTCAAATAAATAAATCTTAATAAAAAGAGAAAAGTTTGCTCTTTCTTAAGTACAATTTGTTTTTTATTGATATTCATTTATCCCTTTAGAAATTCAAGTATTTATAGGATGAATACTAAGAATTATGAAGACCTTGACAAAGAAGTTTAAGGTCCTGCCAAGATTTACAACACTGTTGAGAAAATAAGATTAGTTGAAGGAGTTAGAAATATTTTGGATTAAGCATTGGCACTAGATTTTTTCAGAAATTATTTGCATTTTATATTTTAATAAAACTTATGAGTATCATTTGGAAAATCCACTGAATATATGACAATTATTTAGTATGCCCAGTACCATGTACAAAGTTATTCTGAAGATCCTCAGCCATCAGTTATTACTTTCAAGTTATGCAAATTTTACCTGTCAAAGAGCATTTCACCAACAGCCAAGCAAGAGGAAAAAACAAACAAACAAACAAAAAAACTGGAAATAAAGCCAAACGTATATCACTTGTCTACTTATTATTATCATCCCCCCTCCCTTATTTGCTTATAATATGGATGAGTATTTACCTGATAAGAATATTATATTTTAAGGTGATTTGTGCATTTAAGTTAAGCATTATAGGTTTAATAAGCACTGCAAATACAGAAGCTACTAAATTTCTAAGAACAGATAAAAGACCGGTAACCTGAATTATTTGTCAAGCAGACCTTTATAGCTTAAGTAATCATAATCATGATAGCTTTTGCTGTTTAGAGGCATAATCACGAGCTTTTCCTAAATGTATTGCCCACATTGGCTATACATCTTTGCTTCAAAGAAGAACTAGCTTCCTTTTATTTTAATCAAATTCTCTTTGTATTAGCACAGTGCTATCAATACAAATATGTTTGATAAATTGAATTGATCTGAGTCTCCTGACCTTTTGAGTGCCTTTTGCTTGGCTCGTTAGTAAAAAATACTGTAATATGCACAAAAATGCATATACCTCTCATACATATCTATGTGTTTGTACTTCTCAGAACAGTTCTTAAACTAGCCTGTCATAAAAACGTTAGCTGGAATTTTTTTCTCTTAATCTAAAGCTTAAAGTGTATTTGCATTTAAGAAGAATTTGGTTAGATTAAATAGAATGCTCGGGTGCACTGCAAGAAATACTGAAGCAAAGACCAAAGCCTGGAATGGAATACACAAAACACAGTTGTTGGTAGGATTAGGCTTGATTTTTTTTTTTTTAATTTTCCTATTTCTGTAATCTTGTATTGTTATTATATCTCTATAAAAATGAAAACATTGTCATAGATTTTTTTTTTTCCTTTTTGCCATGTTGAGCTAACAAATGTTTCCCCAAAAAAGCAAACAGCACTTTTTTTCCTAGGGAAAGTGAACCACTTCTTCATTCTAAAACTACACTAGATATGATTTACATAACAAAGAATGCAATAATCCCTACGGTATTGATAAATTTAAAGTAATTAATGACAAGTTACATATTATACCCCAATTATACCCAGATATTGATCTCTAAAGGGGATTCTAAAGCCAGTAGAAAACGTAGACTAATTTAGAAGTTAAGCTGAATGATGGGAGGGATTACAGATTCTGACTGGAATCGGCCTGAAATTGTTCTGTGGGTAGAGTGCTCATAGGTCAGCTTTTAGAAGCTGTACCATCATTACCTTTAATATAATTTCTACTTTTCATTTATAAAAAATTCAACTAACTTGTAGAATAGTAAACTATAGGCTTTCTGTACCAAAAAATGTGAGAGAACCCCAATTTCACAGTGATTCTTTTTTTTTTTTTTAATTTTTTTATTTATTTATGATAGTCACAGAGAGAGAGAGCGCGGCAGAGACACAGGCAGAGGGAGAAGCAGGCTCCATGCACCGGGAGCCTGATGTGGGATTCGATCCCGGGTCTCCAGGATCGCGCCCTGGGCCAAAGGCAGGCGCCAAACCGCTGCGCCACCCAGGGATCCCTCACAGTGATTCTGAGATTGAAATCTGTGTATGTAAGTTGTCTGAAAATCATTTCAGAAAGTGTTCTATTTTTTCCAGTCTTACAGCTATTATTAAAAGCTATTTTGAAATGAAATATTAACTTGCTAAATAATTAGTGGCTGGCCCATTTTCTTCAGTAATGACTCAGAAGTAACTTGTTAATTTGAAAACTTGTGAGATGGGGAAATAAGAAAGGGCTGTAAGGAATATAATAATGCATCATGGCAAGTATATGAAAAATGTAAATGACCAGCCTACTTAGGTCCTACTCATTACTACTCAGAAAAACTTCAGATAACCATTCATTGTGTCTCAGTAATAACAATGACGATCATTCACTGACGATTATGCATTAGGGTAGCAAGCCATAAGGGGCTAATGTCTGATTTATGAGCACCTTCTCCTCTCATTCTCTACCTTTGGGCATGTAGAATGTTCTCTCACTCGGTCCCACGAGGAGCCTTCACACATTACTCTCATTCAACCACTACCAAGTAACTGTTCAGATTAGGTTTGCAAGATAAAATCATTCAACATCTGTATTAGTTGCCTTATCCATGACTCTCATTTTTTATTAAGGAATGTCTTTACCTGGATTTTACAGATGAGGACATTGAGAAACAGAGTGGCTAGATAAAACACACAAAGTCATAAATGTAGGAAGTGGTAAAGCTGGAATTCAAACCCAGGACGACCTGACCTCAAATCACACTGCTTTAACCTGCTGGTAGGGAACAATCACAAACTTTTCAACTCTCCCGTGCAGGGGAAAATTATACTCTTTCTCATTCCTGGAAAATTGTTTCCTAGCCTTGTGATACATTGACCATCAAGATCATTTCATTTTGCCTTGGGCTTATCTACTGAATTAAAGGAATAAGGGAGAACAATAATAATCTATAGTTGACCTTTAAAAATGCTTCTGCTGCATATGTTACTCAACTCTAAAGAGGGAAATATGTATCCTATAAGATGCACTTGAGTTCTATGGTTAATCTTAACACAAAAAGAGCCTATAAAAACGGTAATAAAATCAAGATGCAAACCCTAAAATGCAAGAAAATGATAATGGGCAAATTTAAATGTGTTTTAAAAATGACTCAATAAAGATGTAGGGAACAAACAATATACGGACAAGAACTGGATATAGCCCTGGCACAGACAAAGTAGAAGCTTCTCATTTCTCACTTCTAATTCATACTAGGGGTCAGAATACTCATTTTATGGCTGAGGAGGGAGGCTCATGAGAGATAAGTGACTTGCACAAGGCCAGTTAATAATCCTATTCTAGGGCAGCCCAGGTGGTCCAGCAGTTTAGCTCCGCCTCAGCCCAGGGCATGATCCTGGAGACCCAAGATCGAGTCCCACGTCGAAGAGGGAGCCTGCTTCTCCCTCTGTCTGTCTCTTTCCCTCTCTCTCTCTCTCTCTGTGTGTCTCTCATGAATAAATAAATAAAATCTTAAAAAAAAGAAACCAACCCTATTCTAAAAGGTCAGAATGGCTCTAAAGCCCATGCTTTTCTCCATGGCATCAGGCTGCCTACCATACAAAGTTTATTATTTATCGAATACCTACTAACATCTTGAATATATTTATACTTTTATATTATCTGTACACTGTAATTTACATCAGTCCCATTTCACAAATGAAGAGGCTGTGGCTCACTGAGACTAAGCGATTTGTTCAATATTCAAAACTAAGCAAATTCCAGATTCAGGATTCAGGTTAGAGTTCTTTCTGGTTCTTTCTACCATACCATTCTGTCCAAATACTATAAAAAAATAATTAGAGAGGAGATAAAATAACTGCGAAAAGTGCCACTGGTGGATTCAGTTTTAGGAGAGAATGACATATATGTAATTCTTCAAGCTTGATTAAAATACTAAAATCATAAAAATAACATGAAGGAAATGGCCACAGGAAAAGAAAATTTTACATTCAATAGGGAAGGAAATGAAAATACTTGATCAGGAATAGGGTGGAGAAAGGAGGGTTAAGTTATCTTCTCTGGTACTGTAATTCTCCTTAACTTACAAGAATAGAAAAAAAATGTTTAGAGCACCCAGGAGGAAAGAAGCAATGATGACTATTTTTCCTTCTTATCCTGCAGGAAAAAAAAAAAAAAAAATGACATAAAAGAGGCACTTTCATAAGAATGAGAAGATTTGCTGTGATGATGTAGTGATGAGGTTCATCACCCAGATTTATTTCCGATTCCCTTGCAGACAAAAGGGATTTGGATGTCTCCAGGCCGGCTTCAAGCAGATATAAACCAGTTTCAGATGCAGAACAAATAATGTCACTCTTCCTCCCTAAAAAGCCCTGGGTCTAAATAACTCAGGCAAAGGCTAACTCCTTAAAGGAAGGAATGCTGGATTATTGATGATGTAATAGTCCAGATCTCACTGATTCTCATGTTTCAAGTTACTGGACAGCTCTGCTTACAGATAAAGGATAGAGTATGTAACAGGCCATACTACCCATACTTGCTAGAGTTACCTTTTGTTTCTCTCATCCCTGTTCGATCGTATATCTCTGCGTCAAGATTCAGTTTAGATTCTCCTTTTTTTGTCTTGCCATTTTGTTGAGATATAATTAACCATACAACTCTGTGTGAATTTAAGGGGTAGATCACAATGGCTTGATTACATATGCTGTGAAATGATGACCACATGAGTTCAGTTAACATTCGTCATCTGACATATATTTTTTTAAAAAGAAAAACAAGGGCGCCTGGGTGGCTCAGTATGTTAAGAGTCTGCCTTCGGCTCAGGTCATGATCCTGGGATCCTGGAATCAAGCCCCACGTAGGGCTCCCTGCTCAGCGGGGAGTCTGCTTCTCCTTCTCCCTCTGCCTCTTCCCCTGCTTGTGCTCTATCTCTCTCTCTGTCAATAAATAAAATCTTTAAAAAATAAAGAAAAAAAAGAAAAAAATTTCTTTTCCTGTGATAAGAACTTTCAAGATCTACTTCCTTAGTTACTTTCAAATATGCCATACAGCTGTGCTAATGGTAGTCATCATGTCATACATCACGTCCCCAGTATTTAAGTATCTTGTACTGCAAGTTTGCACCTTTCCACTGCCTTCATCCAATTCTCACATCTCCCAATTCCCTATTTAAAAAAAACACTAAAACAGGGATGCCTGGTGGCTCAGTCGGTTAAGTGTCTGCCTTCTGCAAGTATTTAAAAATAAATAACTCCATAATCCCCCAAATGATATAATTATTTTAGATTCACCATGGCCTAGTGTCTTATATGTAGTCATTTCACAAACTTGTGACAATTAAAAAGGAACTATTATATTCATGGATTTTCTAGATAATCTAGTCAAGACTAACCATATCTAGATTGTTCTTTTGTAAAAGTTTAAATATTTATGTATTTATCTAATTATAAGCTTTATATCTGCTTATGATAAAGTTGGGGAGATCATAATTTTATAAAATGAAATGAATTCTACTACTCATAGATAGTGGTAAAATTCTGATGTATTTCTAGATTTTATTTTAAATATTGAAAAAATTAATTAATCAATTATTCTGTTAGTTTTAAGTATTTAAGTTCCTTCTGCTGTTTCACTATGTTAAATAAAAATAGGATTATTTCAAAACTTAAACTTTCTCATTAAGCTTAATATTCAATGTTTTATTATTCAAATTTCTCCTCCAATTTTTTATGCAGGTACCTTACTTCAGCAATTATCCTCCTGTTTTGTAACTGTCTTCGTTTTTTTTTTTTTTTTTTTACATATCTGTTAATATTATGTTAGAATACATACATAGCAGTGGAATTCTTTTTTTTTTTTAATTTAAGATTTTACTTATTTATTCATGATAGACACAGGGGAGTGGGCAGGGATACAGGCAGGAGGAGAAGCAGGCCCCATGCAGGGAGCCCAACATGGGACTCGATCCCGAGGCTCCAGGATCAGGCCGTGGGCTGAAGGCGGCACTGAGCTACCCTGGCTGCCCCTAGCAGTGGAATTCTCCAGCTAAAAAGCATTAGCAAATTGAATGGTCAGGATACAGAATACCAAGTTAGCTCATCAAAATACTGTACCTATTTCACTTCTACAAGTATTATATAAGATCAACTTTTCTAAGTCCTCATCAAAATGAGATTCTAGTATTTTTAAATGTCCATTTGAAAAAGAAAAAAATGCTATTATTTCGATTTTCCTACTTTAATTCTTAATGAAAATCATTTATTTTTTATAAAGTTTTTCCACAAATTCTTAGCCATGAGTATTTTTTATTTGCAAGTCATTGATTTTTTCCATTTATAGTTTTAAGCCATTTTTCAACTAAGATATATTCTTTATCTTTTTGATATGCAAAAGATGGTTAAAAGGGTTTTTCTGTCAACTACGTTAACTTTTACATATGCAAATTAAGTTGACTTTGCCTTTGTAGCTTTGTTACTGTCTTTTATGCTTAAGGAAGTCTTCTTTATCATAGGGATATAAATTCTAATTATATAGTTGTATTACTAAAATTAGCTACTTATTCCATATGAAATACATTTGCCATATAATGTGGAATCCAGGTCTAATTTTATTTTTTCCAAACATCATTTAATCAATTGTCCCTGATTAAGAACTCCCTTTCCCTCGCAATATTTAATTTCACGTTTATTATCTACAAAAAAACCCCTAAGAATTCTGATCTGTGTGTAGGCTCTCCATTCAGTCCCACTGGTCTGCTCTTCAGTTTTTATACTAATATAACACTGCTCTAACTACTGGAGGTTTTTCTAATATTTTAATATTGAGTAGAGCATGTCTCCCATTATTCTTCTCTAACCCCCCTTGACTCTATTTTCCTATTATGTCTACTGGATAAATTTTAGAATCATTTTGTCAAATTTTTGATAAGTCTTTCTGAAATGTTTATTGCAAGTGAATTATAATGTATGAATCAATTTGAAAGGGAAATTTCTAGAAAAATGAGTTTCCTTATCCAAGATTAGTACTCAGTTCATGTATTAAAGCTTCCTTTCCCTTTTTTATATACCTATCTTTCCAAGTATACTATTCCTGATCTCAAGCGCTAGACTGTGAGATGTGTAGAGCCAGATAGAAAACCCTGTAGTACACTCTTCGTCTCTCCTCTAACCTAAGTTCAGAAAGCCTCTGGCTCCAAAGAGTTTCGAAAAATTTCTGATGAATAATTGAGCATACTGAGTATCAACTTAAGATTTCAATGTTGTATTTTTACCAAGAATGTCACTGAAGAGAAATTTCCAAGTAATTCCATTTTCTAGAATCTGTGGCCTGAAAGAACCATATGACATCAGGAGCCTATTACATCAAGAGTTTAACTTGCTGTGATTTTATTCTCACTTTTTAATTCACTATATTGGCATTAATATAGAAACCTTGGGGAGTCTGGCTTTTTAAAAATTTATATATGTCATAAACTTAACTGTAGGCCATCAAAGTTTGTGAATCTCTTATATTTTCATCCTAATCCTTTCCTCAACCTGATCTTATCCTTGTAAAATAACACAGTTCAGTTGCGTTGGATACATTAGTTCTGATGGGAAATGCTCAGTAGCTACTGTACAGGGCAGGAAAAAATAAATTAAAATGGTTACAGAAATTAGAAGCTGTTTTGTATATGACGACACACTTCAACAATTAAATAACCTCTTCCACTGTGGTGGAGGGATTAGAAGTAAAATGAAATACGAGTCTTAAATTATGGAGGGTTATGAAAAGGTTCAACATGTTAACGCTTCACCAAGTTCTACTGCATCAAACTTAAGAAGAAAGCTGAAAGCCAGAATGGGTAGTTTTAGAGCAAAAAGAGGAAATGTAACGGAAAAAAAAATGAATATGCATCTTATTAAATAAAAAACTAATCATCAAGAAAGAGTTTAAATTTTAGTGAAAGTTAAAAAGGTTCCTAATTTCTAGTGTAAGGTTATATAGAGGAAACATCTGATGTGCCATCAAAATTTAACTTGGAAAAAAGCCAGGAGCCTGGGTCAATATTTCATTACATGCTACTGGGGTCCTGGACTTGTTTAGGCTAATCAATTCCCTTTATGTTTTCACAGAAATAAATCACTGAAAATAGTTAATCAACAAATATTAGAGCCAATCCTGTTAAATGCTCAGAATTTTCCAAAATACAGAAGTTGAGACTGTGTGTTTTCATTTGTATGTTGGTGGAGGTGATGATCTTCTCCCCCCAAAATACAATACTGTCCTCAATACAATACAATGGAGAAAATAAAATGGCTTAATACATCTGGAATAACCAGGGATCACTAGAAATACAAAGAAGTGCTAACCTGGGTTTTAAAAACCAAGGTTTACAATAGAGGAAAGAAAAAAGAATGAATAAATGTTGTACTAGCCTGTAAAGAATTAATGAAAATAATAGTATTTGAAGACATACAACTTGAATATTTGCAGGAAAATATCAAAAGAGTATAATAAAAGC
The DNA here is from genome assembly GCF_003254725.2 of Canis lupus dingo. NCBI lineage: Eukaryota > Metazoa > Chordata > Mammalia > Carnivora > Canidae > Canis > Canis lupus. The sequence goes on along the minus strand of NC_064257.1, from coordinate 24,919,381 downwards.
ATTTTTAGTTTTATACATATCTTCTTGGGAATGTATTTCACATGTATTTCTGGATCAAGCAATATATCTCTATAACATAACAAATACTTTATTTTAAACTGTATTTTTCTATGAATATTACTTGCTAAGATTTATCAGATAATTAAAAATTCATCCTATTTGTAATGATGACTTGAAAATAAGATTTTATAACAAACAGTTCAAAAACACCATGCCCGTAAGTAACATGTTGGCAAAAGTTTTGCAATCTGGAAGAAAACTTTGCATGCTCTTTTTAAATTCTTTATTCAATTTGAGTATGACAGTAGTTCCTAGTCATTTGGGAAGTTAAATGAGATTTTTATGTAGAAAACAGTCTCTCTTTAACCAGTAGGAAAAACAGGTACAAATGCATACACAGTGAAGCACTCACAGTAATGCATTTAATTTTTATTTATTTTTAAGTGTATTTGTTTACTTTTAAAGTAATCTATACACCCAATGTGGGGTTCAAGCTCACAACCTTGAGACCAAAAGTCAAATGCTCTTCCGAGTGAGGCAGCCAGGTAATGTGTTTAATTTTAAACTTTATTTGTATTACTTTAGATACATGTAACTTACAGTTTCCTTGACACTGATTTTCAAAATTACATCCTTTATAATGAGATTTTCTTCTTACTCAGGATTATATCAATTTTATCTAAATGTTTTCAAAATTGGCAACTTTTAAGAATGCCAGATTTTGAAATCCAGTTAATTTCTCAAGTATAACATATCCATTTTTAAAAGAATAATCTAATCCATATTTACTGCTGAGTAAAAGACTCACTTCATGGATATTGCCCAATAAAAGAGCAAAACATATGCTTTTTTTTTCTCATTAATTTCTACTGAAGCATCAGAAAATATATTTTTTTCAAGCAGAAATACTGAAACTCTAGAAATCAGAGAATAAGGATATAATTAGGTATTAATTTGAGTATATTCATTTCCTTATAACTCAATTTAAAAATAACGTTTTGAAACTTCAATCTTTTCCTTTACCACTAAACTGGCAAAAGTATGAATTAATGTAACAGGTGGGCTCATGTGGTTTTAATAGCAATGAAATATAATCAACTGTCTCATATCATATTTCCAGGAAAGCAAGTGACATCTAGACCAAGCATGATTCTTAGCAACCCTACTATTGGCATGAAAGTGTTCAAATTCCCCATAGGGACCATATATCTTCTGGTCCCGGGTTTAATTGAAACTTTAAACAAAATATATTACCAATTTAATGCAGCCGAACTAGATGTTGGCCTCTGCAGTATACAGACTAATGCCTAGCAAATTAATGTCTGTAACCATAGCACATAATGTAGAATCTGTACCAAGAATGAATGGTGAAAAGAAGAAAATTAAACCACTGCAGTTTTATAATGTAAAATGAACTTTGAGAAAGAGAATCTTAATGATTTTGATTATGAATTTTATATATTTATTCTTTTTGATACACAGCCAAAAGTTCATGATTTCCTTATCTTGTTGGCTCCATATCTTACAAAATGAACTTCTAAAATCTCTCAAATTTACATTTCACTTTTTTGGACTGGGAGACCCAACAATGGTCTCCTGGTCTCGTCCTTTCTGATGATGAAAAAAATCAAAGTGCAATAAATAGATTTATCTTAAAACCTACAAGTCAGTAATCTTTTTGGAGGCACATAGATCAATGGCTAACCCAATTACATGGTCATACTTATATCTGTAGGGCTGACTCACTAATTTTCAAGAGTGCCAGTGGAAGCAATAGTAGGAAAATCACCAGAACTCAAAACAGGGGAAGCAGATGGTATAAAAAGCTTAACACTACCAGAGTGTTAATGCTTCCACACTTGAAGGATGTGAAGTTCAGATCTCACACAGTTGAAAACCATCTCTTTCACAGTCAGCATGCAAAATGCCTTGAGCAATACACTTAAGAACAGCCAGTCACAGAAGAAAACATTAAGTATGTGAACCATCAAGTCAAAAACTTATTCTGAGTATCTTGATGCTACATGCATTCTAAAACAAGGTGAGGTAAACACACACACATACGTGTGTGCTTGTGCTAGAATAATTCAGCAAAAATAAATGATTGAATTAGAAAAAAATACCTAGCAAACCAAAAAACCTACAGAAGGCTGAGAGAAAAACAGAATCTTTTACGGCCATTCCACCAACTGAATTCAGCATATAATGTACCTTATTTCAAGTAGAGTTAAGGTAAATTTAAAAGAAAGAATTTTTGCATTTTGTTTTCAGGAGGTATATTTGTATATTTGACATCTTGTCGTCAGTTCTTACCTGAGAGTAAGGAATCTAGCCATTTATGACACTTGACTCCTTTATTCCACAAGTCTCTTTCTTAAAAATACAATTCTAAAATTTGGACAAGTTTTTACTCCAAAATTGCTCTAATACATTCACTGTGTTTCCTATTTATTGTTTTGTTCCCCATTCTGACTGACTGGCTCAAATACATTTAAGGAAATCTCTTGTAATTAAAGAACTGAGGTTTTTAATACAAAACTTAAAATTATTATTATTTTTTTAAGATTTTATTTATTTTTTTATCCATGAGACACAGAGAGAGAGAGAGAGGCAGAGACACAGGCAGAGGGAGAAGCAGGCTTCATGCAGGGAGCCCGATGTGGGACTCCAGGATCACGACCTGGACTGAAGGCAGCGCTAAGCCCCTGAGCCACCCGGGCTGCCCCAAAACTGAAAATTAAATAAAATGATTCCTCCCTTACTAGAGAGTATAAGGAGAAAACATCTTTTCAATTTCAAATCTATATAAGTAAAAATTTGTTAGTTGCAGACTGTTGGAGAAAAATATATTTTTCTATCACTGAGCTGGGATTTTAGAAGCAATAGGGATGTGTATTAAAAGAAAACTAGAAATTTTCAGATTAAGAGAATCAAAATGGTAAAATCAAAATAAAGGCAAATAAGGCAATAAACAGCAATGGATCATCATCATGCCATTCCCCTGGAAGAAAATACAATCTCTCTGTAACATAAAAAGTGTGTTACCCATTGTAAACACACATTTTTTTTTTTAAAGAACAGGAAAATATAAATATGTATGCAAATTGTGACAACTAGTGTCACCTTAGAGATAAAAAAGAGATTTTTCTTGTTTAGTTGGTTTGGTTTGTTTGGTCCAGACCACATAGCACAAGCTACAGTTATAGACAAAATATTCTCAAGGTTAGATAATATAATTTTCATTCTTATTTATAGGCATTTACATATCAAGGGAAGATACTGAAGAGCTCCAGACCAACTGTGAAATCACCTAGAAAGTTCCATAAGAACAGGAAGCATATGGGCTATTTCCATTTCATACTACTATCACCTTTGTAACCTCCACCCAGCACTTGTGACTTAAAAAATTTTTTTTTTGCATACAGAGTTTTTTCTAAATGGAGCGATTATACACTGCAATGACAAGGCAGTAGTAACTCTAGATTCCCTATTACTCCAGGCAACATGTTATGCCCTTTTGTTCTCAAGATATATTAACAAGATGAAATGGCTTAAATTGCTTATATAATTAACCCAACAATTAGTTTGCATTGAGAAAGCCAAGTAATTTTATTTTAAATAGTAAATAGGCTCAAAATGACCTTTGGGATTGGAAGGGCTCAAACTGATAAAAGTAATTAAAAGTTACAGCCTAATTTAGCTTTCCATAATCTCAGGAATATTCAAAAGCAATGTTTTCATATGCATAATAAGGGAAACAAACAATTATAGAGACAAAAAAGGAAAAATTAAAGGTGGTTAAAAATTATCCTACATTAAAAAATTTTAATATCTTGCATATTTCATTTTTGTAGGTGTTTTCTCATTTTTAGTAAAAACGTAGAGGTTTTTTCATATATATTTGGACAAGGAATAAGACAAATATACCTATGTCTACATCTAAATACATTTTGCTGATTTTTTACATAGGTAAATAAAAGCTATATTAACATAGTAAAGAACATGCCAATTTCAGTAACACACAAGGGTTAAATAGAAAAAGCATTTGAATTTAAATCAGGATACAACCTTTCTGGGGCCCTGGGACTGGCTCAGTTGGTGGAGCATGCAACCCTTGATCTCAGGGTTGTGGATGTGAGCTCCATGTTGGATGCAGAGATCACATAAAAATTTAAAAATCTTAAAAAACAAAAACAAAACCCCAGAAACTACCCTTCTGGTTTTAACACAAACTATAATCCTAAAAAGATCAACTCAACTCTTTGGGTGTTAATTTCTACTTTGTGAAATAAAAGACATTATAACAGGAGGAATTTTTAAGATAAGAATCTTCCATCTCTAACATTCTAAGACCCTAAAATATAACTATAATTTGAGAAGAGGACAAACCGAGATTCAATTAAGGCCTACAATGGGTGTCAGAATAAAAAAAAAAAATTATGCCTAAGTGTAGAGGAAAAAATATGTCATGACAGGAAAAGGAGAAGAAACTCTAGCCTAAATATGATTATTTTAATTTAGAGGGTGTTTTTTGTTAATGAAATTCAGTCAACTGGGCATTAACTGAGTATGCTGTTTCACTTTTGGTTAACAGAGTTAACGTAGACAGACCCAAGCCAAACGTGATCCCTGTTGACTGTCTGTGATTGCAAGACCATCACTAGGCAAAAATCTTATGTACAAAGAAATCATACGTATGTGGGTAAATACAAAAAGAACTGACATACTACAAGCAAAGACTTTGGGGCTTACAGTCCCTCAGGAAGGACAGTGACTATAATGGAAGGTAATATTATGAAACACTCACCAGGTAGGGCATTTGGTCCAATATGCTGTACTTTCACTACCTAAATCAATCCTCAAACTGATGCTCCTTTTTTTTTTTAATAATAAATTTATTTTTTATTGGTGTTCAATTTGCCAACATACAGAATAACACCCAGTGCTCATCCCGTCAAGTGCCCCCCTCAGTGCCCGTCACCTATTCACCCCCACCCCCCACCCTCTTCCCCTTCCACCACCCCTAGTTCATTTCCCAGAGTTAGGAGTCTTTATGTTCTGTCTCCCTTTCTGATATTTCCTACCCATTTCTTCTCCCTTCCCTTCTATTCCCTTTCACTGATGCTCCTAATAGAGATGTCTTATACTTGGGGAAACTGAGGTTTCCGTTTAGTATTTTGCTCAAAGTCACCTAGCTTAAGGGTCAAAGCCATAGTGTGAGCTGGGGCTATCTGACTTCACACCACAGTGAATCTCCATTTAACCCTACCTGTTCTCTCACGTGGCAACAGAGACCCACAAAAATAATGTTTATACAACTGGCTAGGATCAATTTTAGTAGTTACTTTGCAATGTGGTCTCTTATTATTTCACATATTTAAATACTTTGCTAATTACAAAAGCCACCGAGGTGAAAGTTTATTTATTTATAAAAATAACATTTAGTATCTTCTGCTTTGTATCACTGGCTATGTTCGTAATTCACATAATTTTGGATGGCTTCATTCTCAACAGTTTCTGTTACTATCATCTTGATCTTATGAAATCAAAAGAATAATGAAAATATATTTTAAATAGGATTTTTTTTGAAGGTTACTTAGAAATTGCCACTAAAAAAAATCAACAGTCTTAGATAAAATATAGAAAAATTAAATTGGGAGGCAAATTAATCAGACGTGTCATTTTCTGTTAATATACAAATGGGAAAAATCTGCTCATGTGGTGTTAAGGATATGTCAATTACTGGCAGGTAGCATACAAAATAGAAGTTTCTCATGAAACGTTCAAAGGAAGGGAAAATATGAGGGACTAGAGAGTTTTGTTTTGTTTTGTTTTGTTTTTTTAAAAAGCCACTGCCATGAATTGAGTTATTAAACTAAAAAGAACACTCAAATATAGTTGTATTTTTTTCACACATACCCCTTTTTTTCTCCTAACCTCCAAATAAACTAGAAAATAGGATGGAAAAAGGATAATGTTTGTATGTATAAACACAAGTGCTTGGGCAGGGGTGGGGATGGGGGGGATGGTTAGTGGTCCTGAAAGCGTCAATGAATGAGCCCTGAGAAAAATGAATACTTACAGGCTGAATCCAGCCAGACATTATAATCCATCACTGATCCCTAAAGGGCACTAATAATATGTAAATGTGTGAATTAGAAGACACATTCAAGGCTGTTGATAAACTTGATAGGATAATCAGCACATGCTGACAGACTAATGAAACTGATGAACTGATAGGGCAGCTTATCTTCTGGGCCATTTTTTCTCTTGTCAAATGGAGGCTAATCAAAATGTATTAGGAGTTAAGGCAAATACTCAGAGGATTTCACCCATTTGATTAGGAGGTGAACTCACTCTGAGAAAATTATAGTTTCGTGAACAATTGAAACTATAAAACCTGCTCAGCTGATAGACCCTCACCTAAAATTAAACAGAAGGCAGCCACCATAATTATGGAAGGAATCTGGAATTTTAAATTATATTGGGATTTTCCCCTTGCAAACTGTCACAGTGCTTTTCAGAGTCCGGGCGAGATGACCTCTTTCTATAATGAAAAATAAGACAAAGGACTAATCAATAACCCCAGGGACACACTTATCGTTTGCTGCCTGTGTGTGCTCAGCATCTGTGTAACCATATGAGACACAGATCCCAAGGTACCAGCTGAATTTTCAATCAAATTTATTTGCATAAAATAATAGAATGAATCTTCTGAAATCACTAACTATAGTGAATATCACACTTCCTATTAACAATAAAGATGCCATATGCAGTCTGTTGCCAAGGAGCTGAGTCCTTTCCTCATTTAAAGAAAGACATCTCACTTGATAACTCAGGAAAATTGGGAATAAGGCCTTCCCATGCATTAGCGTTACAAGTAAAATCATAAACTAAAACTATTGTGCCTCCTTAGAGAAAACTGGAGAAAATAATCCTTTTAATATTCATTTTGACATGAATAATCATCCAGTGTTAACAGAAAAGTTAATTCAATGGGCAAATCGGTACTCTAGGCACACTTTGTGGACAAGTACATGGGTGGATACGTGTGCTGGGTGGATAGACTGATGGTAAAGGCTGCAGAGTAAAAGTTACTGCTTTAATTTTCTAGAATTTTTAATTCTTAAGAGTGTGATAGCAAAAGTACATTTAATGAAGCTAGATTTTTTACCTTGCAGTAATTATACAAAAGAGAAAAGAAACCACAACTAAAAATACCTCAGGGTCCTCTTTCACATGAGCACTAAATCACTCCATTGTTCATAATTAACTGGGGGTGGGATGCCCAGAGACACGAGATGAAAATATTGACCTCTTCCAAATTATGGGTTTTTTCCTGTTTACTGACCTGTGCCTCATTCTATCTTTCGAAACTTTTTTTTTCTCATTTATGAAAAAGAGAAAGTGAGAAGTGAGGGTCTTTGCTAGCCATATATTTTCTAGTTTGGGAAGGTCTGGGATTTTCTGTGTGTGCTCAAGCCACACAGCTATGATTTCTCAAATCGTAGAATATAGAAGCATAAAATTATCCTAAAAATTATGTAGTCTCATTTATTTTATATGCATAGAAATAGTAAACAACTTAATCAAGTTAATGAGAAAGGAAAATCTGAGTTTGCAAATTGTGCTTTGGAAATAAAATCTTTGATTTTTCTTCTCTCCCTTAAGCAGAAATAGCAGAGTTGGTCAATCAGCAGGGCATCTTAAACTGCAGGGATTCTTTTCCAAGTCACATAGTCAATAGGTAGTCTTCAGTTGTGTCTACTATCAAATAGATATGGTAAAAATTTACTACAAGGCGGTCACAAGTCAATCATAGGCAATATTTTATCAGAAATTCTAGTTCTTGGTCTCTTACATCTAGAAAACTCCATGTCCTAACATACGCTTTTTGACTAATAAGAGGACAAATTATTCAATGTGGAAAAGTAATGAATGTAGTAGCACATTTACATTCTTCGCAGTACTGTTCTCACTCTAAAATAACACTCTGAACAACCTATTGTGATCCAAAACCTTATCAATGAAAACCATTACAAGTTGGTTCAGTTATTCTCATCTTTTAAAAGCACCAAAATCATGACTCCCTATATCATGCCATGCTTATTTGGGGGAATCTGATTAAGAAAGTAATGATCAAATATTCTCATGAATTTGATAAATCATTGAGAAAAAAAATATTTATCACCATTTTTAATTTCTAGGGTCTAGCTAATACTCAATATCCAAATGGGTTTGTAAGAACCTTGCAATAACTCTAGATCAGCTAAGAATCAGTATATGATTGCTCTTGTTAGAATAAACGTGCTTTGTCAGGGTCTGGCTGGCTCAGTCAGTACAGCATGCTACGCTTGATCTCTGGGTCATGAGTTTGAGTTTCACACTGGGGGTAGAGTTTACTTAAAAAAATAATTAAAAAAAAAAAAAGAATGAGTGTCTTTTGTGAACATTTGAAAGTATCACCCAACTGTGAATAAGTTTTTATGCGTATGTGTGAGGATCAATGATACGATTTATTTGAATTCTATTTAACAGAAGCACAGATTTTAATTTCTCCACGAGTCCCCAAAATGTAAGTTAAAATATTAGATTTTACTTACCCATCATGTTGTACAAGCTCTGTGGAGCAAACTGCCTCGGCATTTTCTGAATTGCTTCCTTGTATACGCTAAGGGCATCCTAATTTAGGAAATGAAAAAGAGACAAAGTTACAAGGATATTCACTACAAATAAAATGACAACATCCTTCAAAAATCAAAGCCTTCCATTGTTATTTCTAAATGGCTCATCAGGGGAAAATAATTGAGCTGTCTTGATATCATACTACCTCAATTTCATGAATGAAAATATTCAACCCACTTAGTGAAGAGGGCCACATAAAAATTTAGACTACTTTAACAAGGAGTCAAATGTTGCCAATGCTCATTTATTTTAAAACAAATTTTCCAGTTCACATAGATTATTTAGTTTTTTTTTAAAAAAGGTAAAGTTTACATTTGGAAGTTACCCATAATCATCTAAAATCTACAGTTACTTCAAGCCAGGTAACCAATAAAATAAAATAGCAACTAACAAATCTTCTGGCTACTGATATCCACTGAAATTATGAAATGTAATTATTTTAAAAATTGTATCTTTATCCTTATATTGTAGTCTTAGTATACATGGTGTAGGAGTATGGGTTTGAGAGACACAAAGGGAGGAGCAGTTTTAAATGTGAGAGAAAAAAAAACCCATGCAGGCAGGCTTCGTGTGACAGAAAGGGTACACACACCTCCCAGTTTCTTGTACAACATCCCAACTCCAGTACTCTTCCTCTCACTCCAATTAAAAAAATAAATTTTCATTTTATTACTATTAGAGAAAGAACCAAAATAAATGGGTAGGATTAACACCAAATTCACTTCCTTAATATCCAGAATGCAAACAATGTATTTTTTTTAAACATCAAACACTGGATATAACACTGTTTCTTGGATCATAAAATCAAAGAGACTAAGCAAATAAGCTTGAGAAACAACACAGGTTATTTCCCTTTGTAGAAGAGCCACCGGTGCTCTGAGAAATTCATAGGAAAGAAATCTTAAGTTTTATTTAGCAGAGATTCTTTTCCAAATGAATTTCACCATACAACTCTTAATAAAAACTCCTATTAACTTAAGTGAGCAAAGTGTCCCTCAATGAGATCGCAGGGTAGAAAAAAACATGGAGTCTTGGACCAAGAACACAGGAGAAAGAGAAAGGGTGGGGTTTGGGCCTGACCTCGTAGTGTCCCTGCTCATGATAGAGTTTCCCCAGGTTGTAGAGACAGCTGGTAACCGAGCTCTTATGTGCATGAGGGTCCTTTAGGTTTTCATCAGGGATCTCAGAACACTTGAGGAACGTGCGTCGGGCTTCTTCTGTCTTTCCTTGGTTCATGAGAATAATACCGGTGTTTAAATACGCAGCTGAGGAGGAAAAAAATGGGAAATACAAATGTGAAAAGATGATGTACACTGTGACAACAATAAAGTTATCTTACTCCACTTTAGCTTCTATGGATGATTTCTGATTTTATAAGAAATTGAAGAAATGAAAACTTGGGAAACAAATATATATGGGAACAACAATGAAGTAAGGAGTACAGGTGTCAATGAAAAATGTATGGATGGTCTTTGCCCTTGAAGAGCTGAAGAAATTTTGAGCTTAAACTCCGGATGAATAAAAGCTGTATTTATCTTAATATATTAAAAATGATAAATGGGTATTAAAACATGATTGACGGGACGCCTGGGTGGCTCAGCAGTTCAGCTCCTGCCTTCGGCCTAGGTTGTGATCCTGGAGTCCCAGGTTTGAGTCCCATGTCGGGCTCCCTGCATGGAGCCTGCTTCTCCCTCTGCCTGTGTCTCTGCCTCTCTCTCTCTGTGTCTCTCATGAATAAATAAATAAAATCTTTAAAACAAAATAACAAACAAACAAACATGATTGAATGGAGAGACATGTAATTATTAGAGGCTCACTCATAATCTGATAAGTATTTAGAAATAGAAATAGGAAGGTTTTTTTCCCTCTGAGGCTGTAAGTCAGCAAGATCATTTTCATGGATAAATAAGGAAAAAAAGAGGTGTTTTGAAAGGACTTGCATATTACTTACAAGCCAGTGTAGGCCTGCTTCCGATGGCCAATTTGTAATAATGTAATGCTTCTGCAAACCTGCTGTTCTCCTGGAGAAGTAACCCTCTGCATGAGGAAAAGAGAAATTTGGAGACGGACTGTGTTACTATACATCAAACCACAAATTTGTATTTTATACTTCAAAAATAAAAATGGTTAACGGGGCTATAAAAATGCTGACCCGGTACGATAAAAATAAATTCTTAATAGAAGGAAATGATTCCTCAGGAGAGAAAATACTAGAGAGGTATCAGCTATGTTTATGTTGCATTAGAAAGTATTAAGAAGTATTTCAAAGAGCCCTTTACCCCCAGTGAACTTTTTCCTTTCCGGCAATTTTTCTCTCCCACTGGAATGACAAACCACCTGGATTTCTTCTTGGAGCATGCACAGTTTTTCACCAGTTCAGAAAGGAAACTTGTCTAAGGCAGTGATATATATATATTATATTTATATATATTTATTTATTATATTTATGATATAATAAATGATATAATAATAATTAATATATTATATTTATTTATTTATTGAAACATGAGGACATGAGGTGACTCTCCCCCTAACCATACTACTGGGGAAATATTGGTCAAAGGCATAAGGGAATCTGGGTCAATAGGATAAAGAGAGTCCGAATTTAATTAGATGCCATTAGATGCCATAAAGGAACAGAGTAAAAGACTAAAGGTTGTCCACATTGTGATTTCCTGGATTTGGTCAAATAAGTCTGAATTTCAGAACACTGGGCAAATCTCACTTCACTATTGTGAGACATGTTTTTGACTACAGACCCTCAGATCCCACAGGCCTCGTGAGGAAGATCCTCAGGCTGTGGCCACGTGGATTATCCATCATTCCAGACCCCATTCTCATGACCTAAATCAGAATCAATTATAGTCCTATCTATGAAAATACAGTGTCAGGGAATTGGACTAAGTCCAAAAGGTCTCTCAGAGGCTTTTAATCTATGCCTGTTCTGTTGTAATCAGCAGGTATCTCACAGACATTTGGCACCTCTACTAGGCCTGAGTACTTAACAATCTCAATCTGTAGGATCCACTTGCCAGCTGCTGAGGCCTTTGCAAAATGAGAAGGCTACTGATAAAAACGTACCATTTTATAAAATGTTTTTTAAACATTCAGCTTTCTATTTAATGGGCAGCACTGAAAAAATACCTGAAGAAAATCATTCCCAAATTAATGTTTGCTCACTTGTATCATTAGCAAGGATTAACCTCACTACTTTTTTTTGTTTGTTTGTTTTTTGATGGGGGTGGTGGTGGGCAGAGAGACTCTTGAGTAGGTTTCATGCCCAGCGCATGAGCCAGATGTGGGGTTTGATCCCACAACTGTGAGATCCTGACCGGAGCCAAAATCTAGAACGGATGCATAACCAGACTGAGCCACCTGGATACTCTAAACTCACTAATTCTAATATTTGTTTAAAAGTCATCTAAATAGATCAAACCATTCCAAAGCACATTAACATCACTTACATAGATACATAAATGTACACTTCTATAAAACATTTTGAGCAACAGTTAATTTGATCATGAAACTGATACGCTTTGCTGTTGAGTATACTTTTTTAGCTGCGAGAAACAAACTTTCCTGCGGTACTCAAGAGTTTGTGAAGAGGTTCAACTGTCTTTAAAAGTAGGTATATACCTGAAACTAATATTAACACTGTATGTCAACTATACTTCAATAATGTTAAAAAAACTTTAAATATGACAAAGATATGAAATATTCTTTGTAAAGACCTGATTATCTGTTTTTTAAAAGGTGAAACTGCTAAAGAGAAGGAATACTCACCTGCTTTTCAAAAAAGGAATAATTTTCTTTGTAACAATAATTTTATTGACAAAATGCTGGATTTCCAGTTAACTAAGCTCATATACATTATCTCATTTCAGAAACTTATCTGCAACCTTAATTACTTTTATCACTTTCCTTTGAGATTCAGATAACAAGGTCCTTCTCCTTTGATACAAGGCTAATGGCACCAGAGGAGAAATATGATCCAGATATTTAATCCTATTTTTTCTACCTACTTTAAGGAATCAAAATCCTTCTGTGAGCCTCTCTTTATCTAATATCCTCAATCCCTTTGTCCATTAGTTTCCTTTGCCTTAAAAATACAAAAAAATGTTCATGTGCCTCTTAGCACAGAAAGGAAAAAACCTTCTATAACCTGTATTCATTCCTTTTTTTTGTTTTGTTTTGTTTTTTGGTTTTTTTTTTGTTTTTTTTTGTTGTATTCATTCCTATATCCACCTTTAACTACAGCTTATTGTTGTTCTTCTCATCAGACTCAGACTTCCTTTCAGAACAATCTATAGTGTAAATGTCTAAGGACTCAAATCCCATTTACCCCTAAATCCAGTTATGGCTCTAATTATCAACCCCTCCCCTTCTAGTGTGCTCATATGAATGGCCCATGCAACTACAGAACTCATGACTATGTAACTCCTCTTCCTTCCTGAAACTGCGTCTTCTGCTTCCTGGAGACCAGTCTCCCCTAGTTCTCTTGATCTGGGACCATCCTATAGAGAATAATAAAGGTGTCTCTTGAAGAGCATTCATATAGTCCTTTAAAAGAATTTGGTGCTTCAGAGGGCTTTGTCTTTCTTCTCTTTTCTCCACAAATAGTGTCTCTGTATGACATCATGCATATATATGCATATGCGTGTATATACTGTATATATAATAACTGTTCTTGATTCTTTTTTTTTTTAAGATTTTATTTATTTATTTATTCATGAGAGACACACAAAGAGAGAGAGAGAGAGAGAGAGAGAGGCAGAGACCCAGGCAGAGGGAGCAGCAGGCTCCCAGCAAGGAGCCCGATGTGGGACTCAATCCCAGGTCTCCAGGATCATACCCTGGGCCAAAGGCAGACACTTAACCCCTGAGCCACCCAGGTGTCCTGACTGTTCTCAATTCTGAAGCAGGATTGCTCTCCTGACAACCAGATCTCTTTCTGACAGCTTACTGAGCTGCATCAATCTCAGTACTCATTGGAATTTCAAAATCAACACATCCCAAAATTGAAAAGAGCATCTCCTGATCAAGAATAAAAAGATAAACAAATGAAATAAATAAAAGAAGAAAAAAAATCTCCTCAGCAATCAGTACTGTCATTCACCACATTTACTAAAATCACAAACCTGATTATCATTTTTGACTTTTTGCTCATACAACTCCATGTTTTATAAAGTCTCCAAAACCCAACAATTCTTTTTTCTAACTCTTTACTCTGCCTCTCAAGGTTTATCCTTATGGCTCTGTCAGTCCTTTAATCTTTACTGTCACCTAAATAACTCCAACAGCCCACTAATTAGTCTCCACATAATTACATTTCTAAAGGGCAAATATGCTGTTAGGCTACACAGTATTAACATGAGGCGATAAGCACAGATCTTTGACAATGTGCCGGAAACCCATAAACCCTGCAAGCTGATGAGTTCAGCCTCATGGGCTCCCCAACGCAGACGTATTATATTCCTGTCATTTCCCAATTCAAAAAATACACAAAGAGGAGAAAATGATAAATAGCATGATCATCCCACCTAGACAGTCCTGTCCAGCCTGCCTTATTCTTTGGAGGAACCTAGTCCCACGGAGTGAGGCAGCAGGCGAGTGTCCAAGAGGATCATGTATCACACAGCTCTCTGAATCCGAGAGTCTCACTATGTTCTCTGAATAAAGTTAGCAATGGAGCTAAGTCCAAGTCAGACGGCTGCTGGGGCTGATTTCTCATGGCTAAAGATTTTAACTAAGCATCAACTATGCCCTAGCGTGCACGTGGCAAATGTGAACAAGACAGTTGCACTAGCCTGTGGATGCACAATCTATTGGAGGAGGCAAATAAGAAAATAAATGGTATGGAAAATGACTGTGCTAGAGGAGGGAGGACCAAGGCTGGCCCAGCTCATGAAAGGACAAGTGAAGATTCACAGAGTCCAAGTGACATTGGCAGAGGCTTGCGATAAGCAGCACTTAGCCAACAAAGGTGGTATCAGGTCCATGTTACAAAGGAAGAAAAGAGGTTCAGAAAATGCACCAAATAACTCTTGGGTTTATGATTAATAAGGGGCAAAGCCAGGACAAGAACACTGTTTCTCTGATAATAAATCCCCCACTCTTCCTAAAAGAAAAAAAGGGTAAAGAAAGTAATTGAATGTGAGGTACATGCATACTAGCTTATGTTCCCCTTTGCTCTAGCATTCTCCAGATTTTGTAAAACACTCACTTGCATCAATGCTCTGAAAAGGAATCCAACACAGTGCTGGCAGTTCAGGATGAAAGTGCATTATTTATAGCACTGTAATAACCCAAGCTTCTGTTGTTATTGCTGTTTGCCACATTTACGGAACCCATTCTCTATGTACTGAAGAGAGGATGGAGAACTAGAAACTCTTTACATTGTAATAGTTATGGTAAAAATAACAAAAGTCAAACTTATTTGGGGGTAGTGTGTCAAGTAGGCCACATGCAATCCATTCATTTATTACTCAACAATCACCTGATGAGGTGGGCTATTACACTAGCCCCATTTTACAGATGGACTTCAGACAAAAAAGTTCGGCACCATGCCAAAGGTCACACAACTAGTGAGAAGTGTGCTACAGCTGAAGCCCAGAAATCTGGTGATAAAAGAGGATCCACACTGAAAGAAATAATTCATACCAAAGGCTTTTCCAGAACTGTTTTAAATTGAGGACAAGAAAAAATAAATAAAATATAAAATAAAATAAAATAAAATAAAATAAAATAAAATAAAATAAAATAAATTGAGGACATGGTTTGTTTACATACTGATCATGTCAATAAAATCTTCTGGATCCTACATATATCAAAAATAAAGACACATTTTAACATACCATCAAGCCAGAATCTGATGAGAAATAATTTTACTCATTTTACATGAGGTTGCTTTATAATTAAGGAAACTAGCTCAGGCCATACGTTAATAAGAAGCTGAAGTGACTTTTGAGAAGAAATTGAAAAAAAAAAGTTACTGATCTCTGAATAAGTGGTGGGGTCACTTTTACATATCTGTGTGTGTAGATGGATATATATATGTGTATATATATACATATATATTTATATACTTATATATGTATATATATACGTATATATATATTTATATATATATATATAGTTTTTTAATAGAAGAAAATATTTCACTTCTCATATTTCTCCCCTAATGATTTATCTTTGATAAACAATGAAATTAAGCACCCGGTGAAGAAGACTACAAATTGGGGAAACCGAGAGAATAAATATTGTTTTAGTCAAAGGAAGAAAGTACATCTGAATCTATAAAGTACTATCATTCTAACAGTAAATTTTAGAACTCTTCATTTCCAAACCTCCCCCTACACACAAAACAGCAAAATGCCCTCTCTTAAATCCTTTCAGCTATTTTAAAATCTGTTTGTGATCATAAATTCTAAGAATCACCAATGAGTACGTGGAATTTTTTTTTCCCTGTAAAAGTTTTGTCCAGCTTTATGCCAGTCTCCCCTAACAACCCTGTGTTTGTGTAAAATGCCATTTTTAAAGAATCACAATAATCTAGACACTTGATAAATGAAAACCAGTCAAACTGATGATAACAGTGGATTGGACAGAGTTAAATGCAAACATTAAATGTAAATAGGCATACAAACCCCTAGCCGACTCTAAATATTGACAGAGATAGATGGGGAACATTTATTTAGCACAGAATTTCTCATTCAGGGATGACTTTTGTCCTCCCCACACCATCCCCCAGGGAACATTGGGGAATGCCTGGAGACATTTATGTTGTCATATCTCGGTGGATTCTACTGGCATCTAGTGGGTAGAGGCCAGGGATGCCGGTGAAGATGTAAACATGTTAGAAGACATAAGACAGCCCCCAAAATAAAGAATTTTCTAGTACCAAATACCAATAGTGCTGAAGTTAAGATACCACCATATTTTACACCTTGTATGTACTGACTGCAATACATCTCTTCAGAAAATAAGGTCTCCATGTCCTTGCCAATCACATACTTGAACTATGCAAAGAATAGAGAAAAGAAATCAAGCTACAGGGATTGAATTATCTTTCAAGAAAAATCTACTTTATCATCATTTCTACTTTTTTCATTAAAAAAAGGCAAAAGGGAAATGGAATCTTCGAAAATTAAAAAGAAGAAGCATGACTTTCCTACTCTTAGCAGTACATCTGCACAAATGGTCAATGGCTCTTTGTACTAAGACTGCCCTCTATGTAGAACTGTAGAAGCATACAGATCTTCAAGCAAAGCTATGTTTTCCCTCAAGTTCTCACAAAGGTCTTTCAAAATGGTTAAAATCTGAGATATTCAAAAGTTGGTACTAATAAAGCCTATCAATAGATGAAAAGTGTACTTTTCAAGAATATACGGGATGTCAGTGAGCTAATGTTTATACAGAACACGGGTGAAACAGGATAGGGTTTACAGAGTCATGTACCTTTAAAACTTACTAAAAATAGTAACTTCCTTTCCTTTGATTTCATCAAAGCATAATTTGGGGCACTCCTATCCTTGTCATATTAAACACTGACAATAAGATTACCCCCCCAAAAATGAATAAATATTTCTTGAATGAACCGTCTCTTGGTGAAGACAGACAAGCAAACAGTCCCAAGACAGAGTAAATAAAGTATAAAGTGTTTTGGGGAACACACAAACACCTTCCCAAGCTGACAAGTCAAGTGAGGCTCCTAGAGAAGTCAAGGATTCAGGGAATGAAATTCCAGACAGATCAAGCCATGCATATAAAAACTCAAAGTGAGTCTCAATCATTTAAATTTATATCACTTAAATCTGCCAACAGCAATAATGACAGGCTTCATAGAAATTAAATGACAATCTATATAGGAAGCATTCTGGAAAATGAAAAGCTAAAACAACTTAAAATTAAGATTATACTATTGAGAATATTTCAGTAATAAATAGTTTGTCTATTTTCTGGGCAAGCATACTTAGTAATCAAAATAAATCAGATAACTCAGTGTTTACAGGCAATGATTCACAAAATAATTTGCACGTCCTATGGCCCGAGGACAATAGCTCCCCCTCATCCGTGGTTTTGCTGTCTGTAGTTTCAGTCATTCGTGGTCAACCATGGTCAACTGTGGTTGAAAGGCAATCTTACTTCTGATGAATCATCAGAAGGTCAACAGGAGCCTAACACTAGCTCAGAAGGCCTACAATCGTTCCCCTCATCTCATCAGGTAGCTGTTTTATCATCTCACATCATCACAAGGAGAAAAAGAATGAGTATGGTACCATAAGATACTGTGAAGAGAAAAAGAGACTACATCCACAAAATTTTTATTACGCTATATTGTTATAATTGTTCTATTTTATTGTTGTTGTTAACCTCTACTGTGCCTAATTTACTTTTTTTTTTTTTTTTTTGGAGGATTTTATTTATTCATGAGAGACACACAGAGAGAGGCAGAGACACAGGCAGAGGGAGAAGCAGGCTCCCTGTGAGGAGCCTGATGTGGACTCAATCCCAGGACCCCAGGATCACGACTTGAGCCAAAGGCACACTCAACCTCTAGAGGGTCTGGTACTACCCAGTTTCAGGGATCCACTGGGGGTTTTGGAACATATCCCTCATAGATAAGTCCCCCTAGTTGGGACTACTATAGTAACAAAAACATGCTCATCTTAAATTGAGATGTTTTTCTGAATTTTGTTTGCTTGTTCTTTAACACATGTAGGTACTTTGAAACTAAGATGCTTTCTTCAGAGATAAAATATTATCAACTTTAGATATTCAATTTTATCCTAAGGTATTTATGCATTTAAGATTTCCCAATTGAAAATAATGAGCATTGGTTTGGAGACATATTTGAACTTTGCATTAACCCAAATTTCCTAATCAAATTGGATAATTTAGCTAATGACTCTAATAATGGCATTTTATATAATTTAACTGTGAAATGGCATTACAGTTGCATTTATTCTATTTTTTTTCAAGATTTATGCTTAGTTTTAGGCTATGTTTATAATAGGACACTTGGAAAAATAAATCTTTTATCTCTATTATCAAACGGAAGTGACAAGAGCATGTCATGTTCATACACACAAATGCTTTTGAATCTTGCTTGATGAAGCAGATAACAAGCAAAAATCTCAAATGATTGTACCAGCAATAAATGGAATCTGTATAGAGGGCAATATTACTATAAAGAGCTGGTGACGATTTGCTCAGATGCACTGATCAAAGTAGGACAGGTATGCTTTTATAATTTTCAGAAAATTCCATTTCATTTTTGCCTTTATAAAAACAGTCAATAGAAATGGTAAGACTGAAAAAATAAACCTGGTTAATGAAATGAGTACATTCCTACTGCTTGAATCAACTGCTGTAATTCCAAGGTTTAGACTGCCACAGAGCTTGGAAATTAAGTATCTAATAGTACTAACCACTGCACGTATAAAAAGAAGAATGACCAATCAGAAAGCCGGGCTCGGGAATGTAAGCTCTGTCCAATGAGATGAAAGCACGGTGGTCTGTACCTCTTAGGGAAGGTCCTCGAGGAAGGAGGGCCATGCTCTCCCTTACTCTTCCTCCATCCTGGGACTGAAGGTACCAGTCCTGTTTTGAGGATTATGGGGAAAAAACTAAAAGGAGCCCAAGGAAACAACCTGTCATGAAACTCTTCTATGATCCCTGGGGCTGCACCTCTGGATTTCTTTTTTTGTAAGACGGGGAATACAATTTTAACTAGTTTAAGTTAATGTCTTTCTGGATTTCTTATCACTTGCATACTTCCCAACTGAAAAAAAAAATGCCACATGCATCATTTTGTTTTGCATTTATGTGTTTTCTTTTTTAAAAACCATGTAAGGCCATAAAATATGTAGTATCAAGTATTGCTCTAGTAGAGGCTTTTAAAGAAAACTTCTAATTATATTTGAGTGAACACAAAGAAATGAGTTGTCTGGTTTTGAGTGATAGCCAGAGTAGGCGATTGCCAAGTATGAAAATAGCAATTAATATATTTAATTAAAATTATGTAACTTAAGAGTGTAATGAATGCATTAAATTGGAACTCTTAAACTAAACTCCCAGACATCGGAGTGGTCAAAGTTATCACTCTTCACCCAAAAGAGTAGTGACATTAGCAGCATTTTTTTTTTTTTGTAAAAGCATTTTAATTAATCTTCTCAATTCCCAAATAACTAGAAAGAAGGAAACTCACAGGAATTATCAAGTGAAATGAAATAGCTAGGATTTTCATCTCAGGAAAAAAAAAAAAAAGATTCAGTGAGATACAACTGATTGAACTGGAGTTCCAAAGGAGATACTACAGACTAAAGTTATATTTTCTGGTCTTACATGGCACTTCTATGGTTTTCAGTTCACCGGAGATAATAAACTTTGTATTTGAGGACCAAACAAAATAATTCTCTCTACTCCTATCTTTTTCCTCAAATCATATACTCAACTTTCTCTTTCTCTCTCTCTTTTTTAAATTAAACTATCTCAATTTAATAGGTAAAAATGATATTTTTCACAAAGATGACTTTGGGTGTAGAAGCACTAACAAGGATGTGGACATCAATTGTTAACATATAACCTCATCTTATGAGAATAATATTTAATACATGTGCTACAAAAAACATTATTGGGTACTTATTTTAAACTATCGCTAAGTTATTATACATGACTATTTTATATCATAGGTACCATGACCAAAATAAAAAAGATGTCCACTGGGAAGGGTAATGAGCAAATTGTTTCCTGGTTCTGTACTTTAACTACATGAAGAAGAACAGAAAACAGAATTGCAGAGAAAGAAAGCAGCCATGTGACCTGAACTAGACAGATGTGCATGCCTGATTCTATTACCTAGCTCCCCAAAGCTAACCTTGTTTCATTTGGTGTCACTTCTAAGTGTCACATAACTGCCAAGTAGATTTCAGAAAATACAGTTAAGGTTCTTATTATCTTTCTTTTGACATAGACCTGTTTACTTATTCTAAATTGAATTTTGTTTGGACTTTGATAAATAAAGTACAATAACGACCTGTTATTTCATGAAGATTTTTTTTTTATTCTAACCTGCCAAATAGGGGGCAGTAGGCGGCCAATCAAAATGATGATTTTTTTTTTTGTTGTTAGAGTTCAATTGCATCACCAAAAGTTTTATCAATAAACATTAGGGGAGGAATGAAGAAGTTGTAGCTTTCTTTAAGTTTTAAAATTAGTTTTCACTTACTGTCTAAAGAAAGAGAAATGTATTCTTACTATAGTACTCTGTCTGAAAAATATGTGAGGTCTCAATTAAATGGAGCATTCATTACAAAGGTCCTTCTCCTGAGTAAGAACTGGGACTACGATATCTAAATAAACTTTTATATCCATATAAGCCCATCTGTCTTTGTGACAGGTCCTGAAAACTATGCTTCACGATTATTATCCTTCATAATTCTTGCAATAATTCAATAAAGATATAGCCCCCATTTTACAAATAGAAGCTCCCAAATCAGAACGGTTACTCAAAATAAAATAAAATTAAATTAAAATAAAATAAAAACATAAAAAAAAAAACCCATGCAGCTAATTTATTGTTGGATCTGGGATTCAAAGAACTACATTGCCTATTAATATATGCCTAGTTTGCTTTATATCTGTCTTTGGAATATATAATTAAGGCTATATTTTCCTCTACATGTCATAAAATAATAATAGGTATGAATATACATTCCTAGTTTTAAAATAGTGCTTAATAGGAAGTAAGAAAGAGAATACTGGATGGCTTTATGATAATGTTTTCCATATTATTTCTTTTCATCCTTAAAAGTAGCAATATGAAATACTGCTCTTTTCACTTTAGAGATGTGAAAACATCAGGGAGGGAAGTAAAACTACTTACCCACGATAACATAACTGGAAAATTGCAAGATGAGACTTAAATTCAGAGTTGCTAGGTTTCAAATCCCACTGTCTTCCCATTACCCCACATTGGCCCACTGGGAAGAAGTGCCTGTTCTCAATATAAGTATTAATAATTGCCCTGTCTAGTTCATATACCCAGTGAGTGCTTCTTCAATGGCCATATTAACAAATTTTTCTCTTTCCTTATTTATATATCCCCATACCAATATAAAAATATAAAATATAAAAATACCTTGGATTTGCTTCAAATGTAGATAAACTATAGCTTCCGGTGTCAATAAACTTTACCAAAAACAAATAGGCTTGTGTATAGCTAATTTTATGTGTCAGCTTCATTGGATCATAGCTACCCACATAGCTGGTTGAACGTTATTTCTGAGTATGTCTGTGGGAATGTTTTAGGAAGAGATCAACATTTTATTCATAGACTGTATAAAGCAGATTACCCTCCCCGGTGTAGGTGGGCATCATCTGAGCTGTTGAGAGCCTGACTAGAATGAAAAAGAGAATGGGAAGATTTGCTTTGAACTGGGCATTGACCTCAGACCTCCTTGTTCTCAAGGCCTTCAGAATCAGACTGCTATTGACCAAGGCTCTCAGGCCTCTGAACTACACCACTGTCCTTCCTAGATCTCTGGCTTGCAGAGGGCCAATCCTGGGACTTCTTAACCTTCATGATTGCAGAAGTCAATACCTTATAATAAATAAATCTCTTTATTTTAAATATCTATCTGTATCTATATCTGACTGGTTTTGTTTCTCTAGAGATCCCTAATACAACTTATAAAAGGGTTTCCTTAAGTTATTCTTAGGCTGAGGATCCACTCCTCTTCCTAGACATGTGCACCAGTGAATATAGATAGACTGCCACAAAGGCACAGCCATGAATTAAATAAATTAGCAGCTAACAAACTCTTTAGCTTTTATCATTATATAATTCTATCAAGTTTCCAGGCATTTTACTTAATCCTTGCAACAGCGGTAGGAGATATCATAACCCAAATTTGCTGATGAAGAATAAGGATCATGGAATTTGACTACGGTAGCCATGAGACCAATAAATGGGAAATATGAATCTAAGTCTGCTTAATGCCAAGGTTCATGCATTAAAAACTACTATTTCATGAGTCTGACTCCATGGTGCAAAGGTAGCATAGAGTTAAATTTTTTAAAAAGGAAACATTTCCCTTTTACCCACTCCATTCCTTCCTATGAAAAGAAATGCTATTCTGGTAGGCCTATATATATATTCTGGGATCATAGTCAACTATCTTTCAAATATTACCTCATCCTCTAAGAGAATTTTGTGGTTTAAAACAAACAAATTTAAGAACTAAAAAGCACCTGACACAAATGAAAGCCACTAACTACCAATTTTAACTTTAATCCTATGTACAGATTTGCTATTTATTCTTTGTTATTTACAGGGCCTATCCAACATGGATGACTAATTATTATGTAATTTCTTGTAAAAGAAACATTTATCAGTTGAATGGTGGGCAACCACTGCGGAGGAGCCCCAAAAACTGGGTTATGGGCATAGGCTGAAGCCTGATCTACTCAGTAAAAGTCAAGTATACTCAGTAAGTAGCCTGCTGATTTGTTCACTCATTCATTCGTAGAAAATATATTTCATAGTACCATTATAGAGATTTAATGACTAGTAGGAATGAAATAACTTAAAAAGCAGTCATAAGGTTGTATATAGGGTACTATGATATGGTGTGATGTGCTATGGAAGCCCACAGCAAGAAAACCTAACTGAAACTAGTTTGTTCAGGCAGCAGAGGAGAGAAAAATGAACATTTGTGAATTCCGCAGGCATCAACACGCTCAAAAAAATATTACCAAAAAAGAAAAAAAAAAAAAGAAAGCTTCAGTTCCTGATTCCTTCTATAGATATGGTTATAATTTGGGCTAGAGATGTTCCCATGGGCACACAGTGATTTAGTGCAATGCACTCACTTTAAACATAAATGTTCAACAAAGTGGGTGTTTTCTTTGTCCCTTAACAGCAGCGCTCTAACAAAAGTCTGCTGTTGAAGCAATAAATTATGAAAGGGGAAAAGGTATCATGTATCTCACAGAGCAGCAGGAATAGGTGTTAGGTCATACAAGCAATTTCTAACTTAAGAACAAGCAAGATGAGTTCCAAAAATGAAAGTCTGAGTTTACCTATATATGTGTGTGTGCGTGTGTGTGTGTGTGTGTGTGTATATATATATTTTTAACTTGGAATAGATTTTGCAACATAAATACAATTCACTCACAGGCTTACACTGAAGTCTCAAAAACTTTGAAAGAAAGCACCATTGAGGGATCCCTGGGTGGCGCAGTGGTTTGGCGCCTGCCTTTGGCCCAGGGCGCGATCCTGGAGACCCGGGATCGAATCCCACGTCGGGCTCCCAGGGCATGGAGCCTGCTTCTCCCTCTGCCTGTGTCTCTGCCTCTCTCTCTCTCTGTGTGACTATCATAAATAAAAAAAAAAAAAAAAAAAGCACCATTGATAACAATGCTCCTAAAACTGCCATGGCAGGTTTAATTTTGGTGCTGAGAAGGGATGTCCCTTCACATTTCAGGTCTCAGTGTGGGAGCGGGAAGCACACTGGTGCCTAAGGCTGGACAGGGAAAAAAGAGCTGATAGTGGAGTGATGGAAGGCTGGGGAGTCACGTGCTAAATGAAGAGAAAATTGGTCAATACTTTCAGGAACACTTGCTTTTATTTCCTTTTCCCTTCTACTGACTCCATCCTCTTGCTTTAGAAAGAAAGGTACTGGCTTGCCCCAGAAAAATTGCTCAGCCTCTCAGCTCTGAATGCTTCCCATTACTGTTTTTGTTTGTTTCAGAAAAGGGCCTAGAAAACCTGTGTATTTTTTCTTAATATTAGTTATTGCTTTTTTTTTTTTTTTTAAGAGTGTGTTATTTTTTATTTATTTTATTTTCTTCAGTAGGCTCCCCACCCAGTGTGGAGCTCAATGTGGGGTCTGAACTCACCACCATGAGATCAAGACCTGAGCTGAGATCAAGAGTTCAATGCCTAACCACCTCAGCCACCCCTCAGCTGTTGCTTTTGATTCAAGCCACACTCTCTTTTCCAAACCTAAATTTCTGGAGACTGGGTATACTTCTGCATCCCAGGTTTGCACCTACCCTTCAATCTGGTCTTGGGAGATTTAGAGATTTTTCCTACAATTTTTTTACTTCAAACAGGCAAATTTAGAGAAAACACACACACACACACACACACACACACACACACACACACAATCATTAAAACATCAAAAGGTGATTTATAATATATTAATGATATTAAAAATTAGTCTATCTTCAGAATTCAAGACAGCTCAGATTATTCCCTTAACCTGGAATTTCTGGTCTCTATGAAAGTACCTGCCTGTCATTTCCTGGGTAAGATGTGATTATATTGACCAGGCTGGATCTGGTTTTCCTTCTCTAGATGACTAGTGAGCCTTTTCTCACCATGTCTCCTTGTTATCAGAACAGTAAGATGGGATCACTCCACCCACCCCTTTCCCTTTCAGCCAAACCCCATCTAGTTATCTCCAACATCAAAAGTCCCTAGGGGCAAAGTCAGTTTGGGAGCACTATAATTAGAAGAAATGGAAGGGTAAAGCAGAAAGGGCATCCTCAGGTGCTCTTTGATTCTGCAGAGGTAAGTAGGCGGAGGAAGAAAGAGAAAGTGGGAGGGAAAGTTGCTAAAATAACCCATGATGCATCTGTTAAAAAAGAAAATCATAAGCCCCAAATGGTGCCACTTAGACCAAATTCCCAAACTGCTTGATACTTCATCCAATTACGTAATCAGCCTCCCGCAGAAGGTGCAGTCTTAAACAGTCAGGAGTTTTTCAATCAATACCAATGAGTCAGTCACAGAGGTTTTCTCCTTCCTGCAAGAGGAGGTAATCTGAACGTTTAGATCTCTTTCTTTTCCCCCCAGGGAAAACCACCTTGCCTAAAACAAGCCTTTCTTTTTTCTTTTCTTTTTCTTTTTTTTTTCTTTTCTTTTTCTCCCTTTCTCCTTCCTTCCTTCCTTCCTTCCTTCCTTCCTTCCTTCCTTCCTTCCTTCCTTCCTTTCTTTCCTTTCTTTCCTTTCTTTCCTTTCCTCCTTTTTTTCTAATAACTTTCTTGCCCTACCCTCCCTCTAGGAAGGAGGGTAACCTCCTCCATTTTTTGCATCTCCTCAAACTATTCCCCTACTTGCTAGATGGGATGCTGCCCAATTCATGAATCTTTTATAAAGACAATAAGATTTTAAAAATTTACTCGGTTGAATTCTGTTTCTTTAACGTACCCCTCACATATGAAGAGTTTAAGGAAAATGTCCATACATAAATCATGGACACATTGTATAAGTGTACATTTAGCAGATATGTATTGAGCTTGTACTGGGAGGTAAGCCCGATGCTGGTCATGGAGGATGTGTACAAAAACCCAGCCTTCCTGGCCTTACATGGTAGCAATATACAAAATAAACTATAATTTTTTTTATTTTAGTATCACTCTATAAACAGGAAATTATATAGTTCACTAGAAGGTGATAAATATAATGTCGAGAAAAAGGAATCAAGGAAAGGAGAACAGAAACGCGAGTGGTGAAGAGACTAGAATTTAAATAGGGTCAGTTGGGAGGCCTCATACCATTCTTTGAAGCAAAGAATTAAAAGAAGTGAGTGAGAGGAGAAAAAAATTGGCCATAGAAATAATATACTACTTATATAAATAGCATGTAAGAGAAAAATAAACAGCAGATGATAAGATATTAATTATAAAAATTCATTAACATTTTAATATCCAGATGGCCTCAAACTTCAATTATACTTAAAGCAACTTCTCCATCACATAGGCAAAACCACAGTTGGGTTTTATAGAAGAGAAAAAATAAATTAAATAGAAGATAATATTACTATATTTCCTGGTGTGTCTAAGAAATAATTCTTAAGTCATAGTAATTGGAAATCTGCAGAGGACTTATTGGAACTACACAAATAACAAATTTACATCTGTTCATTTTTCTTCAGGAGCAGAGGAAAAAAAGACACTTTTTTTCCCCCATAATGCAAATCCTCCCTCTGAGAAAACTGAAATTAATTTACTTGAAATTCTGCTGCGTATCAGCCTCTACTTTTCACATGAGGGTAACTTTAGGAAAAACACACACAAAATAATCTTCTGGCCATTTCAGCAACTTTCAATCAGTTTTAAAGTTAAACCAAACAAAAGGCATTAAAACAGGATGTGATTATGAACTTCTTTATAAACCTATTTTATGGGCTAATATGTGTCTTCAAATTTACCTACAGAACTCTGGATGAAAATGATTATAAAATTAAAGGCCATTTTAATGAGATTTCAGAAAAATGTCTTTCATCATTTTCCCAACATGGAAAATAGTTTAACTCTCTCTATACAATTACTCTTGAATGAATATTTCTACATGGAAAACCATGACCCACACAGTGCCACTTTAAAATTACATTTGTAATAGAAAACCTGTAATACAAATGAGCATAGGAATGATTCAATTCCCTTCTTTCTCTTGCCAGACTCCAATTTCTTAAAGGATTCTGATTTCCCCCAATTTTACTTTGAGTTATGGTGGGGAGGGCAAAACTTAAGAGTGAGTTCCAGCAGGCAATCCTAGACACCAATACCACAATGTGTAGTTTCCATTGCTGTAAAAAAAAAAAAAAATGAGTGTGAAATAATAAGTGATTTGATTCACTTCTATTCAAGAGCATCTATTGGGTACCAGGGAGTTGATGGGACTTCTCTAGGAGTGAAGGAACAAAGACATAAATGACTTACACCCCCCAGTGACCAAGATGCTCTTAGTGTAAAAAACATTTCTTTGGTCATTGTATCCATGCATTTCATAGAATAAAATTATTCTCTTGGATATTCTGTAGCTTCAGGATGACAAAATGCACTTCTCTACTACATTCAAGATAAGTGAGTAGTAAGTCCAACTTTGTAGACCTGTGATATATATCACTCTTTTTTCCCCCATGGGGATATAAAGCCCCAAAGAAATACTTAACTTCTTTATACCAGATGATTTTTGGCCATTTCCCCCCTTTTTGCTATCATATTCATCAGAATTGATGACATCAAATGCCCCAGTCTTCTTTCCTTCTCCTTCAATATACTTTATGGCTCCTCTTTCTTTACCAAACTCTTTAAATACCCATATTCCACAGGATTCTATCCATGGTTTTCCTTTCATTTACCCTTATAAATATTATACACACACACACACACACACTAAAGTTTCAACTTACACACTTAGATAATTACAACTCCAATGCACTGTATCTCCAAATGCCCTCATGAGCTATAAAAATACATTCTAAAAAAAAAAAAAATACATTCTAGCTGCCCTAGTGGATGCCCAATAGTTATCTAACACTTACATGGCCAAAACTGAATGATTTTTGCCCCAAATATCTTACTAATTTGTCTTCCTAGTATGACTCTTCTTTTCTTGTCTTTTCTTTATTTTTGCTTTTTGTCCAGGCTGAGTTAGGTCTCTGTCTTCTCATAATAATATAAGGTTATCTCTTAGAAAAGATGCTATTTTATTACTTAACATATTTTAAAATCCAAAACTATAAGCTACTTGACAGCAGAAACTATTCACTGTGTCAGCTTATCCCCACCACTTAATACAATGTCTGCCACTCTGAAGGCATTCAATATTTGTCAAATAAACTAATGAATCCTTATTTCCAACCCACAAATTTGCAAATGTGTTGATATCTATAAATGCATTGAGAAGATATAATCAATATTAATCAAACTTTAAAACTGCTTATTCTTTCTCAGAAATTTGTGAAAATTAAATAAGTTTGACATAGGTGTTATAAGAACTGGGGATTTCAGAGTGACAAGAAAATGGATTTCACCTGTTGATCTAAACTGTAAAATCAACCCACAATGAATCAGAGAACAGGTGTGCAAAATGAGCCATGGAAGAAAATGGCTAGCAAGTATGAAGTGTTAACTTGTCTAGCTATAATTATAAAACAACTGAATTCACTAAGTGTAAAACTATGCATGGAAGAACAAGGCGATGTGACTTAGAAGAAAGGTCTATAAACGGGGTTTACAGAGTCACAATGTCAATGACACTTAATCCAGCACTTTCCAGGAAGGAGGAGCTTCAGCTAGAGTTTCAAAGCAATAGGCTGTCTTAGACTGTCATTATAAATTAATTCTCCTCAAACTCCTCAGCCTGATGCTTTTATAAACTGAATGTTTTCAACCTATGGATAGACATGCTCACCAAACCAACTTATGAATGTCATGCAAACCTGACTGGACTCTGAGTCTTCTAGTACCTGTAACAACATAGTGGAGGAAATCCCATGAAAATGCTAGCACACAGGAACCTTCTTATCCTTCAGTAAGCTTGAATAGATAAGTAGGGCTCTCTGGAACTGCATCAGGCACCTGAACAGTTCCAGTTTCTTCCCTTAAACTGCTTACAGAAACTTATTGAATACTATCAAATGCTGTGAGTTTTCCCATTACATACAAATTGTAATTTTAACTAATTATCACATATGATGCTTCACCATAAAACCTACAATAAAAATATATATAATTTTGTGCTTCTTTCTCTTTTCATTGACCTGATGTATTATAATTATAGCTTCACCATGAAGTCATTTCTGACTTTTCTTTACTATCCTGCAGATGTTCGGGTCATTATATACGAATTCTCTTGTCTTAAACTATTCTGGCATCTGACGAGACAGATGTAGCCAAAGTTCTTCATTATAGTATATCATGACCAAAACTCAAGAATGGATTTTTTAATGATAAAATATACTCCAGAATTTGCATACACAAATGCATATATGGTTGATGAAATCATTGAGCATGGTTAATTCACCCTAGTATCAAAAAACCACTAATTTTTACTTTCAAAAATATTCCAATAAAGGCTACACTTATATTCTTAGCTGATCTATTTGTCCTGCAGAGATGGTTAATATTACACTAAGTTTGCAAATTAGGATTGAAATCACTAAGAGACAAATTTAAATAATGTGTTTCTATTAACAAAAAACAGCTGTACAGGCACTTATATATCTCATGTAGGATTTTAAAATGACTTAATATTTTCAGAACCATGAAACATTTTATCATTGCATTTTTAACAAAATATAAGTATACACTTCATTACTTACTATCTAATTTGTTTTCTAATTAACAAATGAAAATACCAGTATTTGTCTTCTTGAAATGTCCCTTGGCTGCTTATCCAGTTAAGCAACACAGTAACATATTTTCTCTTATTGATTTAGAAAAATAGTTTATTTTCAACATGTTTGTAATAAAAAAAAAATATTTCCACAGTTTGGTGAGAGAAAGGGAAAGAAAACTCAAGCCTTGACATTAGATGATATATTCCAGAATCTTTATCCTACATCAGTACGTACATATACTGTACATAATAACAATGGTCTAAGAAAATTTTACCACTCTTATGGTTTTTGGAGAGTGACTTTTCTCATAGAGATACATAGATAGAAATTTGTTAAATTGTGCAATAAATCAATATAAAGAGTCAGGTGAGTGGACCCTGGCAGTGATGCTAGCTGGGAAAGAAGCAGATCAGGTGTAATGAGCAGGACACAGGAGTGCTATCCAGTAAACTTGAACTTAGTTGATTTATTGCCATTAAGTAGTGTATTCTTTAATCAACTCACTTATTAGTGTATTAATTCATTCATTGGTTTATTAATTAACATATCCATAGTTTAACCCAATCATTAGCTTGTTAATCAAGACATACATAATTTAAAGTCCATGTGCCTGTCATTATATTTGCTATTAGGGATAGAATGGCATCTAGGCATCCTCTGACTTTAAAGAAATTACACTGCAATTACGGGAAACATGGTATTGTAACTGAAAATATGATCCAGACTAAAAAGAGTTGGTATGGTGAAATTTGAAATGGGTACCGATCTTACAACTATGAAAATGTAAAAAGTATCGAGAAATTTTCCCAGGGAGTGTCACTTAGGCTGAGATCAATTCGGCCAGGTAAAAAGAATATGGGAAGTGTGAAGTAAAGAGGTCAGAAGGGGAGAAAATGGTGGAAAATGTTACATGGAAAAAACAGTATGGGCAGAAGCTTCTCAGCAAAAAAGAATGGGACGTATTTGGGAAAGCTCAAAAAAGAACCTGCAACTAAAATTCAGATATGTGATAAAGCCACAAGAACGACAACAAAAACTTGGAATCAGGCATATTTAGAAAAAATAAAATCTAAACAATCAGGAACAACCAATTTAAAATGCAATGAAGGGGGAAAAAAAACCCAATTCGTATTACCAAAAATAAATTTTAAGAATATTAATATATCATATAAATATATTAATATAAATTGGTAAAGAACAAGTAAAACTTTCACTCTTTGCAGATGACATAATACTATATATAGAAAATTGTAAAGACTCTACCAAAAAAAATTAGAACTGATAAATGAATTCAATAAAGATACGAAATTAATATACATATATTTGTTGCATTTCTATACAATAATAATGAATGGAAGAGAAATTAAGAAAACAATCCCATTTACAATTACACCCAAAAGAATAAGATATCTATAAATAAACTTAACCAAGGAGGTAAAAGATCTGTACTCCAAAAACTATAAAGCATTAATGAAAAAAACTGAAGATGACACAAGCTAGTGGAAAGATATTCCATGTTCATGGCCTGAAGAACCAGTATTGTTAAAATGTCCATACAACCCAAAGCAACCCGCAGATTTAATGCAATCATTATCAAAATGCCAACATTTTTCACAGAACTAGAACAAATAATCTGAAAATTTGCATGGAACTACAAAAGACCTTGAATCAATACTGAAAGAAGCTGGAGGTATCATAATCTCAGATTTCAAGATACACTAAAAAGCTATGGTAATCAAAACAGTGTGGTACTGGCACACAAAAAAAGTTGGAACAGAATAGGATCCAAAAGTAAACCAATACTTTTATGGACGCCAATTAAAATACAGCAAAAGAGAGAAGACTATATAATGGGAAAAAGTCTCTTCAATAGATGGTGTTGGAAAAATTGGACAGGTACCTGCAAAAGAATAAAACTGGACCACTTTCTGATACCATACACAAAAATACACTCAAAATGGACCTAAATGTGACACCTGAAACCATAAAATTCCTAAGAGGAAAAAAAGGTACCTGTAGAAATATTTTTCTAGCTATGTCTCCTATGGCAAGGGAAACAAAAGCCTTTTATTTTATTTTTTTATTTTTTTTTACAAAAGCCTTTTAAACTATTGAGACTATACCAAAATAAAAAGGTTTTGCACAGCAAATCAAAAAAAGTGTTAGAAAACAAATAAAAATAGAAAACTGGCCTTTCAAAATATGAAATTTTATAGAAATTACAGCAAATCAAAGTTCGTTCTTTCTGTGGGCTGCCAGAAGACCAGAATAAAGTCCGCAAGGATTCCATGTTGACACACGAATTTACTCTATGTGAAAACTATTTAAGGGGCACCTGGGGAGTTCAGTGGTTAAGCATCTGCCTTTTGTTCAGGTCATGATCTCAGGGTTTTGGGATCAAGTCCCACATCAGGCTCTTTGCAGGGAGGCTGCTTTACCCTGTGCCTATGTCTCTGCCTCTCTCTGTCTCTCACAAATAAATAAATAAAATCTTTAAAAAAGACTATTCAATAAATTATTAGGGTGATAGAAGTATTCATTAGAAAAAATTATGCCTTAATACAAAAATAATATATCCTGGGTAGATTAAGGACTCCTCCCCCAAACACCTCAAAAATAATTCTAAAAGTATTTTTTAAATGTACAGTTTTTTAAATTACCCTATGAATGGTCTTCATAGAGACACAAAATACAGATGCTTTAAATGAAAGGACTTGTGGCTTTATATATACATATAAATATAAATTCAAGTTAAGTACAATAGACACTATGAGAAAAGTAAAGACATGTAAAAAACAAATATTTGCAAAACTGACTTTTGTGCATATGCATGTTAAATGCATGGGGGCGTTTATCTTAAATCCCACAAATCAACAAGAAATGTTGATGTCACCCAGAAAACCAGGCAAGAAATAAGAACAATTAGTTCCCAGTAAAATTACGAAAAACCAATAAACATAAGAAAAGCTGTTGAACTCCACCTGTAATTAGGAAAATGGAGAATGAAGCAGCAGTTTTAAAACCATTCTATTGGGCATTTATTAATTCTTCTATGTACAGTGTCAATAGGAACAATTTAATGTGAATCCGAATGGGGAGGATCATGCAAATTCTGACACACCTGCACACACAGATATTTAAAAATCAATGGTGACACATACATGTAGGGGGAAAATGTTAAAATATATATATGTATAAATGCATGTATAAATGTGAAAAATCTGAAAAGATATATCACAGAGCAGGGAAAAGGTGGGTAAAAAAAATGCAATTAGATGGGACACCTGGGTGGCTCAGCGGTTGCATCTGCCTTTGGCTCAGGATGTGATCCTGGAGTCCTGGGATCAAGTTCCACATCAGGCTCCCTGCATGGAGCCTGCTTCTCCCTCTGCCTCTCTCTGTGTCTCTAATGAATAAATAAAATCTTTAAAAAAAAAAATGCAATTAGAAACTTTTAAGCTTTCCTCCATATTCTTCAGGACTGTTTCAACATTTTACAACAAAATTATATTTCTGTATTGATTGGTGAAAGTTATCAATTAAAACAAAGTATGCAGTTTATGTCAGGCCTTGCTCTTGCCAGGAGAGCAAGAGGGTACCTGTAGCCTACCTCATTCCAGGAATCCGTAAAGAGCCAAATGAATGGTCTATCCAGAGTTCTAGTGACCAGAAGCCAATGAAGTTTTACCAAAAACTTTCTCAGGCTCATTTATTTCACAATGGCAAGCACTTTCAGGCACTCCTGTTTGATGGCTTCTCCCAAATTTTCTGTTTTGGAAGGCCAGTCTGCTTACCCAGTATCCCCTGGACACCTCCCTCCATCCTCAACACACACATATGCCCGCATACATCGTGGGACTTGGCAGGAAGCCCTGTCCTGAACTCCAGCCATTTGGCCAACGGGTCCCTTCCCCCCCATTTCCACCAGTTCTCCTTCCATGGGCTCTTCCTGCCTTATTTGCAAACTTGTTCAAGAACAGCTCAGTCTTGTCAGAGAGTCGCACCGCGTCTACTCTGTAATCTCGGATTCTTCTCTCCTCTCAAGGGTTCTCCAAACCTGGCCTTGAATAAACAAATAAATCTCTCACTAGAATCTGATCTATAGTGACAACTCTGCACTCCACATTTCCCTCACTGCGATACCCTCTTAAATTACTTCCTCCTAAGAATTCTTGGCAGCAGGAGATACATAAACTCATTGAAATTCTGTGTAAAAATTTTGGCTTCTACAAGTAGCCTTTTACCTGATTGCTCCTCCACGAGAAACTACTGTCTGATTTCTCCCAGACTGAAGCTTTCGATGGGCAGCTGTTTGTGGCTGAATTCTAGCTCTCCTCCAAAAAGAGATGTTGAGGTCCAAACCCCCAAGACCTCAGCATATGACGCTATCTGGAGACAGGATCACCGTACATGTAAATTGTTCATTTAACAAAAGTGAACTCCCAATCCAGTAAGACTCGTACCCTTAGGTGAAGGTGGAGATAAAGACCCACAGGGAGAGCACCTGAAGACAAAGCAGAGGCTGGAGCTCTCCAGAGGCAAGCCACAAAACGCCCAAGAATGCCAGCAAACCACAGGACAGAAGCAAGGAAGGGTTCCCTTACATGTTTCAGAGGGACCATGGCGCTGTGGATACCTTAATTTCAGAATATTAGCCTCCAGACCTGTGACAAAATCAATTTTGATTGCTTTTAGCCACCTCCTTATAGTGCTTTATTATGGCAGCTCTAGGAAACTGATACACGAACCAATCATAATATAAATGTGTTTGCTTCTGAAATTGCAAGAAAAGGCAACTCTAGATGTCTAATTCAAGAAGCCTCCTTGTGACCCAGAATCATTTCGTGTTAATGATTAAAATACCCCTTTACAATTCCAAGAATGAGGTTATCCAATACCCATTACTGATCTTTATCACTAATACTGATAAACAGGATCTTCTCTGCTCCGATATAGATTTCATAACTCAATTATAAAATCAACAAATACAGTAAGAACTGTTTACATATGAAGAGATACGATGACCAATAAGAAATTGCCATGACCTCATGAAAATGAATGTGACTGGAAATGACCACTATGCTTCAATATTAAATATGGTATTGCTATTAACTTTGGACGGGTATGCTTTACATTACAGAAGTTATGTATTTATTCCTAGTTTATTATAAGTCTTATCTATTTATAAGTTTATTTGTTATTTATGAAGCAGATGTTGATCAACAGCCTTCTTGGCATTTCTAGAGATGATCATTCTTTTCTCTTCTGACTTTTTTAAATTGAAACAGTACAATAATTGAATTGTAGTACTGAATACTCCCTATAAATCTTAGAATAAATTCCACCTGATAGAGATGTTTTAATCTTTAATATACTGCTACACCAACTACATTAATTTTAGGATATGTATACATTTATATTCACAAGTATAACTGGCATTTCTGTTATTTTGTTGTTTGTTTGCTTTTGGTATCTACTTTTGTTTTTTGTTTTCTGAGAGGTTTTTAGTTTTTGATGTTGTTGTTATTATTGTCATTATTCTCCTTTTTTTTTTTTTTTTTTTGGTGTCAAATACAGTCAGACTTGTTGCCATCAGTTTATCTAGCTTCACAAAGATAAATGAGAAGTGTAACTGAGACAAGAAAAATCATTTGATTGACGACTTAATAGGACTCACTTGGCAAAAGCCTTAACTTGTTTCCTTGTGGAGAAAATTCTTTAATATAGGTTTTCAAATTTTTTCCAAGGTTTTGATTCAAATTGCCTACTTCTTCTTGAGTTAATGTTGATCACTTACATTTTCTCAGAAAGGCATTCATATCATAAAGATTTTCAGATGTATAGCCAATGTTTTATTTTAAGCTTCCATCATCTGGCTGTGGCTACTGTCTCGTTCTCTATGTTAAATACTTGAGATTTTCTAGTTTGTCTTATATTACCCTTACCCTAGAAATTGTTTATTTTTTTTTAAAGATTTTTAAAATTTATTTGAGAGAGAAAAAAAGAGCACATGAGCAAGGGAGGGGCAGAGAGAGAGGGAGAAGCAGACTCCCTGCTAAGCAGGGAGCCCACCATGGGGCTCAATCACAGGACCCTGAGACCATGACCTGAGCCAAAGGCAGACCCTTAACTGACTGAGCCTCAGGTGCCCCAGAAATTGTTGATCTTTCAAAGAACATTCTCTTATATACTTAATCATTACTTCCCACTGTTTCTCTATATTCGATTTCATTAACATTTTCTTTTTACCTCCTTAAATTATTTTAATGCTCCTTTCCTAGCTTCTCATATTAGATGATTACTTAGGTTCTGACAACACAGAACAAAATTGACAACTTACAGTGGCAAAATCTCTATTATCCACAGAAATGATCCCCTCTGTTTATGTAAGATAATCAAGAATTGATTAAACCACATTAATTTATTATCAGCACTCTGAAATCTAATATCTAATGAAATATTCAATGCTCTATTGAATTACTTGTTTAAATATCATTTGAAACAGACTGCTAGGACAAATCTATAACAACAATGAAAGAACAATGAGTATTTTAGAGGCTAGAAATCAATTATACTTCAGATGTAGTGAGTAGTGCAGTTAAAAGGTTGAAAGTCGACTATATATTTATAAAATTTGACAGTATGAATCATCAAGCAATGGCCTATCTACTTTGTCACTGAAATTTATTATACATGAAAAAAGAAACCAACATCATACCACAGATCTGTTAAACTGGTCTTAAAATTACTTGTGTGAAGTACTGGATTTTAATAAATATGGCGTTATGAATAAAAGGCTGAAAATAGGGCTATTCAATAAATGCACTATATCTATTGCTTTTCCGAATAGAATGGGAGGATAATGAAATGGGTGAAGGGGGTCAAAAGGTACAAACTTGTGGTTATAAAATATGTATGTCAAGAGGATGCAGTGTACAGAGTGGACACTACAATTAATAACGATGCGTTGCCCTTTTGAAAGTTGCAAATAGAAATTTGCTAAGTAAAGGCTCTCATCACAAGAAAAAAATTGTAGTAGTGACAGATAACTAGATTTGTGGTGATCTTTTCAAAATGCATATACACACTGAATCATGTCCACCCGAAATCAGTGTGCTATATTTCAATATTAGCTCAATTTTTTTTACAAAGTAGAATTAAGTACGGCTTCAAATTTCACATTACATGATTGTTATCTGTAAGCATGGACTGAAGCCATCAAAACCTTATCACTCACAGATTTAGACAATTTAAGACAATTCCATAGCACTTTCTTTTCGAACTTAGTTCAGTTGTGTAAACTCAGGATCCTTCTAACAAAATTCTATAGCAAACGTTCAGTAAACTTAGCAACTGTCATAAAAAAGAACAACGAACAACTGATACTCTCTATTAGATATAATTTCAAGTACTTTATTTCTCAATGTAAAGGTAGATTGAATTATTTTTTTTTCTGGATTTAAAAGATATATACTGATTTTTCTCCCCCTACACTCTTGGTTTATTTCTGCTAACTTGAGAAGAAATACAATTATTGCATAGATATAGAGTCAGAACATTTTATGTTCAAATATTGGCTACTCTTTTATTTGTGTGATCCAACACAAATTACCTGAGTTTCATTTTCCTCATTTTGTAGGTCTTATTTGAAGACAAGCTGTCATAACATATGTGAAGAACTAAGAGTGCTTGGCATATAGAAGTAATTCAAGTAATTGCTACCAGAGAAAAAAATTAAAATTATTCCATCATTTTATAAATAGGAAATATAACTGTATGCAGGCACCTCTCAGATATAACTTGATACTAATTCTGCAGAAAAATGTTCTAAAAGTTTTAAAATCTCATAATGTTCTCTAAACTTCTAATATAACCACATATCAACTGTATTATTGCTTACCTAATATTTTTCCAAATCATTTTTTCTTCTCTCCTCACCTAGAACATTTAGATGCCTAATTATATTTTAAAATTATAAACAGAAAAATAAAATCATAGGGATTACTTTAAAGATTATTTCTGACCTCTTCGAATCATCCTGTGTCTGGCCAATGGTGGTGGACCTCACTTTACTAAGCATTGTTTTGAAGCTACATAATAATGTGCATCTATCTATAGATTATTTTTCTAGTAAAAACTCCTAATAACGTGAAATTTTTTTTCGGTAATACTATTTTCACTATAGTGAAAATAACATATATATCTTAAAAGAAACCTTTTTGTCAGATAGTCTCTAAATGGTCCAAGAATAAACTTGGCTTCTATGCTAACTCTGTAAATAAATAGGAAAAACAAAACAAAAAATATAAGTTTGCTCATGGGGACATGTGATATCAGACACATTTATAAATATTATGGGATGCAAAATATCTGTCTTTGTGGTATATTTTATTAATAATTGATTAAAAACCAATGAAGAATTCACCTATTTTGAAATATAATTACTTAGTATCAGAATTCTATCAACCACCTGGGCTTTATAATCCAATATTTTAAAATCAATGGTAACATTTCTTATGAGATCTAAACCTCTCCATTTGAGCTAATAATTAAGTGTAGTTTAAAAAAACCTGCAAAAAAAAAAAACAAAAATAAAAATAAAAAAATAAAAAACCCTGCTAAATTAGTAAAAATATTTAGAACTATTTATGGCTTTTACACTACATCTCATTTATAACTAAGAAAAAACACTGGGTGGCTCAGTGGTTGAGTGTCTGCCTTCCCAGGGTCCAGGGATCAAGTCTCACATCAGGCTCCTCACAGGGAGCCTGCTTCTCCCTCTGCCTAGGTCTCTGCCTCTCTCTATGTCTCTCATGAATAAATAAATAAAATCTTAAAAAAAAAAAAAAAAAAAAAGAAGTCATCTTGTTAATAACCACTTCTCCAGCAAAGATTTTTTTATTCAGGTTTGGGGAGGTCTATCCATGTATCCATGCCATAATAATTCAAACATATGACCACAGAGGAAGTCATAAGATACAGGTTTTAAGTTACACGTAAAGTGTATTTGTCTAATTGAATAAATTTCTCTTCTCAGCAAAGAGTAAGCCTAGATAGACACATTTCCTTTTCTTTCAACCCATGCCAGATATCACCAGGAGGTTGGTAACCTTAAACCACTGGCTATTGGTAAGAGAGAGAAAAATAAGCTTAGTAAAGAAGTGTGAGTTGAATGGGCACCAGAAGAAAACTGGCATCCCATATTGGAAGACAAGGGGTCCCTTTGACGATGCTACTTTCAGATAAAAAAAAAAAAAAGAACATCTGTTCAAATTTATCAAATTGATAATGTCCTTTTTTCATGAAATAAAAATACTATTTTTTAATTTTTTAATTTTTTTTGAAATGAAAATACTATTAATCAGTAATATATAATAATGCATTACTTAGATGAAGAGGACATAGGGAAAGCCTTTGTAGGAGTATCTAAATATTCGAGTAAAAAAAAAAAAGGATGGAAAAAAATTATTTCAGGGAAAATGGTAATACACATGGTGAAGCATAAAACAGCAGAAAGTGAGACTCAGGGATTATTCAAACTGGAGAGGGTGTTTTCCCCCCGCTGAAAGCATTCCTAGTAAAAAAGAGAAAATTAAACACTATGCAGATCAACATGAAACTCATGCTGATTTAATTTAGACCATAGCCCAGGAGATGGAGATCCTGGTGTTAAAGTCTACGATCTGAATACAAGGTAAATGTAGGAATAGGAAGTTAAAGTGAGCTCATCC
Source organism: Canis lupus dingo (assembly GCF_003254725.2). Taxonomy (NCBI): domain Eukaryota; kingdom Metazoa; phylum Chordata; class Mammalia; order Carnivora; family Canidae; genus Canis; species Canis lupus. The sequence goes on along the minus strand of NC_064257.1, from coordinate 24,879,825 downwards.
TGTCTGCTTTCCTTTAAAATCTACATTTTTAAATTTTTATTCATTTTTAAATTTTATTTCTATCTGCTCTTTTAGATTTAGCCTACAAAAGATTTAGATGCAACCAGAACATAAACATGTAGTACAAATTAAGTTGCCAAACTAGTTTGACACTATCAATATAACATCCATTAAAACTTAGGCAATAGACTTCTTACTATGCCTGGTCCCTTCCTCCAGGGACTTGTTTCCCCTCCAAACTAGTCCAACTTTGGAGGCCCTGCCAAAGGAGGTGTCTTACTGCCCCTTCTATCCCATGGTTCACTCGAGAGGGCACGTGACCCCAGAAGGGCCATTCAGAGACCTTTCCTGGGATTGAGACACCAATGCAACTCCTTCTGAGACTGAAGGGTCGGTATATTATACACATAAAGTTATAGGAGTCATCTTTCCAATTGATATAGACAAAATCCCACAGAGAATGGAGGGAACCCAAAGGAAATCACAGACGCAAAATGTAGACAAATTTCTGAAATATAAAGCACCTGCATCTAATCGTGCCTACATTTAGTCAACCCCAGGAATTTTCAATTATAGGAGTTAATAAATTCTCTTTTGTGTTTAAGCAAAGTTAGACCAAGTTTCTATTACTTGCAAACAAAAAAGCGTCGTAAATATAAGAGACAAAGGAGAGATCTGGGTTTTGCAATACTCATTAATACCTTACTGTACTCCCTAGGGCTCTCCAATCAAACAACAGCCAATTTTTCCTGTAGGGATTTTTCTAATCTGACACACACAAATAGCCTAAATTATCCCATTCCCCTAACTTAATTACCAGTACCTTTCGGGGAGGGGAGAGGTGGGAGGTGATGGTGAAACCACATTATCGTATTTGATAACTTCCCAGATTTAGTACACGTTCTATATACACTTCGACACAAACAGTTCTTTCACAGAGGATAAGATCTATTATTAATGAAAATATTAATTACATGAAGTATTATACATAGCAATCTTATTTTCTAATTCCAATTAAGTATTAACGGTACTTAAAAAAAAAAACTAAAAGCATTCAAACCAATTTTTAGGTTATAGGGCACAGTACATCAAAAACTCAACCATACTACATCAATATACACGGATATTCATGCCAAAGCCCCCAAACAAAGAAATCACAGATACCATTCACCTACTAGTCTCACGGGTGTGATTAATGAAAAGACTATTTCAGAAAAACAGCTATCATCATTTCCATTTCCAGCAGTTAAATCAATAGTCTTTCACCACAGGTTTCAAAGATGAACCAAACCAGAGAAAGTAATGCATACTCACAAATTATAAAGCATGTCAGCCATGTTGCTACGGTAGTACAAAGCATTTCTATAGGCTCTTTCAGCTTCAGAAATCTTGCTCTGACTCTTCAGAACATTTCCAAGGTTACCCCATGCTGCCAAGAAGAGAAAGAAGTATTCAGGCTGAGCGTCAATCCAATTATACATGACATAATATCAGGCCATCAGGAAGTACCACAGGGAGAGAAAAACTTCATAAAACATTTCTAAGATGGAAAATTTATTTCCTTTTTGCTCCAACATTTCATCAAGCCAGGAGATTAAATACAATCAAAGTCTTAAAAAAATTAAAGTAATTATTATGTCTCAAAGCTGATACACGTATGCAGTTCATCATAAGGCCAAGAACAATGTTATCTTAAGATCACCTACAAAGACTTCGTGCTCTTTCAAATTTCAGTAGAGGTCCTTGTGGCCTGAAATTATGGTGTCCTTACTGAACCAGAAACTGTAAGAAATCATCTTAAAGTAAGCAAAGATTTCATTCAAATATGATAAAACTGATAGATGACATAGAAGATCATGATAAAAAGCAAGATAACTAAGTTCAAAGCAACAAAGAGCCTTAGTGGTAAAAAAAACATCATAGTGGTAAAACATTGTACTTCTTCAAATAGTTAAATATATATGGTTTATTCAGATATAACGTTCTTTTATATCTTCCCTGCTAATAAATCTATTTGTAGGAAAACCACTCTGTTCGTATTTTTATACATTTTTTTTAAGATTTTATTTATTTCTTTGAAACAGAGAATGTGTGTGTGTGCACAAGCAGGGGGGAAGGGGCAGTGGGAGAGGGAGAAGCAGAGGGAGAAACAGACTCCTTGCTGAGCACAGAGCCTGATGGAAGAAGGCTCGATCACAGGACCCCGAGATGATGATCTGAGCTGTTCAGACATTTAACTGACTGAGCCACCCAGGCACTGCCATATATAATGTTTAAATAATATCTGTAATTTCTGTATGCTCTTTATTTTTCACCCCAAATAATCATGATTTCTCAACATTCAAAAGACCAGATACACCATCAGCAACTCTCTGTATAGCATGGCTCTCAAGCCAACCTAGTCCTCAAACTTGGATATTTCTGCTGTCTTCCTTCCTAACCACAAGGAGATGTGTTATCGAGTCCTGAAACCAGAGTCCTTACCAGATAGAAGAGGTGGATGAGAAGGAAGTTTATGTGCATCAAGACATTTTTACTTGAGTAATTACTGATTGTATCTGAAGAATGAAAGGGGCTGGGGGAGGTATCAATTTTTAATGCATAAAAATGTATATAATCTTTCAACACCAAAGTTGCCTGTGTGCCCTGCTAATTTAACACTGTGCCTTAATTTACTCATCTGTAAAATAGGAAAAATAATTAGTATTTCGTGGGTTTTGTGATGAGGATTAAATGAGTTAATATATGTGTAAGGTGTTAAGATGGTGACTGCCATGTGGCAAACACTCAACAAATATTTGCTATTATCATCAATATTATTGTGATTGATGCTTTTGCATTTTATAATGTCAAGCATCACTTATAGAATATCAAATATAATGAAAAACTGAATCCCTGAATTGAAAGATACAATTTAGTTTTAAAATATTGTCAAATTAGTTTAAAAATTCAAATACCAAATTTCATAATAGAAAATACAAAGTAGCAGGGAAAGCATATAGTAAATTATAATTATCTTCAAACTTAATAGGCATAATATCACATGTATCTTCTTTATCACATGTGTTTTATATCCATTCAGCCCTCCTTCCCTGTCACCAACATTATCAAATTAATAAAGTAGGGCGCTATGGAAACTTCTAATAGCCAGTTGTTTTCAACCCACTTCACCTCTCCAAAAGTTCTGCTTTGATTGTGGCATTACTAAATGAAATTATACTTACATTAAATATTATTTCATCTAACCCATAGTCTTAAAACACAGAAGCTCAGAAAAATATAACAGCCACGAACTGCTCTGAATATTTTAAGTCATATTTCCAGGGAAAACAGGTTGACATTTTCTTCAGGTACTTATATGTCAGTTAAATAATGACATAACAAGTGTTTCTCTTTTTAATAGTCAACACAATATAGTCATATTTAGAATATATGCTTACTGAGTTGTTCATTTATTCGCTCATATACACTTCCAATTATTAAACTAATACTGGCTAAGCATCTACTGGTGCTGGCAAGTTCATTAGGGGCCAGGCACTTAGGCCTTGTACTTATATACAAGTTCTCATATAGGCACAGCTTATGTTTGAAGTGGGAAGTAAAGTGGAGTGGGGTTGGAATGGAACCACACAATAGAATAAATGAGTTAACTTGAGATAATAGTTAAGTGCTAATGGTAAGCATTAACAAAAAAGCAAGGTGGAGTGAATGTGGCTAATTTTTATAGGAATATTTTAGAAACAGAGAAATGGATGTGATGTCTAAGGACTAAAAGATAAGAAGCCAGCCTTGCAAAGACTGGTAATGCTAGGTAAGGGGAATAGTAAAAGCAAAGGATCTAAGGCTCCTCTGGAACAGGCAGCAGAGGAGATGGTTATTTCAAAGTGAGAATACAACTCAGAATTAAAAATCACTGGCAAGGTTATCTGAGGCAAAGCCACAATATGATACTAAGTGTCTTATCTTTGGTCCAATGAAAAGACTCTTACATCCTTATGATTTGGTCATTGCCCTGGGTGACTAACAAGCGAAGAACATTCCCAAATTAAGCATGTATTTTAAAAACAATTTTACCTACTTACGGATGAAAGAGGAAGGAAGGAGGAAGTGGTGGGAAGAGGAAGAAGGGTAGACCTTTGATGCTCTGAACTCATCAGAAACTCACCATCAAGCTATTTTTTTTCTACTGTACATCCACTTTCTTACAGACTACCAACTTGGGACAAGGTTACTTTGAATCCATGATAAGTGAGACAAAGCAAGATTACTTCATGATTTTGCCAAATACAAAAAAGAAAAAGGCCACTGTACAACCCACAACATACCAAACATCCTTCTCTCTTGCTGAATGAATGACTCCTTTATCCAGTCATAGAACTGTTCCAGCATCCAATCTAGAGAAAAACTCTGCTTCCTCAGACTCTTTCCCAAATCACCCAAAGTTCAAATTCTATGATACACAATCTCAGAATCCCCATAGTGTCGTGTTCCCTCAAGGAAAGTAGTAATTAAGCCAAATTCTTTTCTATCAGTGTGTTCCTGAATGTCTTTGGCTGAAAGGCATTGACAGTGAGGATTTCATCATATTGAAATATGGAAACAATTCATTTTCAAAATTCCCCCTGCCTTGTTCTTTTTCCCCACGCTTCTTTATTACCTTCATACCAGTCTACTCTGTGTTAAAGGGGAACTGGGGCAGCTGGCGACTCCCAGGATCCAGCAAAGTATGCAGGTCACTTAGGGGCCACCTTTATCAGCTCAAAAATTCATCTCACATTAGCAGTGAGCATTCAAGTGTCACCCTGAATCATTATTTTTCTTAATCATAAGTTTAAGGCATCAAAATCCCTTTTTTCTCATAATTGTTGACAAAAATACAGTATTGCATTTACCAAAATATATCTTGGGTTTTTTTTTTAAGAGCTGTCAAAACTTAGACTAAAATTGTTGCATACATTTTTTAATTTTATTTTTGTTTTGTATGAAAACTGCTGTTACTATTTCCTGACTTTCAAATTTAAATGTGATTGATTCTTGCATCCATTCTACAAAAACTCAATGCTAACATAAAGATCAATTCTAAAAATATTAAACTACCCTACAAAATAATGATCTAAAATTTAAAAATGCCACTGGCAGTCAACTAAATAGTAATTCTTGTTCAAAAAACTATTCATTGGGCAGACCCGGTGGCGCAGCGGTTTAGCTCCGCCTGCAGCCCAGGGCGTGATCCTGGAGACCCTGGACCGAGTCCCACGTCAGGCTCTCTGTATGATGCCTGCTTCTCCCTCTGCCTGCGTCTCTGCCTCTCTCTCTCTCTCTGTCTCTATGAATAAATAAATAAAATCTTTAAAAAAACTATTCATTTATCATATTTCAATGAGAAAACAAAAAAGCAAAAAAAAAATACTGAATTAAAAAATGATTTAAGATTTAGCAACCATACATGTGGTTTAGAGAAAAACATTAAAGTGAATTACAGAAAGTACATCTTAAAATGGCTAATTTCACATCTATATATTTATCCTATAGAATTAATCAGTGTGGCTATGGGGTTTTTCTTCTATTACTTAAATTTGATCACATCAACCAACTTTTTTATACCAGACCAATTTTTAAATCTAGCTAGTCTAATTGAAAGTATCCAAACCAAAACTTGGAAATATGGAGAAATATCCCAAGACTCATGGGTGGGATAATTCAACATGATAAAGATGCCAATTCTCCAAAATTAATCTATAAATTCTATGTAATTTCAATCAATATTTTCACATTATTAATAAACTCAAAATTTTTTTCTAAGCATAATACAAGTGAAATATAAAACTTGATTTTTATACCATATTTACCATATACAAAAGATTAAGTTCCAGATAGTTTTAAAAATTAAATGTGAAAAGGTAAAGCTAACAAAAGTATGTAGGAAAATATCTCTGTGGGAGGAAAAGACACTTCTTAAAAAGACCTCCAAGTATAAGTCAAGCGGTTTAAAAAAATAATGAATTTGAGTATCTTAAAATTAAAGACTTCTAGTTATTGAGGGATAATATGGACAAGGCTAAACATGCATTAATACACTACGAGAAGATACTTCAAACATGTAAATAAGGGACTATACTTAGAAGAAAAAACTAACACAGCAACCAGAAAAAGATAAGAAATCCAATGGGGGGGGGATGGGCAAAGGATATGAACAAAAATGAAAACAAAATAAATAAGTTAAAGCATTCTAACAAATATTCAAATTCTTTAGTAACCCAGAGAAACACAAGTTATGACAATGAGATTTGAGATTGGCAATATTTAGAAAACGGGATAATGCCAAGTACTGGTGGGGTTGTGGGGGAAGGCCCTGTGTACTCTTTTTTTTTTTTTTTTTTAATTTTTTATTTATTTATGATAGTCACAGAGAGAGAGAGAGAGAGAGAGAGAGAGAGGCAGAGACACAGGCAGAGGGAGAAGCAGGCTCCATGCACTGAGAGCCCGGTGTGGGATTCGATCCCAGGATTCCAGGATCACGCCCTGGGCCAAAGGCAGGCGCCAAACCGCTGCGCCACCCAGGGATCCCGGCCCTGTGTACTCTTAGTGGCCCTGTCAGCCTGGGACCCATCCTGTTGTGCCATCTGAGAGAACTCAGTCCAATCAACAAGAGTCACTAAGCCCCAGATAAGCCCTAACCAGCAATCTCACTCCTAGAGAAATTTTCACCTAAGGGAACATGTAAAAAGGTATTTAATGCAAGCCTCTTAGGGTTGGCTGATAGTGGGAAGCGATCAACATGTCCATCATGAAAGTACCATGTAGGACATAACATTTTATGGATTACTATGCAGAAGTGAGGCTCCACAAATCCCCTGTAAACAATGTAACATAAATGGACCTTAGATACCTTTAGAAAAACTCACAATATTAGAGGCATTTTGTGTCACCACACTGACTACAAATATTATGAATTAATTTCCATTCAAAATATCACTACACATTTTACAAAGATAAATTATAAATCTAAGGATGCAAACCAAGTACATTAGAGCAGTTGTCTATGGTGCAAAGAAAGGGGAAATGAAATTAAGAGTAGAAATAAAAGGGTAAGAATAGAGATAAAAGAATAAACACATGAATAAAAGAGAGGAAAGCTTCAGGGATCATCCTGGCCATGAATGTAGGAATATAATTAATCTAACTGTCTGCAACTGGGTTTGGGGAGGGAGGCAACACAAGGGAAATGGAAGGGAGGGGAGGAAAGGAAAGGAGAGAGAAGAAAAATTAAGGTCACATCCCACATTCTTTTAAAATAGAGTGGGGTTACCCTATATCCCACTTAAGGAATAAAGGGTTTTAAGAGTCCCTAAACTTTTTCTCGTACTAAGACAATCAGAAACAGATGTTTGGGATTATCTTCAAATTTTCACTTGGTAATTACACTTTGAAGCAATAGAACAAAGATCTTATATTTTCATTAATATTTAATGTTACTTTTTTTCTTTTTTACATTTTTAGGCCTATACATTTTAGCGATGCATTCATTTCATAAATGTACTTTTTCTAAAGTACAGTTTTACTAGAATAAAATCTCTGAAATTCATCCAAGAAGTGATGATGAAAACTAAAAAAAATCAATGTTTTTAAAGTCCATAGTTTAATAGACAGTGTGAGCACATGAATCCAATTCACACTTTAAACTCTGAAAATAAATATAATAAAGCTCTGATCTAAAGTTCAAAAAAAATGCAATTAGTTTATTCTAAGATCTCGATGTAGTTTTTAAAAGTCCTTCCCTGTAGCGTCTGAAAATATTCAGAGTATTCATTTTATTCTTGTTGTTTTACAAAATTTGTATTTTAAGAAGCTGCTCTCATTTGAGGGCACTGCTATCCCATCTCATGTCCTCACCTTCCAGCAGCAGGAGCCATGGCAGAGGAAAGAGTGGAGAGAGAAAAGTGGTACAGAAGGAATTTTTTTAAAAAAGATACTTTTTTATAATAATAAAAATAGCAATAGTGCCTTCACTTATTTAAAGCTTACTATACTACGCTTGACAGTGTCCAGAACTTAGCCTAATAAAAAACCTTTGAGTTATATGACTATACCCATTTCATTGATGACAAAAACAGAAGTTAACTCCCCAAGTAGCAAAAAGGTACCCACAAGGAAGGTCCAGATTGTTTCCAGGCATCAGGTAAAGCTAACTCACCCTCTCAAAACTGAGTTTGAATACAAAGTAGGCTAGCATATTATTATAACACCCAATATTTTTATGTATTTAATGGAGGGACCAGAGCATAATATGAAAACAAATTATTCAAATGAGTCATCCCCTCAGAACTGCTAGGGGCAAAACAAAACCAAAAACCTCTAGAAACAACAAAATAACGCTAACCTGTACCCAGATTTCATACTGTATTTTCCCCACCACAGAAAAAGTAATGCCAAACAATATATTATGTGTTTTACATTTCTTTGGGAATGTAATTTTAAATGTCACATTTTCCAGTTAACTCATTGGAAATAGAACATACTCTGTATAAGCAAAAGGTGGTTGCTCAGAGATGCAGGGGACTTCAACACATTTATCAAGATCTTGTAAGTGCCCTGAAGATGTCTTGCATGGAAGAGAGATTTTGCAAAGCATTGTTTAACAAGTACATGATTTATTTCCTAAGACAAAGCATGTATGATGATCACATGAAGGGAGAGCAGTTACTGCTACGTCTTAACTGAATAAGCTTTGAAAAATCTGATCTATGAAGTTATTTTATTTCCAAAAAGAAAACAAATTTTTTTTCTGCTCAAATATCAGGAAGTGAAGTAGTAGGAATAACTCTTGTATCTCAAGGGCCCTTCAAAAGGTATCCACTTACGAAGAAACTTGACCTTAATTCACAACGAAAGCTCCTCTTGTACTGAGTCCACAATCTGCCAGTTTATTTTATGTTCTTTGAAAGGCAGAAGAACAATTAAATATTCCCATCTTGCTAAAGTTGTTCTAAAGAGAAAATCAAATGGAAGCTCCCTCTAGAAATGTTAAATGATCCTACAGCAATACCTCCAACTTTTTTTCAAAGCCCTCATTCAAATACATAGCATGGCTAAGTTCACAGACTAACTTCAAACTTATCCTATTGCAATTCCCTTCCTCTTCCTGTATTTCACAAAATCAATGCAGGGCGATTTGAGCAATTTTTTTTTTCAAGGCTATTTTCACTTTAGACTAAAAGTTTGAAGACATGTATATTTACCTACTATTAAAGTTAAAGTAATTTTCTTATGATTTTGGAAGATGCTCTTCCAAAAATTAGCAAAGTTGAAGGACTCTCAATATTACTATTTAAATTGAAGCCCCTTAAAATAAATAAATTAATTAATTAAAATAAAAAATAAAATAAATAAAATAAAAATAATAAAATAAAAAATTGAAGCCCCTTACCCTTCAGGTCTACCTAAGCGATCCTGCCTGAGGGTGATCACACCAGCATTTCCATTGCACTGGTGCACTGAATGCAGACACCACATCAGGAAGGACTCTCTCACTTTTGGCTTCTGCCCTCAGTTTTTTATTTTTGCCTTAGAATTTTCATGCAGGCCTTTACTTATATCACCATCTTGAGTTCTATGTAAGGGTCTGGCAATCCTGAAACATCTAACTGCACTAAAAAGGTGATAAATCCTGAATTTTGTTTCCTTCAAACATGAGTCACTTGTTTTAATCAGAATGCTACCACCAAACAAGGATTCAGAACTGAAATCTCATCAAAGAAAAGAAACACATGCATGTCTAATGTGTTTGTTAAGAATTATGTCTAATTCGGATTCTAGGCTTTTTTTTTTTTTTTTAAGATTTTATCTATTCATGAGAAGCACAAGAGGAGAGAGAGGCAGAGACACAAGCAGAGGGAGAAGCAGGCTCCATGCGGGGAGCCCAACTCTAGGCCTATTTTAGGCTAAACTTTGTGTACATGTGAATTCTTTTAATCCACATAACACAGGAGATCATCACGCAGCTGACACTAGTTGAGGAAACTGTGCCCCTCGGAGAAGTGACCCATAGAAACCAACCCACAGAAACCAAAAGCAGTGTGTGCCTCTTTCCAAGGCCTTTGGCATCACCTGGACTGTAGATGTGTTCCTGAAAATGGTCTTATCAAAGATATAACTTAGTTATCATTGTTAAATCATAAAGGTTGATTATGTTACACTTTCTCATTTTAATGGAGAGAGAAAAAAAAAGAAAAAAGCGGAAGGAGAAGAAAAAAAGAGCCGCTAACTTCCTGGAACTTAAGACAAATGAATGTTGTTCTTTTTAACTACACTCCTTCTGTTAGTAAAGCTTGTAAGGGGGTCAACGTTTGTAGCCTGGGCTTTTTGCTAATTATTTGATAGTCACTTCATATGACTCCAGGGATATAAAAGCCCTTATAAACCGTAAGAATTTATTTTTCCTAAAGTAATGAAATCTTGGATTATTACCAAAAAAAGAACATACTGTTAAGTGGGTAAAAGAAAAGAAAGGGTCTAGTTAAAATGTCAAGTGAAATAAGTAGACATAAAGATTATGATTCATGTGATACCAGAATACATATATTATATACTTATATGTAATTCTAATTAGAGCAATTTTATAATATGCAATTACTTCTCTTGGTTCTGTATCTTTGGTTAGTCCAGATGGACTTGAAACTAAATTTATTTTCTTATTAAGGAAATTAAGTACTGAAAACGACAAGGTAACACTTGTATGGTAAGATTGTCTTGGAAACACTGTCACTCACTATAATATCTACGTGCACACTGCAATATCCACATACGCAATTCAGTGCAGGTGTTCTGTTGCTGTTTTAACACATTTGGGGTTCTTCTTCAGCATTTCAGCATCTGTAATCTCTACCATATTCCTGACTTTGACAATGAGCCACCACCACATCCATAGTCCAGAGTCTGCTACCAGTACTGCTCATGATCTGTGGTGTTGGGTCTCCCCTGAACCTGCCTTCATTCATTAACCTCTCATCTGTGGTTGGAATCTTTCCCATGGATTCTCCATTTAAACAAAACAAAAAAATCTGCTCCATATCTCCTTTTCTAATTGCAATATGTTGTCTGCAAAATTTCAGATTAACCCACGGTAATACATAATAGGACAGTAAATACAACTGCATTTACAAATGTAATGACTGGCCAAGGGGAAACAATTTGGAAGCACCTGTGCTTCTCCTCAAATCCCACAAACAGACCCTTTTCTGCCTATCACACTGTTAAAAGTGGACAATAAGACACCTAGTGAATATGTGAGTGGCATACCGCATAGAGTGACCCTATTTATGGACATACCAATTCAGTGGGGGCTATTTAGAAATTCCTCATTATCTGGCTAATCTCTCACAAAGTCAGACTGAGACCATTAAGTTGTTCAATGGGCACCTTCAGACTGGTGATAAAATCCAACAAGTGGCTGAGTTGCTTCTGACTTTACATCAGAAACATAAATGTCCCAAAGAATCCCTTGCTTCTATCATGACTGGTTATCATCTGAATGTGGCCCCGCTCTGAAAGATGAAAAATGCTTAGAAAGGCCAAGAGTTTTTATACAAGTATAGTAGGAGTTCTAAACAACTCCAGGGCTGGGAAACAGAGAATCTTTTTATTATTTTTTAATCCCCGTTGTTCTCTTATAATTCAATCTCATAATCTATCTCACAGTGAATCCCGTCATCAGTGGGAAGAGTCTCTGCCCTCACATGGCCCCAAGTTAGTTTCCTACTATGTGTCACTAAAAGGAACTTTTATATGATAATCGAAACAAAGAATGCTGCTTCTCATTTAACACAGATAAATATACAGTTCCAGAAGTTCCACTTCCCAGCAGTGAAAGGAACCTACTACACACAGCTTGGCGTAGAGCCCAACCCAGCACTTGAACTCACAACCCTGAGAGATCAAGAGCTGAGCTGAGATCAAGAGTTAGATGCTTACCCAACAACTGAGCCACCCAGGCACCCCACACTGAAAGCAATTTTGATGTGGAAATGTAAAATAAAATATCCAAAACCTCAGTTTTAGTACCAATTAGCTCTGGATACACTGAAGTAAATTACCTGTCTCTTTGATCTCTTATCAGCAACAGTAAAGGCAGTAATGTAGCAAACATGAGACGTGGGCCAAACCCTGGGCAAGGTGTGCTACACAAACTCTGTGCCACACAGTGGTATTGCACCCTCACTATACAGACCAGCATCTTGAGGCACAGAAGGGTTGTGACAAGACTATAAATAAGGATAATGAAAACGGCTATTAATGGCCTGGGTTAAGATCAGTGCCCACGCCTACCTCTTACTGCAAAGTCTGCAGTCTTTACTGTGCTGTTTCTCCTTGCACATTCTGCTTCTCCCTTAATTTCTCATCTGTGAAGCAGGTGGAATGATGTTTGCCCAAGTTAAACTCCAGCATAACTGAGAAGATTAAATAACAGATATATATCCTGGAAAGTACATTATAATGGAAAAGGAATGATATTTCATTATCATCCATTAGAAGCATGACCAACTAGATACATACTGTCACAGTACATCCCCTGTATTCAGTATCTCTGGGAGGCCCATTGAGAATTTCATTACCAAGTAAATCCAGGCCAATAAAAACAAACTCAAAGCAGTATTAAATACTCCTAAAGCCAGTTTTAAGGTAAGAAAAATAATGAAAATCCTGAACTTCACATTTTATTAAAAAAAAAAAAACTGCCTCTAAAATAAAAATATAGTACATCTCAAAAATAGTGTATCGGAAAAAAAAAAGTATATCGGGACACTCTACATTAGCCTCTGTATGTTAGTTTTTGACAGTCACTTTTATCAACTCAGCAGCTAGAGTTAAACACAGCAAAAGCAGTGTTAATACTAGATAAAAGGGATTGAAAAACTAATCAAGTTTTAAGAATAAAGTATGTGAGTAAAAAAGATGTATACATGCTAATGAGAAAAAAAGAACAATTATCTACTGAATAACTATACGAAATTTCTAAAAATAAATATTAATTATCTTCGATATATGCACAAATTTGGGCAACTACCATTTGGAAGTATTTTCTCCTGTACTTTAAGCTATTAACAACAGAAAAAGAGGGAGGTTAATTGCCTTTGCCTTTTTTTTCCTGTTACAGGTCATGAGATAAGGATTCTTAGAAAAGGCTACACAGCAAATACTTGAGGCATTTTTACATCACTTGAAAAACACGATATTGAAACAAAGAATGCTGTTTCTCTTTTAACATAATTAAAATATACAATTCAGAAAGTTCTACTTCCAAACAGTGAAAGGAAGCTACTACCCAGATGGGTAAAATAAATAGGAAGAATCAGAAGGGTCAATGCACTAAAATGACCTTATCACATCAATTGAGCAGCACAAGAAAGAGAAGGGCTGGCTTATTCTCCTGAAGCTCTAATCGTAACTAGATGGGGTCACAACAGGGAATTCTCAGAGGCCATTACAGGATCTTTTGCAACAAACACATCCATTGGACACGCATTAGTGATCAATGAACATTACCAACCAGAAGTTATGATTAGATTATGTGGTTTTAGAGACATGAATCTGTGTATTTCGTCCATGCGTCCTAAATAATGATGACATTTGGACTAGTTCCATGTAGGTTGTTTAAAACCCATAGAGAAGCTATATTTTCCTATCAAATAATCAGGATTGAGGTTAGGATACACTTCTCTAAGCCCAACCCTTTAACTTAAAACCTCAAAAGTACATATCTACTCTAGGTTCATTTTGGGAATGAGAACCAGTAGCCACAACCAAAGCATGGTAGGCCTCTGAGCAAAGACCACATAACCTCTTGCTTCTAGAATCATACCACAGAGCAAGGAGGCATGGCACAAGAAGGACTTTAGTGATCATACTACCTGTCCTCAAAAAGTATCTCAAAATCATTGTCCCAATGCGTAACAGCAAAAGCGATTTTAGAATCCTGTACCATTGCTTCCAAGTAATAGAATTTCAAGGGCAAAAGTAGTCCCAAATATATCACTGTGACTAAAGATAAGAAAAATGCAGAGTACAAAGATTTGTACAATATCATTAGCTGTATGTTCATGCTTTCATTACATTAGCCCAGAAACTCATTTCTACTTTAAAATTGTTTTCAACACTCACACAAATACGGACAGTACTATTCAATCTTAACCACTAGATTCAACATGACTTGAAGCCATTCTTGGAAAGTACTCAGTTAATTCAAAAATGGAGTTAAGTACATAAATGAGGTACTGTATACCAATTTTGCAAACCACCAAAGCTTATTTGTTTGTTTTTTAAAGATTTTATTTATTCATGAAAGACATACACACACACACACACACACACACACACACACACAGGCAGAGGGAGAAGCAGGCTCCATGTAGGGAGCCCGACGTGGGACTTGATCCCAGGACTCTGGGATCATGACCTGAGCCAAAGGCAGACGCTCAACCACGGAGCCACCCAGGCGTCCACCAAAGCTTATTTGTAAAACTCAGAGAGTAAGCCAAGTGATAAAGTAAAAACAGATAATATATTAAAATACCAGAGATCTTCTGCTCTTTGCTGGTAGTCTCATGATAAATAATTTGAGAAATTTACCCCCTTTTCCCAAGAGAAGAGACGAAAGAAAAAAATGACTTATTACATTTCCTTATTATAGAAACTCCCAGTTGCAATATGCAGAGCCCCAAACATTATAAAACAGTGAGTTTCCTCTCCCATCCAGGAGAACTACACTCACAGAAAAAAGTGCATTGATACCTCAGTAATCTGTTTTTGTCAAAATGTAACTCTCAGCTGGTGTATTGAATATTTCATCCAGTTCCTTCCTTCCAAACTTAAAATCCCTAGAAAGTTTTCCTAATTAAAATATCTATACTCCTCCCAAAAAAGATATTAATGTTGATATTTTAACATAATATCCCATGGTGCTTTACATAAAAGAATTGAATTAAGCTGTTTAAGATGACTGAATGAACGTTCAGAGTGACAGCTAGTATTACTGGGAATTAGAATCCTAAATGCAAGACACAATAAAGCCTCTAATATAGCTCTGCCCTCCAGAAGGTTTTTTTTTTTTTTTTTAATTTCTCTCTACAATTTAATCAAATCGGATTATGGTTTCTTACTTGGAAAACAATATTATCATTTTTTAAATAAAAACTTTTAATATGTTTTATCCTTATTTAATTTGTAGTAAGCACATAACATGTATATTCCTGCTAGATCCCCCTGGCTGGTAATATACATATTTTAAAATTACAGACAAATTTAATACCAAAATGCAAAGCAAAAAAGATGAGAATTCTAATTTAATACCTGTATGTGGAAATAGGGTTTGCACTGTTTTAACTACCTTCCCAATTGAGTGATATATAAAGTCGTCTACAGCAAAACCTTTTTCAAAAATTATATCACTTGGAACATCTCAGATTTTTTTCATAATCCCTTGAGACTTAACAGAAATTTTCTTTTAAATCCATGATCACTAGTAATAGGTGTACACGTAATAAGGATAAACTAAAAAATATCTATTTGTCTTCTTGAAAATCTGCTCTATCTGCGACATTATCTGTAACTGCCTATTAGAGGAGGAAACAAACATATTTTTACCTTTCCACGTTTCGTAAGAGTCAAACACCTTTAATTTCATTTTGTGTAAGATAGCGCTCTAATACACTTTTTAGCTTACGCTAGCAGCTTGGATCTCTTTCGTTAAAAGAGAATTTAAAATTTCAAAGATACTAGCTATGTCTTTATATTCTTAAGATTTTATTTACTTATTTGAGAGAGAGAGAGAGAGAGTGAGAGAGAAGCCTGGGTGGGGGAGAGGGAGAAGCTGACTCCCGGCTGAGCAGAGAGCCCAACATGGGGCTTAATCCCAGGGCCCTGGGATCATGACCTGAGCCCAAGGCAGATGCTTAACTGACTGAGCCACCCAGGTGCCCTAGTCATTTCTTAACAGGTGCCAGATCTGAAGGTACTTCTTAACCTCCCTTTTCTGGTACTATGGTGGAGTGCAATGTCCAGACATCCCCTCCATGGACAGGAACACATCAAAGTGTTAGATCCAAAAATAAAAATATTTGTTAATGGAATGTATTCATCGGTTGGAAATTAAGGGGAATCCCTAGGTCTGGAAACTGCTTGAAAGCAGGAATCTAGAAGGGTAAACACCCTCTGAAGAGGGCATTCACTCTGCATATGTGACACTATGATGAACGAAGCCTTGGGCTTTAATCAGCTTGAAGCAGAAGTTCAGATTGCAGAAACCACAGAAACTCAAGCCCCCTGAAAGGAAACGGCCTGAAAAGATGACTAGAAGCGATCAAACAAACAACCCCCCTGCCAAAAAAAAAAAAAAAAAAAAAAAAAAAAAAAGATTCAAAGAAGGAGAAGGCAGATGTAACTGTCAAAAATATCTGGACAAACAGGAAAAAAAAAAAAAAAGGAATAAAAAATTCCCTGTGATTCCCTATATGTAAATTCATCTTCACAAAGTTTGGGGCAAAACTACATCTGTTGCTCAAAGCATCTCAAATATGTTTTAAAGTACATTTTGCTGGGAGAACATTATGTATAGCTTTGTGCAAATAAATCTGAAGCTGGTTAAATTGAACAAAATCCAGGGGAAAAAAAATACCAAAATTGATCCAAAAGTAAGTCTTAATGTTTCCAAAATCATGAAAGAAATTATATCGATAGAAAAAATTAAGCGCAGCCAGGTTTGCAGGTAAACTCTACCAATTAGAGAAGAAAAAGGTAACCTCATTTTATATAAAATCCTTCAGGAAACACAAAAGAGGTATACTCCCAAACTGATTCTGAAAGGTCAACTGATTTTGAAACCAGAATATGACACCAGAAGATCAGAACTGCCCATCTCACTCAGGAACATGGGTGCAAAACAAATTTAGAAAAATATAGAAATGATAATACATTATAAGCAATTCCTGGGTTTACTCCAGGAATGCAAAGTAGGCTTATTAGGAGATCTATTAATATGTCATCAAATTAACAGACTGAATGGGGGAAACTCTGGATCATTATCAATATTAATTCCGAAAAACAATCTTGAACTAGAAACAAGAAGAAAATTCCACAGGCAAAAGCATCTACGAAAAACCTGTAAAATGCACATAATGAAATCACATTAACAATTTTAGTTTTTTTAATATTAAAAAAAAACCATTCGTTTTTAAACAAGAATAAGACCAAAAACAATCTGCAGTCACCGTTTCTGTTTAACACTGTAGCAGACACTCTAGCATAAAATAATAAAAACAAAGTCCTTAAGAGAAACAAAAGTGAAATAAGGAGAGGTATGGGGGAAGGTCTTTAAAGACACTGGTAAAATTTTTTCCTAAGCTGAGAAATGGTTATTTGTTTCAGTAGTATTCTTTAAATGGTACAACTATGATGTATGTGTGTGTGTATATATATATATACACATATATATATGTATATATATATATACATTTCTCATGATATATTTGTTATATATTTAATAAAAGAAAAGCAAAAAAAGTATTAAGCAAAATATTAAGCATTATAAGAATCAAACAAAAACTAATATGTAAATCAGAATAATTTAACTTCAGACTTGTTTTAATCATATGCTAGTTTGAATTCATTTGAAACATAACTACTGGTAAATATAAATTTCAAGCTAAGGCAATGCTAATTTTAGGTTTGAGGGTTTTCAAAAGCCCATAAAGATCCTAAAAGTTTTGTTACGGATAATTTTTAAAGACAGGGTAAGTAGTAAGACACCTGCTTCAACTGTAGTTGCAGTCATTAGAGCTGAAACAAAAGAAAAGATTTATATGCCACTCCATTCTTAGAGTCAGGGAAACCTGATGCTTTTGAACTTCTGGGACTATTCTATCCCAACCAAAAAGCAACCATATTTAATTTCTTCAAAACTCCAATATTTAAAAGTAAGAGTCTTTATTTAACAGTTTAACATTTTTTAAAAAATACCTGAGTCTAGTTGAGCTAATGAGACATTTTCATTCTCATCAGCCCCATTATTTTACATTTTATTTTTCTAATCAGAAGAGATGAACTGAGATGAAGCAATGAAGAATTTCTCTCTACCCTATGGAAGCCTGATTCAACTCTGTAGGACTTTTCTCCCAATCAGCCATTACTGGTGCTTTTAGCTAGCTCTTTTCTGCCACATCTCTCTGTTAAAAAAGAAAATCTGTATTTTACAGCTTTTTAACTCAGGCCAGCCAGTTTTAGAAAAAAAAATTCTGTATTTTACAGCTTTTTAACTCAGGCCAGCCATCTTAGTAAAATGCTACACTGGTCACCCTTCCTGACTTTAGTGCTCAATTCTATTTTTTTAATAAAAATGTGAATCTCTTTTGAAACTATGTCACCTTCAGAAGTAACACAATAAGTTATCTAAGAAACAATAAAATATACTGTACAATTTCAATGCTAGCTCTTAAATGCTAGCACTTCACTACAGTTGAAGACACTCAACTAGAGGTAAACAAAAACTCAGACCATTAAATCTACAACGAATTAGTCAAGTTTCACATGAGTTGAAGGTATAGATTCCACTTAAATTATGAGTTGCTTCCTCCATAAAATGTGACTCCTTCAACATACTTGTTTCTTGAAATCTGAAACTATGAGGTTGAAATACAACTATCAGTTTTACGCAAGTCCAGGAAGAAAGAAAAATTGTCCGACTTTGCATGGCTGCAGCAACTACTTTTTCTGCTTTTCTATATCGAAATGGGCCGTATTTGTCATTTGCATAAGGAGGGAATAGGTATAGAATCCTGGGTAATTAATTACCTTTAGAGTTTCAAATATGTGCATCATTAAATATACATCTTTTATATTATTTCACATATCTACACTAGAAAGAGGCATTAATATAAACTTTAGTTTTTTAACAAGTTTTCCTTGGATTAACCCTGTTTAATTAAAAATCATACTTCTATGTTCTATAAAGAAAATTGACAGTTAAGAAACCAAGTATTCTAAAGAAATGATTTTTTTAATCTATAACTTTAAAAACTTTAAATACCTTTTAGTCTGTGCTTATGACCTTAACTAATGAGGAAGCTGGCAAGTAGTCGGTTTTAGGGAAGATGGTGAGGAGTTTGAGATACTGGCAAATCATCCAGGTGGAGAAGTTCCATGTAGATATGAGGTCACAGGGAAAATAACTTAGAAACTCAAGGACACATTTATTGACCTCCTCTACTATCTACAAGGAAGTGTTCTAGAATCTATACAGAAAGGAAAATAAAGGCAATCTTTGGACAGAACCTTGAAGAATGAATCAATTTAGGAAGGAGGCAAACCTGTAGAAGAGAAAGCTGTTGAAAATGAGAAAAAGAGAATGACAATGGTGCAGTGCTTTGAAAGCCACAGTAGCAGAGATCAATGGTCCTCAATTGAGCCAAAGATGTGGGAGTTTAGAGAAAGCCAGAGGCCAAGAAGGGTGATCATACATTTAACCACTTTTAATGAATTAAAAAATGCTTTTTTTTTCCTCAAGCAGATACTAATCAACATGGTTTACAAAATACGTTGTTTTAAACACACACCCACATACAAACACTTTCAAATATTATGTGGCTTGTTCATTAAAGCAGTCATCAGAGAAAATTTCCTCTTTCCTAAGCACAAAAATGCAAAGAGTCATTGTGAAATCAGCAAACTACAGTAATCAACTATGTCTAGTATTTTCCTGACATTATCAACCACATAATGAGACAGGACTTGTGGTTTACATAGTCCAAATCAGCTATCATTTCTCCACTATCCAGATTTAAACCATAAATTAGCAGCACAGTCACTATGACAGGCTTTACCCATCATCATTTGCATCCAATCAGTTAATGACTGGCAGCTGTCTACAGGACCCATTACTGAAGGCAGCA
The DNA here is from genome assembly GCF_003254725.2 of Canis lupus dingo. NCBI lineage: Eukaryota > Metazoa > Chordata > Mammalia > Carnivora > Canidae > Canis > Canis lupus. The sequence goes on along the minus strand of NC_064257.1, from coordinate 24,859,888 downwards.
GCTTTAATGTATAATGCTTCATGAGGCTTAAAATCATATTCTGGTAAAGCACATGGTAGACTGAAGTACTCCAAAATTTGCAAAGGCTTTCAAAGGGAGGGAAAAAGAAAAAAAAGAAAAAAAAAACTAACTCAATGAAATAACTGTAATCTCAGACAACCTAGAATGAACCGGCTTTAAAGGGTTTCTAATCTTCTGCTAGACTCAAATAACATAGCAAACTAAGAAAAATTTACCTTAAGGAAGAAGACTACCAGTCGCATAATTGCTAAGGAAGTAACCGTAGCAGGAATTATTATTAACATGCTATAAATAGAAAAAATAAGGAACCTAAATGTTAAGAATTGTGCCTTGTTATCAAAATGGAAGCATATGCATAGAAGCCAGTCATGGGATCCAAAAACTACCTCCAATTCTAATCCTATCCTTCCTATCATGAAGTATCTCTCAGTTCCTTGTATATCAACAGGGTAGTATTTTACACTTTCACCTTCTTCAATGCATATACATCTTAGCTCCAAACTGATTATAAACTCTTTACAAAGACTATGATTTTAACATTTACTATTCAGTGTATTCACGACTACAGCCTCCTCTTCTCTGATAGGCAAGAAAACACAAGCAGAGAGGGCCCGGTAAGAGGCTTTTAGCAATAATCACATGAAAGAGGATGGTGGCATGGGCCATGGTGGCAGTCATGGAGGTGGTAAAAATTGGGTCAAGTTCTGGACATGTTTTTGAAGACAGAGTCAAGAGGCTTTGCTGATGAAATGGAAATTGGGTTTTAAAGAAAAAGAGGAGGTACAGATGACTCCAAAGTAGTGGTCAGAACTGCCGGGAAAATGGAGTTGCCATCAACTGAGATGGAAAAGGCTGTAAGTACAGCAGACGTGCAGGTGGTGGTGGTGGGGGTGGGGTGGGGGTCGTGGGGTGGGGCAGGGTTCAGGAATTTAATTTTTGATGTTTCAAAGGATCTATAATACTTGTCAGTCACATATTCATTTAACTAATAATACCTGGAGCACCTAAATACTACAACAATTCTTAGGTTTTAGGAAGGAGACGTGAAAATATATTGGAAACCAAGGAAATGCTTAATGATGGTTTTACTGAGTGAAGAATCAAGCATTTTAGCCTTGTCAGCAAAATAACAATCAAGATCAGAATAACAACTGTCAAAGTTATTGTAGCCAACTATACCTAGAAACGTATCTGGGAAATACCCTGGAGTTTACAAAATGCTTTCTATCCATGCAGGGACAGAGACTGCTACTTATATTCTTGCATCTGAGTACCTGCCCTCTCCTTCTTCAAGAGTAACAACATTAGGCTAGGGAACTGGCTTCTCAGAATTAAGATAACATTTCCCAGCCTTCCTTGCAGCTAGGTGTGGCCAACAGTCTGTGAGCAAACATGACGTGTGCAATTTCCGTGATATGCTCTTAAAGGGAATGGGTACGCCCAGCATTTGCTCTTTCTCTCTTTTCCTATGAGCTTAAGTGCTGATGTGATAATAAGCCATCTCAGACCACATGGATATGGTGACACTACCAAGATGGCAAGGGAACAAAAGAAAAGGAGCCTGGATCCTGAAAACCCAAGGCGCCATCTTATCAGCTCTGGGCTACACATACTTAGAATAAAGCTTCTATCTTATTTAAGCCACCATTATCTTGGCTCTTTGTTAAAGGAGCTTAACCTGACGCTTAACCAGTAAATTCAATAAATCCTCAGAACCACCTTGTGAGGAAATGAACATGCTGTTTTTCTGTTTTTTGTTTTTTTTTTTTTAATTCCTTACAATGTACCCGTTTTAAATAGCAGGAAAATAAATAGCAACATAGCCTTGCTTTATATACTTCCATCTACCACTGAAGAAAAGTCAGCTGAAAAGCATTCCCTGGGAACCGATTGCAAAATTTTTTACAGCAAGACTTGGGTTCATGAATTCACTAAACTGTGCAGCACTCACTACCCACAAAAGTCACGGAAAAGATTTTTTTTCCCCACAAGAACTGAGGAATTCTAGGCTATGCACTAGCTCAATTTTAATGTTTCTACTCCCATTAAAATCCCTGCAAATGGGATGCCTGGGTGGCTCAGGGGTAGAGCCCCTGCCTTCGGCTCAGGTTGTAATCCTGGTCTGGGGATCGAGTCCCTTATCCGGCTCCCTGCGAGGAGCCTGCTTCTCCCTCTGTTTCTTATGAATGAATGAATGAATGAATGAATGAATGAATGATTGAATAAAATCCCTGCAATCTATTAAGCATCACAAGTACCAACAATCACTTCCTTAGCTTAAAGAAATGAGTAGTTGCTTGCTGAACTCAAGAGTTAATTTGTAACTGAATAAAGATAATACCAGAGTTGCTTCTGGAGTATCTAGATCTTTGGATACATATTCCAGTATTCATCAATAAGTCACTCCACACATATGACACAGTTTTACACTTTCAGTATTTGAATATCAGTATAGAAGTGTGTTGGAAAAAGTAGAAAAGGCCCAGTTCAAATGTCATGCAAACAACCATAACTTAAAAGATAAATAACTTTAAAAAGAGGGGGGGGGGAAAGGCTTATGAAGAACAGGACTGGTTGGCACTATTTACTGCAATATATTTCTGCACTTAAAAGGTGCACTTGTTTTCATTGAATTGCTCTCAGGCTTCCATCATCATTTTGCTCCCTAAACCAGGGAAATTACTCCAACAGCTTTGGATTGTTCATCTATGCTTTAAGGGAGACTTTCTATTCTGACCACAGGTTCTGTGATTTGCTAAAATAGTCTTCCGGATCAGAAACAATAGTGAACAGATGATCAATCTCATTGCACAGTGAAGTTTATTTCTCTACATGACTTAAGAACCCTTAAAGTAAGAATGTGCTAACTGCTTGGCAACATCCAGATTCCTGAGGCTGTGCAAAGCTAAGGGTGACTCACACTTGTATGCGCACACACTGACACCTAGAGACGTGATGCCAAGATTCAGAGGTAGCATTACCTCCAAATCTTCTAAAGATGTCAGTGGAAGTCTTAGGGTGTTTCCTCAGGCGATGCTTGGAAAGCAGCAAAGCTAAAATATACTCAAGTGGGATAGCCTGACCCGTATCACAGGATGAAAGAGATGATGTCTGTAACAGTATTTAAAATATAGAAACCAAGCATCTTTCTACATCCTTAGGACAGTCAGTGCTTCTACACAACCGTCCTGGACCGATGTGGTCTGGGACATGGGAAAACACTTCCCTAGTCCAAATAATGGAATTCTGGATCCGTCTCTAGACTGGCTGGGCTGCCCACCTCTTTACAAAATGAGACGAAAGGAAGGTACTGGGACTGCAGAAATACTACGCTCCAGGGCAAGCAGCAAAGGTCGACAAAGGCAGCCCGAGGACACCGTCCAGGCCCAAGCATAAAATAAAATATTACCTTTAGCTGGGTTTACTTTTATCCCTGACCTATACAGCATTTCCTCATTCTGCCAATCTCCGTTCCTGATCGCAGTCTTGAGTCCATAGAAAACAATCAATGTGGCCGTGGCATAAAAAATCAAGCTCTTGAGGAACCGCTTTTGGACCTTGACATAAAGGGCTCTGGCACCCACTGTAACAAGGAGACAGAAGCCCATGCTAGGGATGTACAGCACGCGCTCGGCAATTACAAAGCCCACATAGAAAAACAGGTTGGTGGCAGGAACAAAGGGTATTATTAACAAAGATAAAGAGAGCACAACAATGTTCTCCGTAGAAGGAAGTGGCGATCTCTGCGCTGCATTATTTTTAATGCCATTTTCTGCTTTGGCTGCAAGGCTGGGCTTACTCTCCGAGTTCCGGTACTCCCCGTCCGAATGGCAGCTATGGCCATTTGCATTCTGCTTGCCATTTGTCACCACTTTCCCGTTGCACTCCCGCTCCACGCCTGGGCTCTTCAAGCCATAGTAGGCGAGGAGCAGGAGTCCCATGTAGAAGGCCACAGTGTGCAGGTTTCTCCAATCGCAGACTGTTCTGAGCAGAGGCACAGCATCCATTGACCAATCAAAACTGAGTGTATCTGGGCATAGCAGCAGCCACAGGTTCTTGGTTGGCAGGTAGAAGAAAGTGAGCGTCCGGGCCAACAGGCTATCTGAGTCGGCAGCTGGGTTGTCCGAGTTGGAAAAGCTTGGTGGCTTGTTTCCCATCCAGTATAAGCGGGCCCCCAAAAGGGAAGTCCCCCAGAAAGTTAACAAACTAATGCTGAGGAAAAGAGACAAGTTCTTCCTCTGAAACCAAAAGAGAAGGGAGAAAAAATTAGGATCATCGTCAACAGAGCATGGGAACACTGAACATTTAGAGAGGCAAGGACATTTCGAGGTGGACAGGTAAAACCACGTAGGCCTTAAACACATGACTGGTTCTGTCTCCTTTCAAACGTGCTTAGGGAAAATTTAACCTGAAGAAGACACTGTGGGGGCCTACTTTGTATGTAACTTTGGATGAGCATTTTTTTTCTTTCTTGTTCTGAAACACCAGTAATCAAAGCTTCACTTTGATTTCACTTTCACAAAGCTTCTGGACCTCTGTAAAAATGGGTTGGATATATATTCCCTCTCGGAACTGGTGTCAGGTTAAATTGAGACCCGATGTAAGAGTACTCAGCACCCTGCATGGGATGGAGTAGACATCTAAAGACTATCTTCGGGATCCCCGGGTGGCGCAGTGGTTTGGCGCCTGCCTTTGGCCCAGGGCGCGGTCCTGGATATCCGGGATCGAATCCCACGTCAGGCTCCTGGTGCATGGAGCCTGCTTCTCCCTCTGCCTGTGTCTCTGCCTCTCTCTCTCTCTCTCACTGTGTGCCTATCATAAATAAAGTTAAAAAATAAATAAATAAAGACTATCTTCTTTCACTTTATGGTTTAGATTCTAGGGGAAACAACAAGTAGGCGTTCCCCCAAATATGGAGCAGGACAGGATCCTGCTTGGCTCAAAGGAGGAACAGCATTTACCTACTGTCTATGCCAATCCTCATTTCATTGTCTTGAATTCTCTTGCAGATTTGTCAACCAGGCTTTCATCTGCTACCCCATGCTGTCACTGACATCAGTGACATCAAGCATTTAATAACACTCCTGATGAATCCCAAATTTTCCATGCTGATGACAACTTTTTGAAAATAAAATGACTTTGATAATGTGCTTACTTATTTTAAGAGACAGAAAATTCTTTCAACCTGAGTAAGAATTTAGCGACCTCAAACAATCTAAGTCCTGAAGAGGGAAGCTGGAGGGGGAAGGATGGATACTATATCCCAACTTTAATGATTCCTTGGTAATGTGATCTCTTAATGAACACAGTGACACTGTATAAAATTATACATTAGTAACACTCAAAATGGTGCTTGAAACCTGAAAGATATGCCAAATGTTTAGATTTAAAAAAGAAACCCACAAAAAGCAACAAAATCACAAATACATAAATGGGGCTATATCGAACTAATAAAAAACTTCCATACAGCAAAGGAAATCATCAACAAATACAACGAAAAGGCAACCTGCTGAATGAAATTTGCAAATCATGTTTGATAAGGGGTTAATATCTAAAATATATTTTTAGAAAAAACTCCTACAACTCAAAAGAAAAAAAAATCTTATGAAAAGTGGACATAGGATCTGAATAGACATTTTTCCAGGGAAGACAGGAAAAGCTGCTTAATATCATGATCATCAGGGAAATGTAAACCCAAACCTCAATGAGATACCACCTCACACCTGTTAGAATGGCTATTATCAAAAAGACAAAAAATAACAAGTGTGGGTAGGGATGTGGAGGAAAGGGAACCCTTGTGCACTGTAGGTAGGAACATAAATTGGTGCAGCCACTACAGGAAACAGTGTGGAGTTGCATCAAAAATTAAAAATAAAACTACCATATGATCCTGCAATTCCACTTCTGGTATTTATCTCAAGAAAACAAAATCACTACCTCAAAAAAATATCTGCACCCCTACATTTATTGCAGCATTATTTATTTAAAATAGCCAAGACAAATTATTTATATTTATTTATAGCAGCAAAGATATTTATTTACAACAGTCAAGGCATTATTTTTTTATAATTGCCAAGATAACCTAGGTGTCCATCTACGGATGAAGGATAAAGAAAATGCACTATATATTTGATGGAATATTATTTGCCCATAAAAAATAAGGAAATCTTGCCATTTCCAACAATGTGGCCATCCACATCCTGAAGACAGTATGATAAATGAAATAAGTCAGCTGGAAAAAGACAAATACTATATGCTCTCACTTATAGGTGGTATCTTAAAAAACAAAACCCCTGAACTCATTAAAAAAAAAAAAAAAAAAACAGAGACAGGGACTGGAGAGTTGTCAAAATGGGTGAAGTGGTAAAGGTGGTCTAACATACAAACTTTTAGTTATTGAGATAAAGAAGTTCTGCGGATGCCATACCCATCCTGGTGACAGTAGTTAACAATACCATATTGCATATTTGAAAGTTGCTAAGAGATTAGATCTTAAAAGTTGTTATCACAAGAAAAAAATCAAAATTTTCTTTGTGGTGATGGATGTCAAGTACACTTCCTGTAGTGATCATTTGCCATATATACATATGCCAAATCATTATGTTATACACCTAAAACTGATAAAATGTTAAATGTCAATTATATCTTCATTTTTAAGTCCAAGGATCAATGTATCTTGAGCATGTAAAACTTCTATTAAAATAGTCTCAGGGCACCCGGATGGCCCAGTCAGTTAAGTGTCTGCCTTCGGCTCTGGTCACAATCCCAGGGTCCTGGGATGGAGCCCCATGTGGGGCTCCCTGCTCAGTGGAGAGTCTGCCTCTCTCTCCACCTATGTTTCCCTCTGCTCATGCTTTCTCTCACACTCCCTTCCTCTCAAGTAAATAAATAAAATCTTTTTTAAAAAGTCCCTATGTATTATATACAATTGCCACTGGATTCTCTTCCTCAGACTCCTCATTTACTTCACCTTTAATTGCTGGAAGCCACAGAACTGGTCATGGACCATCTCTGTTCCATCTTACTATTAACCCAATGATCTTAGCAAGGTCTGTAACTTTTAAAAATATTAATACATGCTAATGACTCCACATTAACCTTCCCTTATCTCCACAATCATTGATTCAATTGCCTAGTGGACATATTCACTTATGCATCTCAATTCAAAATGCCCAAACCTAAAACCTGACTTCATACCCTCCCGACACTAAACACTTCCTCTTCCAATCATCACCACCACAAAAGATGGTAAAACTTTGTAACCAGTTTCTGCTTCCCAGCCTCCCTCCTTCCCTCCACATTCCAACCATTACCAACTCCTCTCATTTTCACTTCAGAATATATGCCAAATTGGTCCATTTCTCGCCATCTATTCCTTCATCACTTGAGTCCAAAATGCCCACACTTGGATTATCACAATAGTCTCCTCCTCACTGGCGACCCAGCCCTTTTAAACACAGATTACATTATTCCTAACTTTCAAAATCATTAACGGGATCTTACTCTAAGGTCTTGGAAGTTCTCACCTCTACAAAGGAGATTCTAATTAGAGGGTTCTCTCTCTCTCTCTCTCTCTCTGTGTGTGTGTGTGTGTGTGAGAGAGAGATATGTCTTAATTTTACATTTTTTACATTTCAAAAATTATTTTGAAAAATATTTTAAATATTTAAAGAGGGGGTACTTCTGGGTATAAAAGAAATGAACTAAAGAGGAGGAGGTTAAAAATTCAAAATAAGGAAAATGAGAAAAACAAACAGATGGAAACTATGGCAATTTTAAGACTGTTAATATCAGATCACAGTAATGCTAAATTCACAGAATTAACTGCCTCAGTGTTTTAAAACATCTGTGACAGACTTCTACTCAAAAGTATTTCACATAAGGCTGTACGGGATTTTTAGTGGTAGGGGAGTAGTATGTTCAGTCATCACCAATTTCTCACTTTCAGGTTTTTTCTGGAAAAATAAAATGGTTCAGAATCAATATCATCTAAAAATACTCTTTTTGCAAACCGTTCTTTTGCTCCTCTGAAATTCTACCCAGCAAAAATCTTAAAATTTATTGATTTTAGAAAAAACCCACAAAACACAAAACTGCATATTAGAAGCTATAATAACTTGATAGGCCAATCACAAAACTGAGTATTCTTTGATTACACAAGAGAGAAACATGTCATTTGGCAAGGATAAAAGAAATAAGATACCATGGAAGAAGAAGACTGATCTTGAAAAAACAATTCAATGTTACGATTTGTACCAAAAGTCCATTTTTCAACTAAGTATACAAAGTATAACATTCTATTCCAATGTCTTCTGGTGGGGGTGAGAGAAGGGAGAGGCATTACAAAAACTCCCCTTCATCAGTCAAGAAGAAAAGCAAAAAAAAAAAAAGAAAGAAAAGCAAAGGAGTAAGAGAACCACACAAGGAAGGAAGTGTAATCAGGATTCTTTGCCAGTCATGAAACTCCAGAAGAAGTTAGCCATAATCATTGCATAATTCCATTTTATTCTCAAAACAAGTAGAAGACAAAATGCCTTGTCAATTTTTAACAAAGCATCTTTACTAGTTAAATTTTAGTAGATCAAAATAAAATGTAAGATTCAAGATGTGATAAAAATGATTGATTTTATCATACTCAAAGAATATTTAAAAATAATAAACTACAAAATAAAGATTAATGAAAACTATCAGTGATAAAATCTAAGAAGTCCAAATGTGGAGCAAATGACAACAAAGAAAAAGAAAAAGCAGAACTAATAATCAAATGCTGACATTAATTTACAAGTTACTTTATATTTTAAAGCATTTTCATATACAGCTCCCATTTAAACAACTAAGATCAAGAGACACCAAAGTTCTGAAGTAAGATGTTCTCACACACTCATTCTAACTTCAAGGTAAGGTCTATAAGGGCTAAATAAATAAATGGCACCATTAAAGGAAAACTCAACAAACAGGTAAAAGGAAATTGATGTTAAAATGTTTGAAGTAGAAGAGCTTCTAAGGCCTCAAGATCGGCTACCACTTTTTACATATTTTATGATTTCTTTGAAATCGTTAAGTTTCAAATCTCTTTAATGCCTTCTCACAAAATTTGTTAAAAATGGGTCACCTAGAAAATGGGATTCTGATCAAACCAAATCTCTCTTCTAACTTCATTCATTGCTTCTGTGGTAAGAGCCTTAAAAATAAGACAAAAGAAAAGAAAGCATGGGAAGGCTTTATTTATTAATCACAGTCCCTATGCACTGACTTGTGGATTAAATCAAATGAACACATTTTTATTGAGTTACACCTAGGAGTCAAGTCATATCATTAGCCTCAGCATTCTGCTGTTGTTGTTGTTCTTGGCGCAGTGTATCAAATTGATTCAACACAGGTATTTGTAAGATGAAGCAGGAGAGTTCTGAAGAATTATCACCAGACTTGAAGGTTAAAACTAGTAAAAATCCATACAGAGAGGAGGAGAAGCCTAAGTCTGGGAAACTTAATGTGATTGGAGGGAAACTTAACGTGATTGGAGGATGATCTCTGGTGGGTAGCATTAAAAAATGGCTGCAGTTTAATAATGAAAAAGTAATGAATTCACTGAGCATAACATTAAGACCACTGTACGTGGCAGGTGCTCTCCTATTACGCACCTGATGTATACCTGTAAGCTGAGAATGGACAGACCCTATGCTTTTGGAGTTCTGTTCTGTCTAGAAAAACACTGGGAAGAGAAGAATCATAGTGCCTTAAAAGATAGCTTTCAAACCTAAAGGACCATCAATATTAATTGTGAGCTGCTAAAAATACCAATGCCCTGGTCTGACTAATATCTCCATAGGAGACTCTAATGCAGCCTAAGCAGAGAATCATCACATATTTCTACAAGTCTAATTCTTAACACTGACACTAAAAATACTGTGGGGTTCTGGCTTTCATTTCACAAAGTTTTAAGGCACAGTTTCCTCATTTTAAATGAATAAATCATAATGAAACATAAATAATGCTTTCTCTGAGGTTCTGGGACAAATTGGCTTCTTAGTATAATAGATGAGTGTCACGAAGGTCAGGCTACAAAGGAATTGAGATCTCTGTAATAAGTATAATTCAGAGATGAAATATTCAACTCTCGTTGCAATATACAGAAGACAAAGGATTTTTTTTTTCCCCAGGGGAAAAAAAGAATTTAGTCTCCTAAACGTGAATCACAAAAGGGAATTAATCCAATACAACAGATTTAAAATATAGATGGGAAATTCAGAGAAAAGACAAAAAACAATTAGGATTCATTTGTTAATAAAAATGAAAGTTACAGTAAAGCAAACATACTTCAAATGAATCTAAGGGAAAAAAGGAAAACTGGGGAAAAAATAATTGGCTACAAAAGTCATTAAAATTGTGTTGAAAGAAGAACTATTACATATTGAGAAAATATAAATTAGAAAGTTTGATGAGAAATTTGGAAGTACTTAGGAAAATTAATAATTTGTATAATCTATTGTTTGGTAATCTGGATACAGTTACTGTCTAACAAAATCTCTTAGATCTAAACAAAAGGATTTCAAATGCAGCATTGTTTATAAAAGTAAAAATAAGTAAATCACTAAAAATTTCATTAGAGCAATATGGAAACAAAATATGGCATACCCACATGTTCTGAATCTATAAAGCAACTAACAGGAATAAACCATACATATAAACTACATTATAGTATATGAAAATAGATGATAGATGATAGACAGACAGATAGATGCAGGCGTACATCTATAACCAACATAAAAAATACTATATAGGAATTAATGCAATTGAACCAAATCATTAGATAGTAACAGGATTCCTAAAACCTCAGGTTGCAAAATATGATTATAAAATCATATAGGCCACTCAAGAAAAAAAAATCCCATATATTTTTCACAAATGCATACATATATATGTATGTAAAGTCTCCCCTCCTCCCCCGCCAAGTCTAGAAACAATTATACAAAACATCAGATGATGTCAAATGCTAAGGCAGGGCATGAAAGGGAGCTGGATCAATGGTTGAAGAGACGGCTTCAAATTTATGAGTGGCTATCATTTATTCACAGCCCCTCAAAAAAATGTATCAAAAAAATCCCAAAAGGTTTGATAATTTGTTATATACATTTCTTAGGTTGAAATAATTTTTTAAAACATATATATAATGTTATCAAATCTAAATTCTGGTTATGGACTTTATCTATTAGTTCTTATACTTTTCCATATTTAGTATTCACTGCTGCCATGATTTTATAATTAAGTTTCTCAACATTAAAAAACACTTTTCCATGTCCCAATTCAATCTATAATAATTTTATAATCCTTACCTTAATTTTGCTAGAAAAATCTCTTGATTACTAAGAAAATCAGATAAAAACACCATGCACCCCAGGGGGGATACAAATTATGATAATATCTAAAAATGCTCTTTTAGGTCTGGGATATAACAAATGGCACATCTTTGAATTCTCAGATGTTACTATAGAGCCTAACATTCGTAGGCTTTTGAAAATGATTCTTAAACTCTCTCATACCAAAAGTCAATTTTTTACCTGTCATTATGTCACAGTTTATATATTTTTTTAAAATGTGTTTATTTATTTGAGAGACTGAGAATGCACATGCAGGAATAGGAGAAGGGGCAGAGGGAGGGAATCTCTAGCAGATTCTCTAGCAGATTCCCTGCTAAGCGGGAGGCCAATGCAGAGCTCAATCTCATGACCCTGGACTCGTGACCTGAGTCAAAATCAAGAGCTGGGCATTTAATAGACTGACCCACCCAGGCACCCCTCACACATTTTAAATCCTGTTATGGTAAATCCTCACTCCCAATCCTCCATACAAAGGATCAAATGAAATAATATTGCACAACTCCTAGGCTACTACCTTGATTGTCATCAAATACAGAAACTTAGCCTTATCACCTTTATATCACAGCATTTTCTGACTAACTCCACACCTCTCCATGAAAAGTACACATAAAGGCAGTAACATGTTGTGGAAGAGCATTTTCATGACCACAACTTCATTCCAAAACTAAAATCAAAAATGGGAATATGATTGCATCCTTAAGAAGAATTCTTACCACATACATGTCAGTTACTGAATAGATAGGTTTCCTTCAGGTTTTAATTCACTATTTATAAAATCATATAAATCAGCTTTATGAAAGTCTAATTTTTCAAAAAGTTCAAATATGTTATTCATCTTTTTAAAAACTTCTTAACATTAAAAGGGAAATTAGCTTCAGTCTCTCTGTTACTGAAAATATATATATATTTCTATTATACATATATATACAAATATATTGTATATTTCTAATGACAAAATCTTAGAGGGATTTTTCTGGAACTGTCAGATATAGGAAATCATAGAATAAAAATCAACTAAGGATATCAATTTCATGGTTGACAATTTTGTCTCTAGTCCTTGGAAATGCTAATAGAATAAAAGAACATAGCTATAATGAGCAAATAAAGTGAATTTTACCATAAAACATCAAAATCATTCCCACACATCACCTGAATATGAAGGCAAACCTGATGAGAAGAACCTGTCATATTAACTAGTGGTGATGCCTTTATAGAAGCCCTGTAGTGCACTATCTTCCTCTGTGAGAGTCTTTGCCTAAAGAAATAGCACAAGAGAAGAGCAAAAATCAACTATAAGAGCTCCCCTCTCTACTATTCAAGGAAAACTGCCATTCATGATGGCAGCTTCAATATTGCCTTCTGATCTCAGATTCTATGGGACATAAAGGAAACTGAAAAGGAATATTTTATACTCAATGAAAGAAAAATGTAAACATTCTGCCTTGGAGTATTAAAACTATCATGAGACTCACTTTTTGGCAAACTAATGAAAATAAATTACTTAAGCATAAGGCTCATTTAATTCCAAATTAAGCCCTTGGCAATGATAGTATAGTTGTAATAATAAAGCAGATAAAAATCAGTATCTGGAAGTTATAAGAATAACTGAGAGAAAAGTCTATCCAGACATAACAAAAATCTAGCATCCTTTACTTTGTATCCACTATTCATCATTGAAGTCATAAGCTTTCCTCGTATCAATAATATAGGATTTCTCCTAGCTGCCCTCCTTTCTAAAATAGTTCTCACTGGAGACTCATCCCAAAGCAGGAATATAATAAAGGCGTACTTTTCTGAGTATGTGACAAGAAGGAATGCATGGTTAAAAGTATAATTAGAAATTGTTTCTAGAACATATTCATATGATTTATCAAAGTTTTGCCATCATCAAGTTGTCAGGGTATTTGTTTCTCTTCAAAGAAAAAATAGGTTTCCTTATTAATAATTACCCTCTATACAAGATTAGAGACTTGCTTTCTGCACCAACAAAATAAACAGAAGAATTTTAATGTTTACTATTTCACAAGATATGAAGAGGTTCAATAGATGATATATGCGGTCTCTTTGTGAGGAAAGAATTTAAAGATTAAGGGCATAAAAAATATGTTAGTGAGATATTTAGCACTTCAGACTATAAGGAATTCTTTCACTTATTCAGGCTAACTCTATACTACAGCATAATACTTTCCATTGATTTCAAACATCCATCAGAAGTATCTGTACAGGGGATCCGTGGGTGGCTCAGCGGTTTGGCGCCTGCCTTTGGCCCAGGGCATGATCCTGGAGTCCCAGGATCCATTCCCACACCGGGCTCCCTGCATGGAGCCTGCTTCTCCCTCTGCCTGTGTCTCTGCCTCTCTCTCTGTGTGTGTCTCTCATGAATGAATGGGTAAAATCTTAAAAAAAAAAAAAAGAAGTATCTGTACATATCCAGATAAACATATAACAGCCTAATAAATCAGTAATAGATTGAAATCCACTGATGAAAACGTAGGCTTTTTTTTTTTTTTTAGGCCAGGTTATAATTTCCCAAAGTTGTCACTAGGGAGAGTATGATTATAAAGAAATCCAAAAAGTATGAAAGCATATTTCATGTAATCCAATACAATGAATGACAGGATATTTATCCAAAATTTAAAATGAAACATAATTGGTTTGATTTAGTAGTAAAAGGTCAGCAGAGACAATAGTTTTTCTTATTTTAATTATAATAACATTTGAAATTCCTCATAGTCTTTATTAATACATGCGATCCTGGCTAACACTGGTTAAAAATGGACTTTTTAGAGTATTTGAAAAATGTAACATAAAGAGAAGAAACCGAAGATGACCATCTATTCTTTCATTTAATCATCCCTGAAAGAGATTCTTCTGAATCTTATTTAGAAATCGGTGCTATGTATCCCTTAAATGGTGTTATCCAATGTCTACATCTCAACTTTAATACCATTTTCCAATAAAAGGAACCAAGGGTTCCTTGCAGATGGACTCATCTTAAGACTGGGGTAGGATATACACACGATGAGCCTGGTACATCTCATAGTGCCAGAAAGTAGGGTGCGTGCACACACATACCGATGAGGATACGTCAATGTTGTCTATGGCACATGGGAGCCTGCTTAAAGAGCTCCCAATGGCCAAAGCTGGGCCAATTTGAATACAAAATGAATAGTACTGAATTATAAACTAAAGTACAAAAACGAATATCCACGAATCTATACTGATAAAAATAAACGATAGGCAGATAGATAGATAGACAGACAGATAAGGGAGAGGAGACAAGTCTCCCTTGCAGAAAGAATGTTGAATAATTTATATATTACTCCATCTTCAAGGAGAGGGAGCATAACTCCTCACTCCATAAATACGGCTGTGCATAGTGCCTTCTTCCAAAGAGAAAGGAAGGATGTGGGAGGGAGTGACTTTACAGCAGATAAACCTGAAAAACACTATCTCCACCAGGTGATTAAGGTCACCCTTAACAGTGGTAAGTCATGTTGACAGCATGTACCCTTAATCCTCTGATAATATGTGATGAAAATGTCACTTGACCTGTGTTCTTCCTCTCAATCCACAAACCCAGCTTAATCATGAGGAAAACATCAGGCAAATTCCAGTGGAGAATGTTTTACAAAAAAGCTGACTAGGAACCCTCAAAACTGTCAAGGTTATCAAAAGTAATGTCTGAGAAACTGTCACAACCAAAAGGAGCCTAAGGAGACATGACAAGTAAATGTAATGTGCTATCCTAGACATCATCCTGGAACAGAAAAAGGACATTAGGTAAAAATGAAGGAAATCTGAGTAGGTATGAACATTAGTTAATAATAGCATATCGGCATTGGTTCATCAACTGTAACATATATACTACACTAATGTGCGGTGTCAGCAAATAGGTGGAACCGGGTGTGACATACCTGGGAACTTTGTTCTGTTCAGATTTTTTGTAATCCTGAAACTGTGCTAAAAAACAAAGGCTATTTAAAGAATGCCTGTAACTAGAACAAAAGCTTTTAGAAACCAAATGAAATCAGATGGGTTTCTGATGGATCCGTATCTTAAAGCTGTGGGCCAAGAAATAATCAACTGAAAATTAACATCAACGTTAAGTACATATTAACATTTTAACTGTCTTCAAATTTAACCTAAAAAGATGGAATAATAGAATGAACAAGAATTGAGGTGAAGTGACCACAGTAACTTACACATACGAGAGAGATAACATACTGATTTCAAATCCGGTTTGGTTTTTGTCTGACCCTCTCTAGCAATCGTAGTATCCTATAAACCCCCAAATGAGAAACAAACGTCAAGAGAAGGATGTTTCTAAACCCACTGCTATGGTGCTTTTGTTGGCATGGTGACCCCATTCTTCCTCATTAAGCTAACATGGGGAAATCAAGCAGTTAGCAATTTCTTGCATACCCATGGCAGGCTCCTTCTAGAGCTAACGATTAGGGAGTGAAGTACCCAAAGAGTTCAATTACTGGAACTGTAAGGGGTGTGCCACAGACCCTAACCCATTACACTAAAAGCAAGCCCCTGAATGCCAGCCTTCAGAGTAATCTTGTTTAGCTTAAAATAAGAGGTTTAACACTTCCCACCAGGCAGTGCACTATGGTCAAATCGGGTTAGCCACGAAACAATCCAGCCTTTATGAAGAAAATATGTGAAGAAAATATTCTTTTGTGACCTAAGAAACAAAAAATACTTTACACAAAAGAAGACACCTCTTTTTGACCATCGAACCACTTTAGGTTTTTATTAGATTCCTGTCCCTGTACGTTAAGAATACACCTAATGGGGGAGAATCAAAATAAAAGAGCTCAAAATTAATTGAA
Organism: Canis lupus dingo; assembly: GCF_003254725.2. NCBI lineage: Eukaryota > Metazoa > Chordata > Mammalia > Carnivora > Canidae > Canis > Canis lupus. The sequence continues at coordinate 24,843,648 of NC_064257.1, read as the reverse complement.
TTTGGAACTCTTTTCTATCCATCTTTCCTCAAGTGGGCAACTGCATTGCAAATGCATTTCCTGCGCCAATGGATTAAACTGCAACATTCTTTTAACTCTGTGTGGCTTTAGTGCGACAAACCAGCCATTATGAGCTGTGTTCCAGTCTCATTAATGAGGTAAGCATGTGAGCCCAGCATTTTGGAAACCTAAAGAGACAAATTATAATGAGATTTCGCTCAGTGAGGAGGCCAAGATATAGCCCTCTTCTCTCAAGATATCATAATAGCCAGCTATTTAACGAGTGTGGAACTTTCCTATGAAGATAGAATACACACCAAAAAGAAAAGGAAGACTTCACCTAGACAAATAAAACTTAATATACATCTCATAGGTAGGTGTTCATTAACAAACATAATTTCAGTGCTTACCGTGTTTCAATGGAAATATACTCCCCCCCCCCCTATAATTATACAGGTCTTCTAAATATACAGTAAATTCAATGTAAAATGGACAAATGATTTTTTCTTCACAGATAAAAATGTAGTTCTTTACCTATACATTTTGCATGCAGATCTTGTCCTTATTCTCAAAATGCCACACTGATATAAAATAACACTTGGGGTTTTTTTGTTGTTTGTTTTTTGTTCTTTGTTTTTATTGGGAAACTGAGGACAAGTAATTAGTGCTTTGAAAAAAAATTTTCACTTGATGAAACATCCATCAATTTTCTGATTCTGTAACTGAATTTTGTAATTCAATATCAGGTAATTACAACTATTTAGAAATTCCCAGACAACACTGAGGTACATATTTAGGCATCGTAATTATTAGTCATTCAGAGCAGAATCAAACAGAACTAGAATCCTCACAAGATCAGTTGAGTAGAACATTCTGGGCATACTGAGCAAGCAAAGGGGTCATTACCCATTCTCCCCCTATTTCTTCTAAAAGAAAAAAGAACAAACAAACAGCCATGCCAAATTTTCAAGTACCTCAAAGTAGTAAAGGGACATACGATTACTAGAATCTGTTACAGAAAAAAACAACTCCACTTCCAAATCTTTGTTGGATGTTGTTTGGTTCATTCCCATTAATACAGGAAGAGATGTAAGAAACAGCAAATTAGTGCTATCAGCAGTAACCAAGAGCTGGTTATTATAATGAAAATACTTTAAAAACAAAAGTTGAGTCTAGGCAAGGGTGATGTGGGAAGAGTTGAAACCCGTAATTTTAGTTTTCATTAAAAGACCCATCCTCCACACCTATACATCTTATCACTCTGAAAGTGAATTCTTTTTGGAAAAGTAAAATAATAAACCTAGATGGCAATACTAATTACAAATGGGATAACTTTTCTAAGAGCATCATTTAATATTTGTACCACCAAATAAGCATTTTTAAAATGCATACCTTTATTAGCTGGAATTAATCATCCAAAGAGTGACCCTCCAATTATACCTATTTTAGGAATAGTAAGCTAGCTGCATGTTTCATGTTATGCAGACAGAGAAATGATAGATATGGCTGCCAAGTGGCCATGAGCCAGATGTTTGGGAACAAACAAAAATACTAAAGTTTTTCAATTCAGAACTGTTCTGATAGCTTCTCCAAGAATCTCTTCTTGCCAGAAGCGACTTGGCAAAAGTGATTTTTGGAACCTCGTGGTAGTGGCTACCAACCTAAACAGATGAAATCTTTGTGTAAATGTAACCTACCACATTTTTTTGTCTTCTTTATTATGAAATTTGAAATTCAATTTTAATCATACACTAACTTTTAAAGACACATGTGGGAATGGAGGTGTTCAGTAACGCTAATTTCACAAAAAAGATTCTGAAACAGAGATGAATTCGAAAACTGTGAAACCCATAGAATCATAGCAGCATTTGTCCTCCATTTGAATAAGACTTCAATACAATGCAAAAGTTTGATCTTGCTTCAAATTAGTGGCGGGAAAAAAGAATTCTCCATTTATTAAATATCTATATTGAGGGCCATTAAAACCCTCCCCATTAATCTTCCTTCTGAAGCATGTCTAGCCTTCATAGCTATCGTTAAAGTATAGTTTCCAAATCCTTTCAGACTGGGTTAAAGTCTGGTATTTTTTTCATTAAGATGTGTATCTTTGATTTTTAGCATTATCATAAAAAAAATAAAACCCTAGAGTTAAATACGATTTACTGCAAAAATCTCAGGAGTCTTCAAAACATATTTGGATAATTCTTTCAGCCCGACATAGCTCCAATTAGCACTAATCATTGCCATGCCCTAATTATTTAAAATTAAATAAATTGAACTTACACGTGCAAACATTTTGCAAATCACCCTGCATCCACTTCTCTTTTCAAGTTAACTCATAAGATTAGACAACTTGTTTTAATAGATTATTATCATTGGATTGGGTCCAAAAAAGCATTCGTCTAATGGGAATTCCGTCTGCTTTAACAGTTGTGGTTTAGTGGACACTCTCTGACTTAACTGTCAATCATTTTTCTTGACTGGCTCCTGGCCCTCAGAACCCTTCTGGGAGAAAAGCAAGAAGTTTTTTCCAGGTACATGAGTGGCACTCAGTAAATCTGGGCTACACAAAGGGAAATGGAAGGGATTGGTTAAAATACCTCATGGGAAGGCTCTGGATTCTTGCTTCCTACTCACTACACTCCAGTTCAAATGCACTAGTAATCCCTGTTCCCTCTTGCTGTACCGTTCCCCACCTCAATATAGCAGTGACCACCAGCAATACTCAGAAATGCAGGAAACTCATGCAGCTTATCCCGTGGGCAAGGCAAACATTAATAAAACCAAAAGATGAAATATCTTCAACACTGTGCTGTAAAGTTTTGACAATGAGAAAACAAAAAATTACAGGATGTGCTAGTCTTTCTTTAGCCTCCATAGCTCCAACATTCCCTTTTAAGCAAGACCAGGAAATTCCATTTTTCAATAGGTTCCATAATAACTCCTAAACACTTTGGAAATTTTACAGTGTGTATCCTACTTCACAATAAATACACTTTTGTTCTATCCTGAACCATTATCTCTAATCAGCCCACATGTCTTCTTGCTTCAACAATCCAAACAAATGCAGGTCATCTGAATGATATGCTAAAGTGAGTACAAATTAAGTTTCATTGTATTTTCCCATGAGAGACTAGATATTATGAGGGAAGAGAGAGTCGTGTCTAATTGCCTAATGAATTCCAACACCTGTGAATTCACTTAATACCTCCCAGATGGGGTCCTGGCTTCTAGTGAAGAGAGTGGTTGCCCAGAAAACACCATTCTACTCTGTCATTATATTTAACTATGGAATGTGGGGGGAGGTCATGTACTAGTAGTAGTAACACCAATTATGAGTGTTTATCAAACATTTTACAATGTGTACATAATCCCAAGTCATTCTTTCTACAACTCTATGAATCAGTACTTTACAAAAAGACAGTGAGCCTCGGAGATGTGAAGCACGTTGCTCAGAATCTCATCGCTAATGAGAAAAACCAGAACTCAAAGTCACTTGTTTGATTCTAAGTCCAGGGTTTTAGGCCCCTAACCAACCCCAAACCACATGGTATCCACTTTGTAACCATCATTTCTGGCTCCTGGCCAGCCAGGTTCCTCAAACTTAAGGTGGCATCTGACATTAACTTCTACAAGAAAAGTTCATGAAGCCACAGAAGGGTAAATGCTAGAGAAATCTGGAGATCAGGGATTTCTATTTGTAATATTCTGAACTTTAGAAAGCATCTCCTCAATGTGTATTCTGAAGAAACTGCTGTACTTAAAGCTAAAACATGTTCCCCCAAGGACACAGAGCTATTTGGTGGCATTCAGGACCAGAAATTTCATCTTCCTTTGTGCTCATGGCATAGTACCTAATCCCTCTGCTTATCCTTTTAGTCTCTACTCTTCATCAAATATCTACAATAATTCTCAATAATGGACAATAAAAAAAAAAAACAAAAACAAGAATTAGACTCCAATGTCCTTGGTCTAGTAGTCAAAGCTGTCCAAAATCTGGCCCATCTTTTTACCATCTAGGCTTCAAAATCTGCTAAGTATTAGTGATATCTTTACTGTTGGGTACTTCAAATTTCCCGCAGTGATATTGGTCTCATTATTCTTCTGGTTATCAATAAAATCCATATCCATCAACCCTATGTTGTCATTATCTGAAATGTGCTCCCTCACCTCCAGCTTAAATTCCAGTTCTTCCACAGGCTTTCCCGTTTATCCGGGCTACCTCAGTCCCTGCCTTCTTAAAGCTATCCAGTCTTATGCCATCTGAAAGAAATTATACATTGTAAAGGTCAAGTCTGAAGTTATTAAGGCCCAAAATGACACTAAGCATAAGTAATCTTAATAATTATCATATTCTTCAGAAATGACCCTCACTGTTCTCCTGCACATACACAAGCTCTTAGATGGCAGGAATCTGTCCATTTTGGTCACGAAGTATGTTATCCACAGCAACTATACCAGCACCGGCCACAGAATAGGCACTTAGTACCAAATAGGTGAATGAGTACATGAATGGCTAAGCAAATGATGAAATGAATGAACAAAAGAACAATGAACTAAGACAGTAGTCTGGAAGGGAGCTGGAGGGCAGTATATGAGGGCAGTGTTAGATATACCAGAATCCTGACAGAGTGAACAAATAGCCCGATCTGTTCTCTCAAGTCTATGCACCTACATAAGACAGTATACAGAAAAGTCCCTTCACCCTGGGACTCTCTGAAGTCTACATGGCTAGGCAATGCTACAGCTGTTCATTTCTTTAACATGCATATTTGTGTGAGTGTCCACAATTTCTTCAACGATTTGATTCCCCACCCCCACCCCCGGTGTGCACTGCACTGATGTGGGAGTTAAAACAATGGTAAAGATTTAAAGCTCCTGTGGCAAATAAAGCCTGTCCCAGACTGCAGAAAAAATGTCAAGTGTGCTAAAAAGAGACCTGCATTATGAAGCCCAGTCAAGTTTCTAATCCCTAGGGTTATTTTTAACTAATGAAGAGGAGAAGAAAATCCAGTGTCTTAAGGAAGAGAAGAAAAAAAGGGGATGAAGACACACAGGCAAAGAGGAAGGGACGAAAAGGAATCAAGAAGACAAGACTTACAATGGTTAGACTTGCAAGCTCTCCTTAACAAGATGCGACTAATCAAATTATGTAATAACCTCTGGTCATCCTTAGCCCTTAATGAAGAGCCTTGAAATACTGGCTGAGGTCTTTAGGAGGTGATTTGAGGCATTAGAAAGATTTGTAAACAATGCACCACTGGACAAATGTAAGAGATGAGGATACGAGAGCTAGGATATTCTTGAAACAGCAATGTCAGTTCCTCCAAAAGGATGCTATTGTGGGATCTGAGAAACTTCTACATAATTGCATACTTCCAGTGCATGGACACTGTGGTTCCAGGGAGGAAGCTATTTTTATCTCATTTCTAAATATCCCGGTTAAAAAGATAGCCACTTCCTAGTTTAGTATTGCAGTGAAGAATAAAATTTAGTGACTGATGCATATGAAAATGAACCAATATCCTTGCAATATTACATAATAGTATCAGAGTATTCATATTTACTCTAATTCCTCTAATGAACTCTGACTTCTAAAAGACATAGCAAAAGGAACAACCAGATAATCTGTATGGTACATATTTTTAAATTAGCCCATTTGCAGAAAAAAATGGTCATCTTAAAATAGATTAAAAATTAAAATGGCTCACATTAATTGATCACTTACTATGTGCTGGGTACTCAGATTTCTATGTATTCACCTTCATTTAGTATTCAAAAATCCTAGAGTTGAGATGTACGGAAGTACAAAGAGGTAAGATCAGAATCCCTAGGCCATGATGCTATTAAAGCAGCAGGCACATTTCTTCATGCAACTAGCTAATTAAGAGTGCCTAATTAAGAAAGGGAAGGAAAATATTATAAATCATTGTAAAAAAAAAGAATGAAATGACTTTCAAAGGGGCAAATTAAAGTTGCACTCAAAAGGAACAATTAAACAATACTTATTATAGAATGTATTTACAAAACATTCAGGATTTGAGATTTTGGCTTGATGAGTCTGGGGGATAAAAAGGAAAATACATGCAAAATTTACAGTGTTTGCAGATTTCTTTTCTCTTGGATTTTTAAAATTCTAAACCAATAATTCTAATAACATGTGACTACCCTAAGTAGTCCTCATTCAGACAGAACAAAACAGTTGATTTTCAAGGAGCTTTAACACAGTAAATAGTATAACATTGTCAATCTTTCTGCTAGCCCTCAACTGAACTATGCCACAACCACTAAGATATGAAGAAAGAAAATCACTGCCAAAGCCAATCTCTTCATTACGTATTCAGGAGGTAAACACAGTAAAAAACATACCATCACTCCACCAATAGCAACAACTCTAGGCGAAGAAAAAAAGATATTCAATTGGTATTTAATTTTCAACTTTTTTCCAGTGACAGCTCTTTATGAAAAAAGGGTTTGGCCTTTGTATTAAGAGCAATCAATAAATATCCTCAATATGTCTTTCTAAATCACTTGCAAAAAAAAAAATCAAGAAAGATGAGGAAAAAGCAAAATTCAAGTACCCTTATATTACAAGCTAAATTTCAACTGAATATGTATTTTTACAGCTGCTATGAACTTCTAGAGCTGGTTATTCTTGGAAACCACCTTCTGCTTACTTGGCCTTCCTTTAGGGGGGGGATTGTTACCAAAGTTTACTTTGTATGATTATTTTGTATGAATTCGGTATCCAGAGAATAGCCATGGTGTTAAATTTGAACTTGAATTTACTTTAAAAATTCTAGGATACAGGATATCCGAGTAACACGAAGCAAGACTGGAGATAAGTGCTCAATGAGTTCACGAGTACTCCGATAAAATATAAAGCAGGGAAATAAGAATAAAATCTTATACTCTTGGGGTAACCTTGGACAAACTGTAAAAGTCTATGCTTCCTTGACTATAAATAGTGTCTTGACAGGAGTTCATAGCATGTTCCCTTTATCTCTGAAATCACAACTTCTCTTCAAAAATAAAAAGGAATGTAAAAGCTCTCTGTAAAATGCATGCAACTTGTATGACATTGAATGATTCACCCTACTATAAATACACTGTCCTTGACTTACTCTTTGGAGAGCCTATATGACATAACAGACATAGTTTATCAATTAACTTACTAGATAGAGTCAGCAAACGATAGCCTGTGGGCCAAATCTGGTGCCTGCCTGATTTTAGATAAAGTTTTATTAGAACACAGTTACACCCATTTGTTTGCAGTAGGCCAGCAGAGCTGAACACCTGTGATAGAGTCTACATGGCCTGCAAAGCAATAATAATTAACTACCTTGCCCTTTACGCTGAATGTTTGCCAGCCTTTCAGACTGAGGATACAGCATGAGAAGTTCTCAGTCCATATCATAGTTTGACACTTTATAATATTATTTCTTTTAGTTCTTCTTCTTTTTATTTATTTATTTATTTATTTATTTATTTATTTATTTATTTTATTTTTTTGGTTAAAGATTTATTTATTTATTTATGAGAGAGAGAGAGAGGCAGAGACACAGGCAGAGGGAGAAGCAGGCTCCGTGCCGGGAGCCCGACGTGGGACTCAATCCCGGGTCTCCAGGATCGCGCGCCCTGGGCCAAAGGCAGGCGCCAAACCGCTGAGCCACCCAGGGATCCCCTTCTTCTTTTTTTTTAAATTTCCCTTGAGAGAAAGGTAAATTCATTGGTATTTAAGGAAAACATGCTATTTTCCTTGCACAGAAAATAGGGTCAGAGTCCATTTCTAATTATGTGCATAAAATGATGGCACAGTTAATGTAAAATGACATAAGGCAATAATGATGTAGACTAGAGCAAGAAATTAAGAAAGTAGTACTTCTGAAAGATTCCATTTCAGAAAATCAAGTGTTGACTGTAATTTAAGTTTACGAGACCATGAAAAAGATAAATATATACCCTCATGATAAAAGAGAGAGGTGGATGTATTTTAATATAGATAGGTTCCTCTCAAAGTTGAAATAAAACACACAGCCCACTTCAGTTTGCAGTGAATACTTGGCCTTCAAAAGACAATATTGTAAGTACTTTGGGATCTAATCTTTTGTTCATGGGAATGAATGAAGAACTCAGTATCTGCACAATTAATCCATCTTTCTAGTCAGATTATCCCAAGGACAAAGAAAGCTATAATTTCTCTTAAACTCAGCAATAAAATTGTTCATTAAATCATGATTAAACATAGTATGATATAATCGCTTCTTGAAGCATCCCCCTAAACTCCCATATTAGGGGGAAAAAACCACTGGAGAAGCTAAAAGCTAAATGACTTGTCCACAATTACACAACTAGCTAGTGGCAGAAACTGTGTGAGAACCCAGGCCTCCTGATTAGAACTGCAGGATTTATGTCATTATGCCATACGGCCATACTTTTCACAGCATGTTCCCTTTATCTCTGAAATCACAACTTCTCTCAAATGTCTAACATTTTTCAGAGGCTTTCGTGTAATTAACTTAGAAAAAGGCTACCAGCTGGACGCAAAGGTGTAGGTTCAAACAACCTTTATATAAATCTGATGTAAATCAGCAAATGTCTTAATGGCATATTAAATTTTTATAGAATCGTTCTCCCATAATTAAGTTTATGTTATTGCTCTTTTAAAATTGCTCAGAAGTGAATTTGCCTCTAGAAAGCAAACTGGGACATATTTTAGAATGTCCATTACTTTAAAGGGGAAAAAATTAAAAAACAGATAAAAACCTTCAAATTCAGTTCCATCTTTAAATGTGTTTAGTTTATCTAAAAATACATTTTCTTTTCTTTTTTTTCCAAAGAAGCTCGAAACTGGAAATTGGCGTTATTTTAGATTTTACAAGCACCTTTACACTTTGATAAAAGTCCTGGTCAAAGCTAAAAACAAGTCAATCATATATACCAAACACAACCTAATTACTCCTGCATGTGTCAGACATGTGTAACACACACTGAGAGGCAAATATATGGGGAATAAGAAGTATCCAGATTCCTATTTACACTGTAAACCACCATTCTTCATTCAAGAATCAAGAGTTGCATATACCAAACACACAGCCAACAAAGCAATCAAATACTAACGTCAGATTCTTATTCCAGAAAATTGCATTTATGTAGGGGCCCATGATTCATCATAGTTCAAAAAAACAAAACAAAACAAAATAAGGATCCAGGCATTCTGACATCAGATCTTACCCCAGAAAATTGCATTTATGTAGGGGCCAATGATTTATCCTAGTTTTAGAAAAACACAATAAGGATCCAAGCAGTGTGACCCAAACATAACCCCGAAGAAGATACCCCCGATTATCCAAACTTCATTACCAATTTGTTAAACAATAAATAAGACATGCAAACAATATTAAAGACACAGTGAAAACATTCAGGGATCTCAGTAAGATTTTAACCAGATTTACTGACCCATGTGGTTTAAGGTCTTAACTTTTTCTACAGATCGTCTCAAACTTCAAAACTAAAAAATGAAACCTACATCTTTTTTTAAAAAACACAGTACCTTAAAGTCCATTACCCTTAATTTCAAAATATGTAATTAAGAATACAGTAATAGTTGCAGAAACTCAGTGAACAGACTCAAAAAACAATAAACCGTACACTTTAAGTGGTTCAATTTTATGATATGTGAATTATATCTCAGTAAACCTGTTAAAAAGAAACAAAACTCCTGATTTAAATTGACATGAGTTTACTCATAGCCTTCCTCTATTCTATATTCACATATTTCCTTTCAGAAACACTAAATGTTTCTTACTTCAAAATGCTGCCCTGGGGATCCCTGGGTGGCCCAGTGGTTTAGCGCTGCCTTCGGCCCAGGGCGTGTTCCTGGAGTCCCGGGATCGAGTTCGACATCGGGTTCCCCACAGGGAGCCTGCTTCTCCCTCTGCCTCTCTCTCTCTCTGTCTCTCATGAATAAATAAATAAAATCTTTTAAAAAAATATTGCCATGTCACACAAACAGTATTTATGAGTCCTATTATTTTGAATAATTAAAAAAATATATCAGAATCACATCTGGCCTCAGGTGTTTTAGGTATTAAATTAGGGGACTTGTAGCTTTCTTTTTAAATATAAATAGAGGAAAAAAGCTCAGATTCTAAACATAGTCTCCACTGTCCACATCAAACAAGACCTGACATCCTGTACAGTTGAGAACCCCCTAAGACACACAGGAACCCTTGGCATCACATTGTTAATCTAATCTGCTTTATATTTTTAATGACATTTGCAGGAAATAGAGCTTTTATCTGAATTATAAAACAACCTCTATGGCACAGACTCATCTTTTCCCTTATAAAGCCTTTAGAAATGTGCTGCCTGTCAAGGACACATAAATAAGTTAATGTGGTTGATTAGCCATGATGTGACAATATGAAATTCAGAGCCAAACCAAACACTTCAATGTGAACTGCCTCCCAATAATTTTTTGCATGCTTTTGAGAAATACCATGCACTTCATGGCAGGTAGGAGAGGTTGATAGGGGCTTCAGAAGCAAACTGGATCCAGTTCAACCTCAAAGCGTATGTATACGTACGACGTCTCTCTCCTAAATCTGATGTAGGGCAAGACCATGGCAGACATGATATGCCCTTGCAGACTAATATGATTTTGAGCATCAAGCTCCAAATACCAAGATCTCAATGTCAAGATCGCTGGGACAAGGGGATCTAAAAGAAAAAGAAGTACCCGGTCCTTGGTCTTAAGGAGGTTTCTAAACCAACTACACACACACACACACACACACATACACACACACACACACACACACACACACAATCAGTCCTACTCATCTAATTCCTTAAATAATTAACCCACTTTTTACTTGAGAGAACTCAACTGAGAGACAATGACCTGCACGGAAATGATCTGGATTTAGAATTAGCATTGCTTTTGAAATCCAGTCTCATTGCATGTTGATCAATTTGGGGGAGTTCATTCAACTTCTTGTAAAATGGAGTACAGAGTGACCCCACAGGGTAACCGTGGCCGCTAAGTTAGAAAACAAATGTAAATTCCAAGAGAGCCGGAGTTCCACCTGTTTTCTTCACTAATTTAACCTGAACCTCTAGAATGGCACCTCATTATCTAGAAAACAGTTACCTGTGTATCAAAAAATGAAAACAAAATGAAAAGATTAAAAGGCATTTAGCAAATTTCTTGTCACATGACCGGGCATGAGGGGGTAAAATATGGAAGTTGATTCTGAACCTAAATGAAACACACACCATGAAATGATTTTAACTTATAAAAAAATAAATAAAAAATAAAACAAAATAAAATTCTGGATGAGCTGAGCTATTGAGATGTCACTAACTTCTCTGTCACTCTCTCAGGCTCTTAACCAGGCCGAATAAATATGCCAGACACATGTGCTTCTCTGGCACTTTCTATGGAATTCTATTAGCACTTAGTGCAGAGTGACATGATCACTGTATACATGTCTTGTACTTCCTAGGGCCTGGGATAAGATATTATCCACCTATGTATTCTCAGCACCCGTAAAACTAACTGTTGCATATGGAAGAGCGGATTATTTGTATTTAAAGCTATTGTAAGGAAGCGGCATTGGTCCCAGGGCCAAGTCATATGAGAATGGTTGTTTCTTTCGTAATACTATTTGGATCTTCCACTTTAGCTAAACTTATTTTTTTTTTCCACCTCAGCTAAACTTGTATAAAAACAGTATTATGGGAAGACCATCCACCTTGCAGTCATGTTTGGAATGAGATCTCTTCTCCACTAGGTACTATCTGTGACTCCTTGGGCAAAATTATTTTGCTTCTATAAACCTCAGTCTCCCTACCTGTAAATGAGATTAATAATACTTACTCTCACAGAATGAACAAAGTAATGCACAGAAGACACTTTGCTAGCACACAGTAAGCCCTGATAAATGGTGGTTGTTACCATTATTACCACCAGCTCTGGGTATATGCAAATGAAAGCTAATGAATTCAAATGGGTTCTTTCTCTTCCCCTTTGAACAATATGGAAGTCAGCACAGCCCTGGAGAAGATTATACTGCAGAATGCAGGAGAAGCGAAGACTACAAATTATCCTGTCCCCAAACCAGAAACTTTAAGGCTGCTGCTTTGACAACTTAAATTCAGCCCTTTTGTCACTCAGCCAGCCCATTTTTCAGTTGGCACCTCTACAGTTTCCCCTTTCTTGCTATTTTATCTCTGAAATATGTTCATTTTGGAATTATCCTCACTTTTTGAGATTAGGGTTGTCGCCGATTCGAATACGCTTCACCCAACACTGAGACACTAAACTCATATTGTGTAGTCAAAGGATACTCTGGGTGTCTTTAAGTTACGACCAGTGGCATTTTTAAAATCCCACCAGGGTCCTGGACTAAGTACAAGGGTAAATAACAACATACCCAGCTGATCTGTCTACTGCTGTTGCCTAAAGTTTCCCCTGCTCCTGAATTAGTGCACGGTGCCTTGGAGAGTAAGAAAAGGGTAGCAACAAAGAGCCACCCCAATATTTTCTTGATTCTCTACTTCTAGAGGGAGCTCAGGCTTCTCATCATCAAAGAGAAGATCCCTCTACTGAGGGGTGGTAACCTACTTCAAACAGTAACACGCTGTTAGTAAAGGCAATTAAACAAATCAGGAAGAAAAACATACTATGTTTTTAGTCTCTCTAAGATTCTGGTAGCTATAAAAGTAAATATTCCATTTGAATGCCAGCTTAAATCAAGCTAGAGACCTAGGATGACAGCGTGCAAATACTTAAGCACATAATTGAAGGTGCTTGGGGGTGGGGCACAGGGGCCGGAAAAGAAGGGGACTGGGAGGAGGGAAACAACAACAAAAAAACTCAATTTCAAAAGGTCCTCTAGGGGCAGCTGGGTGGCTCAGCTGTTGGGCATCTGCCTTCAGCTCTGGTCCTGATCCCGGGGTCATGGGATAGAGTCCCGCATCAGGCTTCCTGTGGGGAGCCTGCTTCTCCCTCTGCCAGTGTCTCTGCCTCTCTCGGTGTGTGTCTCATGAATAAATAAAATCTTAAAAGAATAAATAAAAATTAAAAAGGTATTCTAGAATTATTAATAGAACACAGGGTAAAATAAGAAGGGCCGAATCTTAATTAATGGTGAACTGGAGGGATGGGCACACGGGTCCATTAATAGTCTGCAGACTGAACCGACAGAAAAGGGCTTCCTCAGTAACAGGTTTCTACAAACCGAAGGCAAAGTGCACAGTGATAAAGCATCAGACCCCGGGGAGGAGGCTCTGCTTTCAACCAAGCTGGTGCCTAATTTGTGCAGGCCTCACATTTGTGAAAAGAGTGGGGTTGGCATGAGGCTAGTTTCTACTACCTCTCTCTCTGGCCACAAAACCTTACATTTTAATAAGAATCTTATAATGTCTAATAATATTGTATGGGGGTATCAGATTCTCAATGGACTCAGCAGTGGGTCCTGGGCCTACCTTTTCGTCAAAATCAGAGGGAGAGTATTTAAAATGCAGTTTTTCAACTGCCGCCTCTGTACCAGCTCCTGGTCAATCTGTAGCCTCCACAACAAAAAGTCAGCTGACCAGAAGATTCTTATTCGGTGGCTTCCAGGTCTGTGCTACAATCTCTGGTGTAAAACACTCTCCCCACGGGAGGCTGATGATCATCCCAGTGTGGACTACTCAAAGGCAACACATAACGAAATGAATCCTAAAATCTATAAACAGTCCCCATCCCCCCACCCAAACAACCCCTGTAATCATCCGTCAATGAGAGCAGATTTTTAAATGCTGGATTTTCTGAAATCAAAACCACTTTTAACCTTTTACAGACTTGTCGCCAGCACACCGAACTTACTAGGATTTAGGTTTCTGTAAAAATAGTTTGGCCTGAATGTTAGTAAGGCATCTAAAACACCTGACAAAAATTTCTGGTAGCCAGGAACAGTACTGCTCTAAAAACAAACCTTTTGCTCTCTATTACCTCCTTAGGAGGTGAGGAAATAAACAGCAACAACCACAAAAACCAGCCTCCTCGCTTCCCTGAAAAAGGTTTGTTATAACAGGAGCCTGGAATCAGCTGCACCAATATTGCCTGCCAGGATTTGGAAAAGACTGGGGCGAAGAAAGAGATTAACATTCACCTTTAGGGAATAACAGTGCTTCCCCTCTTTCTTCAAAGAATGAGACTCAAATGCTGCAAGCTATGGGGGCCACTGAACTAATCTTCCTTACTATAAACCTGGCTAAAGGAAATACATAGGCAACAGGCAGGGGGGCCGGGGGGGGGGGGGGGGGGGGCGGGGAGAACACGAAAGCCAGTCTCCCCTCCATTTTCAGATACATAAGCAACAGCACCATCCTGAGCCTGAAGGGGAAAAAATCAGGCTATAAAAGTACAAGTAGATGGGAAGATCTTAACAGCGAAGGAACCTTAAGGAATGACTTCAATAGACTTGTTTTCAGTCCAACTAAACAAAAGACAAATTAGCAGACTGTGCTGCTCAGAAGAATTATCCTTGAAAAAAGATTCTTTTTCCCCCCCAATATTCTTGATGCTGTCAGCAGTGGTGAAAGGGATTGCAAAGGCTCCATTTTTTTTTATTGACATTCCACTCCCCATCCCATGAGAAAAGCCACAACTATGCTAATTGAGTGCTCTGCACAAGGACAGAGGGACAGGAGGTGTGCTCCTATTGAAACGCTGCCGAAACGCAGGGACACGCTGATGACCATCATGATATTCCTACAGGAAAGGAACCCGGTGGAAACGTGTATATTTACTCTATTCATACCTAACGATCTCACAAGGCAAATATTACATTCCTATTTTACAGACCATGTAACTGATGTTCAAGACTTTTGGTCATTGATCCAAGGTCACAGCAACTTAAATCTCAATTGAAAGGCTCCAGTCCTATGGCTTTTCCACAACAGCTAAGTGCACCTATGAGTAAGATTAGCCGAACACCAGGTGGTTATTCAAAGTAAACAGCACTTGTGTTTATGCTATTAGATCTATTTAACTTTTTATCACACGATGTCATGAGATCTGAAGAAGAAAGAAGCTACACTCATTGGAACATGAAAACTGGCAAATTTTTGCCTGACTTCAAATGGGGGAAATTAAAAGATCTATGCAATTTGGAGTCTCCCATTTCATAAAAGTTATGGAAATACACTCAAATCATTCATGAATAACCTTGGTATAATCTCACTACAGTATATAAGTAGGTATTTACGCAGTTTATTCGAATGGGACACACAACAAACACACATACACATAAACCCTTTTAAAGGGGAGAGGACAGAGTTAACATGTTAAAAACTAAAATAATGTCCTCGAAAAGGCTAGGCTGGTACGACTAACAGGGATAACAACTTAAACTTCACAAAATTAAAATATTAAGTGCTTCCACTTTTATTTTCCATCTTTACGCAAACTATGTTTCTTTTTTTATTTTTATTTTTTATTTTTTTTTGCAAACTATGTTTCTAAATACAAACGGATACTGCATATAATCAAGAACTCTATTAAATGTACTTGGTATGAAAAAAAAAATAAATGTACTTGGTATGTAGTTATGTTTCGCACTGTTTTAGTGGAAATTCTAAACATTCTTCCATTTCTTCTCTTACTAAAAACTAAGTCATTGGTTTGTAAATGTCCTTCAGTTTTCTCAGTCGTCCCTGCTGTTTGCTCTGAATCTTACATTAATTATGAGCCAAATGACAACCACATACCAACTGCAGGCATTGTGGGTTCCCCTATCATATCAAAGAGAAGTATTATAATCTTTGCATTTTACTTGCTCTCCTGAAATTAAATGAATAAACATGTGGAGAAAGAAAGTGTCCTTTGGAACTGAAGCACTGACTTCACTAATCAAGGCCATAATTATGGAGGAAACATGTATTAAATTCTGAATTCATGCTATTTCACTGGATGCAAGAGTTGTAATCAGACCAACAGAGCATGCAGGAGCCATCTGGGTGCCGTGGAGTTGTAAAGACAAACCCGGAGAGCAAGGGCACATTGACCTTCCCAGCACCACATCGTTGCACACTTTGGCCTGGCTGTTCTCCCCTTCTGATTCCTTGGCATGCTTTTCGAAAAAAAAAAAAAAAAAAAAAAGGAACGCTGTCATCAGTTGGTATGAAACCGGATGCAAACAATAAAACATCTCACGCCATAAAAGCTTACCATACTATCCCATTTCATAACTACCCTTAACTATCAATGAATCTGATTTGATATGCAGTTTTTTAGCCACCCCACCTCCTACCCCCATCACGCCTCCTAAGGAATCTCTTACGCGTTCCTAGAATCTGATTTTCTGTAGCTTAAATTGCATTTGAGAAGTCAACACTAAATTAGCATTCCCATTGTTCCAAGTATTTAAGACAGGAATCGGACTTCCAGGCAGAGGAGTGGAGATTTGCGCAGACAGCGTCGTTTTCTCTATGAAATTGATGGTACCGGGTTGAGTATGAGTAACCAGATAATCACGAGCTCCCCATCACTCAATCCGATTCCTCTGAGGCAGCAGGTTATCGAAAATTGAGCCGAGTGATGTAATACGGATCCCAGACAGTGTTATGAGAACAGCATAGATGATTTCAACGAGACTCATTATTTATTCATCACAAGGTCCAATTTGCGTGTCATTTTCACTGATGGTATACTGAGGTAACTGGCTGAAATTCAGGGCTGATAGAGTATTTTATTCTGTATTGTAAAAAGGATCATTTTGAAAAATGTTTCTGTCTTCCTGTAAGAAGGAGCACCAAACAAAGAGGGATTTTGTACTTGTGGCCGTTCACTGTAAGGTTTGAACACCGTTGAGCAACGCTGGAAGGACGGACACAGGAGAAAGCCCTCAGGGACTCCCTGTTTTTCTCATTAGGAGTCTGTAATGATATGCTAGATGCTATAGAGTAAAAAGTAAAATAATCTAGTCTTCGAAAAATAACTACTTTTTTTTTTTTTTTTTTTTTTTTAATGCTAAAGAACAAGAGAAACCCTGGCAGGAAACACCTTCCCTGATTGAGATAAACCTCCTGAATCTGATTCTTAGTCTCATCACCAAAGGGACCTACTCTCAGGCCTGTTCCCAAGGGAGGACAAAGAAAGTCTCCCCAGTGGCAAGCTAAGCCTGGACGTTCTCAAGCTCCTCCCATGTACCAGTCCAAGCACAAGCACATTTTAAAACCAAGCAGGGTCTCTCCGGACTGTTGGGGCCACAGAATGCCTTAAAAGGTCCCCACATCATCATACATATTGGGGCCAAAGAATGCCTTAAGAGGTCCCCACATCATCATACATACCGGCTCGCTCAACCTACCTTGCCCATTCATTTCCCTCTGTAAATGCATCACTCTGGGTATTTGCAAAACCACTGCCCAGTGGTGGTGGTAACCCCCTGGGAGTCTCCCTCTGCAATGCTCATGCTCTACTCTCTACTTTCCCTCACCTCTCCAATTATAAAGGTCTCCATCTGAACCACCCTTGGGGGCCTTGCTCAAATGTCTCTGCTCCTGAAAGTGCTTCCCAATCTTCTCAGCAGAAAACACATCCCCATCCCCACCCCCATCAAAACTGCCCCACCACTCCCCATGCCTCCTTTCTGGCCTTACTACTTCCCAGCCTGGATTTCAGTTCTGCATTTATAGGGACTACTGTCAACTTCCTGGCCGACTCTAAAACATCCTTAAGGGCAGACTTTCGCCAATGCATCTTTGAACCCCCCACAGCACCTAATACAGTGTGTTGCACAAAGATGAATCTTTAACAACAAAACAAGATACCTTGCAAAGAGATCGCTGTTTCAAGCAGCAACACTCTAATGCAAGTATTACATGGACTTATAAGAGTAGTCAGCTTCCAAATTTCACTCAACGTGAACCTAAACTGTACCCAGAATACAGAATCATCTTAAGTCAGCTGAGCAGAGAAGCCAACCTGCAGAAATAAAATACCTTATTAATCTCTGACTTTTTGAATTGTAAAATATTTTTGAACCTCGACTTTATTTGTGGTGTTATCTGGTTAGCCGCGTTGGCAGCCGTTCAAAGTTTTAAAGTACTATAGGTCATGAATATTAAATGCTACAACAAGTTTACTGGGATGAAATCCAAATTCATTTGTAAGTACATGACAAATAGTCAGCCCTCCAGTTTCAATAATGCTGGGAAATACTGCGATCAGAATCGGAGTATCTTGCTCGATCTGGATTCTCACAAAGTCAAGTGTAAGGCAAGTCAAGGGAAAGAAAATCATAAGAAAGTGGGAACACTACTCGAAGTAGAGTGGCACAGATGTTGACTGAAGAAAATCAGAAACAGCAAATATCTCATATTTCATTCTGCGTCATTTATAGGAGAGTCACATCTTGAGTAAAACCACAACCTAGTCTAAAAAGCAAAGGGGCAAAGCTATAAATGATAACATATTCCACCAATGCCATCCCCAGCAGCTAATTGAATTAAAAAAAAAAAAAAGCACACGTGGCTTCAATGTGCAAATACCTGGAGGATCACACCTCCCTTCCCATGGCCTTCTCTACAGGGGGAGTCACGCAAAACGGATATGCGGAAGCACCACAATGACTATCTTCAGTGTTCCAATAGTGACAAACCAAAAACCTTCAACAGAACCTAAGCCCCCACCCTCGGAAACCATTCTCAAGGTAAACCCTGCAAATGGTTTGGAAATATATGACTGTTGGTTTGCATCTGATAACTATATCCTGATGTAGAACCAAGCTTACGTAACACCCAAGATAAACTTTTTCACCACAGGCAACCCCCACCATTCACATCCTGCTTAGCATTAAAATAAAAAAGTTATTTCTAGACAGAGATGACTCGTTTTCCAAAAGTGGCAATGCCTCCCCGTTTCCTCTCATAATACAGTCTCTTCATGTTGTTTACATGAAATAGGGCTACAAAGCTTAAGTCTAAGAGAAGAAAGTTGTCTACATAATGTACACCTTAAGACCAACTATAGCAAAACAGAGGTAATCATCTTTATAGAAATTCTTAAAAGATCAAACTAAAAGGGCTTCATTTTTCCAAATCAATTTGGGCTATTATTAGAATTGTTACACTGTTTTTCCAATTTCCTTTTTTTTTTCCACCTGTAACTGAATAAGTGATTATGAGGCTAATAACGGGGAAAAAAAGATGTTTCCACATTAAAACAGTTAACAGATGTTAAATAAGCACAGAAAATGGCCACTAGGCAAGCAATGACTGATGTTTGGTAAGTAAGAAAAATGTTGCTTTTGCTGATTTTATTACCCACGTACCTCCCCGGGGTCATGGGAGACTTGTCAAAAATTTTGTGGGCAGATAAAAGTCAAGCATTTATTTGCAAGGCTAGTTTAAGTGTGTTTCAAGGGTTCCTCACCAACCCCTTTACTTTTTGACCACATAAAACTAAGTGAAAGTCATCTAAGAAAGGCTAAAACAATCGTTTGAGGCGAAGTCAAGAAAACTTATTTTTCAACATTTTTCTGACATGCGTTTCTTCCAATTCTACCCTCCAGACCTCACCAACCAGGAAACAAATCCTCATCGTTTATATAGGATTTTACTTTAACATTTCAGGCAAGTATCTTTCCAAGGCAAATCTGAAACAAGTGTGAATTCAACAATTCCCTGAGCACCTACTATGTGCCAGATGGTATGCTAGATGCCAAGGATAACATGGAATGCTGACGCTAAGAACTAGGAACATTAAAGAATCTTGTTGAAGATAGTTACGAACACTCATTTTGTCCATGCACATTTCTGAAGATTTTATATTTGGTGTTTTCTTATAAATCTCCCTAACTACTGACAACTGCATTACTGTACTATTTCATGTCATATTAACCATATTATTTGCTAAGTCATTCTCTCTCAATAAGCACTTATTATTAAGTTAAACACGTCTGTGTTTTTAGCACATTCAGAATAGTGCCTAGCACATAAAGACTATGTGTTTATTAAATACTTATCTACAATACACCAGGTCCTTACTATTTTTCACATTCTTCAAAGAAACAAAAAACTTTCCTATTTCCTTTGCAGAACCATGAAAGCCTTTTATATAATACGGACGTGTACATCACCTGCATGAATCTTAGAAGTCAAAAAAATGACAGCCAATAATTCTGGCCAAATTCAGCCATCCCAAGGACTCAGTCTGGCCCAAACAGGGTTTGTTTCTAAAGTAGTAACCAATATTAAATAACAATAAATGTCATCGAAAAATCCAGAGGTCCTTTTTCTTCTTAGAAAAATCTCCAAGTCTCCCAAACTCAAACCTGGATTTTCCTATTGCAACAACAGAATGAAGAGAAATCCTAGAGGTGGGCATACTCTTGCTTCCACCAGCAGGGCCCTTCTACCTGACCTCTGTCCACAGTTGAGTTTGGGGGACAGGATCTTTTAAGAGGTACAGAACTGTACAGAAGAAAGCAGCTGAGTGTGATTGCTAGGAGAAAAACCATTACTGACAAAACTATCAAAAAGGGGAGCCTTGCCCCTCCGGTCCTAATAATTTCCAGCTTTAAGAGGACCACCATTTTGGGTTTTGAGTTCTTGGCTAGTTCACTGGTTTGCATAACAGAGTTAAACATTTGTGCACTGGAGTTTTCTGTTTTATTATATAAAAGTTATGTTTTAATAGGCCAGGGAAGTTTATTTCATCTGGCAAACCATGATGTAGAGTTAATTGGTAAGATATTTAAGATGATTTATTCTCTTAAGGTTGAAAAGGACCTTCTAAAGTCTTTTAATTCACTTCCTACAGAGTCTCTTCTAACTCACCCCAGGCATAAAAATCTATATATTATAAAGACAGAAGATGGAATTTTCTATAACTTCCATATGTAATCTATGCCAGTGTTTACAAGCCCCATAGTCATAAAATTCTAAATGAAAGTTTTTGCTTAAATATTCATGCTTCAGTTTTAGTCAATTCCTAATTCATATGCTTTCAAAATCACACTATGTTTAAAGACTAACAGAAGTTTATCTGTTGGCCTTCCCTTCCTTAAAATAAAGAATTACAATTTCCACTGATATTTCCTTCTATTCAACTAATATGTATCAGGTGTCTTCTGCACACTGGGCACCCAGCTCACACTGGATGCCCCAGCTCACACTGGACGCCCCACAATTTCATATAATCTTCACAACATCTCTAAGAGAGAAAGACTAACCATTTCCAGAAAAAGAAACAAGTCACTGACCTAGCCCAAGGCTACTCAGTCAGTGTGAGTTAATATTTGATTCCATACTATTTCCTTCTAAGTAAGTCATCTCCTTTACATCTATTCATTCACCGTCATACCTCCAGATAGTAAAATCAATACCAAACAAACACAGATATGTGTTCTAGTTCTAGCGATCCTATCATTTTCTGGCGACCTTCACATCTCTGGTTCTCCACACCTTAGCTGGAAATAAAGGGACTGGCATAGATGGTCACTATGGCCCCGTGCAAATCTATACATTCTTTAACCAAAAGGTTCTCATTAAAGCTCATGGGCCCCAAATCTGAGAATGAATGAAAGAGTGGACTTGAGATAGCAACTCTCAGATGAAGGGTTTCGCTGCCCTGACTACTTCCCCTGCCCATAAGCAGTGGCTGCCAGACAGTCTAGGCAAGTTTCCATCTGGAAACGTCTCAGGACACTGAATCTTCAAAGTGTTAAGTCCTTTCCCATGGCGTGGACTTCACACTCTCCACTGCTAGGAGTTCCATTGCTGGTGACATTTCTCATTTTCTTAAGCAGGATGCTGAGTTACATTTTAATTCCGAATAAACAAAGAATACTTTTTTATTAGGGGTATGTCCCAAAGATTGCATGGGACACAGTTATAATAAGGTTCTCTCTTAGCAACTCCGTCCTTGAAAATACACCTAAGTGTATTTAGTTCCCTAAGGAACTAAACATTTCTTAGAAAGGAACTTCAGAAGGTCCCAAAAGCAAGTCTGGAATTGATCTATCGAAATCATTTCCTTATTCATGAGACAGTAAAATGGAAATTCTGTAGGATATCCAACCACATAGTTTATCAATGCACGGTCTTGAAACACCAAGCATCTGCATCCTTAAGCAGGTCTCTCTCCCCACAGGACAAGGACCATGATTTATGTGTATTCCTATCTATTATCTCCAGTAAAACAAGAAACCTTGCTATTGTTGTTGATACAGTTTTAAAACAAAAGATCAAAGATTTCTCTCCCTAAATCTCCCTGAAAGAATAATTAAAATTGATTTGAAATTAAGAGTTTGGCTTTCAAACCATGTTGTTTTTAGGCATCTAACTCGACCTAACCAGTTTTCTTTTTCTTTTTCTTTTTTTTTAAGATTTTATTTATTTGACAGAGACAGAGCGTGAGCACAAGCAGGGGGAGCAGCAGGCAGAGGGAGAATGAGAAGCAGGCTCCCCACTGAACAGGGAGAGGGACTTGATTCCAGGACCCAAGCCAAAGGCAGACACTAAACCGACCCACCCAGGCGCCCCCTAGAGTTCTCCTTTAAAGTTTCAGCATAAAAAATAAAGTTTCAGCATATAACTGAAATCACAGCACTTTGAGCACTAGATACTTGAGTTCTGACTCAAAAGGCTATGCTTTCTTGGAGAACAGAAGCATAGCAGTTATTACCCTGCCAACTAAGTGAAAAAAAGAAAAAAAACAGCCATTAAAAAAAAAAAATAATAATAAGCATGTCTATTTCCCTCCATTTTTTTCTTTACTTCAATTTCTTCCCAATTTGATTTTAAATAAAATTGAGAAGTGAGGGCAGGGGTGGGCAGGGAGAGAAAAGCCCAAGCTAGAAAAATTGATGGCTTTTTTGATCAGGGTAACTATCCAAAACCATTAATTCCTCACTTAAAGTGTCCAAAAGGAAGGAGAAACTGGCCTGCAACATGACCAAGATTTGCAACACTGGTGGAGTTCCCCCCTTAGACTAAAGGCAAAGCATGGGGTGGGGGGGGTTATTATGAATGAGAGAGAGTGGGGAAAACAGGAAGGAGGGGGTTTCTCAACATACCTTTGTCTGCCCAACGCCCTCCCTGAACACACTAGCCAAAAAACTGGCGCTCTTCAGGTCTATGGGATCTAAAAGCGCTTCTGTGACCTTCAAACAACATTGCAATTGAAACCACTCAGGGGATACAGAAGAGGAAATATTAAGCCCTGAGGCAAAGGTCTTAATTGGCCTCAGGGCAAAACTTATAATAACCTCTTTCTGTTTTGACTCTTCTATTCTTATTCACTACAAGGAAAAGGTGAAGATGATTCATTGTTGAGGAATCCCAGTCCCCAGTCCACTGCAGAGAAGGGTTGCTTTCCAAAGTCAGATCAGGAAAAGCACTATTCACAAGGGCAGAGGATTTCCCCTCCATAGAGTCACGCATCTGGCTCTATTATCCGCTCTGACATTTTTGCAAATACACTTTATAGGCGATTTGCTGGATTACAGAGCGTTTGGGCCGAAATAACGAATAAAAAAAATACCCAATAAAGGTGCATAACCTTTGCAGGCAAAACTGTCCTTCTCCCCCCTTTGAAAGCATGAAAATAAGGTAAGAAACCCAAGAAATAAAACAATCTGTGAGTAGGGAAAGGTCAGGAGGGACGCTTTGCCTTATAGAAGATCAAAATGGAATTTCTTCTCGATTTCTCTTTGAAGAGGAACACGTTTGCTTTTTTAAATGGGGCAGAAGGAGCAGGCCGGGAGGCTGCTCGGTAAAGCCGGTGCCCAGGTGCCAAGAGTCACTTACTTTGCAGATGGCAGGTAAGATCTGCTTCACTTTCAGCCTGTGAAAGACAAAGACATCATAAACTGCGGACACGGCCAGCACGGTCACCCCCTGCTCCTTCCACAGCATGCTGCATCCTGCGCAGAGGCCCGTCCCCAGGAACCAGCCCCACGTCCTGGCCGAGGAGCCTCTGGTAGAGCAGTGCTTAATGTAGCAGAGCAAGGACAGGAGGAAGAAGAGGCTGGCCCCGACGTCGGCCCGGCCCACGATTCCTGCCACGGCCTCCGTGTGGATGGGGTGAGAGGCGAACAGCAGGCCAGCCATGAAGGTCCAACATCCATCCCCAAGGAGTGTCTTCGAGAAGCTTGTGAAGACCCCGGTGACGGCCGCGTGCAGCAGGACGTTGACCAGGTGGTAGCTCCAGGGATCCAGGCCCCCGACGGCATGGTTCAGGCGGAAAGAAAGCGTGCAGAGCGGCCGGTAGGACTTGTGGCTGCCGCTGTGGGTTAGAAGAGTCCCCCAGAAATCATTGTAGAAAATGTGCGTCCACGGAGTTTCTGGGAGAAGGTCCTGGTTCGTCTTGATAGCACGGCTAAAAAACAAAATGTTTTTTTTTTTTAAGAAAAAAAAAAAAAAACAAAAACAAAATCGAACATAAACTACAGAAAGAAAACAAAAAAGAAAAAATAAATAGTTGACCCCTGACCTACCTGGGGGTTAGGGGTGTTGACCCTTATGCAGTTGGAAATCCAAATATAACTGGACTCCCCAAAAGCCTAACTGTCTACGGTTCACAGAAGCCTCACCGACAACATGAATGGTAGATTAATGCATATTTCACTTGTTGTGTTGTATACCACATTCTTAGCATAAGGTAAGCTAGAGCAATGTTAAGAAAAATCACAAGGAAGAGAAAATGCCTTTATAGCACCGTTATTTGTTGAAAAAAAAAAAAAAAAACTATGTATAAGTGGACCCATGCAATTCAAACCTGTGTTGTTCAAGGGTCAACTGGACGTGACATTGCTAAGACACTGCCTTTCTGGAAGCCGTTGTCCTGTGTATGATGGGATTCCAGGTTAATGCAAATGCGCCTTATGGAAGGCTTTCCATACAGATTGAATTCCCATCCTCCCCCTAATGCTTACTAACACTACAATTAGGGCTGTATTTCTTCTCAAAATCTGTTTGTTTGAATGCAAATGCATTTGAAGAATAATGCAGTTTCTTTCAGACTTACTGCAGCAATTGTCAAACAACTGCCCTAAAAATCATGTGCTACACCAGCTAAAAATGCAGATGACAGGCAGCAGGTTGAGATGAGTTCTGAGAATCTGCATTTTCTAAAAGGCACAGCCCAAGTGATACTATTGATCATGTGGTGCAAGAGATCTGCTTAGAGGCAGCACGAGCTCCCTCCTAGAAATGAACTTTGGATAGACTATCTGGGCCCAGAGCAAAGCTTCCCATACATATAAATCACTGGGGGTGGGGATTGTTAACAGGCAGGTGCTGTCAGTAGGTCTTGGGAGGATCCAGAGATACCACAGCTCTAACAAGCTCCCAGATGATGCTGATGCTACTGGTCCTTAGGCCACACTCTGCATAGCAAGGGAGAGCTGGAGAGGCCAGAAAGAATGTCTCTCCCCCCATCCAAATGTTTCCCTTTCCCCTTCATTCTAGAAAACTTCAGCCATTCCCTCCCTGAATTCTTACAGGATTTACAATTATCTCTACCAAGTGCCTTGTGCCCTGCTCTTGAGAATTAGTAGTTCAAAAAAAAAAAAAACAAAAAACAAAAAACAAAAAAAACAAACAAACAAACAAAAAGAATTAGTAGTTCCAGGTTTGCATGTCTGGTATCTCCAAACAGACTTCAAGGAAGAATAACCTAGCATTTGCTGAGAGCTTGCTTTCTACCCAGGACTGTAATAGTCTCCTTAGCTTTATCTTCTTTAATCCTTAAATGACAAAGCAGATATTATCTACATCTCTCAAGTGAGCAAATTATGGTTGAGAACCAATAATGATTTCCAAAATCACACAGTTGGCAATAGCAGGGTACAGTTCCGTGGCTCGTGCTATTTCCACTCTGTTGGGATTCCCAAAATCCGATCTACAAAGCACTGCAAGTGTATGAGAAGATACACAGGCAAACCTTGTAAAAATGTTCATGGTTATATTTATTTTAATGCGTATTTGAAAGGAAATTTAATTATCAAATCAAAGCTGGATTTCATAGATGTTTGCTCAGAATGAAGCTGTTAAAAATTAAAAAGTCAATGTAGAGACAAATATTAAGGAACCAACAGGGCTAGGATACGTGGACAAGGCACAAATGTTGGCATGGAATCATTCAGCGTGGCGGGTCCCTGCTCTCTGCCATTAAACCTTCCAGAAACCTTGACATCTTGACTATTTTGTTCCCTTAGGCCATCTCTGTATTTACAGAACACATGTGTCAGAAGGACAGAGAAATGGCATAGTCAAGACACCTACTCCATAAAGGGAAACCTCTTGCCTACTCTGATATCAGGGCTTTTGGAAGGGGTGTGGGCATCTGTGTAGCTGGAGAGTATACGACAAAAAGCTGTTTGATGACTTTTACCTCTAGCTGCTCCACTAGTTTAGCCTTTGACTGTGAGACAGGTATGGTTAAGGAAATTTCGATCTGAATATGACCAAAATCCAGGATAGAAAAGCCCTGGACTGAGAGGAAACATGCCTGAATCACAGCTCTGTAATTTACCTGAGTGTCTTCCAAAATAAGAAATGCAACAGATTAAGAAACCTATCCAAGGTGACACAGCCAGTAGAAATAATAGTATTCCAGTTGGATAAAGTGAGGGGGCAATGCTGGTTTCTATCTGCTTCTCTAAATTGCTTCCCAATTAACCTCTCTGAGCTTCGGTTTCTATGAGGATAATAGTTGTTTTCTTTTTTCAAAGATTGATTTTATTTATTTGAGAGAGAGAGCGTGCGCTCACATGCGCACAAGTAGGAGGAGGGGTAGAGGTACAAGGAGGGGGAGAGGGAGACTCCCCACTGAGTGGGGAGCCCTATGTGGGGCTCAATCCCAGGA
The DNA here is from genome assembly GCF_003254725.2 of Canis lupus dingo. Lineage (NCBI taxonomy): Eukaryota > Metazoa > Chordata > Mammalia > Carnivora > Canidae > Canis > Canis lupus. The sequence goes on along the minus strand of NC_064257.1, from coordinate 24,816,779 downwards.
CCCCAGGATCCTGATCTGAGCCAAAATCAGACAGTTCACCAACTGAGTCACCCAGGCACCCCGTGACAATAATTTTACTTTGAAAGCTGTTAACAAACACTTGTAATTGTTCATTTATCTTCTTTGTAGAAAAGCAAAGAACGCTGTCTTGCCAATACAAGAGTGTTCTGGAGACCTAGTATAAATGACATCTAAGCTCTGTGAGCTGCTGTTGTTATTATTCAAAAAGACTGGGGTACAGTGTTCAAAAACTCTCTTATTAAAATCACCTTGATGGGGCAGCTTGGGTGGCTCAGCGGTTTAGCGCTGCTGTCAGCCCAGGGCATGATCCTGAAGAGCCGGGATCAAGTCCCGCGTCAGACTCCTTGCATGGAGCCTGCTTCTCCCTCTCTCTCTCTCTCTCTCTCTGTTTCTCTCATGAATAAATAAATAAGATCTTTAAAAAAATAAAATAAAATAAAATCATCTTGACTCACGGTCTCTGAAATTCGATGCAATTAGGGGTTAGAAATTAAAACCTATCAACAGCAGTTGATGACTCTCTTTTTTTTGAGCCAAACACCATGCTAGTTCTTCTACATAAATTATCTACTCGCGAGAACTAGTTGACTCTTCTAGATGCTCAATAAAAAGGCTGAAGTTCTATTAAAATCGTGTCTTAAAAAATATTCAACATGAAAAAAAAAAATTCAACATGGCAGAGATAGCTGTTCCCCTCTGTCTGTTCTCCCCTTTCCCAGAATCACAGATCTTTACTTTGCAGCTGGGTATGAGGTCACCTGGAAAAAAAGACTTCATTTCCTATCTTCCCTTGCTGCTAAATACAGTCTTGTGACTAATTTTTGACCAGTGGAACATAAGCAGAGTGCTATGTACTACTTCTAGAAAGTGTCCTTTAAAAAAAAAAAAAAAAAAAAAAGCAAGCTTAGCATTCTTCTCTCCCTCCATGAAACGAGTGAAATCTCCCTCGTTCTTGCTGAAGCACAGATGTAACAGCTGGAGTTCCAGCAGCCATGTTGGCCCATAAGGAATCCTTAGGAATGGAAGTCACACCCAGCAGAGAACAGCATAAGACTGAAGAAAATTGGGTCCCTATTACGGTAGACCGTACCAGCCCTAAGCTAACCTCCTGATTTTGTATGAGAAGTAAATCACTATTTTGTTTAAACTGTTGGATTTTGGGTGTCAGGTAATAGCAGCTGAACCTAGTCATCAGTGAAATCCTCCGTTAACAGAAGACCCACTATATCACCGTGGTTTGATTTTCCATATTTATTTTTATTTTTACAAGTCTCCGTGTATCGACTGTGTATTAAATGAATTTCCATATAAATTGGCTTTTAAAATATTAGAAACAGATGTTACTCTGGATCCATTAAATTAAAACACCCTGCTTTGACATTCATCAAGAGTCTAACCCAGAAGTAACTGCTTAAGACTTGATGGGTTATAATTAAAATTTAAAAGAAATATGAAAAACTGCCAAACAGTGTTGTCAGAAAGAGCTGATTTCAAGCAATTCAGAATGAAAAGCCAACTGGCCTCTACTAACCATTAACCGTGATAGTGATGTGAATTTCTCTAATATCAATGCAGAAATGCACACACTATCATCGTCGGGGCAGTAGAAAGCTTGATAGAGAAGCATTTTGGGAGAAGGCTCTGCTAACACAATGAGGAAGGCTGGGGAGCATATTTTGTTCAGGACCATACCTCACCCTTTCACTGGCAGATCCAGAGAGGATAGAGAAGGAACGTTCCCCAAACCAGGATTTCTACATGCTATTAGTTCAGCATCCTAATCGACTCTGCAAAGACTTTCTCAGGAAAAAAGCACACCTATTCTTAAAAAGCTATACAAAGTCGCCTGAACTTCTTATATTTATGGCAATGAATCTAGTAATCTGCAGCAGCCAGCAAGCTATACTATACATCTCACTTCACTGTCACAAAACAAGGGCTTCAAAACAAAGAATTAACAAATCTCATAATTACACCAGGAGAGAAAACTTCGATGAGCCGCAGCCCTAAATTTATACCGTCAAAAAACAACTTAGAGGGCAGTTTACTGGAACAAAAGTGGAAGAGCAAAGGAACATCTTACCCATGTGCAAAACACATTACACTAAGGGAGACTTTAGCATGAGAAAATTCTGATGGGTGTTATCTGCTTAGGCAGGTTTTTATTTAACCGATGAATATTATGGCAAAAGAACATGAAATAAGACGAAATTGTGCTGGGCTTTAGTATATAAGTCATGTCACACATGCAAGTCAGTGATAAGGGATGCATTACGCATCCCTCACATCATATTACGAAAAATACGAGCCAAGAGGGCTTTAATAGAATCTAAATAATCTGCCGGCAAAATGAGAAGGTAGCCATTCAACACCGAGCATAACAGATTTTCAACCATTTGCATTTTCTTACAAGAGTCCAAAATGGAAAGAGTAAAACCTCTTCTGCTATTTCTCAGCTAATGAAAAACCTCAACTCCAAACAAAACTTCAGGCTGATATAATTCCTTAGGTTACTGCTTGTGAATCGGTGTTGAAAATTCAGGGAGACACTAAGGAATTAGGAAATTTTCCACTCTGGGAAAGGTGAAGAACATCGGAGCAGCAGATGTGAAAAAGAAACAACTGCAGGCAGATCTCTCCAGAGAAAACATGACTGACTGTCTTTTGAAGCCAAAAGATCCAGTCCCTCGAGTCTTCAAGGAGGTCTTAACCTGTTCCAGTCTTGTTCATTTGTGGCTCTTTGTTTTTGCTGCCTTATGATCTTTCCTTTTGGAAATGTTGACGAAGGCCAACACTATTATAAAACTGATGAATGGTGTGACACTGCCCTCCTAACTGTCCTTGGGTGTGTTTCTCTCGCTGCCATTTTTTCTGTCCATTGACCTTTTCAATCACAAACACCATAAATGATGACCATTAGTCCCTCAGAGCAGAAACAATGCTTCCCTTTTTCGAATGTCAAATGGCACACTGTTCCAAAGTGCTTTCAACTGTTCGACTGAAAGGTAAGTAAAGGCCAAACTTTTCATTAAAAAAAAAAAAAAAGGAGAAGAAGAAGAAGAAAAGAAAAGAAAAAATTCAACTGATGGGTTGAAATTTGTTCTACAAAAGAGCGAGGGAAAAGAATGGCCTTTGCTGCCCTGCCCTGCTTCGGGGCCACCCAAGGACACCTGTCTCTGCCCCGGAAGGTCAGTGAAATGCAGAAGGTAAGAAAATTAACTCCAGAGCCAATGAAACTAGAATCTTAAGGTGACCTCAGTTTTCTCATCTGTAAAATAAGGATAACTGTGCTTGCCCTACGGGATCATTAGGAGGAGTAAATTAGTAAGCAAAAAGTAAATTGTTCTACGTAATATAACACGTATATGTAGCATAATAAATGTAATAGGTTAGCTGCTCTCGTTGTTAGTATTATTACCTTCAACACCAAACAAGTGATGTTACCCATCAGTGCAAGCACTGTGCGTACAGCCTTCAAAATCTATGGATCATGATCATGAGTCTCTCACTTAAAATTCCACTAAGCTTTAATGACACTCTCAAGATAATAAGCATGTATGAAATCTCACCTTTCATCTTTAACACATGAGGCTTCTGCGTCTGCTCCTACCTTTTTGGCCACCTCTTTCTACCTCTCCTTGGCTAGCATCTCCTTCACATTCTGGAAGGTGGTTGTTTCTGTCCTGGTTCTGTTCCCTGACCTTCTTTCTCTCTACACTTTCCACCTCTATGGCCAATCACCTCCGACACTCCAACTCAAGAGCTGCCTTCTCCACCTATGCCTCCAACCTACGTGTTGCTCGTGAGCCTCCACCTCCAAATGCCCAGCTGATATCCAGACCTGAATGGAAGGAAGAGTAATGAAATCTTGGTTCCTTTACTGCCACCAGGAGGACTGACCAGCTTTGGCCAGCTGGCCTCCCTAAAGCTCAGCGTCCTTACCTGTCATGGGGAGATAGTAACAATGCTTCTCAAAAGCTGTTGTGTTGAAGATCAAACAAAGCAATGTTAACCCAAAATGTTTGAAATTACAGAGCCTTGGGGCACCTTGGGTGACTCAGCTGGTTAAGCATCTGACTTTGGCTCAGGTCATGATCTTGGGGTCCTGGGACGGAGCCCCTGCATCAGGCTCAGCATGGAGTGCAAAGTCTGCTTTTCTTTCTTTTCTTTTCTTTTCTTTTTTCTTTCTTTCTTTCTTTCTTTCTTTCTTTCTTTCTTTCTTTCTTTCTTTCTTTTTCTTTCTTTCTTTCTTTTTCTTTCTTTTCTTTTTCTTTCCTTTCCTTTCTTTCCTTCCTTTCCTTCCTTTCTTTTTTTCTTTTCTTTTCTTTTTTTCTTTCTCACTCTCTCTCTCTCCACAGCTCCTGCTCACTCTCTTTCTCTCTAATAAATATAAAATCTCTTTAAAAAAATTAGAGTCTTGTGTAATGGATACTTGCCGTTATTTGGAGTCCCTTCTGCCCCTACTTAACAGTGTCCTGGGTTTTGGCTTTTTGTGGGTTTTCTTCAAGAACAGCCCACATTTACTCTCAGTCCATATGGCTAGGGTGAGGCTGCCCTTACCTCCTGATGAAAGATCATCAGATGATTTGACCGATTAGTGTACTCTAATCGCCCATCCTCATTCCTGGCTGTAACAACTGATTTAGCAGGAAGCCAGGTCAATCAGAGTCAAATACAGCCCCGACACTCTACTGAGAAAGAACATCTTTTAAGAATGAGATGAAATCCAAGGGCTGCTTAAGAATTCCCTGAAGACAGAGCCTGTCTAAGAACGAAGCCAACACCAAAGAACCCAAATCTAGGAGACAAAGAGGCCATTCCTACTGCAGCTGGATCCTGTCATGCCTGCAGCTAGCACTCTTAAACAAACCAATAAATGCCCCTTACTCATAAGTTAATTTTAATGGCCATTCTGACATCTACAACCAAAAAAGTGCTAAACAAAACTGCACACTGGAAGTATCAATACTGTTAGTTGTCTTTTTAGTATCTTTAGCTTAGTAAGATTGAATCTATGTCATTTTCCTCACAATCCATCCCCTTTTTCATACAAGCCCTTTATTAAAATACCGTTATCCCTCCAACACTGCCATCAAAGTTGTGCATGCATGAGGGCTCCTTCTCTCTTTGCTCCTACATCCATTTTAAAATTGGTTAAGGATATTTTAACACTATTCCGAACCTCAGAGAAAATCCAATTCGCAAGTTTCCGTTGAATCTGCCTCTAACTCTGTGCTAGTCTCATTCGGGCTTTTATTATTTCCTGCCCGCACTGCTTAGCATGCTTACTAAAACTGCTTGTTCACTTTCCTTCGTTAGGCTTAAGTCCCCTCATGGAAGGAATTATGCTCTATGTTTCCTCCCAGTGCCCAACGCATAACAGGCTCACAATAAATATTTGCTAAACTGAAGTAAATAGTCATCCCTGACTGCTTTCTCTCCCTCTTTGATCCACGATACACTTGCTGCAGAGACAGAAACTTCCTGAAATGGAACCTAACACTACTACTCTGCTCCATAAAAATCCCTCATCATGCCCTATTTCTTACCATAATAAACACCCTTCACAGCCCAGCATTCATAACCATCCCCATTATGCCTCTAGGCCAATCTCCCATTACTTCTCCATAGGCATCTTAATGTCATCCAAACTTCCCAGACTCTAGGCCTTTGCTCAAACCATTTCTTTCCTTCTTCTGTCCGGACTGCTCTTCTTCATCCAGTTATATCTGTCCAAATATGCTTCAGTGCTCCATGATCATTTGTGATGCCACAGTCTCCCCAAAGTCTTTCCTAGCTATTGTTGCAAATACGCTTGATTTTGACACGGAGTACAGACACATTCCCATTAATCACATTGACTTCTTGCTATAATTAATAGGGATCCTAAATGGGATGATATGTGGAAGACATTTCGGAAGTTGTAGGAGGAAAAAAATGCATTAAAATGGGGCACAGGTAATTCTAAAATTCCCTCTTCCATCCCCTACTGAAATCACTGCTCCCCCAAAAAAGGAATTTTGTCGTAAGAAAATTAGTTACTAAAAAAAAAAAAAAAAAAAAAAAAGGGAAATCATTTACTTATTCATATATTCATTTACTCAGTGATGGACTAGACATTATACAGGGCACTGCAGACAGCAGGGTGAGCAAAACAGACTCATCAACTTTGCGAAACAGCTTAGTAGAGGAGGCAAATAGGTGTACAATTTCACTATAGTATGAAAATACTCCTCCAATATGAAATCCTGATTGCTAAAGGAGAAGAGAACAAACTCCCAATAGTCTTAGAAGACCCAAAGCTGGGGCACCTGGGTGGCTCAGGTCATGATCCGGGAGCCTGGGATTGAGCCCTGTATGGGGGTCCCTATTCAGTGGGAGTCTGCTTCTCCCTCTCCCTTTTCCCCTGGCTTGTGCTCTCTCATGCTCTCGCCCTCTCTCAAGTCGGAATAAATAAAATCTTTAGAAAAGCAATAACAACAACAAAGAACACAGGTCCACCTCCCTGAGAAAAGCATGTCTGCATACATGGAAGGAGTTATATGAAGGAGTAAGAGGATATTGCCAGGCTGAAGGTCAATATTTGCAAAGATCGTGAGTCAGACAGGGGGTGGTAAGTTTGGGGTCTGAAAAAATACAATCGGTTAGTTTGCTAGAGTGAACAAAGTTTGAGGGATGGAATCACTGGCATTACTCTGTCTTGTACTACTGACCTTCGCGAGATGTATGGGAATTTGGCTGGATATCAATCTCCCTAATGCTCTTTGGGTTTGATGCAATCATTGTCTTGGTAGAACTTGCTTTATTTATTTCCCCAACCACTGTTAACTTTTAAGAAATAGAAAAGCATCTAATTTATCTTTTGGAGCCTAGCACACAGTAGGCATTCCATGTGTTTCTGATGAACTGAATTCCAACTAGAAATGATTGGGACTTATAAGCTGCACTCACCTTTTAGAAAAATTCTTTGGAAAATTCTTCATTGTTTTACATATATAGGAAATTATCACTTTCATCTAAAAGTAGTTCACTCACTCTGGGCACTAACCTCTGCTCATTCAATGATAATTAACTGTGAAAAAACCATCAGGTTAATTGGCTTACCCAAATGTCTTTGGCATCCATTTGCCACTTAACCTATAATCCCTTCATTAGAGTTCCTCTTTAGGGATAAGCCATTATATTTAGAAAGCTCCAGTTAATATGTAAATACTTGTCTAACAGGAGAGGGGAATGAGAAACACCATAACATTGAGAGCCTGTCTCAGTTTGGAGATAAGCAATGTATTTCAGATTCCTTGAGGAACTTAGGGTAAGGCAAGTAAATCTCAGTGTCTGGGTGCTGGACTAGTGGGAGCAGTGTTAGGTTGCAAGGTCCCAGGAGAAATAGTTTTGGGATGAATTTATCATCATACCATATGTAACACATTACTAAATTTGCTTGTTTCTATCTTGATCTCCCCCTACTAGACTAAAATCCTTCCATGGCAGAGATGATGGCTTCCTAAACAACTGGCACTTAAAAAAAAAAAAAAAAAATTTTTTTTTTTTGAATTGCCACCCTGTAGATGTTGAATGAAAAGAGGCTGCTGGGAGTAATAAAAGGCCTGTTGTCACACATCCAAGGGACAGGGCCCTCGAGTAATTGCTTGCTTTGTGCAAAGTAAGTCTAAGAATGCTCAGCCTTGTTACTAAAGGAACATTCTTCGTGGACCCTTCTTCCATGCCTTTGGGAGTTTTTCCTATGAGCAATAAAGGAGCTTTATGAACTTCATCTAACATAGCAATGCTCCCCTGCCCCGCCCTCAATGCCCTCCCCTCAAAAAAATAAAAAGAAAAGGAAAGGAAAAAAAAAAAAAAAAAAAAAGAAAAGTAAGCTTCTATTTCAAACTAGTCCCAACTGCAAGTGACCTACGCCCAGAGCTGCTAGACATTCACTCTCCTAGACATTCCTCAGATGAGGTGGCTTCTTCCCCAACCAAGTCCAGAGTTTGCCCAGATACCTGTTTCTGTTATGGGCAGAAACTGTGGAGAAGGAAACTTGGTTCAATATTTTTTCAAGTATCTATGATTCCTCAGATAAATCAAAACTGTCATTTTCAGAATTCCTACGGGAAATATCCAAGAAAAAAAAAGTGTAAGTTATCCTAAAAAGCTAATTAATAATCCATTTGGAAGAAAGATGTTCATTTCCAAATTAAATGGTCAGTTGCCTAAACATGTTTTTTAAAGTATTTATATGGAAAGCATTTTATGAGATTAGAGCAAAAACTAACAGCCTGAGAGTATCAGGAAAACCACACTCCAAGCATTTCACTTCACTGATTAAAAGAATCCTCTACCTTAACATTAGCTTCTTAACACCTTAAAATATTTGCAGTACCTTGCAATTCGCATGATGAAAATATTAATATTTTTCTACATAATTGTTCACTGTATTCATATCATGCCATCCTGACATAATAAAATATTATAGTCACAACTCACCTCCTCCACACTGTACTAAATTCAATCAGAGTCTCAACTTTAAAGCTTAAAGAAAATATCCTGATTCCACTTTTTTAAGTCTTGAAATTAGCACCAGAAGGGTTATTATGAAGGTTTTTTGCTCCAAAAAGTTAATTCAAGTATATGAGCCACTTTAGTACACTACATTATATCATTTATGAATTTCAGTCAGTTTCATAGGCTTTCATAAATTAGGCCTATAAAAAGATGATTAAAAATATTTTTGGCATTTAATAGATCACACACTGTTTCCCTTACACTGGAGTCTTGAGCAGTAGTGATATGTTCTTTTTTTTTAATTATTATTATTTTTTAAGATTTATTTATTTATTTATTCATGAAAGACAAAGAGAGAGAGGCAGAGACACAGGGCAGAGGGAGAAGCATGTTTTGGAGCCTGATGGGAGACTCGATCCTGGGACCCCAGGATCACACTCTGGGCTGAAGGCAAGTGCTAAAGCACTGAGCCACCCAAGGATCCCCAGTAGTGATATGTTTTGAAGGATAACTGATTTCTTTTTAATTTTTTTATTTACAGAAAACAACAAATGTTTGACTATGATTTAAGAGAATAAATAAGTATCAGAGAATAGATTTTCATGACATTCAAAGCTTTCAACAATGAATGGGCTCTGGGGCTCCTGGGTGGCTCAGTCAGTGAAGCGTCTGCCTTCACCTCAGGTCATGATCCTGGGGTCCTGGGATTGAGCCCCATGTGCTGGCCTCCCTGCTCAATGGGGGTCTGCCTCTCGCTCTTCTCCCTCTGTACTCTTGCTCTCTCTCTCTCTCTCTCTCTATCTCTCTCTCTCTCTCTCAAGTAAATGGAAGAAGAGGAAGAGGAAGAGGAAGAGGGAGAGGAAGAGGAAGAAGAAGCAGAAGCAGCAGCTCCACTGGTTCCCGATTCCAAGAGAAAAAAATACAAGTATAATCACAAAGAATTCAAGAACACCAATTTTGTGCATGGTCTTGTTTTTTGTGCTTTTACAGAATAAAAGAAGATGCATCTTTGTCCTTAAGGATTAGATTATCCAAATGCACTCTAAAAAGGTAGGAATGGCAAGCTGAGAATACATCTCTTCATTTAAAACACTTATCTTTTACATAAAGAGTACTTTACAATTTCAGACCAGATATACTAAGTGCTGGTAGTTTCTCCCAATTACGCAAATATGATCCCTTAAAAAAAAAAAAAAGAGTCACAACCTCAAGGAGAAGTTATAACCTCCACTTAGGTAAACAAGAAAAGTACTTTCTGACTATGACCCCTGCTTGTGCCCCCACTGAGAGTGCACAGCCTGAGTACTGACAAACCATAGGAGTCAGTGGACAAAAATTTAAACCAAGAAACTGACTCTAAGAAAACAGGTGATGGGGGAGGAAAGACATTTGTACTGCCCTGTCCAGACATCTGGCTTATCTGTTAGCCTAACTCCCGGCTTCTCCAAATCAAGTCTTAAACCAAATCACCTTTCTTTATCCACGCTTCTCCGGCAGCCAAAGAGAATAGCCAAGAAACTTCTTATGGGGAAATGTTTGCCATGATCCTTTGTCTCTTCCACTTAAAAATTTCCACATGTTGCCATTGTATCCCTCACAGGTAGGCATAGGATAATACCACCTTGCATCTGTATCAGACTTTTACATTTTACAGAATGTGCTCATGTTCACGATTATCTTGGATCCTTGTCCCCACCCCATGAGTAAGCGGATGTGGGCAGATATGGGCCTGACAAGAGTCCTGCCTGACACAATGGCATCAGTACATTTCAGAGCCACCCACGCTGGAATGCAAATCTCAATTCCTTATCCACCGCTCTCTCTCTGTTATGGGCTAAATGGTGCTCCCTGACAAAAAAAAAAAAAAAAAAAAAATCAGATGTTGAACCTCTAGCATGGGTACCATGGAATGTGACCACCGTTGGAGAGAAGGAAGGCCTTTAAAAAGGTAATGAAGTTACAATGAGGCCAGTAGAGTGGGCCGGCCCTTACTGCAATCTAACCAGTGCCCTTATCAAAAAAGGACATTTAGACAGACATTGGGGACACTCATACAGAGGAGCCCATGGAGAAAAGGTGGCCTTCTGCAAGCCAAGCAGAGGCCTCAGGGGAATCCCAACCTGCCTACACCTTGATCTCAGACTTTTCCCTTCTAGAACCATGAGAAGATAAATTTCTGTTGTTGAAGTCTTCTCGTTTGTGGTATTTTGTTTCAGCAGCCTTTACAGGAGAACACATCTGACTCTCCCGGGGTGCCCGTCATATGCAATTACATACACTCTCCTGTTTATCCGTCGGACTTTCAGGGAAACTAGATGGCACACAAAGGCTTATTTCTCCAATACCACGTCTGGTGCTGTGTTTTGATGACAGGGGTCGAACTGCTTTGTAAGTATAAATAGGACTTGAAGAGGTATCTCCTTCTTAGTCCTGCCAGGATTCGTCTATGCTCTCCACCAGAGGGGAAAAAATTCCCGACCATGCCCATGGGGCCCTCATGCTAACTACACACACATCATAGAGCACCAGGGCTGCTCCACATTTACACGGGGATTGACAAAGCTTGCAGAGCACCCCCTCCCCCCCCCCATCTCACTCTGTCCTCCCCACACTGCCAGAAAACAGGGAAGCGAAGCTGGACGGGTTAAGTTAGAGAGCACATTCTTAACAAGAGGCAGAGGAAGACCTTGAACACTGCTCTCCAAACTATTCCATTTAACCTTCAAAGCAGCCCTGTTCTTCCACATGTACCATAAATCTCCGACAAGAAGTGTTTCTAAGACGATTTGAAAGTAAAATCCTAGTCTATTATTGCATTTGGTCTGGAATCCATATATCTGCCCTCAAGACTCAATAAAGCCATAAAAAATGCTTTTGTACCATATTCTTTTAATTTCTGCATTTCAAAACGAAAGTCTTCTTTTAACACGAAGGAGTCTTGGAAAACGTGAGTCAAAGGAAGGTGTTAGTTGTCTTCCAGTGACGGGTGAAAAAGGCAGCTTTATGAAAGCCAAAAACGAACCTATAATTTCATATTACAAAATATAATAGAAAACATATCCTGGCAGAAATTGTGCGGCCTGCATCCCTTTTCGGCTATAAAAGCTACACACACACATACATCTGAGAAAGATCAGACTTTGAACATATTGCAGCAACATACACACACAACATGGGAAGTTTCACCAGGGTTGCCTGCGATGACAGGATACACAGACATCCCTACAATAAAATCAGCCTCACAGTTAAATCAGAGAGTCTTTTTGGACACAAGAATATATGATCCCTGATGAAAAACAGATAGGCAAGGAGGAAAACACTCTAATTTAAAACTAACACAGAGGAGCCTACTCAAAGTACCCAAACATTTGGTCCACAAACCACCAGCAACTCTCTAATTTGTCATGGAAGGCAGAGAGATATTTCATCCAAGAATGGGGAGACAAGGAGATATTAAGGCCACCATTAAAATTTATTGACATCCAGTACACAGTACTTTCTAATACAGATGTCATTCAGTGACCAAACTTGAATAACCAAGAAATAAATTAAGGAAGCAAACAGGAAGTCCAGACACTTTTCTCTCTGGAGCTCTTTAAATTACAGGGCAGGCGCTTAAAATACACATGCTAACTGTTAGATGAAAACTATCAGCTCTCTCAGATCTCGTGCTATGAACAGACAAATTATGAAGCACCAACAAGTCTCTTTGACAATCTTAAGCATGGTATATTTTACCCCTTTGCTGACTCCCAAATTGTCAAAGCTGGAGCAGCTGGATATTACGAGTATCTTCTCTAGCACCCCCATCTATGCCTGCTAACTCAGCCAACCTCCACGAAGTTGGAAACTCCAACACCAGACCACAAGATCATTTTAATACACTCCTGACCATCACTGTCTTCACTAGACATAATGTCTGACACACTGGCTGTTGCCTATAAAAGATTTTTTTTTTCAGTATGCAAGTAACCAGGCTAAAAAATTCACAAGGCATGAAATGAACAAGCAGAACAAAGTATAAGAATGGAGGATGGTATTCAATCAGAGGGAGCTAGGCACAACAGATCTAATTTTTTACTCCAAGTCAAACTGGAAAAATAAAAATTAAAAAAAAAAAAAAAGAAACATGCATCTCTTATCAAGAGAAACTCCTAAAATCCATGTCACATGCTGAATGCATACTCATCTACCCTAGAGCCAGGTAATCTTGGTTCAAATTCTTCCTCTTAGACTTACTGGCTGTGTGGTTCAGTCTTCTCATTTGTAAACTACTGTTTCTGATGAAGATAAAATAAGAAAATGATTAAATAAGGAGGTTAACTATTCACACATAGTAGGTGACTTAACAAACAAATGACTGTTACTATAATGAATCACCACTCCTGCCTTTCTGGATTCCACAAAAGAGCACATTATTTTAAACATATTTTTTACTTAAGTAATCTCTACACCCAATGTGGGGCTCAAATTCACAACCCTGAGATCAAGAGTCACATGACTTTCCAACTGAGCCAGCCAGGTGCCCCAAAAGAGCACTTCTGTTTCCCCTGAAATGTTGCTCAATATCACTAACTACATCTAGTATTCAGCTCCTAGTGCCGTCTATCTTCTCTCTTAGCATATTCTCCAGGACCTGTCTTCCTCTCTCCCCTACTACAGTAATGTGAAATTGTGCCCATATTAATGAAAAGTTAAGCCATTAGCCAATTGAAGAACACAAGAATAATGCTCACAGCAGTCTAACTCATCGGGGAGGATGCATAATAGCAAAGTTAAGTGACGGGATCAACAAGCATAACAGAAAGGAGAGTCACAGGATTTATGTCACAGTGCACAACCTAATTAGGATATTCTGGGAAAGAGCTTCATTGGAAGAACAACAGTTGCATACCACCAACAAAGCCGGGCTTGACATTTCTTTTGGACTAAAGAACATCAGTTCTAACAAACCATCTGTAATGTGATCTGCAAACTATTTTTTTAAGCTACCCTTATTTCTTCTTGCACAAAGGAGGAAAAGAATTACTCCAGGCATTTCCAATCACACACACATATCATTATGTTTTCAAAGACAGCGACTTCTAAAAAGCAGGACAATAGGTATCAAACTTCTTCTATCTTCGCTAATAAAAATAGAAGTCAACACAATATTTGAAAAATCCCCTCTTCACAGTCTTCATATAAGCCAATCCTATGCAGGTGGGCAGGACACAGGCTATAATTTAGGATGGCCTGGAATATAATCTAGAAGAGTTTATGACCAGAAATGTGATCACCTTGTGAAAAAGGGTAAAGTCACTCATTCTATCATGGTCACTCCACTCACAGTAGATGGGATTTTCACACTGCAAAACTAACATTAAAAGTTGCCTTGGTGAGGATAACAGAATAGGCATCCCCAAATGCTCTATTGGTCCTGTCTTCTAATGGTTTCTTTTCTGAGGGCATCCTGGAGAGAAGTTCAATCTTTCTAATGGGAATATAACTGTACTGCAACTCTCCAAGGGCATTTAGCACTTTAAAAAGGAACTCCAAACTCTGCTGTCTTTAAAAGGCAGTGGGTCACTGGGAAAAGTCATTTCTCAAAGCTCTAGTGAACTGGCACTCTGCTTTTAGCCAGCCACAGAGATAGAGCGCATAGTCTCAGTAACAGAACTGCCTTTCTTTAATTTTTAATGCTTGTCCATCTCAGGGTTCCCAAGAGGAATCATAGCATCATACATGGCTTGGGCTGTGTATGGCTGTGTGTTTTGACAAAGCAGGTAGGAAAATCATCCATCAACTGTTCGTTTCAGATGAACATTCGATAAAGGTTACGAGAAATACAACATAAAAGCATCTTCCCATTCATCCCAAAAGGGGAAAAAAAATAATCATCTCATCATTGTCACCCCTTAGAAATTTAAGTGAAAATAAACCTCCTGGAGGGGAAGGCACATGTTTTTTATTTCCCATTCTGCAAGCGCACACAGGTACGAGCATGTTCAAATGGCAGTGAATTCGTCTGGAATGTGAAAGACCATGGGGTTCACACATATAAAGATCAACAGTTGTTTTAGAAATTAACTACACCACATCTTAAACTCCTACATAAGTTCTAAACTGATCCAGGTGTTATCATCAGGGTAGAAACAGATGCAGTGTGAGCATAGTAAACTGTGAATCCAGCTCCAACACTGCTTAATGGGCTCCACATGCTGAAAGCGATCATCGTGGTAGGAAGTGCACTCAACCAAAAGCTTAACTTTCAAACAAAACAAGAGTTTCATTATCTGCATTATGCTCACCAACAACTACACCGGGATTAACATTGTTTTTACACCACTTACGGTGCCTTAGTGATTTTGAGGGAGGCAAAGGATAGAAGGAGAATGATGCAACAAAGAACAAAGCTACGGTTGCCACAGGGTGATGACATCACGACACCAATGCTGTCACCACCACACAGTCAGCACTGGTTGCACCAGCCTATTTTATCCCGTGACTCCATCTGGATTCCCAGAGTGGCGAAAGGAGGTGAGAAGAACGATGGAGAAGTTTATATAATAACCGTGATTACTTAATGTATGTCCAGAACTTTCTAGTTCTCAAAATATTTTTAGAGGCACCATGTGATGTCACAAATGCTCTTTCCCATCTTTTTAGTGAAGGAAAATAAAGACTGCCATCCAGGATCACATAGTGAGTGAGACGCAGAATTATAGGGGAAAAAAAAAAAAAAACAACCAACCCAGATCTTTGGACTGGTGTTCTAATGCTAGTTCTACTTTGCACTGTTCCCAGCCCTGTTAGCTTTGTGCCGGAGAGGCCCTCTGCCCCCACTCCATTTATAATGTGTGTTTGGGGTAGGGGGGAGAGGGGGACTTGGGTATTCCAGAAGAAGAAGAAAGGAGCCTAACTGTGTGTTAGTCCATTCCCTCTGGCCCACACTATTTTGTTTGCAACTAACAGCACTGACTAAATGGTCTAAATGATGCTAAATTAGTACAACATACTGGAAAGCTGTCTGGAGCGGAAGGGATTTCACCAAGGAGTGTTCCGCATTTATTGAGTTTTCTATTGACCACAAAGCCTTACAGCCGTTAAATAACAGCCTCAAAAACAGGGAATTAAAATAATGCCAAACAATTTTTTTTTTAGAGTTTTTCCACTTCCAGAATTCGACTCCGATGAAAACTCAATTTTTTTTAACCCTACTGAGAAGTCATCACTGTATATTTCTTGAGTCATTTAATTTTTAAATCCATCCTCTTTTCCTGAGCTTCAGCCTTAGTACATATTTTGCATGAAGCAGACCTCAGTTGATGGGTAACCTTGAGGCAAGCCAAGTTCCAGTGTAACTCGTATGAAAAATAAAGCTGCTGTTATGACAAGCAGACAACATATGTCCAAATCACATCTCAAGGGGAAGACTTGAGAAGAGGTATTAGAGTTTTTGTCAGAAAATCCTTCTGGAGGGGCGCCTGGGTGGCTCAATCGGTTAAGTGTCTGCCTTTCAGCTCAGGTCATGATGTCAGCATCATAGGATCAAGCCCTGCTTATTGGGGAGCCTGCTTCTTCTGCTTCTCCCTCTCCCTCTGCTCCTGCCCTCTGCTCATAGATCTCGCTCTCTCTCACTCTCTCTCAAATAAATAAATAAAATCTTTAAAACAGAAACAAACAAAAAGATCCTTCTGGAAACTGGGCCTCTATATTTTTAATTTAACATGGTCTTAATTTTGTCCTTTTTGACCAATGTATCTACATATACATATTAGAAACTACGTGAATTAGAGGATAAAGAAGAGAAATATGATAGCAGAATGGCAGTATGAAACTTTGAGATTAGTGTGAGAAAACACAACACAAACTTCTCACCCTTCTTGTCTCAACAATAATTAGAGGGACGGAGGCAGGCCAAATGGTTTCGTTTCTTCTATGTTGGTACTTACCATTATAGGAACTATTGCTGAATAATCTTAATTATTGGCAAAAAGGGGTGAATTATTAGTTTGGTGTCTGTATCAGTTTCCTATTGTTACTATAATGAATTACCATATGCTTAGTGGCAAAAAAAAAAAAAACACAAATTTATCATCTTACAGTTCTGAAGGTCTTAAGTGCAAATGGGTTTTTTTCATCAAGTATTAGCAAGATTGTGCTCCTTCTGGAGGCACCAGAAAAGAAGCCAGTTCCCTGCCTTTTCCAGCCGATAGAGGTCATTCTTTGACTTGACCCTTTTTCTCCATCTTCAAAGCCAGCAATTAATTACATCACTCAACCTCTGCCTCCATGGTCTCTTTGATTCTGACTCTCCCGCCTCATTAGAACCCTTGTGATTACACAAAGTCCGCTCAGATAATATAGGATACTCTCTCCCCTTAAAATAACTTTAACCACATCTTCCAAGTCCCGTCTTCCACCAGAGATAGCATATTCACCAGCTGCTGAGGATTAGGACATGAATACCTTTGGGCCTCTTACACTGCCTACCATAGCGTCCCACTTAGCTAGGCTTCACCAAGTACATTAATAAGGTTACCAGAATCATTTCCTCACTAAAATACACAAGGACTCATGTCCGTAGGCACGCAGAAGTAAGGGTCAACAGTTCATACATGCATACAAATGAATAAAAACTACCATCATTTATTTTCTACTAAATTACCAAAGGAAAACATGATGCAAAAGACTAGAGTACCACATAGATAAGATTAAGTGAAGAATAACTTAATGTGAGGAATAGAGAAGGTCCTGAAGCTTTTCCTGATTTGAAGGAGAGTACAATTTTCATAGCAGAGCTCCATGTAGCCCTCATCACTCAAAACTTCCTCTAAAATCTCTCCCGTACCTCAAATACAATCTTGAGAATTAGAATTTATAATTAAGGTCAGTGGTCAGCTTAGTGGCTCTGGATTTCATGCATGTTATTTTATACCCAAAGGTGATATTCAAAATATTAGTAACACAGTAATATTATTATTGAATTTATTGAATATTTTGATATTCAAAATATTAGTATTATTATTGATAATATTAGTAATATAATAATATTAGTATTATTATTAGTATTTATTATTGAATTATTTGAATATTTTGATATTCAAAATATTAGTAATACAGACTGGGTAGTGATCGCAGTACCAGAGCAAGGTTGTACAGGGCCGCTGCTATGTTCAGCATTTAAATTTAGGTAGCTGGACCTTGGGGAGCCCAGGTGATCTCAGGTGAGGGCACAGGATGGTCAAGGGAGAAGGGAGTCTCTAAAGAGGAGGAAGCAATAGCTCTTTACCACCCACAATAGTCCAACCAGTGAGAAACTGGTTAAGTATTTGTGCCCCCACAGAATTCATACAGGGGGCCAATTACTGCTCCAGTGAGTATGCATCACATTCCTAATCAGGGAAATAAAGTAAGATTGAGAAAAATGCCTAATTTGGAGAAAAAAAATAAAAGAGTGTTGATACCATTCTAAGCAAGGAAGAACATTTTCATTAGCAGAGTGCAATATCCAAATAGATCTTGACAGAATGGAATGACCAACTGAAGTAAACAAAGTTAAGTTTAATAGGGATAAGGATTAGATCCTAAGACCTAAAATTAGGTCCAAAGCCAGAAACTGCAGGATGGGAAGATGTGAGTCAGCAACATATGCATGGAAAAATACTTGGGAGAATTTAGAAGAAAGTAAGACTCAATGAGTCAGTATGATGTAGCCAAAAAAAAAAAAGAAAGAAAAAGAAAAAATTCAAATGCAAACATATATTGCATCAGACTGCAATAAAAACAAATACATAATCGAAAACCTGCAGTGTTTAGGATAAACATCTAATAAACTTGAAACGTATCCTCAGTATCATTATGTATTAAAGGTACATAATATCATTATCACTATATCCATCGTAGTAATAGAAATGATGATGCTTACTACTTCATGTGATAAGCTCTCTAAAATAATTCTAATGTACCATCCACTTCATTTAAATTAATATATTCATTTTCAGAATAAGTAACTAAATTATCCAGTCACCCAAGTTCAGGGAACCATTTGGGAAGATACTTTAAAACTAGAAAGCATTCCAACAAGCAACCAACATGACATGGGGATCCCGGAGCCATGTCACTTTGAGGACTGTCAAAGAAAGCGGCTTATTTATCCAGTAAAAAGTGATTTAGAGGAGAAACAATAATAAATTTCCTCAAATTACTGAAATTGCATCACAAGAAAGAAGGATTAGACTTGTTCTATACTTATCATAAAGACAGACTGAGATCATGGAATTACTAACAGCTGGATGATGAGTTATACAGAAGAACTTTAACTATTACATTCATCTAGTGAAGGAACATGCCACCTCAGGGGGTAGTGATTCTCCATCACTGGAAATCCAAAAATAGGATAGATGGTCATGATAAAAGAGGAGAGGAAGGCTACACTACGTAAATTTCGAGAGCACTCCAAATCTTAGGATTCAATGATTCTTAAAAAAAAAAAAAAAAAAAAAAAAAAATGGATTCAATGATTCTTTATCTAGACGCTCATAATCCAGGGTTTCCCACATCATATTAGTCATGTAGTATTTTTTTTGCCACACACGTACTCACTGTACTACTAATTTTTGCCACACACGTACTCACTGTACTAATTTACCTCATATCTACCTTTAAACTGACTCAATTTTGTTTTCCTTATTACATTTTGCCTTGTTTTTAGCAATAGCATCAATGGACTGTCTTCCATGCTAATTATGTTTTCAACAATAACTCTTAAAATAAATATTAAAATATTTATGTGTACACCCCTTAAAGATTTATGTATGTATGTATGTATTGAGAGACAGAAAGAGAGCAAGAGAGCTCGGCATGCAAGCAGCAGGAGAGGCAAAGGGAGAAACAGAAAGAGGATACCAAGCAAGCTCTGCCCTGAGCACAGAGACTGACACAGGGCTCAATCTCATGACCCTGAAAGACCATGACCTGAGCTGAAATCAAGAGTAGGACACTTTACCGCCTGAGCCACCCAGGTGCTCCTATGTAAAATAAGTAGCCCGCATGCCACACTTTAAGTACACTGTTTTAACTTTTTTTTTTTTTTTTTTACAGAAGTATATCACATTTTTTAATTCGATATTTTTCCTCTAATCTCTAAGCTTTGCAAATCACCTTTAAGAGACCTGGTAGGTAATTATTGTATTTTGCTACAGTTCTGGTATTGTTGCTGTGTTTGTTTGTTTTGTTTAAGAGAGGACGGTAAAACAACATTTTGCAGGCCTCCTACTTACTTGGCTGTATTTGCCTCACGTTTTGGAAACCAATTATTCATATAATGGGGAACAGCCTTAAGTGTCAAGATAGAGCGCTGGTTAAAATTAACGTTTCTTAAAGTTGAGCTCAAAAATCTTGAATACATTATTGAATTTGTCAATATTCCAATTAGCTTACAGATTAACAGCTGTATATTTGGCATATTTGTTTGGGAATCTCCATTTTCCTTACAGACTTTTTTGGCAATTTACCATACATTTGAGAGTAAGACAAACTGAATGAATAAAGAGGTATTTTGGGGAAAAGAAATAGATGTGCCTAATTGCCTCTCTTCCACAACTTCCTCAAGAAAGGATTTCAACAAAGAGCAAAGTCTTCTCAGAGCCCAAACGACCAAAATTCTAAAACACAGAAGCTTTTAGTTGACTTTTAGTCGACAGTGCTTTGTAGCCTGACTAGTAATTTTGAATATATCTGCCATAACTTGAAACAAGGCTCTTAACATATGACCAAGCTTCAGACAGGGATTCGAGGCTGGCTTTAGCACCTACTTTAGTTGATAAATGTTTGTCCAGCTGGTTTTATTGGTTTATTATGCCACGGTGAAACAAAACATTTTCCATCTTGCTACCTTAAAAAAATAAACAACTCTGTCATTAAAAGACACTCTAGAAAATATGGCAACATTATATGTTCTACTCCATAAAGTTTATTGACATGTTGAAATGAAGACAAAAATGCGTAGAGAGGAGAAAATCCTCCACTGAAAGAAGGCGGCCAGGTCTAGCTATAATTAGAGAGAATTTGTGCTCAACTGAAGCTATCTTGGAGAGTCCTTGGATAGCACTAAATCTCTTGGAGGGGGCCTTGACCACAGCCCAAACTTTACATTCAATTTCCATGGTGGGTGGAAGCAGCAGGGAACTGGGGCTGCTAATCTGGAACTAAAACATTTGCTTTTCTTGGGAAAAGACTGCTCTATTACATCTTCTGTCCTCTGTCCCTCTTTCCTCCTTTTAAAGAAATTGTTTCATTTCTTTGGCTGACAAATTAAGTTAAAGCTATAATTCCGAGAATTTTAAAACTTTCTGCTCAGATTCAAAAGCTGCTTTGAATTAGTAGCTGCCGCTGGCATGCAATTTATTTGTAGTGAAGACTTACGCCTTTCAGTAGACTTTTTTTGGGGGGGGGAGTGGGTGGGAAGAGGGCACTGAGCCTTACAATTCGTAAGACTTTGGTAAAACTTCACCAGCATTTTGCAAAAGAAATCTTGTTGGGATCATAGAAGGTATAGCCCAGGTACTGACGTAGGACAAATGATCACTCAGGACAAGACAGAGAGAGGTACCCTAAACCCCCTTACTAAGATAACAACTGTGATATAAATAACTGATCAGATGGTCCACAGTAGTACATTATTTATTCAGCCTGAAAATTTGTAATACAAGTTCCACTTATAAAGGAATTGCACACATAATTAAAAACAGCAACTGTTTCTCAAATAAAATGTACATCAAGTTTGGTCATGGTAAGGACAGGGGGGAAAATGAAGCAGGTTTAAGAAGAAATTTTGCTACATAACCACTTGCTTGCAAAGTTATATTTTCATATATATTTTTTCCTCTTTAACTTCACAGTCAAATGAATTCAGCCAGGTGGTCAGTGTAAGAAAATAAAGACAATGAGCATGTTTAGTTCCATGAAAAGGAGTAAACTAGCCTGGTCATCCAGTCTCAGAAGCTCACCCAGACCCTCAGGTCACTTCAAAGGGATAATGGTGGGGTACTTCCCAGATGCAAGATCCAATACAATCCATTTCCTACCGGTTGCAAAGGCAACACTGCGCCTGTATATCCATTTTAGTCTAGTGCTGGCCTAATAACAGTGAGGGATGTAAGAGGACTTCTGGAAACATGAGAGACTCCTAACTCTGGGAGACGAACAAGGGGTGGTGGAAAGGGAGGTGGGCGGGGGTTGGGGTGACTGGGTGACGGGCACTGAGGGGGGCACTTGATGGGATGAGCACTGGGTGATATGCTCTATGTTGGCAAATTGAACTCCAATAAAAAATAAAAATAAAAATAGGACTTCTGTAGTCTCAAAAACTTTTCTTAACACAGCTTTCAGCCTCACCAAAAGTCCCTAGTGCAATCCTTTAGGAGATTCACAGTGCTGATTACATTCTTTGAGTGTATACAGCATGAGCACTGGAGCAGAAATCAAGGGCTTGGAATTCAGGGGTCAGTACTGCTACACCTGTGTGAACATCTGCTTCCTCATCTGGGAAGAATTAAGAGCTTGAGACCAATCATCTTCAGCTCCCTTTCAGTTCATTAAAAATAGCAGTAATACATAAAAAATAAGCAAAACTATGAAAATTTCTCATTTAACATTTCAGTAAAAGCACATCACCAATACAGAGTTTCACCTGAAGGTAAAGATCACTCACAAATCCAAACCTCTTCAAATAATTGTGACAACCCCATCCCCCTTTACTAAAAATACATCTACTCAACAAACATTTATTAGGCACCTACCATCTGCCAGGCCCTGTACTATGAGAGGTCTTAGCTCAGGCTCTGCTGAAGGAGACTCTTCTGGAAAGTATTTTCTCATCGTGGAAAACCATGCCTCATCCCTTCCCAGTCCCACTGCGGTGACTTCCTATGAGCATGTCTGAGATCTATGGAGCTACAGCCACCTCACCAAAAGGAAAGCCACCTCACCATCCACAAATGAGGATGGACAGACCCAAGTCCCTAGTATCATGGGTAAGTCACCAAACCAATCCTGAGACCACCTTACTCCAGAACTCTTATTAAACAAACAAGAAATAACCATATTACAGTTTAAGTCACTTTTAATCAGCTATTATTTGGCCCCTAAGTCAAAACAAGTGACCATATCCTTATTTATCTGCTTGAGACCTCCCTTACACATTATCACTCACCATTCAGAACTTCTAACAAATATTCAATTTTTGCATTATTTATGTCAACTGAGCTTTTCTTTTAGAAACAAAAGGTATAGGGATGCCTGGGTGGCTCAGCTGTTGAGCATCTGCCTTTGGTGGTGTGGTCCTGGGGTCCTGGGATCTAATCCCGCATCGGGCTTCCTGCATGGAGCCTGCTTCTCCCTCTGCCTGTGTCCCTGTTTCTCTGTGTCTCTCATGAATAAATAAAATTAAAAAGCTTTTTTTTTTTTTTTTTAAAAAAAAAGGTATGATTAAAGTTAAACCTATCCCTATTCTATCCCTCACCTTTCCTTTCTGATGTGACTATCATCTTCCAGTTAGTATGATTCTTCATCCCATGGGTTTAGATTTTTACTACTCAAGTAGTTTTCCACATGAAATATATGGTACTGTCCTGTGTATATTTAAAACTTGCTGAAATATAAGCTAAGCCTCATTCTGCAACTTAACATTTTTATCTCTCAGCTTACTGAGACTGATCCATATTCATACACCTTTCCTCTTGCAACTACCACAGAGTATGACCGTGAATGAAGATGCCACCACACAGGGATACTGACAGACATTTAGATTGCTTCCAATATTTTGTATGACATGGTTTTTTTTTGAACACACAAAACTAAAAGCTACTGATTCATCTTTCAATGATGCATTAAATAGTGAAACATTAAAACTGAGGACACAAAGCACATCTCCTGGGAGACCATCGGGGCATGGTAAAATAAAATGGCACAGTAAAGAAAAAAGGCTTCCAGGACATACTGTTCTTCAGCAAAGAATTGTTATCTAATGTCCTACTAGTATCATCTCCAGCTTTTTGTAAATTAGTGTATCACCAATAAACTATTCTCAACGCTAAAGGGCCAAGATATAATGCGTATCAATGGGGCACTATCCAGCTAGCTCACCTACACTGCAGAGACACTTACACTGGCCAAGGGAAGGGTAGATCAATAAACACTTTAAGGCCACTGTGCTGAGCAGAGACACAAAGGTACTATTATAAAAACGTAGTAGAATTCAATTTGAGACCATGCAATTTAGTTCGTAAAAACGCTGTTTCAGATCTTTCAATTTTGTATTTAACATGTAGAAACCAAACTGATTTCCCTTGGAGAAAGGAGAAAAAAAAAGAAAAGAAAAGAAAAAAAAAGGCTGCCAGGTTGCTTCTGCAGCAGCACATCTGCAAACCTCATTTGTAATTCCATTCTTTTAAAATGTTCCTAAGTGCATCCCATTGCTCTTGGGACAACAAAGAAAACCTTTAACAACATCGTCTATAGATGGAAGGATTAGAAGGCACTGCTCACCTTCCCAGCTACATCTGAGGCCAGTTCTCCCTTAAAATCAAACCTTCAGCCATACCCGATTTTTAGCCTCCCTTCTATGGAGCTCTAATGTCCTCAGGATCTTTGTAAAGACCTCCTAACGCTTTCCCTCCCATCTCGACTTCTTTCCCCCTTTACCTTGCTGACTCCCTCTCATCCTTCAAAGTTCAGCTTTAAAGCTGACTTCAGAAACCTTCTAACATTTCTCAGGAAATGAGGCTGCCTTGTTTTACCTTTATAAAACTCAACCCCGTGATAACTATTTACTTAACGAGGGTCTCCTCCACCAGACCATAAGGACTGACGGGGCAGGGATCATGCTTTGGTTCTCTACCATTATGCTACCAGATCCCGGCAGAGGGCCTGAACTGTATCAGGTGTTCCAATAACCTCCCCAAAACAATAAAAATGCTGCAGAGCAACTGTCCTAGGTTTTGACACACGGTACACTCCACAAATGCTGGTTGAAGAGACAAAGCTCAACACCAAACACCAAGTAGGAGACAGTTTAAATCCAAATGCAGGCTTGCCACCTCTATAGGGTACATGTCCTGCAGGACACATTTTGGTTTGTCCTCCGTCAGAAACCTGAACATGGATGGGGCACCTGGGTGGCTCGGCTTGAGCATCTGCCTTTGGCTCAGGGCATGATCCCGGGGTCCTGGGATCGAGTCCCGCATCAGGCTCCTCAAGGGGACCCTGCTTCTCCCTCTGCCTGTGTGTCTGCCTCTCATGAGTAAATAAATAAAATCTGAAAAAAAAAAACATAAACATGAACATAACATTATGATAATCACCATCGTTAAATAAAATGATTCTTACAATTACTATCATTCATGGATCTGAATGCTTCGTAACTATTCTGTCCTGATATGTGTTCAGTCTGTATTTCCACTGACATTTACTTTTATTCCATTTTCAAACAACATCAGTTGAATTAAACTAAATTAGGAAATGGCCACTGACTAATGAATGGATGAAGAAGATGTGATATGGATACACAATGGAATATTATTCAGCCATCAAAAAATAAAATAAAATCTTGCCATTTTCAATAACATGGATGGAGTTAGGGTGTATTATGTTAGGTGAAACAGTCATAAAAAGACAAATACCGTATGATCTCGCTCACATGGGGATTTCAAGAAAGAAAACAGATGAACATATAGGAAGAGGGGGAAGAAAAAAAGGAGAGAGAGAAACAAGCTATAAGCATCTCTTAACGACAGAGAACAAACTGAGGGTTGATGCAGTGAGGTAGGGGGCTGGGCTAAATGGGCGATGGGTATTAAGGAGGGCACATGTTGTGATGAGCACTGGGTGCTGTATGTAAGTGATGAATCACTGAATTCTACTCCAGAAACCAATATTGTACTGTATGTTAACTAACAAAATTTAAATTAAAAAAAGTAAAATCAAATAAAATAAATTAGGGAAGAATAAAGGTTAACGGTGACTACATTATGAAAGATCAACTATTTAATATTTATAAATTACATTTCTCGAGTTGGCAAATCAGAACATTGAGATTTAAAATCTTTTCTCATGTTTCCTGTCCTTAAAAGTACTAGAAAGCATAGGACACGGATCACATCTATTATATATTTAATATTTACTTATTTATTTAACGATAAGGATCCTACGATAGGGTCCAAGGATATAGCCAGGCACTGTTCTAAGAACTTTACAAATATGAACTCTTGTAATCTTCTTAAAGTTGAATAGGTTAAATAAAAAAAGCAAAAATAATTATATGTAAGCAGTATTAAGTTGTCTATCTGCAACTTTTTAAAGTAATAAGAATCAATTAGGGGTGACATTTGTCAAGATGAGCTGATGGCATGATTATTAGTACTAATTTCTGCCATCAAGCTAGGATTGCTTTCATGCCTCTTAAAGTCAATGATCTCTTTACTTGTAAAATATTTTTTAAAATAATCACAAAAAAAACAGAAACTTGGATGGTGTAAATTCTCTTTTAAATGAAAACAAAAAGCCACTCTAAAAACGAAAAACATACAAACAACACCTTAGCAGATAATCCCTGATCTGCTACTCACAAGCTGAGTAGCTTTTCTCCTGTATAAAGGAGGGATCGAGACAACAGATTCTAATTCTCCTTCAAATTCCAGCACTCTGGATTTCCACCATATTACCATGAAAGGAACTCAATCAGGAGGAAATATATTTGGTTCTCATTGTAGATTTAGGTGAGGACGCTGAAACCTTTCTGAATCAACTATGTCCCTGGTTCCTTAGAACACAATAAAAACCAAAGAAAGTTGATAAAACCCCAGCACAGTCCAGAAATTAAAAGTACTTAAGACTTAGCGCCTATCATTGACAACACTGATTCCACCCAGAAAAACAACATCAACATAGTACAACTCTTAGTCTACACTTGGTAGAAGTGTTCACACTGTTGTAATTTGGTTCTATAACAGGGTCTAATTCTTCCCATTTTCATTTTCCTGAAGATTACTAAGAATACTATCACTTTTCAATAAATGAGAATATTTCTGCATGTATTTGAGTCACTATGTTAGATAGTATGTAACCTCCCAAATTTTTGCCCCTACAAATACAAACTTTCTAAATTTCAGCCTCTTGACTGTTTTATCTTAATGTCTAGTTTTTCCCCCTTAAGTCGAAACACCTATCATTGCCCTGTGTTTTAGCCAATATAGCAGTTATTTAGACTACAATAGGGTCCAAGGATTTTATGGAGTTAATAGTAAACCCCTAATAAGTTGCAAACATCGGAGTCCAGAAATTCTTGATTTCTTTTTTCCTCCACACAATCTTGCAAAGTCTATTATTCAGCATAAATGTTTAAATATTTGCTATTTTACAAAGAACACTTCTCCCCAGAGTTTATCAAGGCCCTACAAAATTCGAAGGATTTGAGATGTTCATCTCTGCACTATACTAAACACTGACATGGTTACTAGTTGGCCCTGCTCCATGAGAAGCTCTTTACCTTCTCATAGAACTCTAGATCTCTGATCTATTCTCCCATAATACAATAGGATAAAATTTAACCTGGATTATTCAAACTACATCGTATCTTAAAACTTCACAGCAGTTGCAGATATATCTCCCTCTTGTATTTAAAGGTAGTATCATCTGATGCAGAGAACAAAGGGAGAATGAGACTTGTCCCAGCTTGGTCCCTTACTAATTGAGTCAACTGGGGCCATATGTTTAATTTCTCTGAGCCCCATTTTCCTCAACTGCTTGACAAGGGGTAAGTCATTAATTCATGTGACTTACTCTCCTCTTGCTCTCTTTCTCATATAAAAGAGAAAAGAACTAGGTATTGCGCTTTTAAAGTTTTTAACTCTACACCAAACAAAACCAGCTTACTATGGTTACTGAATTAAGATATCTTGGTTAGCTAAATTTCAATGTGTTTGCTATTTTACATCTTACTCCTAATACTCCTTTCCATCATCTAGTTTTATCAGTAGACCTAGCTACATTAGAATTTTGCCACATAATAAAAGCATAGACTGCTCGATTCAAGTCATAATGTCAGCAACTTTAAGAATTACTTTATGCAAATACTTAACATCACTGCACTCCAATCTTTGGCATCAGTAAAATAAGGGAATTAGCTCCCTAAAACCTTCGGCTCTAAAAGAGATAAAATTTAAGATGAAATACGTTGATCATAATAAGGAAATTTTCAAAGCAAGGGAAGCCAAATTGCAGACAATAATACTTCACAAATATGGACAGGGCCCTAAGCATTTGGTTTGAAGTCATTGTACAGGTTTGGTCACCAAAAAGATATTCCAATCCCCGATAAGCAAGAGTTCATGTTAAACGGCCACGTCAGAATCTCAAATAGCTCATCAGGAAGGGCCACGGACATTCAACCAGAGGGAAAAAAAAAATCAGTATATCCAGTAATTAAAAAATACTCTCTACTACCACCAAAGATGTGCAATGATTTGAAGCAAATGTTGCTGCATAATTACATATGAACATAATTGAAGCTCTCCATCTCTGCAAGCCCTTTTATGTGAGTAAATGATTTGAAATGGATGCAAAATTAAAAATATCTTTTTTAAGCAGACCATTAAAATTATACTTTAAACTCTAAAACTTAGCAGGGAACAAAAAAGAGCTTCAGAGGCATGGCGTAAAATGATGAAAAGGTAACACAAAGTTAAAAACCCAGAAGATTACATATTTAGCGCAGCCATTATTGGGGTAACATTAGCATGGTATTCTAAGGTTCTAATACATGAAAACAGAATGCACATCAGTGTGCTGAAACATATGCTTCTACCGTAATTATTATCACTTTAATCTAAAATCTTCAGAAGGGATGAATATAGGATATACAGTACTGTCACGAAAGCTCAGACCACAATGAATTATGTGCTCATTTACCAGTTTCCTTCATTACATGAAAGACACTGAAATAGAAAATAAAATTGATTCGTGAATTCCCTTACACACTTTTTTTTTAAATGAAGTCTGTAGATCAACTTGATATGTACATTTATCCAAATCCAGGATCATCTGACATCTCATCTCAATTTGCTATAACCATCACTCTCAAGTAAGTTTTATTGAAGCGCTGGTAAAAATTTCAATTAGTCATAATTATTTATGTGCACTCTCTCACTTATTGATACTCAAGAAACTCAATTACTCTCTACCAACCAGGTGTTTGTGTTTTGTCTTGTTTTTTCCTACAGAATGAACAAATTGTAAAGACATATCAAGGAAAAGTCACAGGAGGCCTGGGTGGCTCAGTGGTTGAACACCTGCCTTGGGCTCAGGGTCCTGGGATCGAGTCCCGCATCGGGCTCCTCAGAGGGAACCTGCTTCTCCCTCTGCCTGTGTCTCTGCCTCTCTCTCTGCGTCTCTCATGAATAAAGAAAGAAAATCTTTTAAGAAAAGAAAAAGTCACAAAAATATAAAACCTTAGACAGCATAAACAAAATTTCTCCTCATAGGCAATTTCCCATTTCTTTTTTTTTTCTTTTTAATTTCCCATTTCTTAAAGTTAAGTCTTCCGCAGAATATCCCATTTGATCATTTGAATATCTATGTGTTCATAATGTAACTGGAAGAGAAGTGATTGGAAAAGGAAGCTGCTACCTAAAAAATGTAGGAAAAGCAGAAAGGAAAGCACCAGTGACACAAGAAACTACTGGTGAAGAACTGAAAACACTGCTGATTTGAGAAAGCGAAGTCACTTTAAAAATAGCAGCACTGGGGCACCTGGGTGGCTCTGGGGTTGAATATCTGCCTTCAGCTCAGGGCGTGATCCTGGAGACCCGGGCCACCCCCCTACCCCCCCATAGGGCTCCCTGCATGGAGCCTGCTTCTCCCTCTGCCTGTGTTTCTGCCTCTCTCTCTCTCTCTCTCTCTCTCTCTCTCTGGGTCTCTCACAAATAAACAAATAAAATGTTTTAGAAATTTAAAAATAGCAGCATTGTTCACCCCATGTCTCATGGTTCAACCTTGACCTGCTCTCCACTCCTCTGGCTGACTGAATATAGAAGTCCCAAGGGCCCGTCCCATCCAGGGACAGCAGGAAAGTAAGAAATAAGGATACCGGGGATCCCTGGGTGGCCCAGCGGTTTAGCACCTGCCTTTGGCCCAGGGTGTGATCCTGGGTCCTGGGATCGAGTCCTGCGTCGGGCTCCCCACAGAAGCCTGCTTCTCCCTCTGCCTGTGTCTCTGCCTCTCTCTCTCTCTTTCTCTCTGTCTCTCATGAATAAAAAAATAAAATCTTAAAAAAAAAAGAAAGAAAGAAGGACACCTCACCTCACATTTCCAACTGTTGTGGATCCATTATAAATACCTTCTGTTTCCAGTACTATTACTACAGCTCAAAAATTTTTCGAATAAGCTTACTTCAGATGTCAACGTTAAATCAATTTAAGACTGTCCTCTCAGTTCCCTACTTCTTCTGTCAAAGGAGAGGCTAAATCATAAGAAAACATTTACAGTAGTATCTAAACTACTTATATTTTATTTTTTATTTTTATTTTTTTTTATTTTTTATTTATTTATGATAGTCACAGAGAGAGAGAGAGAGGCAGAGACACAGGCAGAGGGAGAAGCAGGCTCGATGCACCGGGAGCCCGACATGGGATTCGATCCCGGGTCTCCAGGATCGCGCCCTGGGCCAAAGGCAGGCGCCAAACCGCTGCACCACCCAGGGATCCCTAAACTACTTATATTTTAATAGATTGTTTCCTGAAAGTAATCTCATGGATAGCTAGCTTCTCCCTTAATGAGAAAGCTTAAAATTCAAATGCAAATTTCAATGACCACAAATCACAGAATCTATGGCATTCATTTCTAACATCCTAGTGAATGGTGACTTCCCAGGTCATTTAATTTTACTGAACTTTTACAGACACAAAATCCCTATTAATGTATTTTATTCCATTCTGTATCTTGTCCTTCTACAAAATACTGGCATCATTCCTTTCCTGCTCATACTGATAATGTGATATAAATCAATTTTCATCCAAACATCTAACTAATATTTCCCTTCTCTTCATTCAACACATTAGCATTGAGTGCCTGCTATGTGCTACACACTTTGATATACGAGTCGTAGAACAATCCTGACCCAAATAATTGTAATTAATAGTGTTCATTTTTATTAATATAGTAAGGTCACACTCTGACCCAGGCTGGTCACCAAATCTTATCAGACAAAGAGGGCTCTGGATTCTGCTAATGGACTCTGCCTGTTGTATAAATTATAATGCAGTCTTTCTTCAAAGATCAAGTCTCTGCAATATAAATGATAAGATCCAGATACAATACTTGTCTAAGAGACTGAATAACAACTAGCACTTACATTAGGATTTAATATTTACACATTATTCTCTCTCTCTCTCTTTTTTTTTTTTTTTTTTTTTGTAAGGGAAGGTAGAGAGAAGAGAGAAATATTTGGAAGCAATAAGAGGAAGTACAAGAAAAAATTCAAGACTGGAACACAGGTCAAGATAAGAAATATCTACCCTCAGGGGCCTGGGTGGTTCAATCAGTTAAGCATCACTCTTGATTTCAACTCAGGTCGTGATCTCAGGGTCCTGGGACTGAGCCCCAAGTTGGGCTCCGTGCTCAGCAGGGAGTCTGCTTGTTTCCCTCTTCCCCTGCCTACAGCAAGCCCCCTGCCCCATCCCACCCGAACGGCCACTCATGCGCATTGCTCACTCTCTAAAATAAATAAATCTTAAAACTTAAAAAAAAAAAAAGAAAGAAAGAAAGAAAAAGAAATATTTACCCTCTCCCTAGACAGACAGAACTAGAGAACATAAATAAGAAAAAAGAAAAAAGAAAAAGACAGACCTATACATCCCCCTTCAGAAACAGGGCTACTTGGGGTTTCCCTGTAGAAATAAAAGAACCAACCAGAAACTACCAAAAGATCCAGATCTTAAAATAATTGTATGTCCTCCAACTGTAGATTTTTACCTATCCCTCTTGAAGCCAAGAAAAATATCTATGCAAATAATTGTCCACTCACACTTAGAAATACTAACAAGCTAAATAATTCCATTTTGTATTCCACAAAAAATTGGATTTAACAAATCAGGAAATGTGGAAAGCCTGTTACAGTACTCATGAACAGCAAGAACCAACACCTGGCAGCATAATTATGAAAGAAAAAATATTAAAGCTATTTTCTTAAAATATGAAAATACAACTGTAAGTCTGTGGCCATTTTGTACAGGAAAAAAGTTTCCTATACATATAACAAGTTCCTGAATGTGTCTACATGTTACGATAAAAAACAAAACAAAAAACAAAAAAACATTTAATGATCCTTATGATGGTACTGAGTCATGTAAAAGAATATATCCAACAGACTTCTAAAGTATGACAGCAAGTATGAAATACATTTTAGAAAGATTTCTCAACAACTCTTAAGTGAACTGTTTCAGGATATAAAATGCTAATAAGAGAATTAATTTATGAAATATATCACTTCCCAGAAACGACGCTAGAAGAGGTATTACCACAGGTTAATCTTGGTCCCATAAAAGAACACTGGAGTGAAAGTTAAAAAATCCTCAGAATACACTAGCTTTCTTCTAACTTCCTTTCAAAGAAGGCCTTGTAGATGCCCTCACCATCCTCTTTCTTGCCTTTTTCTAGCATTTTCTCCCACCACCTGCTTTCAGACTGTGGAGCTGTCCCAAGCTCCATCAGAATTATGAGGATAATTTGTTCAGTCATGGCTAGGCCACCACACGGAAAACGGACAATACCACATCCTGAGACGTGCTCAGCTGTACTAACGACAAAAAAACTACACCCCAGTAGGATGATCATAAGCATTTTTATAAAACTTCAGAAAAATATCACCTGTATTTGGTAACATTGTCAAATTCTCCGTTTGCTGCTAGGAATTTGAAAGAGATGTTCACTGAAAATCAAGTTTACCACAAAATCACCCAGAAACATTTTACTCAGGATCATAGTAAAAGTGCACACCCAGGGACCAGCCTGTATACCCAGGGTATACTTGTGAGTTTTAGCTTGGTATTTCCTGAAGCTCTTAAGCTATTAGAAACCCTCCTCCCAAAAAAGGGAGAAAACGTAGGCTATATAAGTACACTTTCTAAAACAGAAGTTATTTTCAAAGCAGTTTCAGGTTCACAGCAAAGCTGAGCAGAAAGCACAAAATTCCCATAGACCCACTGGCCCCCAACACACAATGTCCTCCACCATCAACATCCCACACCAGAGAGGGACATTTGTTAAAATCAATGAACCCACACTGACATGTCATTATCGCCCGAAATCCATAGTTCACATTAGAGTTCACTCTTAGTGGTGACATTCTATGGGTTTGGACAAATGTAAAATGACACGTATCTACCATTATACTGTACAGAATAGTTTCACTGCCCGAGAACTTCCTTGTGCTGTGCTTACTCACCCTCCCCTCACCCCCAGCAACCACTCATCTTTTTACTGTCCCTATAGTTCGCCTTCTCCAGAATGTTGTATTACTAGAATCATATAGTATACAGCCTTTTCAGGTTGGCTTCTTTCACTGAGTAAGCTGCATTGAAGAGTTCCCTCATGTCTTTTCATGGATTGACAGTTTTTTTGTTTTTGTTTTTGTTTTTTCAAGCAATCTCTACCATCAACATGGGGCTTGAACTCACAACCCTGAGATCAAGAGTCACATGCTCAACCAACTAAGCCAGCCAGGCATCCCCACAGCACATTTCCCTTTAGTGCTGAATAACATTCCACTGTATTAAAGTACTTTTGATGAAAATTTTATAGCAGTTTGTAAGAGTTACAAGGCAGAGGCAACATCTATCTTTCAAAAACCTCCCAAGTTCCTATCACTTAGCAGGTATCCAGTAAGTGACTTGTTGAAAGAATGTATTATTGAATAAATCAATATACAAATACAGTTACTTAATCTTTCTAAACTTAATTTCCCTCACTTATAAAATGAGGCTTACTCCTTCCTCATAATGCTGTATGAGAATTAGAAGAATATATTGAAGAGAGAGCTATTATCAATAATCACTATTACTATGAATTTATTTAATTAAAACAATATTTTCAGGTTGAGACCATGAATCCTGTAATTTCAGGAAAATAAAAATGGCAAAGGAAGGAAGAAAGTGGGGCCAGAACTAGGGTGAACGCACCTAAGGTACAAAATTTAAGGAGGCATTCACTCTCCTGTTTAGTGTGCCAATATTCCAAATGTTTTTTACAGATGAGAAAAATAATATTTAATATACTTGAATATAAAAACCTAGAATTCAGTTCTACAAATCAATTGCACCAGTAAAGGATGAGAGCGCTCTGGCTTAATAGCAGAATAAAGGAGTGTTTCAATTATTCACAAGGTTGTTAGCAATCAATATTACAATTTGTTTGCAAAAATAATTAATACAAACATAAGTTAATAAACATCTATAGCTTTCTTAGCAGTATGAGTTCATCAGCAGTGTCTAGTTTAGAATACCCCACTTCCAAAGGAACCAGGATAAACTGGAGAATATCGAGAAGAATACAAGAAGAATGAAGTATCTAGGAACCATGTTATCTAAATGGTTAGAAAATGAGATGTCAGGTCTAACAAAAGAGCCATTAATGTTGAAGGTGATAAGAAAATTAACTTTTGATTAAAATATAAAAACTGTCTAATTATTCGAGTTGTTCAAGAATGGAAAAAATGGTCTCCTAAGTCAGTAGTCTTTGGTTTTGTTTTTTTTTAATTTTTAAAAGATTTTATTTTTTTTTTTTATTTTTTTTTTTTTTAGATTTTATTTTTTAATTAATCTCTACAACCCAACCAAGGGCTCAAACTCACAACCTCGAGATCAAGAGTCACACACTCCACCCATTGAGCCAGTCAGACGCCCCACTAAAACAGCAATCTTCCTTGAAAAGAAAGCATTCGAACAGTGGCTAGATGGTCATTTCTAAGCAATGTTGTAAATGCTGCAATTTTAGCATTTTCCTCACATCTAGGATAAAATATATAAAATCTAAGTGAAATACTACTTAAACACTGCAGAGTGCCCATTAGACTAATTCTTAGGAATTATTTAGAAAAAGTTAGATCTTAACTTTATGCCTACTGTGAATGTCTTTTCACAGCACAATTAAAAATAATAAAAATACATGATAGTGGTAAGAAAGCTTATCCACTACA
This sequence comes from Canis lupus dingo, assembly GCF_003254725.2. Taxonomy (NCBI): domain Eukaryota; kingdom Metazoa; phylum Chordata; class Mammalia; order Carnivora; family Canidae; genus Canis; species Canis lupus. Next base: position 24,782,023 of record NC_064257.1, on the reverse strand, counting down.
ACTATTTCAGATTTGAGATGCAGTCTATAGCTGCATATTTAGCTACCAATAATGCACTTTTTAAACGTTCATATTAATTAGGTTGCAGTTCACAAGGTTTAAAACAGAACTCTTTTTAGGAAAAGTCCCATTCCATCATAAAATTCTAATAGGCCGAACGTGAGGGAGTATACAAATGATGGCCCAACATGCTAGAACACTATTTAATATCACAGAGTATTTGTTAAACAACTATTACTGGGCATTGCTACATGGAATATTACAGAGATTGAGAGCCCTAAAAATGTTGACAATCAAACCAGAGGATGTCTTTCTCTTGATATATTTACCCAAGAAATAAACACAAAGACTTCACCTACAACCACGCTCATTGTTATCAATGACCTGGAGAACCTGGCAATCAACTTTTCTGTTCCGTCATGGTCTGCAGCATGTGGCCAAGCACATGGGAAGAGTTAGGCAAACTTTTGTTGTGTTTGCTTGAGAAGATAGAAGCATTAAAGTTAAGCCATCCATCATTTTTTTAGACCTCCCATAAGTAAGAAACAATTTTAATCCTGCAAAGACTTACATGGAAAGTTTATATTGAGAGAAACAAAACCACAACACGAGCAAAGACAAAAGAAACTACTTTTTTTATAGTAGACATCATCTGGAAATATTTGCAATTATATTTTTCTCATTGATTAATTTAAAATCTAAAACACGGCCAGTCAGCAGTTCTATGGCAATTACAAGCATTAAGGAAAAAAAATGAAACCTAGGTCTCAGAGGTCCAGAAGTCAAGACTCCATGTCTAAGAAATGCTGAAGTATTTTCATGAAGAAAAGGTGGGACACAAGCATCGGATGATGAGACACAGGGAAAAATCAGTGATTTTACTCCCATCTTAAAATCACAGCTCCAGCTCTTTTCCTCCTGTAAGGTGTAAATGTAAGTAAAATATGCCGCCTGATGCAATACAGAAAACACTACCAAAGACAGGACAGAAACAAGACTCCTAAAATGTTCCATTATCAAAAGGTCAATGTACACATCCAAGAACGACTAGTATGTGGGCCTCCAAGCCTGAGCTTAGAAGGGAACAAAAGAAGAAACTAGCACTTGAATTACTCCCTAATACAGACTGCCCTACTCCCAAATGAACTGAATTGATTAGATGACCCCGGTAACTGTTATCTTTTAAAATTTTGGATCAGTTGCCTTTGGCCTCCCTGCATGTTCTCTCACTGGCAGAGGCTCAAACCTGGTGGCACACATCAGTGGTTCTTGGATGTGCAGGTTGACCTTTGCGATAATGGAAAATTTTAGACACTAATTTCTATCTTGTCTATTGCCGAGAACAAAAGGCAACTGATGCGGAGTTTAAAAAGATAACAGTTATCAGGGTCATCTAATCAACGTGGGTTCATATGGAAGTAGGAAGTCCATATTATGGAGTAACTGATGTGCCAATTTCTTCTTTTATGGCCTCGCTACGCTTCCACTCATTGAGGAATGAGACAAAGTTTAATGACTAAAGACACAAATGACCTGATGAACAACAGTAAAGAATCCGAGTCAAACAAGTCACCAGTAGTAAACACTGACTACACACATACAAAGTGATTCTTTTGTCCTTTGCCAAGGGCAATAGATTTTTACAGCACAAATGGCCTTCTGTCGTTCCATTGACAAAGACTCACATTCAGGAATTATTACGCGACACAGGCCAAATGGCATTACACGCAACTACCGAACTGTAGGCTCAATTCCTAGAAGAAAATTATATGATAGTAAAATAAACACAAAATGTTTTTACAAAAAGGAGAACATTTTAGCTACCAGGTAAATGTACGAAATAGACTTTTATAGAAGGAAGAACAATTCTTGGTTCTTCTGACTTATTCCCATGTTCATATACACTCTAGTATCTCTGCTTCAACAGTTCAATCTAAACTATTTCTAGAGTGTGGACTGGAATAAGCAAAAGCAAAGTTTTATTAGCTCGGGTGCCTCGGTGGCTCAGTCAGCTAAGCTTCCACCTTCAGCTCAAGTCAGTTATCTCAGGGTCCTGGGATAGAGCCCCAGGGCACAACCCCTGCTCAGCGAGGAGTCTGCTTCTCCCTCTCCCTCTGCCACTCCCACCCCCACTTGTGCTTGCTTGCTGTGTCTCAAATAAAGAAATAAAATCTTTTTCTAAAAAAAAAAAAAAAAAAAAAGTTAAGAAAGAAAGTAAATAAGTAAGTTTGGGACGCCTACGTGGCTCAATGGTTGGGCGCCTGCCTTCAGCTCAGGGTGTGATCCTGGTATTCCAGGATCAGGTCCCACATCGGGCTCCCCGCAGGGAGCCTGCTTCTCCCTCTGCCTGTGTCTCTGCCTCTCTCTATGTGTCTCTCATGAATAAATAAATAAAATGTTTTTAAAAAGAAAAGTTTTATTTGCCTAAGAAAACCTCATCTGATCCTTCTCCTAAGAGAAGATTCCTTTTTTTTTTTTTAATTTTTATTTATTTATAATAGTCACACAGAGAGAGAGAGAGAGGCAGAGACACAGGCAGAGGGAGAAGCAGGCTCCATACACCGGGAGCCCGACGTGGGATTCGATCCCGGGTCTCCAGGATCGCGCCCTAGGCCAAAGGCAGGCGCTAAACCGCTGTGCCACCCAGGGATCCCCTAAGAGAAGATTCCAATCAGAATCTCTAACTTTTTCAATCTCTACTAAATATTTCTGGTAATTGGAAGTTTCCTAATTTACAAACCTGCCCTTTCTGAGAAACAACTATAGGTCAAAAAGTCCTGTGGTCTGTTGAAATAAATGTCAAAACCCAAGAGGAAACTGCTCCTGCCTTGGGTGCCACACCAGTAAATCAAAACTTCAGATAACCTGTGTGTTTCTATAAATGGCCCCACATGACCAGAAGCTCAGTAAATCCACTCCCCAAAGCCAAATCAAGTCTGGACCCTCTTACCCCAAACAAGGTTGACTCGGTGGCCAATCACATTTTTCCTATTTTTCTCTTCCTTGGTTCTTTATCTTATAAAAGCTACCTGCCTTCTGCTTTCTTTTGCAGTTCTCCTATCCAGTCCCTGAACTATTAAGGTTTGTTTGCACCACCTAAATTGTCTTCTTTCATCCTTTTTAACAAATCCTAACCTCAGCCTAAAGTTATTTGAAGTAAAAACCAGATTTCTGGTGGTCCTTTGAGGTACACACAGGAAGATAATGGGAGACTATTTTAGTGAACCTATATTCCATCTCATTACAGACTTGCATAGGTCTCAGAAGCCACCTCCTTCTAAAAACATCACCAAGGTACCGTCTCTTCATGAGGTTTTTTGGAGATTTCCTGGCCATCCTTAAAACCTCTACAACCCTCAAGGAAATAAATGAATATTAAAGTAGCGCGATTCTAGGATGATGGGAATAGAGAATGAGGCATTGCGTACGTACATCAAATGAATGCCTTTCAATTTTAAATGAAGTCTTTACCAGTGAAGCTTAATTTTACTAAAAGGACTTCAACTACTGCTATGTTTGGTCATTTGGAAATGATTTAGGTTTTCCTAATGTCCTCAGGTTCATACATTTTATAGCAAGTAAAATGTTCTCTAAATGGAAATTTCTATATTCATTTCTAAAGTGAAGAATTAGAAAAAGAATAGCTACCACTGTAACACTTTCAACTTCACAAACATTTTTTAAATGGACAAATCCCCTTTTAGACAAATTCGGTCCATTCGTGTACTTTTTTACAATGATTCAAGATATATCAACTATATAAAGTATCATGCTCAGTTATGGGAAGGCAAAGATGAGCAAGTCTGATTATAGAGGGGAGAGGTGTGAAGCTAAGATAGGTCTATTAGAATCTTCAAGAAGCAGAGGAAGGAAAAGATTTTCTCAAATTAAATCACTTCCACTAACCTCAACCCATGCACCTATAAAGAATCATCTGTATAATGGAAGTTAATGAAGCACATTACTCTCTCCAGGGAACCAGCAGTATTATCTTTCAGACGGACTCAGCATGTCAATCTGAAGCACACTGGGCTCTTTAAATTTGCTGGGTCACACCTTGACTGTGCGGTTAATTCAATGTCTTAGCCTACAACCTTTCATTCCCGCTTCTTCCTGGGATAGAGTAAGCAAAAATATATTTATCTTCAGCAGAACAGTTGCCAACATCAATAAAACTTGAAGGAGAGATTTCCCAGAATGGATTAACTGTTTTGATCCCTTTAAAATGCAAGGATAATAGAGAATCCAATCCCTGACCCTAAATGTCTGGGGAGCTACACTTACCCTTCCCAATGTTAAATATAAGGTCAGACTATGCCCCAAGGGAATTCCTATGTGTTTCTTTAAAATCTGCAAAATTAAAGGGTAGTATTCAAAAGAGGATGATTTTAAATATTTTCAAATGTAATAATCTTACCGCTAATCAGAACAAATTCGATGGGTTGCCAGAGGCATGGAAAGTCATAGATTTCTTAAGACTCTAAAGACCACACAGGAAATCCCAAAGAAAGGATGATCAAATAATATAAAGCAAGCTGCATTTTGCAACACAGATAAACTGCAATGCTTTACAGAACCCTCAATGAAATCAAAAGACTCAGCCTACCTGATGGTGAGGCATGCACAGGATTGTGCACCACAAGATGCAAACTGGATAAGAAACATTTAAGAACATGCAATCAGAAGAGACAGTAGAATTTATAGACTACAAAAGGAAAGAGTTCAAAGAAATAACCATGAAGAATTTAAGCCAAGTGATGAAAGAAATGAAAATAAGGCAAGGATTTGGTTGTTAAATGCAAAGTAAAATCTGAAACTTTGGCAAAGATAGTGGAATTAGCATCTGGTCTTACTAATGAAGTGTTTGAGGTTGACCCACTCATGGAATGTAGCATTAAAAAATCAGGAAATGCATGAACAAAGAGCTTAAGTTGAAATTACATGCAAAGTCCTTAAGAAAACAGCCAAGCTGATACGTGTCACATACTCCTTTCACAAAATCCCTTTGGTCATCTCCAAGCTTAGAAGTAGCACCTGCAATGCCCTGTCCTGCCCTCAGGCACCATGTTTTTTACACCTACTCCTTTACATCTAAAGGTGGTTTACAACTACCCCCCTTATCTTTTCTTCCACATCACTGATTCTCAAGTTGCCTACTAGATAGTTCCATCTGGATTTCACAGCAGTACATCAAACACAACATTTCTAAAGGTCAACTGCTCCTCACCTTCTAAAAAGAAAAAAATCCTCAACCAGATCTGATTGTTCCTGTCAAGAGCATCTACACGTTCAGTTACTACTTCTTGCTTTTTCCAATATTCATTTGGTTTCAAATTCAAACAATTCAAGCTACGTCCTGTCTTTCATACCTGTTCTTTATGTTCCAACCACTAGTAACTGGTAAATCTGGCTCCCCTTATCTCTAAATTTGATTACTTTAATAGCCCCTAAATTTGTTCTCCACCCGATTGTTATCTGTATGCTTCCTTGGTAATCCTCCCTACATGCTACAAGATTGTATTTTTAAGGGATGATATGACCATGGAATATCCTTGCTCAAAAAACATTCATGATTTCCTCTTACTTACCAACAAAACACCCTCATTTTGGCATGACACAGAGAGTATTTAACAATCTGTCTCTAGTCACTTTCCCTCATATTTTAGCATGCCCACGTGCAAGTCACAATGTAGCCAAAGTGCACAAGCAGGATTCCCCATTAACACTTTTACTCATCCACCCTCATACCCCTACCTAGTGATAGTTTCTCTGCTAGAAACATCCCCCTCAAAAGCCCATTTCCTCAAAGAAGCCTTTGCTATTCATGCTGAGAAGCAAAATCTTTCCCTTAAACTCCTACCTTGTTCCTGTCTTGAGAATGGTTAAGACAATAGACATTGCACGCCATGATCTGGATTCTAGGGGCTAGCTCTGCCAACTGCTAGGTGACCATCAACAAGTTACTTTATCTCTATGAGCTGTAATTTCTTCATCTGTAAAATGGGAATAATAATAGTACTTAAGGTATACCTTACGGATCACTGTGAGAGCTAAATGTACCAGCAACTGGTAAGCACGCAATAATTGCTGGCTGTAATCATCATCATCATCATCATCATCATCATCATCATCATCATCATTCTCTACTCCCTCTGATGGCATAGTCCTGGTAACATGACACCGGAAGAAATACAATTTGGCACTATATCTTGAACATTATGATCTATCATTCCATATTAAAATATCTGACACAGGGGCATCTGGGTGGCTCAATCTGTTGTCTGATTCCTGATTCTGGCTCAGATCATGATCTCAAGTATCTTAACTTGAGCTCTATGGACATGGAGCCTGCTTAAGATTCTCTCTCCCTCTGACCCTCCCCCCAGCCCCCACTCACACACTCTCTCTCTCTTAAAAAAAAATAAATAAGAACATCTGGCACATAGGAGCCCAATAAGCATTTTCTTTAAAGATTTTATTTATTTATTCATGAGAGATACAGAGAGAGAGAGAAGCAGAGACACAGGCAGAGGGAGAAGCAGGCTCCATGCAGGGAGCCCGACGTGGGGCTCAATCCCGGGACTCCAGGATCACACCCTGTGCCAAAGGCAGGTGCTAAACCGCTGAGCCACCCAGGGATACCCAGCCCAATAAGCATTTATTGAAATTATACATAAATGAACAGAACTATACAAATGAAATCAGTAAGGCAGACTTAAAACTTAAAGTCTAAAAATCATGTTTAAAAAAAGGATTGCATACAGAAAGGATAACAGAAAGGAAATATAGCTTAAAAGAGCAAGAAGGATAAGGGGAAAAAAAAACTGACCAAGCCCAATAGTGTAAACTGGCTGCAAGAAAAGCTTATGAAACTGCAGAAATACAATTGATAGGTCAAGAGAGTCAGTAGTTTCATGGTTGTGTTCAGTCTAGCGCCGTATATTAAATGTGGCACTGATTAAAGGGATTATGTCAAGAGAAAGGTGATCAGAATAGTTAGGAGTTTAGAAATAAAGTCAAATAAACTTCTGAACAAAGGAAACAGAATGTTTAACCTATAAGAAAAAAAAGCTAACGTGAAGACAGAACCATTGGCTGAAAATATTTGAGAGGCTGTCACTGGGCAAGGAGATTAGCTGATTTCTGTGTAGCTTCACAAGGCTTAACATGGGAAAATATAAAGAAAAGAGTATTTTGGCTCAATATAACAGAACTATTAAAGATGCCCAGGAATATATCAGGCTGCTGTAACAGAATAGTGAGTCCGCCATAAACATAAATATTCAAGCAGAAACGAGATAGCATCTAGTTTCATCTGCCAGAGATGATGGGAAATTTTTAAATATACATATTGCCCAAGTACTAAGCAGCTGGGTTCCCACACATTAAAAGGAAAATATAGTGGTAATCATCATTACAGTGAGGCTAGGAAAGATATGGATGTACTGTCTGATACATTTTAAAAACTGATTTTCCAGAAGACTGAAAATTAGGTCTACAGTACAATTGTAGTCAAGTAAATTTTATATACTATTTAAATCTAATAATCAGAAATGAAATCTGTTATTCCAGGTACAGAGGTTAGAAGTGATTTCCTTGTTTCTTAAAAAGGTCTTTAATCATAAAAAATCATGTTTTATATCAAATTTCTTGTATTAAAAAAGAAACCTAATTCTCAATATTTTTCTATAGGCTTACAAGGGATTTATAAAAGAAATAAACAAGAATAAAAGAAAGAAGTAAAGAAAGAAAAAGAAAGAGAGAGGGAGGGAGGGAGGCAAACCAGTTATGGATTTATAATTTAATGTGGCCAATGATTTCAATAAGCTTAGAGACAAACTTTTATCACATTTAAAAGGAGCCTCCAAAATTCTATCTTATCAGCTTTTGACATAGCTGTCCCATGATACAGAAAATATCCAATAGATTGTGTTATTAATAAAACTCCACTTGATTTTCGTTCTATCCACATTCCAAATCGATTTCATGTCACTATAAATACCCCTTTCATTCAAGAGTTAGTTAGGTCTGTTGATGTTTTTCATTAAATGGACAAGTTGTACTACATGCAGATTTCCAGTATGTCCATTATTTTAAAGTAATTCCTTCCCACCTATGGGATTTGATTTTAATCCCCAAGAAACTCAGGGATACATGAATCCATTTTCTCCATACAATCACTAGCACAGAGAGATGTGGTTAAAATAACAGTCAATGACAGCTAGTCTTTGACAAGTGAAAGAACCGATTTTGCTTTTAGTATCTTTTACTCAGTGACCTATAGAGACTACTAATGAAGAAAAAATAAGGCATTAGCGTTCTCCTAAAATTTCAGATATGTTAAAATATCTTAGCAGAACATGTTATAGAAAATGTCAAATACTTCAAAAAAATGCACTGATTTACCTATAGTACAGATCTAAAATTAAATAATATTTTTCATACCATAAATGGTTCCATTCGGAAGAATGTATATAAGCTCTTACCACTGTAACTTAAAGAATTATATTTTGGATTTCTAAAGTAATTTGCAAATATATGAAATTTCAGATCTATCTTTTGTTTAAAAATAACAATTTAAACAATTTTTCCTCAAATATTTCTTTAATATACGCATTTACATGGATTTTTTTGTATTTTTCTGTTGTACACTATAATTTATGCATAATACTTGGTGGAACTGGCTTACCATGCCACCAAATTCCATTCTTGTGAAATATAAGAAATACTATGCAAAATCTCATTAATTTATTAGAATATAATCTCTATAAGGGTAGATTTTTCTATATCACAATGTCTAGATTTCCCACATAAAATAAATTAAAAAACAGTTGATTTCTGTTTCACAAAAACATTATTGGAAAATGTACAACTTTCCATACCTGAAAGAGGGTCTTAGAGACCCCAATTTGGGAATCAGTATTCTGTCTAATATTTGTTTTTTTTTCTACATAGTTCTTTTATATTAGGGTAAGTTGAAAGTAATTTCTTGTTCAAAATTAAAAGAGCTTGTATGTGAAACAGCTTGTAAACATGGCACCCTTGCCTTTTACATGAACGACAAATTAAAATCTCATCCACTGCACCTTGAAGAAAATCAAAATCTTCTAATATTTGACAGTAATCAGCATACGCTTCCTTTGGCTACAGTAAAGGGAAAAAACACCCACTTTTACTATGCTTTTAAAGAAAGTGATATGTAAGCATAATTGATTATATTTAAGTCTCTTCTCTCATTAAGCTTGTATAGATTTTGATTGTGAGTGGCATTTGCTCTTCGTATCCAAAACAGAAGTAACTATCATTACCTAGGAACAAAGCATTCCCAGTTTCTTCAGAAAAAAAGTCTCTGTATATAAATTCTCAGAATTTCAGCTCTTTCAAAATGGACAGAGATTCAGGTGAAATACATGGCAAGGGGATTTAGTGAATATCCAAATTACACAAAGATCTACCCCAAATATTTCTTTCCAATACAAAAGATGGCTCAAGGAGACACTATACGTTCCCAGCATGGTACTCTTCTGTCTCTCCGCAGTCATCTATCTAGGGAAAGTTTGAAAGAAAGGGTTCTTATGTTAGTCACCCCTGACATGATTCGCCAACTTAACCTTACACCCCACTTTCAAAACCACTGAGCTCCAGGCAACCGGCAGGACTGACTACACACACAGAACCTACTCCTTCAACCCTTATCTATATCTAGAGACTTTAAGTTCAAAAGTAGAAAAAAAATGTGAATAAATATTTCTGAAAATATCTAAGAGCAGTAAAACTCACCCTCTTTTCCTTGGCACGGCCTGTGGAGGTGGCGCCCATCTCCTACTCAGCATCATGGCCGGCCTCAGATCTCTGGTGAAGCCCAAGATGGTTAAAAGGAGGACCAAGAAGTTCATCTGGCACCAGTTAGATGGACATGTCAAAATTAAGCACGAATGGCAGAAACCCAGAGGCACCGACAGTAGGGTGCACAGAAGCTTCAAGGGCCAGATCTTGGTGCCCAACACTGGTTACGGGCACAACGAGAAAACAAAACACATGCTGCCCAGTGGGCTTCTGGAAGTTCTTAGTCCACAACTTCAGGGGCTTCAAGTGCTCCTGCAGAAATTGCTCCCAATGTCTTCTCCAAGAACCACAAAGCCACTGTGGAAAGAGCAGCCCAGCTGGTCACCAGAATCACAATCCCAGTGAAGAAAATGAATATGCGCACATCATATCTGTGCTAATAAAACCACAAAACTACAAAAACATAAAATAAAAGCAAAAAAACTTTTTTTAAAAGTAATCTGTTTCTAGCCACATCCATATCCTGTATCTTTATACTATTTCTGTGCTTTTCTTCATCCTGTGGAGCTGTCACAAAATGTCCATTTCCTCTACAGAAATCCCATCCCCTAAAATGAGCTGCAATGCAACCTTCTCGTTAAACCTACGAACACCACACCAGGAGGATTTAAGCACTCACTCCTTCTGGGCAGTCGAAGAATTCTGATGCACTGATTTTCTGCCTTTTTGTAATGTTTGCCACGTAACGTACTACGGATTTCTTCCCAACAAGGTTACAAGTGCATTAAAAGCAAGATTGAGGCTTTCTGTTTACCTTATTAAGTGCCTAGCATGACACTCAGTAGACTCTCAAGAAAAGTTTATCGAACTGGATTTGCAGTGTATGTGACCAGTGACTAGCTCTAATATACTCCATTTCCTACAACAGATGCTTTCACTATTTTTAAATACTAGTATATTTATAAATAAATAATTGCTGAGTTTTATCATTTCCTCTCAGGGTAGAAAGTTGATTGAGAGAACTTTTTCCATTAAAGAAAAAAAATCAATGCAGAACAGATTAAAGAATGTAAGAAATCTTTAAAGTGGTGGCTAATACCAAAGAGACAGAGAGAGATATTATGGAAGAGTTTAAGTATAATGTGACATAATAATGGACAAAACTTTTGGCTTATGCAAACTTACATTTGAAAAAGAAGCTGATCATGGAAAACCAATCCACTAAAATGTCAACAGAAGAGAAAAATCTCTTAGAAAATAAATTGAAAACTAACTCCAAATTCTGCTTAGTAAAAGGCTTATTATAATATCTAAACAAAATAGACAAGAAGAGATTATTTAAAAGTTGTAACTTTGAACTGAATTTCAGATGTAGCAAATAGCAGTGAGGAAGAACAGGGGACCAGAAAAGACCTGGTGCAAGTTTTGCCTCCAGTACTCGGAGAGGGTCTCCTCTAGAGCAGCATACAGAGGGTGACCGGTAAGTGTCTGAATGATAAATAAATGAACAAGTGGAAGAGAGACTGTATAATGCTTGATTATTAATTTATTTGATCTTTCAGTACAGTTTGCATATCTGCACGCCAAGAGAAATAATTTCTTCCTTACCTGGCGCTGGTAAAGATCAAAAAAGATTACAAATATAAAAAAAGCTTTCAAAACTACAAAGCAACTTATAAATATGTCATTCTATTGCAATTAACATTATTTTACTACATATAAAAATAAAATTATACTGACATTTTTCAAGCAAGCACTATAATGAAAAATCAGAGAAATTCTTCTTTGAAAGGAAACATGTACACTGATTGTATCACCAGCCGTGTCAGTTTTCTGAAACATTTCAAGAGAAAGCTGATGTTGCTTTTAGGAAATTTAGTAATTTCTGAGGTCTCTGGAATTTTAAGGGAATTTCGGTTCAATTTGTATTAATAGTTTCTATTGCTTTTTAATCCCCAGGGAGAGGGCCACAAACCATTTTTTAAAGATTGAATCTAGAGATGCCAACTTATATATCCAATTAAAATTTATCCAGGTTTCAAATGAGACCTGAAATCTCTTAGAGCTCATTATAAGTTAGGGCTAATAACTTTCAGATAGCTACAAATATAAATTGAATAATTCTGCTTTTAATCAGCCATGTGTATTTTAAGAGTTTTTACTTTATTTTACTGTCTCATATATCCACTTAAATGCTGATAATTGCTTTCTAGCCCATATCTCAACCTAAATATATAGGTTAGGATGACTTCATCACCTATTGCACCAGTATTCTGTCTCTGATCTATTTATGCTATCCCAGGATAAATTAATGTGGATATTTTCTATTTCGTAGTTGTTTCAGTGGAGGTGGATTTTGCCTCTTATGGGGCTGACCCACGTACCTGCATCCAACCTGGCTGTACATTCACAGGCCACATGTAATTTCTCTGATAAGATCCTAACACAGATTTATGGAATATTATTTACATCAGCTACAGAACATGCCTTGCCTCACAGATTACCATTCTGCCACATTTGGTGCATTATGTCACAGATGAAACCCACACTTTGCTATCTATTTTATCGCACAGAGGTAGCATTCACATATGATATGAAAAGGAAGTATTTTCCCAGCAATCAACAGTGAAGGAAACCAGTTATCCTTCTTTTTGCTCCATTATGAATAGAGTCGAGGGGCTTGTTCCTAACACTCCGATTGAATCTTCTCTGCCCCTCCAGTCTTCTGTCAAAGAGTTAATGGTCTGGAAACTAACAATTAAATGCACTGGGTAAACTACCAATTAAAAGAACCCTTGGTGAATCCTTTTATAAAGAGAAAAATGATTTGGCAATGAATACAATCACTTCCTTTTATGTCTATTTCATAGGTTTACAAATCGTATATGGAGTGAGGTAGCACATTTGTATCCTAGAATATTTCTGAGTATTTCTGATTATTGAGAATTTGAGGATCTACATTCCCTGTCCTGTTTGCTTCAATCAATCTGTCATACCAACTAAATTCCTCTTTTGAACTGAACAGGGTTCTGTGCTAGGTGCCAAAGTTATGGGTAGATTTTCTAAGAGCGGATAAAACATGTACACAATCCATATGGTTGAGAATCGTGTATATACATCCATATTCTATATTTCTTCTTCCCCTGGGAAATGATATAAATAGAAATACTATCATTTGAATATTTATTTGGCCCTTGTGGGCAAGTTAAGGAGAAATTTAACTGTAGCTGCCATGGAAAATCATCATCATAACGCCTAAGTACTTGACTTTGATAATTTTAAGTGTTACTGTACTTGTGTGGCTGATTGAGTCATTTCTTCTTTCTCCTTTTTTTTTTTTTTTAAAGATCTTATTTATTCATGATAGACACAGAGAGAGAAAGAGAGGCAGAGACACAGGCAGAAGTAGAAGCAGGCTCCATGCCAGGAGCCCGATGCGTGACTTGATCCCGGTGCTCCAGGATCACACCCTGGGCCAAAGGCAGGCGCCAAACCACTGAGCCACCCAGGGATTCCCTCATTTCTTCTTTCGTTTTAAAAACAATACTGTTGACAGAAATAGTAAAGGACATGAATCTTCTGAATCCTTTATGAACCACTTCGGTTGCTGTGAACCAACAATTTTTAACTCAACTGTGCAAAATTAAAGACTTCCTCCCAATTCCCCTAGCTTTTCCCAGTCCCTCTACATGTCCCCACCCCTGCCCAAGACTCTGTTCACATACTATAATGGCTGAATTGTAATTTCTCTGTTTGCTCCTCTGTCTCCCCCACTAGACTACATATGCTTCAAGGATAAGAACTATATGTATCATTCACCTCTACAGTCCTCAAAGTAGCACAAAACAGACCCTCAGTAAAGGAATGGTTAATTTTCTTGATTTCACATAGCATCACTGATGACAGCAATGAAAGAAAAGAGCTTAAAAAAAAAAAGTAGAAAAGCAAATATACAAAAGGGTGATCGGCTGTGTTTACACAGGGTCCCTGTCAAGTTATAGATCTGGTCAACCTGATAGGCAGAGGGCACTGAAGAATGCCAACTTCCGGTGTCCTCAGAAGCAGGATTTCTCATTAAAAAAAAAAAAAAAAAAGGAGTTCCACTTAAAGAAATTTCTGGAAAACAGAATAACTTACTCCTTCTGAAAATTAATACTTCAACTTAAACATGAACCTGATATTATTTGATGGGCGCCGAATGAGCCCTCACTTTGTAAACAGTCCTTTTATATCCATGAAGGGAGAATGCTGGGCAAAAGAGGAATTTAAACAAATACTTATTTAAGCACCTAGTATGTCCCAAGCAAAGCTTGCTCTTTATTATTAAACCGAAAATTTAATCATCACTGCTTCATAAGGTTCCCAGGGGCAAAGAAGTAACATCAAGATTTGTCTTTCAGAAACTTCAGTCCCAAGTAATAAAAATAACCCACCAAGATGTTTCAAATGAAGAAATTCTAGAAAACTTCAGGGGAAAAAGTCAATATAAGCAGCTCTCACTTTTTAGCATTTACAGACTCCTGAGCTCCATATATTTGGATGTGGAGCCCCCAGTTCTTGGGCAAAAGTGCTTTCTGAAAGGCGACCAACCTCCTTAATCTCACAGGAACATTTAATGCTGTCAACTACTGCATTCTCTCTTAAAACTCTCCCCCACACCATTCCGTGATGCTGCACTCCTCTTTCTGCTTTAAGCTTATTTTCTCTTCTGTTTCCATTTCCTCTCCTAGATCAGAAAGCTTTTAATTCTACTGTTTTCTTCAAAATAGCATCTACCCCCTGGAACTCAACTGTCTCATCTTATCTTGTCAATGAGAATGGGTCCAATTATTTGTGAGAGCAACCAAGTCTCTTTATGGTTCCACTTGCCTTGTTAGTTATAGCCAACCGGATGTCATGATGTCATAGTAGCCACTCAAACTCAACATACCCAAACCTTAACATCTTCTTCCTATATTCCTTACATGTAGGAATGGTACCCAGTTTTCCCAGAAACTCTGGATCACAACACGGGGGCCATCTTTGATTCCTTCTCATATTCTAACCTGCATCAAGTCTCACAAACAGTACTTTATAGTATATCCCACATCTTGTCATTCTCTCCACAGTCCAGCCTCCGTTAAGGACATTCTGGCCCTCGTATCTATAAGCCAGGAATACTACAAAAGCTCCTCCAAGGCCTCCCCCATCACCAGACCATCTTCTCTAAGTATCCTACGTTATCAGACTAGCCTTCCCACTGCAGAACCTGCCCAGAGTGGTTGCTCCTATTTCTTTATGTCAGGATCTACACCCCTGAGCCCGCCAATTCTAATCTTCTACAATCCACTCTCATTCAGCTTTTCCAACATGATCTCTAAAACTTTATTCGTCAAACCGGGCACTTCACTTTTGTATATATCATGTCTTTTACTAAGAATTTTCTTCCTCTTCATCCTATTTTTCTTTGCTAGAATCAGTTCATCCTTCAAGGCACAAAGCTTAAGAAGTTTCCTTGAATTCCCCAACTGGGAATCAGTTCTTTTCTTTCAAATGACGTTAGTCTACTGCCTTATGTCCCTTATTACATTGGAAGCTTTCCTTATCTCCACCCCATCCATACAGCCTCACACATAGGAGACTCTTAAAATGATGATCAAATATTTTGGAAGTTGTCAAAACCGTTGCCTCCCCTTTAAAAAGTCTAAAAATAAATATGGTTGATAAAAAAAAAATACATAAAAGTCACAAAAATATAGCCTGGTACCCTGAACTTCCATTAACATGCCTTCTAAGCATGCCAATGTGTGTTTCTGATTTAACCCCCTCTTTGTTGTTTAAAAATGATCTACAACCAACAGGGACAGCTCTAAGCCACACACAAACACATTCCATATTTCCAAGTAAACGCTAACGGGAAAAATGTGCTTGTGTAAGATTTGACTCTACCAGTTAAAAATCAACAAGGACAAACCCTGTTTTCTCCCTACCCCTACAAAAAGTGTGGACATGACATCTTTATTATTTCATCAGTGAGAATAAATCATACATTTCCAAGTTCACAGTGTGGGAACACTACAACTACTAGAATTTCGGTGGGGAGGGATTATTGACTAGCATTTATTACTGAGAAGCTGAAATAAACTCTGTCTATACTTTTTCCCTCCTTTTCCTCCAATAATCTGCTTTAATGACAAAAATATGAGCCCTGCTCTGAAAACACAATGAATGCAACTTGAAAGAGAAGAAAAAAAGCCTGATAGCCAGCTGGGTGCCAAGTGTGGAGATCAAGTACCCAGACACAAGAGTCGAAGGGAGCAGAAACCCTGGCAGAGTCAGGGGTTGCAAGAGACACAGGCGAGGGGCATGCAAGGCAGGGAGCCAGATGTTTCCCCAAGCTCTAGGAAATGCCTGCTTCCCGAGATCCTCGGGAGTGGCGGCCTTTTGGCCTTCTTGTTCTCCTTCATTGAGTGCACTGGGAGCACTGTTCTTAGAATTTCTGTGGTATTATCTCATTTAATCTGGAAGCAATCCTCCGTGAGGAAGATACTATTATTACCTTCAGTTTCTAGGTTAAGACACTGAGGCTAAAGAGATTAAGCCATTTGCCCAAGGTCACACACAGCTAGTAGAGCCAGGGTTTTTGTTTACTGGCTTTATGATTTATCACTGTTAATTTATTATTTATTTCTATCTATGTCTCACAAAAGGCTGGGGAACTTGACTTGGCCTGGGACTCTGTGTGCATGCAGGTGCTCGTGTAGGGGTTCAAAAGAGATTCTCTTTATGTTCTCATAAAAGCAAGAAAGCAGGACATATGAGCACAATTCACTCTCCTGAGACTATTAACCACAGCAATGGAGTTGATGGCAACAGGCAGATTCACCAGTGAGGTCAAATAGTTAGGTGCGTGCCTTCTGGCCTAGGGCTCCTAACAGCCCAGGCCTAACCGCTGGCACGTGTGCTGGTGAAAACTCACCGTTGTGCTTCCTCGTGTCCATCACAGACACCAGGCCCCAACAAGCAACTCTCAGAAGTTTATCAGCAGGAATTTGGTTAAGATAACCCTATGTTGTCCCATAAGAGGTACGGAAGCGTCCCAATCCCCAGTACTTCCAAACATGACCTTGTTGGAAGACAGGATCTTCACAGAGATAATCTTGACCTTGCTGGAAGATGGGATCTTTACAGAGATAATCGAGTTCTAATGAGGTCACAAGGGTAGGCCTTAATCCAATGTGACTAGTTTCCATAGCAAGAAGGGAAATTTAGACACTTTTACATACAGAAAAAGAGAATGCCATGGGAAATGAAGGCAGAGATGAAGGTGATGTTTCTAAAGCCAAGCAATGCTACAGACTGCTGGCAAAACGCCAGTGGCCAGGGGAGCGTGATGAACAGATCCTTCGCCCTCGGCCTTTGGAAGAAACCAGTCCTGCTGATAACCCTGATTTCAGACATCCACTCCAGAACAGGGAGACGAGACATCTCTGTGTTTTACCCCTTCCTAAGCTGGGGGTACTCCATCATGCCAGTCCTACCAAACTAACACATCTCCTTCCAAAGACTGAAAGGGCACGAAGCCAGAGCAGCAGGTATTTCTATTCTATATATTTCTATTCTACTTCTGTACATATTCCCTAGAAAATGCTACTCTCATATATAAAGCTCACTTCCAAAAAAAATTTTTTAAAAATTAAAAAAAAAAAAAAAAAACATAATAAAGCTCACTTCCCACCTCTGGGAAAAGGCAGGGCACGGCCTTTTCCTCCCACAGTAGGAAGCCTGGAAGCAAAAGAGTTGAGCGATGCCCTAGCAAGGAAGGTCTTTCTACCAGTCTGTAATAATCTGACTTCTGGTTTGCAGGACTGAGTACATTTTTCATCACCGAGTATATTTTCCACCCGAGTTATCAAAAGTATAAGAACCCTAGGTAACTTAAAATTATAGAGAGCTACTACAGAGAATTCTCTGGTAGTAATTCTCCCGTGAGAATATTTGATAAACTAAAATATCAGCTAGAATGATATATAGGCTAGCAGAAGGGAATGACTTTATGTTGTAAAGGGGAGGAATGATATTTTTTTGTTGGAGTTACAAATATAACATAGGCTTTTCTGAATGCATCAAGCAAGATAACTGCCCTTGAAAGCAAATTTTTTTCTCTGCAAATATCATCATTGCTTGGATTTGTTTCAAATGCATATTTTCTTTACCTCTGGCTGTTCCTTAGTCACAATTTCTCTGAGTAGCAAGTCTTTACAACTTTGATAATAAAAATGGATCTTTTTATATTAAAAAGAACTATTTAAAAAAAACTACTCTGCCAACAAAAATGTAAAGACATCCATGGCACCTTGGTATTTAAAGCTTCGCGGCATTTTATACAAATCACATGATCCCCAATTTCCACATGAGCCTAAAATGACTTAATATTTCCTGGTTCTATCTACCTAAACCCTCAAAAAGATACCATGAATATAATGAATAAGTCAGTAAGCTACTGTCAGATAATTCAAAGGCTGATGAACTACAGCCTATTATCTTAGGAACTGATTTACTATATAATTCATGGAATGTGGAAAAGAGAGCCACTGAGCTGTTTTTACCCAAGCTTTTGACATGACTTTTTTGGTTTTTCTTATCTGCCTAGACCTTATTTCATACAGCAACCAATATATATGACACTTGAAGAAAACAGTTCGTGCTTCCTAAAAAGACCACAAATCAGTATACCACAGGGTCATTTCTATGAGAAATTCAGCCAATCTCTTCACTTTCACAACAACAAGGCTTATTCTTCTGAAGTACCAAGAGTGACTTTCTGATTTATTATATTATAGTAGTATACGAATTGCCTTTGTAATAAAAAAAAAAGAATGAGATGATATTTTACCCTTTTATTGAAATTCTAATTAGCAATACATAATCTTACAGTAGCACCTAGGCTATACAAAATATAATATTTCATAAAATTATTTTCCAATGATATAGAAATACCAAAATCATTTGCAGAGCATCTATAGTGTTATAAAAATGGCAATCAGCGTTGCAGAAAACAAGGTAGGGAAAATATGAACTCTATAAAGTATGAACAACATAATATAAACAGTTTCAGGGTTTTTTTAAGATTTTATTTATTTATTCATGATAGACATAGAGAGACAGAGAAAGAGAGAGAGAGAGAGAGAGAGAAAGGGGCAGAGACACAGGCAGAGGGAGAAGCAGGCTCCATGCAGGGAGCCCAACGTGGGACTCGATCCCGGGTCTCCAGGATCATGCCCTGGGCTGAAGGCAGGCGCTGAACCACTGAGCCATCCAGGGACCCCCAACAGTTTCAGTTGGAAAGACAACTAAAAACCATTATTTCGGGTATTCTGTGACATAAATCATAGCAGCATGAACATTTAGCCTGGTACGACATAGACATTATCTTAAACTTATTTTTTATTATTATAGCTAATTTTTATTATGAGTTGCTTGTATCTACTCATATGATGACTTAAATAGAATTTCACGAAAGCATGAGGCAGACACTTTTATATCCCCCATTTTACAGGAGAGGAAACTAGGTCTTCATGGAGTTGAGCGACTTACTGAAGGTCATAGCTGGTGCACCCACACTTACATCCCAGACTCCCAAGGTGACCTGCTCTTGGTCGTAGACCACTCTGCTTCTTAACAGAAGTAGTCTGGGAGGAAAGGTGCTTGAGCACAAGTTTTAACTGAGGTTCAGCCAAGGAGGCTGCTGAGGAGGATACTCACAACCTCAGAAAAGGCCTCTGAAGGAAATGTGGACACTGATGCTGGGTAGCCCTTTTAGGTTTAGCAAGGCTTTGAGCAGTGGGGCACCCCTGGTGTAGCCCCAACATCAACTGGTGGAGGAAACATCCTGAGGTCAACCGAAGAGCTTCCACCACAGGACAGAAGGCCACAAGAGCAGGACTCGCTCCATGCCTTCGAAATGTTTTCTACTTCTGGGTAACAAAATATTTGGCAATCAAACAGAACGCATATCTTCGGTTATCCTAAGTATTTGGTTACATTAACAGTGCATGTGGGAGGAGGGACTAACAGGAAAAGGAAAGAGACTAAATAAATTCAACATATATCTATACAGCCACATTTATTAAGCACCCACGAAATGCTAAATATTGTGCAAAGTGCTCTCAAATATATATACTATCTAATAGAGGAGAGGTAGAGGGAAGTTTTCTCCCCAATGTTTTTTTTGTTTTTTTGTTTTTTTTTTTTGGGGGGGGGGGGTTGTGTGTCAGGTACCATGATGACCAGTTAACAAATAAGCACACCACGGTTCTCAGAGGTTAATCATATTTGTCAAGGTTGCATGGCTACTAAGAGGCACAGGCTCTAAACGAGGCCTGTTTGGTGTCATCGCCCCACCGTGCCAGGCTAAAGGAACACAACCACTGCTCAGGACACGAAAGGGTTCTGGATGGCTGTGAGATTTCAAACACCCCATCGTACTTCCCCACCCCCTTGGCTCTAACTCATGAAATGGCCATATTTTTCAAATAATGCTGCATTATTCAATAAACGGCAGTTAACATCATCCAATTAGAGAAAGGAACAAAGAATGAAAGCTAAATCATGTGGTTAATGCATCCTCAAAACTAAACAAAGAGAGGATGCATCACCTTTCCTCACAAAAGCCACTTTGCCTTCTCAACTCAATGTATACTACACTCTTTTAAAATTCTTTGCCATCTACTTTTTAAAAGCCTACTCTCCAGTGGTTGCACAGATTACAAATATAATGTCTTAAAAATTATTTTTGAAGATACACAGGATTATGCCTAACTTCAGAAAAACACATTAAATTTACCATCTCTCTCACTTAGTACTTTATTAAATACGCTATGCAGAAAATATATATATATATATATATATATATATATATATATATATATATATATATTTTGTTCCTCTAAACTCACCACTCTAACAAAGTTATTCTTAGACCAACTACTTAAATTAAAGTGCTGGAGTAGGCTAAAGTTATTTTTATCAATTCTTTTCACCAATAGATAAAGGAGGCTGTTGAGTAAATTGAAATATGTAAAGGACCAGAAATAATTAGTTCATTATATGTGTATTTATATGTGTTAGGGTAAAGCCCATTAGCTTTCCCAGAAATTTTTTCTCTAGTAAAACCAGAAGCCAAAGGGTTCAATTTACCACCAGACCCTTCAGCTGGTGTCATTCTATTGTAAAAGTTATTTTTTTTTTACAGCAAATAAAATCATTCTTCAGCCTTGTTTCAAGACACCTTAGTAACCAGCCCCATTCCCCACCTCCCACCCGCACCCCCAGCACTCAATGCCTTCATGGAAATACAGGGTTGTGGAGAATCTTGCCAGTCACCTTGGCTACACACATAGTCTCCTACAAAACACCCCACACACACCACTAAAATCCAGCAACTCCAAAGGCCCACTGGAGGTTCTCAGCCTCATCACAGATACACATCCTGTGCGTCTTCTATGTGGTTGGCATATGTGGCTTAAGATTCTGGTGTTCAAAAAAAAAAAAAAAGATTCTGGTGTTTAGGACATTATCTGGTATCCTAACACATCGTATGACCTCTGAAAGGCCCAAACTGCTGAAAATACATAAACCTAAACCTACAACGTAAGAGGGGAAAACAGGAAAAACTATCTAATCATGCTTCCAACTATAAACCTGTGAAAATCAACATTTATTTAAGGCAGCCAGTCTCTACCCTTCAGATACAAATACTAGGCTCAGGGCATCCCTGGGGGGCTCAGCAGTTCAGTGCCTGCCTTGGGCCCAGGGCGTGATCCTGGAGTCCTTGGATCAAGTCCCACGTCGGGCTCCCTGCATGGAGCCTGCTTCTCCCTCTGCCTGTGTCTCTCATGAATAAATAAATAAAATCTTTAAAAAAAAAATACTAGGCTCATATGGCATCAGCTGTCAAGACGTGGGTGAGAGTTTTCTACAGTGTACAGAGCTTATGGAAGGAACAGGCTGCCTTCCCATATACAATTTTCTCAACTTCTTTTGGGTCAAGAGGGGCCTTAACAAGCTCTTCCACATACCCACCTACAGGCTCCTCTTTTGCATCTTCTAAAAGGTTTCTCTCAGCATCACTGCTTCCTACCTACTTGTCTCAAATGCTTACTACGAAGCAGGGACTGTTACCAGGAGGCTTCTAGGACTGGTCCCAAGGATCCTGTGATGACCGGCTCTTCCTTGGGCAGATGGAGGAACTGAAACCAAGTAGTTAAGGAACAGGCCCAAGGTCACCCACCAAGGCAGGTCTCTCCGGCTTCCCACTCTAACCTCTGAACGAGGATACTTTCAGGAGGTGGTTAAGGTAACCTGATCGAATTGGAATATCCCGTATTGCGGTCACTGGATTGTCACTTTCCTGTCTTTACAACAGAAGCCTTTACCAAAGGAAAGAGTATAAACACCTCTTGGGACGTCAGACAAAACAAAACCGCAAGCTGCTTCTAAACGTAAAATGCAAAAAGCAAAATTCACAAGAGGTGAAGGGCCTGCCACCTGCCTCTGGTAGCAACACTCTCCACCTACGCAGGGCCTGGCCTGTGCTCGCACATCAGAGTCACTAACAATATACCCGATTTATTTCCTCCGGCAGAACCCCTTTTTGTGTGTAGGGGGTGGGGTTAGATGTCGGGGAAGGGGAGAAATGGGCATCATTTATACCTCTCAAGGACAAAAGAGGGACCACAGCTCAATTACAAGCAGGCAAAAGAGTGAGGACAAAGGCCCAGGGGAGGAGTCGGAAAGAAGGGGTGCGCCCCAGGAGTCGGCACTGGCTGAACAAATTGCGGCCTGTGCCCTGCCCCACACGCCGGGCAGAGGCCTCTGGCCGCCCCAGGCCCAAGGCGCAGGTGCCCTCTTCTCACGCGTCCCCAGACCCCGGGCCAAGAACTGAATAGCCGCAAGGGAGTGACTAGGGCACCCTGGAGCCCCCCAATTGTAAAGAAGGTTTTCTATCAGAGAGCTGAAAATCAAATATGTGAAGTTTACATTGTGGGGCTAAAGCAGCTGAGGCTGAACCCTTCCCTGGACGTCGGGGAGGCACACAAGTGAAGTCATTTTCCCAAGTCCCATATACAGTAGATAAGCCTATTAAGGACATTGTAAGCTATGCTAATTGGTTCAAGGGTTATATATCTCTTTTGTCTGTTCCCACTGAGCCTTCACACACTGCAGTGAATTGGGGAGAAAGACAGTGTAATAAATCTATCTGAAACAAAACCGCGTTAGAGTTTGAAAGATGCTAATGAGCACCAGCGTTCCGCCTTGCAAAACCCCCAGCCCCAGCCCCCACACCACATTACTAACTCCCAACCCCCATCCCCACCCCACATTACTAACTCCTATCCCCCATCCCCACCCCACACCACATTACTAACTCCTATCCCCATCCCCACACCATATTACCAACTCCCAACCCCCATCCCCACCCCACATTACTAACTCCTATCCCCCATCCCCACCCCACACCACATTACTAACTCCTATCCCCATCCCCACACCATATTACTAACTCCCAACCCCCATCCCCACCCCACATTACTAACTCCTATCCCCCATCCCCACCCCACACCACATTACTAACTCCTATCCCCATCCCCACACCATATTACTAACTCCCAACCCCCATCCCCACCCCACATTACTAACTCCTATCCCCCATCCCCACCCCACACCACATTACTAACTCCTATCCCCATCCCCACACCATATTACTAACTCCCAACCCCCATCCCCACCCCACATTACTAACTCCTATCCCCCATCCCCACCCCACACCACATTACTAACTCCTATCCCCCATCCCCACACCACATTACTAACTCCCAACCCCCATCCCCACCCCCACACCACATTACTAACTCCTATCCCCCATCCCCACACCATATTACTAACTCCCAACCCCCATCCCCACCCCCACACCACATTACTAACTCCTATCCCCCATCCCCACCCCCACACCATATTACTAACTCCCAAGTCCCTTCGAAACTGGCACAGAAAGCAGCAGAAACCCCTCAAGTCCTCAGGCTGTGAATTCCTTACTACGATTAATACTTCTGAACTGACATCAAGTGGCGTTCCAGGTGGTGACCCTAATTTAGTCATTCGGAATGAAAGCATGTTCTTCTGCATCTAAAATACTAAGGATGACTTGGACCTGTATTAGGTCATTAGAAAATGAAGTCCACATTAATTAGATCACGCTTTTTACAAGTTGTTAGTTTTAAAGTAAATCTGGGCCTAAATTTAGAATTGAGGATTTGTTTTAATGTTAAACAATAAATAAATTAATTAATTAATTAATAAACGAACAAACAAATAAATAAATAAATAAAATGGAATGAGTTTTACTGTCGTATTATTATCTGGGGATAAAGATCAAATGCGACATATAGGGACACCGGGGCGGCTCAGTTCGTTTAGCGACTGACTCTTGATTTCGGCTTAGGTCATGATCTCAGGGTTGTGAGATCAAGCCCGACATCACATCAGGCTCTGGTGCTGGGCATGGAGCCTTCTTAAGATTCTCTCTCCTTCTCCCTCCACCCCCCACCCCACTCCCATATGCCTTCACTGTCTCTATGAAATGAAATGAAATAAAATGAAATGAAATAAAATAAAATAAAATGAAATAAAATAAAAGTGACATATAGATGAAAAATACACTAAATACAACACCTTTTACAAGGGCTAAATATTATTTTGAAGGCTTAAAAACCTAAGACCTAGAAGGTGAAAGAGAGGGCATCCTGATAAAGAAAGTAACGTTCCATTGCTGCATCACAATAGTTAGGTTTGTGTAAATAACTAGGTAGTAAGGAAACGGTGGAAACTACCCAGAATAATAACTATATCGCTATTGTATAATTAAACACTGAATTTTGCCTGTATCCGTTCTATCAAAAGGAATCCTGTTAAAGGTAATGGTACAAACACTTCAAGAAATCACAAAAGAATTATAATGACTGTACAACATAGACTAATTTTATTTGGCAAAAATTAACTTTGTTTTGTAGTCTGATTTAGGTACTCAGCACATTTCAACTTATCATAATTAAAGCACAAATTGTACATATACTACATGGGATAAGCACTCTGTGTATTTAGAAAATCAAAGGTGGGCATGGTTATAATCATCTCCTGACGTATCATGTGAAAAGACCATGTAAGAGTAACACTGAGGAAAGAACGGGGGGGAGAGAGAAAGATTGCTTAATGGGTACTGGGGGTGTTGAAATGTTTGGGTACTAGATAGAGGTGGTGATTGCTCAACATTGTGAATGTACTAAAAGCCACTAAATCATATACTTGCAAATGGTTAATTGTATGTACTGTGAATTTCACCTCAAAAAAATTATATTGAACCCTCCCTGAGAGAACGCATGTTAGGGGCTTTAAACAGAATATGCTGTTCAGTCCCACAATGATGCTACAGTATCGTTACCACTATTTTTAGATCAGAAAAACCAGGCTCAAAGTGGACACACATCCAGTAAATGACAGTAGACAGATTTTTAAATCAAGCCCGTTCATATTCATTCCGCTACGCCTTGCATCTGCGCCTCTCGCATCTGTGGGAATTCACCATGCATGGGGTAGGGGAGGGAAAGAACATTCTCCATCCATCAGAAGAGCTCAGCAAAGTACAGGGCATGGGAGTATGTGTCAGGTGCTGAAAATGACAAGAAGTCTAGAACAGTGACAGTTGGGACATGTGGGTGATGAAGATAAATCCTGGGGCATGAGCTACTGAGGCATGAGCCGGTCAAAGGCCCTTCATGCCTGGGAAGGAGGGTAGACTCTGACCCACTGCCCACACAGTGGGCTCAGACCGTAGGGGGGATCAGAATCACTGCAAGGCTTCACAGAACAGAGACTTCTAATTCATTTGGTCTAAGGTGGGGTCTGAGAATCTGCATTTCTAACAAGTTCCTAGGGATGTCAGTGTTCCTGGTCCAGAGACTAATTTAAGAACCTCTGGCCTATCGAATAATCACAGGTTTTTAAACAGGACAGCGATCTGATCTTACAAATATATGCACAACATTTTATTTAAGATTATTGGCAGAGAACAGATGAGAGGTTACTGCAGGGTCCGAAGTGAAAAACAATGAAAATCAGCTAGGATGACCACAGAAGGGTCTGGAGACAAAGATGCTCATGATGTACGGTAATGTTAGCGAAGAATAAAACACCCTAGCAACATGGCAAGTTAAAAAGCTCAAGAATTGGAATTTCATAATATAGGAACAGACTTTTTTTATTGAAATGATTAATTCATGTAGAAAGACTAGTCAGAGGCACACTTTCTAGCATTAAGTTACAAAGCAAATGGTTAAGGCAGGCACCTTAGTTGGTATTGATATAAGAATCAGATAGAAGAATATCTGATATAAGAATCCGGCACACTGCTAACACAAGTGGGAGCTATGCTCCTTATCATAAGAAAAGTGGCAGAAAGCTTTTCTTTCTGAGAAATACCAACTTAGAAGGGAAGAATTTAGTAACTTCATGCAGGATAACTTCCAGGTTGTGGCTTCTCTCTACCGCAGAGGCATATGTCTCCTCTTAAAAGCGCTTTCTCATTAGAAAAATCTAATGGTGTGTTAGCTTCTCTCACTGAATGATGCTAAATCTGGGAAAGAAGAACACCATACTATTGAAATTTAAAACATAAATTCTTAAAAAAAAACAAAAAAACATAAATTCTTGAGTAGGCTTCTCTCACCAGGACACAAGCAAAACATATTCATAAGATGACTTGTTTATTGAGCTAGACTGACAGTCTTCAGAGAAGAGCATCTGGCCCCGTAAGACAGAAACCCAGAGATGATACCCATGTCATTTGATTGGTACGGATGGGCTCATTTGACCCGCCCTCCTAACCAGGGGTTAAGTAGCCCCTTAGTACCCTAGCAACCACTACATTTTGCTTAAAATGTATTACGAAAGAAGGGCAAAAGGCAGAGAGGGAAGGAAAAGAGGGGATTTTTTTTTTTAACACACGGGAGTCCAGAGATCTACCTCTAACCAGCAAAGTCAGCATCCCCCCTTCCCAAGCAAATTCACAAGAGGAAAAAAAAAAGTGCTATCCAATGGAATGGCAATTCCAAACCAAACCAAACTACCGATACTAGAGAAATCTCACAACCTGAGTCTCTCAAATAGGAACAGTACACTATAGCCAGAGAAAAGCAACTCCCACTGGCCAAACCCATCCCTGTACAATTTTGACAAAGCCCTGGGCTCAGCATCAGAAAGCATGGGACTCCGGACTTGACAACATGGCCTTGGGGAGTTGACTCTTCTCTGAGCAGGTTCTTCCTCCATAAAATGTAGGATAATATTAATAAGACTTTCCTTGCCCGCTCCACAGGTTAAATGAGAAAAGCAAATGCAATAGAATGTAGAAGGTATCACACACTCTTATTCTTTGCATTCCTAGCATGATCTTAGAATAGACTCAAGGTTACATTCAAAGAAGGGAAGATGAATCAAATGCCCATCAGTCAAGATTCTTTTTGTAGTATTAACAGCACAAATCTCCTTAGATCTCCTGGCTTCATTTGTCACTGTTGTGTCTCCAGAGGTGATCAAGAACATGAGTCCTTTGCATATCCCAGTAGAGAGCCTGGCTCAGTAGATATTTCTACATGATTTTAAATGAGACATGGCATTGTACTTCACGTCAATATTGTTCACACTAAGCAGAAGGACAAACTTTATTTAATCAATCTGTGTGTTACTCATGTTACTAATGCCATTAATTTATAATAGGCTTATTTATTTATAGTCTATGTATCTGTTTATTTGAAGTGTATCTTGACCATTATAGTGCACTTAAACCTGCTCCTCTCCCTCTCCCCCTTCTAGAATTCAGCATACCCACAAGTAGAGCTGACAGGTGGCAGTTCATCTTTTTTCCCTGACACAGTTTTGGACGATCCTGATTGCTCAGCAAAGCCCCACTTCTTACACCTGCTATTCATTAGATCAGAAAGCCCATTTCACTTTGTTTATCCCATATTTCAGTGGCTGGTTTCAAAAAGACAAAAGGAATCAATCTGGAGATCTTAGGAAGCTGTCTGGCAAAAGGAACCTCTTCATCACCTGGAAGGAGTACCTCCTTAGTGAGTTACCTCCTTAGGTAATAGAGGGAAAGCCAGGCTTTCCTGTAAAAGTCCATTCAGAACTCCTGGTTCAGAAAATGAAAGAGAAAAGCTGCTGGGGTTCAGAACTTCAGAGGACTAGGAAAAGGAGACACAGAAGAGGCCAAGAACTCAAGCGCAGTTAAGTGCTTATGGGGCGTGCAACAAGACGTTAGGGACATAATTATAAAATAATTTCCCAGAGACATAAAGTGCCTACTGGAAAAGATGGGGGACATTAGTTCTTGAACATGGGAAGGGTCTGAGAGGGCAAGCATTGAAAGCAAAGTAAGCTAGTGACTTTTTTTGCTCATCACACTGGGAAGACAGCAACTAAACAAATCATTGAAATGGTAAAGAGACACATGTAAAATACAAAGGAGCTTGTAGGACAGGGGACTGACAGTGGGGTGGGGAGGCAGGGCCACAAAGGGGAAAGGAGACACATTCACAAGCCCAGCACTAACAAGCCCCTACCCAAGCAACCCTGCTATACACATTTCTGCTGTTCCTAGCCTACCAAATATTGCTTAAAAAAAAAAAAAATCAGGTAACCATCATAATTGAGCCCTTGACAAATATGTGTCATCTAAGCTCAATTTTGCCTATAGATATAGGTAGTGCAATGATGGAAAAATTTTGAATATTTCCATTGAATCTATGGGAAAATGCTTATTTCCCTTATTCCAAGTATCTATATAAAGGGTCAGAAGAAGTACTGTCAATGTCATTTCTTTACTTGAATAATATTGCTATAATAAACTCTCCCCAAAATAAAAAGCACTTTACCCAAAATGCATGTTTCCAAAATGTTACATAAGAATAGAATTTTTTTTAAATCAAGTTATATTTAAAATATAGAAACAGATCTGACTTTTTTTTAAATTTACTTTATGGAAATCCATGAGACACTTTTTGTAAAGAAACCATTGAAATGCTATTGGGACACTGGAAAACCTATTCTTATCTCACACCAAAATGTCATTTTGGAAGGCACATATTACTTTCTTAAAATAGGACACACACTATCGGGATGGAGTGAGGAAAGAAAAGTTTAGTCCACTGTTGGTCCAAGGACATTTAATTTCCAATATCTGTTTTTAATCACCTAAGAGAACTATATAAATACAAATCTGTGTTGATATGATAAAATGAATTAGGTCAAAGATAATTGTAAGGGATAAAGACTGCAAGAAGCAAATCTAGCAAGCAACAGTCTGGGAAGATTTAGCAAATACTAACAAACACTACAGGGAAAAGTGTAAATTCATTTACATATAGATGGGTTCTGTATTATTTGAACCCTTTAAGAGTAAAAATCTAAAACATCATCATTATAAACAATTCCCTAATAGTATCTCCTTTCCAATTCAGGAACAGTTAAAATACAAACAAGCTACTACATTTAAGATGGCAGCTTAATACAGAAAATAAGTTCCAATGACATTTTGTAAATAATACCCCTTAGCCATGTCATTCTACTCACACCATGTAAAAAATACAGAAATACAGAAAATGATAAAAACTGCTTACCTAAGTGATAGTGAAAATATAAACATGAAAAAGATTTTTACCAGTTTTCATTGGGTATGATCATTAAATGTAAAAGCCCCACTGCCCAACCGAAACATAACATTTGTGGAAAGAAACAGCCTGATGAAGCTCAGTGAGCAAAGGAAAGAGTGCTGGTGCTCAACGCAAACCGCGTTGTCACATAGGCTTCTACAGTTGAGAAAGACAAATAAATCAAGCACTTCTCAGTTTCTCCGGCTTGTAACAAGAAAATAGGTAAGCGTGAAGAATTCATTTTTAAATGCTATATGCATAAATCAACTACACATAACTGAAGCGTAAAAATGTTTACAGAAAGAAAAAAAATCTCCAAGATCCCTTGGAGTTGGGGTTGTTCTCCCTCCAAGGTACTCGCCAAGACTGAAGAAAGCAACTGAGAATTCTTAAGGACTTCACACACATTACCCAAAGATGCCAGGCCCAAGTCACTGCTGGAGACAAAGGAGGGAAGTGCAGTTAAGTGATAGTCTACATCAAAAAATTCCCAATAAATGAGTGCTTGCAAAGCCAACATTTGAAGGCTAACTCACTGGGCGCCCGGGTGGCTCAGATGGTTGGGCATCTGCCTTTGGCTCACGTCATGGTCCTGGAGTCCCAGGATTGAGCCCTGTACCAGGCTCTCTGCTGAGGGGGCAGGGGGACCTGGGGCGGGGAGGGGGGGTCCTGCTTCTCCCTCTGCCTGTCTCCCCACTCATGTTCTCTTTCTCTCACTGGCTCATTCCCTTTCTCTCAAATAAACAGAAGGAATCTTTAAAAATAAATAAAAAATAATAATAAAGGCTAACTCATCAGCATTACTTCAAAATAATGTCAGATGCTCCAAATGCAACCAAAGATCTATTTCCCTATCAGAAATACCAGCAGGCAAAAATAATTCTCAAAGTACAAAATGGAAGAAATTAATTTGGTACCATAGATCGCTGCATCAACGTGAATGAAATCATTTCAATAAAAGGAATAAAATAATCCCCACTGAAAAGATATATGCACCCCGACGTATACTGCAGCATTATTTGTAAAAAGCCAAGATATGGAAGCAACCCAAATGTCCATCAACAAATAAATGGATAAGAAAAGATGGTGTTTGTGTACAAAATAAATATATAATGGAATATTACTCAGCCATGATAAGGAATGAAATCTTGCCATTTGTAACAACATGGATGGACCTAGAGAGTATTATGCCAACTGAGATAAGTAAGAGAAAGACAAATACTGTATTATTTCACTTAGATGTGGAAACTATAAAAAACAAAACAAAACAAAAAAAAAAAACAGACTCTTAAATACAGAGAAGAAACTGGTGGTTGCCAGAGGCAAGGCAGTGGGGGAATGTGTGAAATAGATAAAGGGGATTAAGATGTACAAACTTCCAATTATAAAATAAATAAGCCACGGAGATGAAAGGTACAGCAGAGAGAAAACAGTCAATAATGGAGTCGTAACGTCATACAGTGACAGATGGTGACTGCACTCACCACAGTGAGCACAGAGTAATATAAACAAACAAAAAATCCCCCCTTCTTAACTGTAAGAGCCACTAAAATTTACTGGGCAATATGTAATGTAGCAAACCTTGTGACACCTTTGCATTATTGCCTTACACTATTATTTAAATTGGGGTAGAGAGGAGATAAATTTACTTTTCCCAGTGTGTATGTCATTTCTTGACTAGACTGTAATTCCTTTGAAGAAGGAAGACAGAAAGGTAGATGTTTCTTTGTATTTTCTCTAACACCTTAGATACATGTAGACAGATACATACTGGATGACCTGACCACCACTTTTTAATGGAAAGAAAACCTCACCAAACAAGAAGAGAAAAAAAAAGAAAATGTCGGCAAAACAACAAGCATATTATTGGACAGCTTAACTTTCTGGATTGTTCTACAGGCAAAATTTTTTTTTTTAATTACTAAAAAATACTAATCTCTGCAGTGACCAAACCTTGGGAAGAAATCTAAAAATCAGAGATGGTATAACACAAAATAGACGTGCCTCACTCAGAATTTTAATATGTAAGTAAATTGACATAAGCTTCGATATACTGCCTTCCAATCATGGGATATTTAACTAGCATCTGCTGAAATGAACCAAATCCTCCAAGGGTCAGGGGTCAGCTCTGAGTCCTGATGTCTTGAATCATAAGGACCACAGCATCCTGTACCAAGGAAAGCCAAGCTTCAGGCCTGCCAAATCAGGTTCAATGGAGAAAATCTGACATTTTTTTCTTCAAAATCACTATTATCTTTAGGACATCTGTGATAGTAGAATGAATTGGGTAAGAAATCATCCCTTGAGTTGCTGTCCTGTCTTGTGAAATCTCCTTAAATTATGCAGTCCAGCAATAAATGTTTAGAGACAGAGATACAGGTATATTTGTATACATAAACATATACAACTACAAGTATATCTAATACAAAAACTTAAATTCTGGGGATCCCTGGGTGGCACAGCGGTTTAGCGCCTGCCTTTGGCCCAGTGTGCGATCCTGGAGACCCAGGATCGAATCCCACGTTGGGCTCCCGGTGCATGGAGCCTGCTTCTCCCTCTGCCTATGTCTCTGTCTCTGTCTCTGTCTCTGTCTCTCTCTCTCTCTCTCTCTCTGTGACTATCATAAATAAATAAAAAAAATTAAAAAAAAAAAAACTTAAATTCTGAATCTTGGAACTTCCCTCTAATGGAAAAGAACAAGGAAGGTGGGGAGAGAGCGAGAGATGGTGGGAGGCAGGGGGTGGAACAGTCTTGCTGGCAATTCTATCCCTCGAGAAAATAACCAATATTAAGTTTCCTGCAGCTTTAAATTTATTGAAAAAGTTAATAATTGGTTTTTACATCAATAGTGGCACTTGGCTGGCTCAGTTGGCAGAGCATGCAACTCTTGATGTCAGGGTTGAGTTCGAGCCCCATGTTGGGTGTAGATTACTTAATAAAATCTTAATAAACAAATATAAATAAAAATAAAATTCTATCAATAGACAAGCCATGTAGGAAATGATGCTGATAAAGACAAACTCAATAGATTTTCTTAATAATGGGATTAATAAAATACATGTAGTAACACTTCATAATATTGAAACGATTCCTTCAATTCACAATATTTTTTGGTAGTGAGGGGAAATTTAGTTCTGGGGAGGAGGGGGCTCCCAGCCAAATAGTCTTTCCTTGCAAAATATATTTTTCTGTTTGAAAACAAGAACTTAACTGCCAGTGACTTGGTAAATTAAGTAATATTCACAAAGAAAAGAAAAAGTTAAATTCTCACATCCCAGTGTAGGAAGAATATGCTCTGATTTGTTTTGTTTCCTTTTTGGGAGGTGGGGTGGGGGAGGTGGGAGGGTTGTTTTAGATTAACGTTAAAATAGCTGATACCAAAAGAAGGAATAAGAGGGATTAAGAACAGAATAAGGATTAAGAACAGAATAAGGAAATTCCTTTTCCAGTAGCATTTCTCGGTTTTGATAAAAATCAAAGCAAAATGGAGTTTTCCCTCTATGTCTTCCCCAGCTAACGTTTGACTGCTCCCAAAACTCCCCAGCAGCTTCAAGCCCTAAGGAGAGCCTGCAAAGTAAAACCGAGTCCTTTTACCAGTGACTTGGGTCTTAATGAATCCTACACCACTATCTTCAAAAGTAGCAAAACCACAAGGAAGGTATAGCACATCTCTTCCCTTCTATGACAGGAATAGCCTTCGATTATTCACTGTTATCATTCCCAAATGGAAATTGGAAAAAAAAAAAGACATAAAAATCATAATCAAGACTATACACACATACGTATGCATGCACACATGCACGCACACACGGAAGAGAAATCAGTGGTGCTCAGAAAGCTCCAGGGCAGATTTCTGTAACAAAGCCGATGTTCTCCACTAAGGAAATTAATGCTGTTAACTCCAGCTGAATATACGCCAGGAAAATTAAAAACCAAAAGCCGAAAAATGAAGCATGGCATTATCCTGACAAACTGCTAACCCCACTTTCCCTAACCACTTTAGGACTTCCAGAAGGAAGTTAACAGGAAGTCAGCCTCCATCTATAGCTGGAGGGAGGAATGAAGTGAGGTGGCTTTAAGATGGGTGAGAAAGACAAAAGTTACAGTTCTAATGTCCACAAATTCAACCTGGTCCTGCCAGTAAAACAGGAAAATGGTGGCCCGGGTTAAAATTGCTGCCCTCTATTAATTTCTGATAGAGGGCAGCCCAGGTGGCTCAATGGCACCTGCCTTCAGCCCAGGGCATAATCCTGGAGACCCGGGATCAAGTCCCACACGTCAGGCTCCCTGCATGGAGCCTGCTTCTCCCTCTGCTTGTGTCTCTGCCTCTCTCTCTCTCTGTTTCTCTCATGAATAAATAAATAAATAAAATCTTTAAAAAAAAATTCTGATAGAGTAGGAGGAAACACCAATTTTATCCCCATGCAAACACAGTAATTACAACAGATCTAACAAGCAAGTCCACCTAGGACATCTATCTATCAAACAATTACATACTGTGTCAACTTCATGTACCATTTCTACTTTCTAAATATGCGGGTCCTTGGACAACACAGCCCATCTTCTCCAGGATACAATCTCCCAGGAAGTGCCTTTAAAGAGGGTTTTCATATTCTAAGGGAGGAGAGTTGATACAAGATAATCAACCAGGGTATATCCTGGAAAAAAAAAAAAAAAAAAACACACACACACACACACTGGAATGAAAGAAATATACTGAAGCCTCTATTTTGGTTTCCATTTTTATAGGCTTATAATACAGTATATATGTGTTCTCAAATTTTGTTTTGGAATGATAGGGTAAACTGGCCAAAAAGAAAGAAAAGAAAAGAAAAGAAAGAAAAGAAAAGAAAAAAGAAAAGAGAAGAGAAGAGAAGAGAAGAGAAGAGAAGAGAAGAGAAGAGAAGAGAAAGAAAAGAAAAGAAAAGAAAAGAAAAGAAAAGAAAAGAAAAGAAAAGAGAAAGAAAGAAAAGGAGAATAACTTCCCTACTTATTTGTATACTGACAGGCCTACTCTACTACATATTTGATCTGCTAAGGGTAATTAATGGCAAATATTGGCTGTACTCAGAATTCTCATATCTTTGTGCATCCCACTCTACAATTTACAGAGTACTGCTACAAACATCTCATTTTGATCTACCACAATCCCATGACACAACAGGGTAGAAGATGGTACAGTCCCAATTTTTATCAGTTGAGGAAACCAAGAACTGGAAAGAACCATCTGGGGTTGATCCCTGCTTGAGTCTTCCTCTCCAGCCTGCTCCCCCACCCCCACTGCTTCAACTGCTGCAGAAGCTTATATGCTTGAGACAAAAATCAATCTGTTGAGGATCCTTCAGATGTTGGAGAAAATCAGTACACTATACTCCTCATGAAAACGATACCTTGGTAGTGAGCCTCCGTCCCTCAGATTTTCACCACCACATAACCATTCTTCTGGCCAGATTAAGTACCCTGATGAAATCATAAGCATCAGGTCCCCACTTACAAAAATGAAATTTAGAAAGAGAAGAAGAATCAAGGACCTACTAAGGAAAAATACACAATCAGAATCCTATCAGGTGAAACACATTTCTACTCACTGGGCTACAAATATCCTAGTGCCAAGGAAATCAATGCTAAGGAGAGGGAAGGTCTGCCTCTGCCCGTTCTCTCCTTGCTTGTATCCGAGGAGACAAAGCTGAGGGACAGGAGACAAAGGAGGATCTCTAAGCTGGCCTTAGGACCACTCAGAGTGTCTGTGAGTCTGTCTCTGTGACACACACTTGCTCAGAACTCCAACCTTTTGTGGAAAGAGCTACCAAAAAAATTACTTAAAAATTACCTGCCCCACAAGAAGAAAACAGGCTTATCTTCCATGTCATGAATTATTCTAAGTAAGTGCTTCTATTTAAATAACCTGCCTTACTTACTTTTTAGTACCTACTAGTTTTCTCCAAATCCAGTAAGTTACTCAAATCCATTTAGGATCCAAACTCATTTGCCTTTAATTGAAAAATTTCTAATCAAAAATTCTAATGTACCTTATTTTCATTGTAAAAGAAACTGCACAAACATGTTTATGAAGCCAAGTAGCCTGTCAACGTGAGATTTATGATGCTCGTGAAAGCCCAAATGAAAGCATTTCCCCCCAATAAACTCCACATACTCTTTCTGTGCAAAAAGGGACATTCAATAATTTTTGTTAATTTCATTGCAATAAATATGTCACATTATCAAAATTGGGATTAAAGAAGCTACTCAGAAGTAACGCAAAGCTATTGTAGGTCACACAAGCCTTGAATCCTAATGCTTTACGCAGCCATCACATTGTACTTAGTTTAAGAAGGGGAGAGAATATCAATGTCCATGGGACATGGATTTCTTTCTATTGTCCTCTTGTCGAGGACAGTGTGGTTCAGTGAGTAGGACAAACACTGATCCCAGAGGTTCTGTTTCAAAATGGGGCTTTGTAACCAGCTCTCCAAAGCAATCAGAATGAGGTCTTTGACTTAACACTGGCTTCAGTTAACACTTCCATACATGAGAATGTCAGAAAGCAGTACTGGTCAAAGAGTCTGCATCCTTTAGCCAAACACCAGGAAGGCCAGCAGAGCTCTCAGCTGAAATGCAGACACAATGTCTATCAGATAAAGCCTGTAATAAGTTCTGGAACCCATATTTACCAAGGTCAAACACACATCATGCATGAGGTTCGCTGAACTGTTTCTTTTTGTTCAAGCAGTTTCATCAAATAATCAGATTGTAAATAATTCCTAAACTTGGGGTCATTTAGCCCGCCTTCTGCTTTTCAGCCCTCCATCATACCTTTATCTGATGTTCACAGCGTCACAGCGGCAGGAGAGGCTGGGATGATTTTTTTTTTTTCTTTCTTTCTTTTTTTTTTTTTTTTTTTGGACCCTAGAGTTAGGGATTACAGCAGATTCTTAAGAAGCATTTGGCCATCATTAAGAAGCATGAAGGCCAAAGTTTCAGTTCTCCACAATTTGTTTATTTATGTTAATGATGTGGTTGCTACATATTTCTAAATAAACAGGAATGTAAAGAGGCTTTTCTGTGGGGCTGGGGAAGGGGGTCTTCAATCCTACCAGTTCAGTTTAAGACCACCAATGTGGTCTTTGCAGAGGGCCCTTGCTTTCTAAAGCACACAGTTGTAAACAGCAACTGGTTGAAGCCCTAATTAGCATTAAACAGGCCCAGGGAATGAACACCAAGATGACAAGGGTCACTAAACTAAAGAGGTCAAGCTATCCCAGTCCTACGGGACAATGCCCAAGGTACCCATGCAAATTAGGGAAGCGGCCCAGGCATGTAGGGGATGAGCAGCGCTCCAAGCCTCTACCCCTCCTTTCACTTTCCTCTCCTCAAAAGAAAGAAAATGGAGAACAAGAAAGAAAGAAAGAAAAGAAAACCAAATGACCCACTTCTGCAGTGAGCATGATATGTAATTAGTAATCACTTTGGTCCTAGAGAAACAACAAATAAAAGGCAGCTAAGAACATCGCAATGGCAACCAGGAAGAATGATAGAATACAATTAGCATCTGTGTTAAGATGGGCAGCGGTTTTCTCCCACAACATCCCAGTATTTCTACCACAAAGAGGAAATCTGTACAACCAACTGCCAACTTGTTGATTTTTTTTCCGTTGAAAAAAATAATAAAGAGCAAACTCTATACACATACGCTATTCAAATGTGACAAAGGACCCCTTTCTTAGCATGTACTATAGGACTGTTGGTTTTTCCATTCTCCTAGCTATGAAAACCCTTCCTTTTTTAAATTACTGCAAGATAACTGCAGAAATTTGATTTGGAAAAGTTTAAGAGAGATATTTTCAGCATTTTGAACCCTATTAACTTGATGTGATCATCAACCATAATCCCCCCTGCCCTATTTCGATCAGTTTTCATTTTTTGTTTGAAATCCCACTTTTGTTCATATCCAACTTGGGAAAAGTTTCAGCTATTCTGAATGAGAATAGACTTTAAATCAGTAATCAAGTTATTAAAGGTCAGAAAATACTTGTAACTGCAAAGGCAAAACTTTTCCCACATAACTCAAAAGGAAACAAAAGTTCAAAAACTCAATAAAATCTAATATTCATTATCATAGCTCCACTTTCTAAAATGGAAAAAAATTGTCTTTGTAACAAAAACCGATCAGAAACATAACCCTATTAAGAAACTTCCTTCAACTAGACTGTGACTTAAAAATAACTGTTTGCAGCCAGAGATCCCATTAAGTCTAAAAAGGAGGGGAAAAGACACCTGATACCTTGAGAAATCAATAATAAAAAAGGAAGATAGAATGTTTTTATTTAAATACATAAGTATAATTTGTGTCCCAATTTTCAGTATTGACCTCTGAGAATACAAACACATTTTAACCACAAAACTGAAAGTGTTAATCCAACTTCTCATGGGGCCAACAATATTTTTTTTTTCTGTTTATGTTTCTAAGAGACTTTTTAAAAATGCATTTCCTTCTTGGCTATTCTATTTGATGGTTAAGAGGTGTGCATACTAGGGTTCATAACTTGTCTTAAGTGGTGCTACTCAGGCTTTTTCTATATTCATATCACAAGTTATCAATACAATATACAGGATTTATATCACGTAGTAAATAATTATATAATATAAACATTCAAAAAAGAGGTGGTGATTGCTACCAAAAATCAGTACTGAGTCCGCTATTTTATGGAAATTATCTCAAATACTCTACTCCTTATTTCTCACAAAACGGAAAAAAAAGGAATATTTTATTACTCTTTGAAGCTGGAGAAAACTTTTGTCTTAGAGTTAAAATGGTCAGTTAAACTCATCAGATTAGTGAAAATGACCAAAATATTCTCATTCACTCTCAGATTATGTAAAGCAGATAAAGGCAGAAGTTTTTTGCATTAAATACTTAAGGTAAAGGATTAAAAAGCAGATATTGGCAAAAAGCTCAATTCATTAACCATCTTACAGCGAGTATGGATTTGCTAAAAGGCAAACAAAAGATGGAGAACAGATAATTAGTAAAAATGATCTTTCCCGTAGCCAAATATTTACAAATAAGTGGTACACAAAGGAACTTACAAAACATCAATTTTTAAAGGAACAAGCCCTATTAAGAAGTAGAAACCTAACCCCTGAGGCTCCATCAATGCCAGAACTAGGACATATAACATCATGAGAGTGTGGCTATTTAACTGCTATGCTAAATGAAATTGCTAAAAGCTCCATCTATTATCACATCTTTACTACTCTTGATTCCAGTTCAATCTACACCTGCTAATATATATTTCCTATATCCTGAGATATTAATCATATGCTTATCCTGATAGGTTTTATAATGTACAATCGTGCCTTGAATATCAAGGCTCTAAATTATAAATGTGAGTTAAATCTGAAAGATTTTATCACATGAAACATTCCTATTTGCTCTCCTTTATGAGAGACCACAGTAGAATAATCTATCTAAGAGGTCCTAGTTGATACTTGACACCCCCAGCTTAACCTCTTCAGTATCTCCCCACTGGCATGGTTACTATAAAGCCCATCAGAACTTGGCCTTTACCAATCTTTCCCACCTGAGATCCCATCACTACCAACACCATCTCCAGCACTGTGACCAGTGCTTTCCACTCTACCGTGATGCTAGG
Organism: Canis lupus dingo; assembly: GCF_003254725.2. Taxonomy (NCBI): domain Eukaryota; kingdom Metazoa; phylum Chordata; class Mammalia; order Carnivora; family Canidae; genus Canis; species Canis lupus. The sequence continues at coordinate 24,742,836 of NC_064257.1, read as the reverse complement.
ATTCCTTGCCTTTGTTCAGTTAAGCTCTGTGTCTGGAATGTCCTCCTCTGCCACATTGTTTTGCCCAAAGAGCTAGCTACTCACCCTTGAAAGTGTCAGGCTGCTCAAGAATTCTTAACTGACCAACAACCACAATAAAAGGCACTCTCTGCTTTAGAACCTAGCAAGCCTTATTTCAAACTTCTTCAGAAGTGTGAAGCTAGAGGCTAGAGAAGATTCTGGATAGACCTGGAATGCTCATTATTTAATAACACATCCATCACAGTTCTGTAGGCATGGCTAGGCAATAATGAAATATTATATGATATTATCACTGCTCTTAAGCTGCAGAGAATGTTGTTGAGGTGGTAAGGCTATTGTATGTAAAATAATTAATAGACATTAACAAGATTTGACCAAAAATATAGAGACTGGAATAATAATGAAAATTTATATAGTATTGTACAACTTATAAAGTAATTTCCCTGTATTACAAAATTTAATCCTTACATCTGGGTGAAAAAGTGACTTATAACTAGCTTACTGAAAATAGAGTCAGATGGTTACACTACTCTTCCTAACGATGGATCTGGAACATGACCCCAAGGCACTATACTTACCAACGCTTCACTTTCTCCTATGTGGTGCAAACCCCATAGAGAAGCAGGCAGGAGAAAGGGGCCTTGATATAAGCTTTAAAGAATGGGAAGGATCTAGACAGGTAGAAGGGGAGAAAACAGCCAAGTCATGATGGAAAACCATGGGAAAAGCATGAACATCAACAATTTGAGAGCCTTTGAAGAGATAGATTTGCAAGAGGAAAAAAAAAAAAATTCAGCTGGGGAGCGGGAAACAGAAGACCTGGTATGTAAAGAGATGCAAAGCCAAGCAAAGACATTTGGAATGAGATGGTACATAAAAGTTTGCGACTGGCAGTTTGTGAGCAAGGCAACATCAGATTTAAAGAATTTTAAAAAGACATTCTTAAATAATACTCTCCAGAACATTTTCTTGGGAAAAACCTCACTACAATTCAATGTAAGTTAACACTATGCAGCAGCTGGAGAAACTTCAACACACATAAGAGAACATTGTGAGTCCTCTGTAAGGATGATTACAAAATAAAAAAATAAATGCATCCTTTCTCGTAGAAAATCCACCGTATAAAAAGAGGAGATCGTTCTTAGGTTTCATTTTGATTGATTCCTTTGTTTCACTGTCTTGCTAAAGCAATAGAACTACTTTTAAGAGAAATGCTTCTTTACCTCAATTACCAACCAGGTCCTATACTGATTGCTATACATAGGAGAAACCATAAGTGTCCCCTTTTCCCAGAAGAATAGGAGTTCACGTGTGTAGCTCTAGTATAGTTATTTAATTATGACCTCTTTTATTCTCAAAAACGATCCAGTTTGGATAACAAGAAATGAGAAAGTCATTCTAAGCTATATAGCATACGACAAGTAGTGACATCAAGGCTGTCCCCAGAGACTCCATGTCATACGACCCCAAGGGGCACCATTTACACTGAAATCTATGAATATGGCATCCCCTGGAATCACATAACCCAGACAGGGAAGCATGGAGATCACCTGAACGGGCCTAGTTTCAGGGCAGACTGTCAAGTTTCTTTAACATGACATACATTTCTGGTAGAGTTTAGTGTCCAAACTAAATCCCCATCAGGAAATGAAAATAAATAAAATATGCAGGTGACCCCAAAGCCAACACATACCCAGAGTGGAAAGAGGGTGTGTTAGCATTCCCTGGGGGCCAGTTACAGTACCGCACCACCTGGTGATCCCTAGGAACCATCAGGAAGACCTACACTGGTCTTTCCTCTCTTTGCTCCATTATATGTTATGTTTAGCATATGCATGTTTTAAAAACCAAAAATCTAAATATAAAGGAGGCACTCTTGGAAATGCAAACATGAATAAGCCAAGACTTTTTTTTTAAAGCTAAGACATTTTTAACATACATTGGCTAATATTGATATTTATGTGTGTATCATTGGAAACTCAACAGGATATTCTCACATACATACTTGATTTTCTTGGTAAAACCAGAAGCTGGGTTTTATTCATACACTCAGACACCCAGACAACCCACAGTCAGTTTTTTTCTAAATTATATTTCCTCCTAAAAGGAAAGAACACAATCCTCTCAAAGAATGAAAATTCGCCAGGCCCTCAACTAGACACTAAAGAAACTAAAAGATTATAAATGTGTCAGAGAAAAATCAAACCAAGCATAAAAGGAAAATGGGCTGAATTTTGTCTCTTTCCACTAGATATGACTTGGTACATTTACATTCCCTACCACAGCGATATTGAGAAAGGAAGAAATATGAGCATCATTATATATCATAGGCTTTTATTGCTACTAGAGACTAAGGCTGGCCTCAAGCAGAACATTTTTATTCTCCAGTAAAAATATTTTTCTTTTTGAGATTGCAAAAAATTTCAGTGACCATTATTAGTTATCTAGAACTCCATGAACTTCAGGAGGCCGAAAATCAGCTATAATTACTTTAAACAACCTCTTTTAACATTCCTTTTACATGCACCTCCCACGTGGTATATTCTCATAGGCCTTCATGGCTCCTGAGGATGGCAATCCTGTTCCTATCATTTGACACAAGCCCTAGAAAATAAACAGCCCTTTCTTTAATTTCTTCCTTGCCATTAAGTTTTCTAATTAGTAGCAAAATAAACCCTAAAACAAAACCCTGCTTACTAATGGCACTTTGGCCTCTGTCTTACCAATGGCAAAATTCACAATTTATTTGAACCCTGAATGGATATCATGTAGTTGGTTTGTGGCAGAAGCAACATCTTGTTTCCTTATACTTCCTTATACTTCCCCCTTATTCCTCTAGAACAGAATATTCATTAAGTCTGGGCTGAGAATGGGAACACTCAGACTATTTCTCAGTCTCCCTGGCACCTAGCTGTGGTCATATGATCATTCCAGTAACTGGGACACGGTGGGAGTGGTAAGAACAACTTCCAGGTCTTGCTCTGGAAGGAAAGTGGGTGCCACTAACTTCCTGTTCCCCAGCACTGCCCAAATGAAGACCCAATACTGGGAGACAAGACACCCACCTAAGACCTGAGATGAAAGTCCAGTCTTAAGATGGATCGAAGGGGCTCGATCAATTCTACACAGGAATTTTTACGTTAGAGAAAAATGCACTTCCCTCACACTGAGGCCACTGTTATTTTGGCTCTTCTTCTTCTTGTTGTTGTTCCTTCATCGCTCTTCATTTCTTAGATAAAATAATAGAGGAGAAAGGTAAAGATATCCTGGATGAAAGAACAACTGGCAGGGCAATATCAACTCTAAAAAATGTCCAAACAACAAGGGATTATTCTTTTCATTCTGACACAAAAAAATCTTAACTAAAATTCTCATCTTTGAAACTGCCAATAAATAAATAAATAAATAAATAAATAAATAAATAAATAAATAAATAAATAAAATAACATCTGCTTTAGGAAAACGGAAAAAAGGGAAGGGGATCTCAAGAGGCCACTTTAGGGCTCAAGCATTAATATCCTGGCTAAAGAAATATCCCTCCTCATTTTGCTGTGGATAAATTACATGCTAGAGAAATTTTCTTTAGTCCTCTGTACGTAAACCACTACCTAGGAAACTCTAACAGTCCGAACAATATTAATTATTTATCACAAATCAACAGATATTTTATCACAAACTGCAATACAATCAAAAGAACGTTAGGTTGAGCAGTAACAAATCACTGCCAAGCTTTTGACTGTATATAATTCGAAACAAGACTCTAAAACTGCCAGAAAGACATAGAAGCTGGTAGTCCCTGGTGACAACCAAAATAACTAACTCAGGAGTAACTGCAAAGAGGAGCAAAGTGGGAAAATGTTTAGAAGCAGCAAAGGAACATATAACATTTCCACTTGGGCTCACTTTTCCCATCAAAAAACCAACATGACATATAAATCATATGAGGAAAAAGTATAAGCGACATACATCTCAAAGTATCAAACCACATTTGAAAACAAATCAAACAACAACAACAAAAACCAAACAAAACTTCTTTCAAACCTCTGTCAAGAAAGAAATATGGGGACTTTTTAAAAAAAGTAATCAGTAATTATCCTTTGTTTTAGACACACACAGGAGGTGTGTGCCTCAACACTGCTTCAACACTGCTCTCCAGTGTCACAAGCTGAACGATTCCACAGAGCATAACAGAAACAAGAACCCAAGATGGAATGTGAATAGTTGGAAAATCCCAGAATTTCTTGGGGAATTAGCATTATCTGGCTTAGCTTTTGATTCGAGGGGAAAACGGAATTAAATTTATGTGGGTGTGAGGGAGACAGGAAATGCTCTGTTAACTATTTACTGTTCCCCTTAACGAAATCAAATTTTTCTACTTCCTGCAATGATGCAAACTGCTTCCTGTCTCCACCATCAGCAGACAAGAGGCTGTCAGTAGAACCTTCTGCAATGATAAAAATGTTCTGCACTTGCTGAGCTCTAAAAATGTGTCTAGTGTTAATGAAGACAGAATTTTTTATTTTAATTAATTTTAATTGTCATGTGTGGCTAGCGGCTACCATACTGGATAATGGGGCTCTAGATAGTGTTCCATTTCTACCATCTTTTGAGTCTCCACTCAAATGCTACCTCCTCTATGAAACATTTCCACATCCTACAACCAAAAAGTTAGATCTCTTTCCTCTGGTATACCACAGCAATTTAAATACACACAAAGAAGGTTGCATTGGGATAAGGTCAATACATAAGACAAAAATATAGCTGCATCAAAATTACTCTTAAGAATCCCTTACAAAGACCATAATTCCTAAGTTAAAGCTAGCCACGTTTTTTTTTCCTCCAAGGCAGAAGCAAATTCCTGTTTGTTCAGTTAAACACCAAATGTTTACAGGAGATTTGCATTTAAGGACCATAATATGAGAAAAACTCACATCTAAATACCCAGTTGACAAGAGCAGAGGGAGAGACACAATGTAATTGAGACCAACCCTGGGAACAGAAGATTCTCTTGGCCTTGGCCGGATAACACTTATTCTGGTGCAAACAGGACCGTGGCACAGAGCCAATGCAACAGCACCTCTTTCTCTTTCTTCAATTACTGCTCCCCCTTTCTCACCAATCTATCTTCCTTAACTATCTATTTCAGGTCTCACCTCCCTATCTCTTCTGCAACCATCCTTGATACTCCAGTTCACATAAACTAAACATAGGTATGATGGAATTCCATTAAAATAGCACTTACCACTTTCTACTATTCATTAGTTATTTATACATAACCTCTCTGTCCTACTCAATTATTAATTTTTGTCTTGCTCAAATGTCAATATAATTTGTATTGTTGTCAAATGCAAAAGCAATGATTTAAGCTACACCATTATTTGTTCTTATTTATAATAAAATTAAGGATTGGTTTGAAAGCAAATGTACCAAACTCAAAAGCTTTCAGAGATCTCCCCACCCCCCCCCCAAAAAAAAAGAAAGAAAAGGTGCCCAGTCTAATGTGTGATAACCATTACCCAATTCCTGCTGGTGATATGAGGCCAGTGTAGCCCGCTCTCTGGAGTTTTCAAAAGAAGCCAGAAATTCGGGTGTTTATTTGCAATTCAATTTATAAATGTTTAACTTACTCAATTAAAAAAAATGATATTGACTATATCAAACAAATTGTTCTGACAGGCCATGAACTTCTGATCTCTGCCCTAAGGGGTAAAGTGCTCTAGGCAAATTCATTTTCTTGCAATAACTCTTTACTATGCACCCAGCCAGGAATACATTGGTGAACAAGACATTTATGTCGCTGGCTCTGGGACAATTATGTTTTGATAGGCAGGCAGATAATAAACAAGAAAACAAATTAATAAGGTAATTTTAGATAATCATAAAGGTTATATCTAAAGTGGAACACAGTGATTAAAGAGTGATAGACTCATTCAGATTAAGTGCTTAGGTCAAATCAACCTTCCCTTTGGCTTTTCTTATATAAATGAAAGATAAAATTACCTCAAGGGAAAGCTCAGCGAGGCTATTTTAGAGGTCAATGGTTGTGTTTATTTACCTTGCCCTGAGGATTAACACATCCTCCTTTGTAGGCTGGACTCTTTGGAAGAACATTATTGAACCCTCAAACAGATGGAAAAACCCGGCTGCCGTTCTTCTAACATTTTGTAACAGAGTAAAATGTATCTGAAAATCTAAAACCCTAAATCTTTCAGATACCCTTATAAACAAATGAGCCAAGAGCTACTAGAAGCAAATCAATTCATCAAATGCATATGTTTAAGGAATTTAATTGCCTAACCATTTACTACAGTCATATCATATTAAATGGGATAAATTTCACAGACTGGAAGGTTTATTATTTCCTAGGCAAACTCAAGTAAAAGTCACCATTTGACTCACAGTTATGCATTTTATTAAGAGTATAATAATAAATTACTCAAAAACACTTAAATTCTAATGGGATTCACATCCACACACAAAATTAAACTCTAGCAGTAGAATTTTATACTTAGGGTAACATAATTTTCAATAAAAAGTCGGAATATAGTCATCCTGGTTCTTCAGATTTTGATACAACTATATTAAAAGAAAACAAGACTCAGCCATGAAAATAAATGTTCCTACATCACTTCTCATGTCTATGCTCCAGAAAACATCTAGGGAAGATGATGGCTTGAGCATATGCAGATTCAGGGTCACCGTCCAAACTGTGGGATAGCTGCCCTTCACCTCCACCGCTCACGCTGCTGTTCGGGTGACACGGGCAGACTCCAGTGCCCCTCAACTGGTCCTGAGGGAGGACAGACCTGCTGAGTGGTGAGCTGGGGACTGAGCAGGACATACCGACCCAGTCCACCCTTGGCACTCTTTGGGATCTACCTGCCTGTGAGACTGTATAGTTTTATGTGCTCTCTAGGCCACACAGCAGCTAAGCAGCCTCTGTCCTTGGGGGGGAAAAAAAAGGTCTCTGATGGCCCATGCTGCCTGTGGCTGGGGATGGAAGTCTTGTCTGGAAAAAAGTACTGGTGCTCCCAATTGTCACACTCTCTGCCTCATTCAAAACAGCTTAATTGCGAATCCAGCAGTGATCTCCATCTGATGCCTTACACTCTCTCAACTGGTTTGGATCCTAGACAAAAAACTATATACAGACTCTCAGAACCTCAACACTAATGACCAATAAGTATACAACTGTAGAAAATCCTGCATCAACACCATAAACTAAGGAAGCATCCCTCTCAAGATGCCAGAAATGTTGGGGAATGTATCCTGGATATGTTGCATATGGAAACTAATTAAAAAGACATTAAGAGCCAAAAAAAAAAAAAAAAAAAACCACGCCTCCCAAAAACTGCCCAGTGTTGTGGGAAGTAAACCAAGCATGTTTAGCAGAATTCCACTAACACATCTTAATTTGCAGAGTTAGGAGCTGGAAGTGCGGACAGGCCATGGGATATTGGGCACACACTACACAGCTTAACTCAGAGCAGCTGCGTTAGAAGGCCTGGTAGACACAAAACCCTTACGACATGCACAAAAACAAGATGCTGGGGCCTCTCCTTTTATCCCAAGCTTAAGTTCCAGACAGGGGGTTGGACACAGCCATAGTATGAACCTGGCCCTGAGATCGAAGCAAAATCCCAGATCCTAAGTGCGAATTCTGTCCCCACAGATACACTAAATGGCAGAAGGGAAGTAAGTCAGCAGTCACAAAACTCCTCCGCGGGACTTTGTAGAGCTCCCTCTTGCGCACTGCCTACCTTCTAGAACCTTCCAGCTCCAGTGTTGATTTTTACCAACTAACTCTCCAGCACAAGTTCTGAGAGAAGGAGCCTCCAGGTCATCCTGTAAGGCTGTAACATAAACTCCAGTTCTGAACAGACCACTCCATTTGTGAAGATGACTTAGTGGAACAAATAAAGAAATAAAAGCACGTGCGCACGCGCGCACACATACACACACACACACACACACTTTAAAACAGAAAATATGAAGAAGGCCTATTTCGTGATTTCAGGAAACAAATTCTTAACCTCACCCTTGTATTCTTAATCCAACTTGAGAAAACATAGACTCTCTGAAATAGCAGAACTGAGAAAACAGCATGAGATTTTGCAAAGAGCAGGGAAGAAGCTGAGGAAGGAGCAGGATTTAAAGGTGTCTGGGTGGTTTTCAGGAAAGTTTACCGATGCTGAAAATTCAACAGCAGAATTTAAATCCTCAGGAAGACCAAACAAAGAGCAGAATCAATCGGGATTGAAAACGAACTTCTTCCATTCCAGGAAAAGAAAAAAAATAATAATAAGAAGAAGAAGAATCAGAGGAAGAAGGAAAAGCAAAGTATGGAGTAGAAAGAACAGAAACCAATCTACACGTAACCTCAAAAGGTACAGAAAAAAATAACAAGAAAAAAAATCAAACATTTGTGGGCAAGAAATTTCCACAGGCTGATGAAAAGCTGAAGGAACAAGGTAACACTTCAAGTACCAGGCGAAGTAATGAAAATTGACCCAAGTCTGGCTACATCCTAGATCATCTTTGAAGTCTAAGAATTTTTTAAAAATCCTAAAAGCATCAAGACAGGAAAATGTAAAGACTACAAAGGAGGAAAATATCAGGCTGGCTTCAAACTTTCCCAGAAGATAAGGATGCAATATTTCAACTCCAGAATAACAGACTCTCACAAGTTATTCACTTGTGATTGAAAACAGAGAACACTGACAGGCAAGGGTCCTTGAATATTTGTATGTAAAGGCAGCATTCAGGCACACACAGACCCAATATAAAGATTAAAAAACAAGTAGCTATTACTGGGAACGCCTGGGTGGCTCAGTAGTTGAGCATCTGCCTTCAGCTCAAGGCGTGATCCTGGGGTCCTGGGATCAAGTCCCACGTCGGGCTCCCGGTGCATGGAGCCTGCTTCTCCCTCTGCCTGTGTCTCTGCCTCTCTCTCTCTCTCTCTCTGTGTCTCTCATGAATAAATAAATAAAAATATTTAAAATAAATAAATAAAAATAAAAATAAATAGCTATTATAATCTGCCATAGAAAGGAAGCAAAGGGCACAAGTAATTTCTAAAAAATATAAATAAATGAAAACATAAAATATAATAATATGCCAAAAAGAAATGGAGGTGGGAGAAGAATGGTAAAGGAGATAAAACTGTACATATTGTCAGTTTTAAAAAAGAGTATCAGGGGCGCTTAGGTGGCTCAGTCGGTAAAGCGTCTGCCTTCAGCATAGGTCGTGATCCTAGGGTCCTGGGATCGAGTCCTGCATGTGGTAGTGGGGGGTGGGGCAGGTCCTTGCTCAACAGGGAGGCTGCTTCTCCCTCTCCCTCTGCTTGTGCTCTCTTGCTCTGTCAAATAAATAAAATCTTTTTTAAAAAATAAAAGAAGGTATCAATGTATCTTATATGAATAGTGAACAGGAAAATATGTTTATGACTCTATAAAAACTTAACGTTAATATTATTGGAACAAAAAGAGGCATTCCTCCCTCTGACATCACATAAAAACTAGTATTTAAAGACAGTGTCTTAGAATGAAAAGATAAGATACAAGCAAAGATACACAGACACACACATATTATATAGTGGGGGACATAGAATGTGAGGGAGAGAGGAAGGAGGAAGGGAGACACATACATACAATCTATTCTATGAGCAAAGTAAGGACTGTGAAAAGAATATCTATATAATACATTTGAGCATACTAAAATCTGTGGAGTGGGTGCTACCCTTAAACTATAAACGAAAAATCTGCAAATGAGGGATTTGTAGACAAAAAATAAAGTACTAAATATATACAATAAAAGAGAAATGCAGAAACAGGGTAGGAAATATAGCTGTCATTCTTTGTCCATTTAAACAGGCAAAAGAAATGGATATTCAGAGAATTTGACTATTATAATTGATACAATTGCTTTCGTGAATATATGTTAAGTTCTATACGCCACAGAAGGACACCTTCATTGTTAGGGAGTGCTCTGAAAACTAATCCTCATCATATTTTTAAAAGGAAGCCTTTCTTTTATCAAAACAAATGAAATGATAAATTTTAAATGTATAAATAAAAAAACTCGCAAGTTAAATATTACTTTATCAAATAATAAAAATAAGTTGAAAGTAGAAACAGAGAACATTAGAAAATCATGATAAAATTAACACCTAGGTTTGGTTGCAAGTAGTAATGAGAGGCAAATTTATAACAAAATGATTTCATTTCTAAGCACTAGAAGGTAGAAAAAAGTAAGCATTCAACGACATAAGTTAGAAATACAAGAAAAAAACAAAGATACAAAGATCAAGTCAGAAATTGATTATAAAACAAAAAAAATTAAAGAAATGATTAACACATCCAAGAGCATCTGTTATGAAATTAAAGTATATTAAAAACAGAACCATCTAGATCACTAGTTCTCAAAATTTACCGCACCTACAGATTACTTAGGGAAATTATTAAAAACATACTGACTCGGGTGATGGGGACGATGTCCAGGACTGCCACTTTAAACGAGCGCCCTAATGGTTCAGATACCTATGGTCTGAGGACAACACTGAGAATTTGAAAAAAAATACTTATACTCAGCTCAAGTCTATTAAAGATAGATAGATAGATAGATAGATAGATAGATAGATAGATAATAGATAGATAGATAGATAGATAGATAGATAGATGGAAAGATGGATGGATGGATAGGAAGATTGATAGATGACAGATGGAAAGATAGATGGATAGAGGGATCGATCGAAGGATGGATGGAAAGAAAGAAAGAACGAACGAACGAACGAACTCAATAAGGAGACACAAAAACACGCCAGGATTTTAAGTTATAAAAAAACACTATGTACCATTTTATCCATATAAATTTTAAACACTCAAGAGATATAAATTACTTTCTAGGAAAAAAATATTGATTAAAGAAGAAAAATAAAATTGAACAGATCAAAGGCCACAAAGCAATAAAAAGCTGTCCATGAAATACCTTGCAAGGAGAGCCAGGCCAACATCGCTACACAGATAAAGTCATACGACCCCAAGGGACAGATACTTGTGTCATATAAAATGTTTCAGAGAACATAAAAGCTCCCCAAATGATTCTATGACACTAGCTAATCCTGACAAACACAGCTTAAAAAGAGTCCAATAATGAAACAAGTACAAAAATACACTACTTGCAAATAGACTCTAATACTAGTGTATTAATATATCACCTTGTACCTATGTTATTTTTACTCTCAGGTGCAATATTCATTTAGTTACAGGGAAATTATTAGTGTAACTCTTTATATCAATATGTGATGGCAGAAAAACAAATGAGTAACTATTTTTTAATGGAGGCTGTTTGTTAAAGACAGCAAAGTGGAAACACACATTTACCTCTGCTCTCTCACAGAATCTCAGCGAAAAAAGTGAAAAGATTTTTTTCTTCCAAGGGGTGTAAACACTCAAGGACACTTTGTTGAAAGGCTCCACTTTGCACAAATACTCACGACACCTTTCGGTATCACGGTATTTAATCATGCATTCAACAAATATGCATTAAAATTTAATCCAAGTCAGTATGTTAGATCGTTTTAACTTCTCTCCTTCCCCCAGCAAGATCATCAGCTCCCTAAAATAGGTGCCCTGTCACCTTACTTATTACCATCTTGTCATCCTTGGTCAGATCACTGGGGCACAAAAAGTATTTGTCCAAAAAAATGAAAAAGAAAAGGAAGAAAGAATCTATTGATTAAGAGAGGGTATAAGAAATAGTGAAAGGGATTATAAGGGAAAGGAGGGGAACTGAGTGGGAAAGATTAGAGAGGGAGACAGACCATGGGAGACTCCTGAGTCTGGGAAACGAACAAAGGGTTGTGGAAGGGCAGGTGGGTGGGGGGAAGGTGTTCTACTATATGTGAAATAAAAAAATAATACAATTAAGGGATGCCCCGGTGGCTCAGCAGTTGAGCATCTGCCTTCAGCTTAGGGTGTGATCCCGGGTTTCCAGGATCGAGTCCCACATCGGGCTCTCGACGGGGAGCCTGCTTTTCCCTCTGCATATGTCTCTGCCTCTCTCTGTATCTCTCATGAATAAATGAAATCTTTTAAAAATTAAATCAAAAAATAAACACTGAAAAAAAAAAAAGGACTAGATCATTGACAAGATTCTTAATGTAGAACACAAATACCCAAGGGCTACGTGTGCATCCACAGCGCCTCACTGCCAGGACACAGGGCTTCCTTGGGGGGAGACCTCCTAGGGCCGTCCTGGCAGGTGTGGGGAGACCTCCTAAGGCCGTCCTGGCAGGTGTGGGGAGACCTCCTAGGGCCGTCCTGGCAGGTGCGAGGAGACCTCCTAGGGCCAGCCTGGCAGGTGTAGGGAGACCATCTAGAGCCGGCCTGGCAGGTGCGGGGAGACCTCCTAGGGCCAGCCAGGCAGGTGCGGGGAGACCATCTAGGGCCGGCCTGGCAGGTGCGGGGAGACCCCCTAGGGCCAGCCTGGCAGGTGTGGGCCAAGGCTTGCCAGCCCCAGGTCTGGGCTCAGGCCCTGCTGGCCCAGATCTCCAGCAGGTTTAGGACTCAAAGCCTCCTGGCACTTGCGATCATACCACCTGGAAGTTCCTCTGCGGCTGGACCTGCCGAGCTGCCGCTGAAGATGCCCGGCCCTCCGCCCACCTCCGACATCGACATCGCAGGGCCCAGGAGGCTTCAAGCGTCAGCGGCCCGTCCCCGCCCCTCCGGGCCGCAGGCCAGAAGGCCGCGCACCCCTCTCTGCTCTACACCCTGCCCCTCCCGGGAGGAATCCCAGCGAGCTGTCACTGTGCCTCTCCTGATTTCCTGTTTTCCATCAACTCAGTGTCCCTAAGAAAAGATGGTGTGGATTCAGTGCCTCCCCGCTGCGATGATCCTTGGAAGCCCCGACAAACATCTGCCCAGGGACGGATCACCAGCCGCATCCTTTCCACTTCGCTCCTGCACTGGGTTTCCTCCTCCTCAGAGGAGCCACCATGAGCAGGGCCGGGCCCTTGGCCCTTCAGCACTTGCACCTGTGAGCTCGCGTCTTACAACCGCAATTATCCTAAAACGAGCCCGATGACCCCCTCAAACGAGGCAAGGGTTCCTGCGTATTTGGATTACAGCCCCTCAGTCACCAGATCCCCTTCCTTCGCTGATTACCCCACGGGTGACACAGGCAATACTCTTCTCATAGTTTCCTGGTCCAGAAATCCTGGGCCCACTGCAGACTCCCCCTTCTCGATCCTCCCATTGGATCTCTGAGTCTTATCAAGGGAGATGGTGCCTCGGGTGACGGGGAAGGGGGGGAAGAGGTCAAGTGACCACAGCACTCCTCCCAGGAAGAGACCCTGGGGGTGAGGCTAGTGCTATGTAGGAGCTCAAGGCCAGGGTGCCCCAGGGGATCCCTGGGTGGCTCAGCCGTTTAGCACCCGCCTTGGGCCCAGGGTGTGATCCTGGGGTCCCGGGATCGAGTCCCAGTCAGGCTCCCTGCATGGAGCCTGCTTCTCCCTCTGCCTGTGTCTCTGCCTCTCTCTCTCTCTCTCCCCCTCCAGCCCCCCCCCCGTGTCTCTTATGAATAAATAAATAAAATCTAAAAAAAAAAAAAAAAAAGGTCAGGATGCCCCAGGACAAAATGCTTCAACGGCTCTGCAGAAATTGCGCAGCATTTGCGAGGATGAGGCCAAGTGGGGTAAGCAGGAGAGAAAAGATGCCCAGCGATGCTGCTGAAGGCCGGAACCCGAGTGGAGAGAAAGAAGCCACCGGTGAGGGAGGGACGCCTGGGTGGCTCAGTGGTTAAGCGTCCTCCTTCAGCTCAAGTGGTGATCCCAGGGTCCAGGGATCGAGTCCTGTATTGGGCTCCCTGCAGGGAGCCTGCTTCTCCCTCTGCTTCTGCATCTCTCATGAATGAATAAATAAATAAAATCTTAAACAAAACCAAAAAAAAAAAAAAAAGCCATCAATGAACGTTCCCCAGAGCAATAATGACGGAGGGGATTTTTAAGGCTGAGATTTCGAAGGGTCCACGTTAAGTCGCTGCTGTACTGCAAAGCCCTGGCTTACAGCAAAGCCTCCTTAACGTCTGGGCAGCCAGCACCATCATCAGGGGGGCCCTGGAAAATCACGAGGTCACTTCAGCCAAGCAGGGTCCCAGGGAATGGAAAAGAAATCTCACAAGCAGACACACTGTGGGAGAGATTGATCCAGAACTCGGCAAAAGCAGGAATTCCCAGGGAAATGTGAGCCTCCTAGGAACCTCTAAAGACAGAACGATCACAGGGAACTCCACCATATATAGGACAGGAATTCAAGCTAATACCTACTGAAATGTCTGGGGACACAGCTCGGATTGTATGTATCTCTCTGTTGAGCTGTGGGCATTTCAAGCAACACAATACACTCATCCCGACCCATGCCGCTCTGCAACTATCCCCACCCACCTGACCCAGCTCAGGCCTCATCTGAACAACAAACCACTAACCATTATTGAGCAACAGGCCATGCCGGGCAGAAAGGCAAGCAGGTTGCATCAGTTATCTCCTCTCATGTTTAGTACAATGAATGACACACTCCTTTCTGGAAGAGGTAAGAAAATGGTGACCCAGAGAAGCTAACAGACCTGGTTAAGACCAGAGTGCTGCTGAGTGGGAAGGATTAAAAACTGAACTCATCCGCTGGAGACAAAACTCATGGTCCTTACTGCTCACCCTACTGCACCCTCACACCAAGAGGTGTTGAGGCGAATGCTTAGCTTCTAACTCCCAACTTGCCCCTGAAGGCTCTCCAAGAAGCCTTAGCCACCGGATGAGCTAATACTCAATAAGGAACAGCTTTCATAGATGATTTAATATTCTCCTAGAGCTAAGAAAATAGAGTCACTCAATGAAAATCTGAGAATATGGACGCATTTGGTTTTGCTTGGTTTGGTTTTGGGGGGGGGGTGTTGTTATTATTTCACACTGGTTGTAAATAGAAAGGTAAGGCCAAATGACTATGAGAAATCTTCATAGGAAGATGCCACAAATATCTTGGGAGAGATCTGATTAAATGAGAGCTCCTCAGGAATGGTGACTACACATTTTAAGATAGAAATTTAGAAAACAACTCAGTTATTTTCTTCATATAAACTAGCCATTTCCCAAATTTACCTGGTTAGTCTGTCTTTCCTAATCCCGAGACCTGACTTTGAACAAAGTTAAGAGCATGACTTAAATAACGAAGAAAGTAAAATGGAGGAAAGGAAAAAAAAAATACAGGAAATAATCCAGTGGCATCACTATTCATCAGATAGTTACTTAAGATCCACTTCTCTAAAACTAGGTTACTGAGGTAAGCTCAAAATCTATTCAGATAATTCCGTTTGCATTCACCTTTGAAGAATTCCAAAGGTTTAAATATGCCACTTTTACCCAAATCGCTTTGTATATCAGCTCCCAGGTTTCTAACCTACAGACATTAATTCATCCAAGCACTAACTTGAGTTGATATTTATAAATTATTAACAATTTAAAAACTAGCTTCTTGAGCTGTCACCTGTAAAAGGGGATGGCTTCTCTATGTTACCAGAGCTTGGAAAAACTGTCTATTACTTTTGTTTTTAACTTTTTACATTTCCGGCCTTTGGCAAAGCAAGGTTTTCAAAATATTATCAACAAAGTTTATAATATATCAACCAAGTACTGGAATTTTGTCAGTACTCCAGCTCGAACCGGTGCTTACAGAGTAATCACATCAGACAGCTACCCACACATGGGATCAAGACTTCAATGTTACATTTTATCCTCTTCACAATAAAAGTGCCTTTGAATCATTCTAGGGAATTTTTTTCGTGAAGAGCAAAGGAAGGATTCAAAATTTACAATTAGAATCTTATCTCTTTCAAGATAAATTTTAGTCAAGCCATTGGAAGGAGGAAACGTTACTTTAAATTCTTGGAACAGCTCTTGGTCATTTTATGTAACAAAATAAAAACAAGTTTAGGTATTCAGCAGGGTTCAAGGCATTCTTTTTGAAAGGCTGTTTTAATATACACCAGGGCACTGAGACACATTCTCTCCATAAAAATGTTTAAAAGATACGATCTGGATTTGCCTCCTAAAGCAGGGTTCTTCCAAACAACAGTGATGATAATAATACTAAGAAACACTCAGCTTATACAGCATTTTATAATTAGAAAGAATGTTCCCGTTTTCCATTTCACAGATTTGACATAGCACCATGGAAGCATCTAACATCACCAACCTGTTTTTACCACTGATGAAACTGATGCTCAGAGGTTAAGACCAGAAAAGACTCCAGAGGTGGAGCACTACTGTATAGACCTCAACTCTTGACACTCAATCCAGGATTCTCTCCCTACGGCCACACTGCCTTCCAGGGTGAGGCCCTATATAGTGATTTTCAAGTTCATGTTAAATGCTTAAGAAATAGGAACCTCTACTGGACATATACTCATACCAAATAATACTAATCAGGGCTACTTTATCGTATCTTCAGGATTTTTATTATCGTTCCAACCTACTCTCACTATAAAAGGTTAACGTGCTTTGAGTTTAAATTGCTGTTTGAATGGAAAATAATCATTCCAGAGCTTTACTTTCACATATTCGACCTTCTTTGCCACACTTATAAAATGAACTCTGTCATAGATCATTTAATAAAATTAATAATTCAAATCTATCATTCCAGATTTAGGATCTATGCCTAGGAAGGAAACTGTATAAACAGCTACATAAATTAATGCCAAACTCTTTTTCAAAGTTTTATACCAAGTTATACGCACACTCCCAATATATAAGAATATATAAGAATTCCCGTGAATCCATATCAAATCATGGTAGTGGCAGTAATGGTGTAAAATGGTACACAGCAGTATAAATAATAAGATTTATGTATCGCAACAAGAACGAATTTTTAAACACTGAGTTTTTTAAAAGCCAAGTGACAAAAGCCTTTACAGAGGTCAACAAGGTTCAAAACCAGACAAACGTAAATGGATAAATACACGGTAAAACTTCCTTTTAAAAGACGGTGGAATAATAAACACAAAATTCTAGATGTTTTTTTCTTGGTGAAAGCGCAAATACAGGACTTGGGAGAAGTACTTCCAAAATTCTATTTTACATATGTTCTTTTGTAAGTATAAAATAATGTAAAATTTATATTATTAAAGTGAGAACAGCATCACACAAGCTCTCCCATTACAGTGAAATCTTCAAAAAAACACTTTCTGCCAAAACAGTCAATAATTTTGATCTTCCTAAGAATCTCACCTAGTCCTTTGAAATTTCAATCCCGCTCTTTAGAAGGGCCTCTCCTGTCATTATCATGGTGATAATTGCCTGATCCAATCCTGTCATACCTCAATTATCTACAGATTTATATGCTGACTCAGATCTTACTGAGCCAGGCTCACTTCATGGAATCCTGCGTCCTTTGCAAGAATGTGCATTTTGCATTGCATTTGCATGTGATTTTGAGATGTTCCCAGAAGACACTGAAAGATTTTATTTACCTGATGCCAAAGAATGGAAATGATGGTAGGATTAAGCAGAGGAGGGACACATGGATAAGGAGTGATTTGACAAATCTTTAATAAATATTCTCTTGTTTTTGAGAGCAACCTCCTAACTGCAGGATTCTGAGAACAAGCACCGTACTAGCTGGATTCTTAAACATGAAGTACACTTCCGGACCTGTAGAGTCACAGATCACTTTTCAAAGAACCGACGGATGATAACACTAATGAGCTGCTGGTCCCTCGAGGTTGCTATAAAGAACATAAGGCCATTTATATGGAAAACTCTGTAAACATTCAACTTCATTTAATCCTACGTTAATATTTTAAAGAGACTTGATTCCTGAGCAGATTGCAAGAGAAAGCAATTGCAAAAACGAAACAGTATTTATTTCCACTTAGCACCAAAGGAACGAAGCACATCAAGACAAATAATAAAGGAATACTTCACTAAGCATGTCCCAAAGATCGCTGAAGGAGGCTGTCACTGGTTTCCTAAGAGTCCCAGTGGATTCTTTAAACTGCAAGCTCTTCAACTAGGTTGCAGATAGGATTCGCTTGTTTTCAACTTTACAGGAACCTATCTGCATTACATAAAATTAAAGCTATCTACGTATGTCAGCCAGGCCCAAATGGAGTATATTGGGGTTTGTCATGGATTTTCTTTGTATCCCTGGAAATCAGGGTTTTGTTTTAGGAGAAGAAACTGGATGAAAAATGAGAGGTTTAAAGTACCTTCAACATAGCAGTACTTTTATAATTACCACTAGTGCACTGATTCGAATTTTCTTCACAGAAAGAAAAAGGCCCTCGAGGCAAGGGGCTTGGTTAGAGCCATTGGGTGGATGATCCTGTAGCAGTGTGGTTCCTGGACTGGTAGTTGCCCATCTGTGTACAGAACCAGCAGGACCATGACTTCCACTATGTGGTAGATTTCCTTTCCAGAAAAAAAAAAAAAAAGGTAAATGCTGCAGAGCCAAAGGAAAATGCTGTCAAAATCCACAAATGCCCACACATTCAACAGAGCTGGTGATTATTGCTGAATAACTCCCCAAAGCCAAATCTCTCCAGGGTCTCTATCCGCTTACTTTGTTTATATCCTATCACTGTCCAGGATACTCCACTGATGCTCCTGATTCAAAGGCAGGAAGGAGGTCTGGATAGTCCTCTGTCCCATGCTGGGACCAAATCTGGAAGCAGAAAGACCTGCCAAAGTCGTGAAGCCACACAGGTGAGGGGAGATCCTCATACAGCTCTACTGGCAGGACAATTACTCCCAAGCACACCCAACCTCCTCTTTTGTAAAGAAAATGCATGCTTTCTCCTCAATTCTCTGACACTGACTCTACTAACCCAGCTATTCTGCTCGCCAAGAACTTATCTGTCCTTGAAAGGACTTCAGGTTCCTCAAAGTCCTGACGTTCCTACTCAGGAGAAGTAGAAACCATTCTATATGGGAGTATTGGGGTGGTGGGGGTGTGTGTGTGCTAGGGTTATTGATTTTTTTGTATAACCCTACATGCTTTTATTAACAAATAAAGAGAATATACTAAGCATCTAACCTAAGTGAGAAAAACAAAACAAACCCAAAGGAAATATAAGGCAATAATGGCGCATGACTAGCTAGTTTTATAGATAATGTCACCACACAAAGAACACATAACTTGAATCTTATGCAAATTCTTTCACAGAATAGAAAAGGAGGAAATGCTCTCTCAACTCAGTTTTTTTTTTTTTTTAATTTAGTTCTACTGGGGTATAATTGACACAAGAAGTTGGAAGATGTATAAAGTGTACAGTGCATGCCCTTTCTACTCATTTTACGGGCTACGGTAGCCCTGACTCCCAAGCTACACAAGAACGACCTAACATCACTTGTGAGCACAGATGTAAAAGTTGTGTCTCTCTGCTCTATTTCACCACTTTTACATTTAGTATTTACTTTTTTATTGGGTAAAAAAAAAAAAAATACTGTTTAAGAAAAATTAAACTGACAAAAAAAAAAAAGCAATGGTACATACACAAAAGTTAACTTTGAGGATGAAGATGGACCCAATATTAGAGCTTTAAAAGTATGTCAATTAGGTCTGTTAAAGTTACAAGTGACAGAAACCAACTCAAACTGGTTTACACAAAAAAAAGGAGAATATACTGCCTCACATAAATGATGATACATTCCAACTAGGCTGTCAGGATTCTGTATTTCCAGCTCAAGCCTAGCCTTCGTCTCAGGAATGATGAGAGCCCCCACCAACCACAGGCCATCTTGCTTACCAGTAGCTAAGAAAGGCCAGGGTCAGGGGGGAGAGCAGGGAAACAGGAGTCTCCTCTCCAATAATGCCAACAACAACAACAAAATCCAATAATTGGTCTCATTTGACCAATATTAGTTACTTAAACATCTACTGAGTGGGCAGGAGATGGGTCCCTTGGCCATTACAGCAGCCCCTCCTAAACGAGGCAGATGGAGACTCTGAGAAAAGGTTTCCCAAATGCAATTCCAGACACTCCAAGGAGGCAAGAAGGAGAACTGATGCTGGAAGAGCACAATCAACAAAATAACCACAATCAGCTGCTGCTCAATACCTGAAAAGAACAAAGGAAAGGACAGACACACTGAGCAGTTCAGCTCACCTGCCCAGCGCCTCCAACCAGGATTCAAAGATAGTCACAACGCCAATGAATCTGAAGAATTCTCACCCAAAGTGACTGCAGGTTGGAATGTTGACAGGCATTCAAAATACAAGAGGAGACCGATGGAACTTCGACTGTGAGCTCCATTTCCAGGAAGCTTTCATCTGTGAAGCTGTTCCTCGATGCTACTTGGAAAATAATTATGCCTCACAAGGCACCTTTGCTGGAGATGCATCCTGCAGCTCATTTAACATAAGCTCAAGCACACCTGTTCACAAGGATATGCATGAGTTCTTCTGGACTTTGATAACAGGTATCAGAAAACCCCAATTCCAGGCCATGTAAATTCAGGAATGCTTTTCCACACTCCAAAATGATACACCATCACACAAACTGACTCAGCTGCTGTACTTTTTTAAAAGTATAATCCAGGGGCACCTGGCTGGCTCAGTTAAGTGTCTGACTTGCTTTCGGCTCAGGTCGTGGTCTCAGGCTTGTGAGACCCAGCCCTACACCAGGCTCTGCACTGGGCACGGAGTCTGCTTAAGATTCTCTTTCTGCCCCTTCCACCCAATAAAATACATACATACATAAAATAAAATAGAGTTATAATCTAAACATTTAATTTACAAAGTTTTGTTCTAACAATAAATTACCAGAGCCTATTATTTTAAGTAAGAATGATCTACTTCTTATAATACAATGTTGTTAAGCGGAACACCCCCGAGTTCTTTTGTTGTTGTCTTAGTTCAGTGAATTAAACTACTAGTGAGAAAAATCAATAGTGGAATATTTGTTTCCAGAAGCCACTAAGAACAGAGTGCACTTAAAACAATGCAATTACTCTTATTATTCTCTAAGAAATGCCTTAATTTCTCCATCTTCTCTCAATTCATTTCTGCCAAACAAAAGGCAGAATGATGGAAGTATCAGCAAATGTCATTCCTTTGGGGTACCTTCTAGAAAAACAGGTGGACTCCCAGCATAAATCTCAATCTCCTGATTCTGATGACTTCACAGATGTAAGTAGGATCTCAGAACGTCCCAATACATGGCAAAATATGACCTACTCAGACTCTGGAGAATCTGCTCAATGACGGCTCTAACTCCATCAAGCTTTTCTAATTAACACAGCACAATTTATTTTTACCTGTATTTCCCTAGGAGGGCCAACCACTTTCATCACCATAAGACACGGGCTGACATTTGAAATCAATTAACTTTTGCATCAAAAAACCAGAAATGCATTTTGGAAGATCTTTGAAAATTTAAACAGCTTTACACATTAATCAGTTGGGTCTCCCAGAGAATTTAGTATGCCTTTGGCTATCTCACAAGAGAGACCTAAATTTCAGAAGTTACGTGTAAAGTTTTCATACCTTCTTTGAAAGAAACGCGTTTTTGAAGTTTTCTTTCTTACAGATCCTTCTCGATTCAGCAATCAGAAACGAATAACTCTTTTCCTTGTCAGGTTTCCCCAGTCAAAATTATTAAGCCACACAGTGTATAAAACACTGGCCCATGTGAAAAAGTGGTTATAAACCCTTGTTATAATAACACTGTATTTACTTTTAAACTTCAGCCCTCCACACTGTAAAGCCACATGTGAGAAATCATTGAAAGGATGTTTACATGTGGTCAATCTTTTTGTTTTTATAAAACTTCCTCCTTCATTAAAAAAAAAAAAAAGAAGAAGAAGAAGAAGAAGAAGAAGCTATTTTGTTTTCAGCAAGCAAACTGGCATGAAATATCAAGACTGCTGCCACAGGCAACCTGGGTGGCGCAGTCAGTTAGCCGATGGCCTCAGTTTCCGCCCAGGTCACGATCTCAGGGTCCTGAGATCGAGCCCCTCATGGGGCCCTGAGCTCAGCATGGAGTCCTCTTGGAGCCCCCTCTCCCTCTGCCCCAACCCTGCTTGTTCTCTCTCTCAAATAAATAAACAAGTCGTAAAAAAAAAAAAAACTGCAACAACAAATCATTTCCTCCCTGTACATTTTTTTTTTTAAATAAACTTTGCACCATGAATCTATGGAGAGTTACTTGGCTCCTGTGTGTAGGAGGGCAAGGGCAGAGCGTAGACAAGATAAGCCAACTCTCTATCTGACATCACCTGAATGCTTCTTTACTGGATAAGAAAAGCCAGGAGGTCAACAAGGTGTATGCCTCTATCTTGTTGGCTTAAGAGGACAGTGCTCATCTAAAAAGATGATGAAAAGACCCAAAGAGAGAAAGTCTCAGTGTAGCAGCCCTCAAGGACAGCAGGTACAATGATGCAGGTGACTGGAGCCTGGTGCCTAACGACAGCAGGACACTAACACCTGACGTGGGAAGATTCCAGAGCCAGTTATGCCACCTGACAGCACAGCCATGAGTAGGAATAACGAGCAAAGGCGACGTGTCTCAATCTATTGCTATTACCACCTCCCAAAAGTCTTTGATGGTGATTTATAAAGTTCACTGCTCCTATTTAAAGCCAATCCCTATTAGAGTATTTATTTCCTTTAAAGTGCTCCATCCTAGAGGTTGCTAATTTCTACTAAGGTATAGGCTGGTATTATGGAGTCATACATTCCTAATTTGAAATGAATTTGTGGGATGTAGTGGTTGGTTTTTATGAATTCCTTAAACCAGAAGAGCGGCTAGCTGCAATTCTATGCTCCCCGGAATATAAACAGTTTGCATATTAGTAACTCGGGATAATCCCAGCCATGAGGTTCTTATAACCAACGAGAGAGAACACCAAACAAAACCTGCCAATAAATGGAGAAACTGACCGTCTATGGGGGAGTGTATACAGTTAACAATCCGTCTGTAAAAATGTTCAACGTTACTAAAAAAACAGACTGCAGGTTAAAACGGAATGTCCTTTTTCTCCTATAAAAATCACAGTGATTTTGAAAACTAATAGCCAAATATCGGTTGGAATAAAGTACATATTCAAAACATTCTGGAGACACTGGAAATTGGTACAATCCTTTTTGAAATAGCTTGGAATTTGGTTCACCCCTTTTAACACAAACCTTTCCTCTGAAACATCCCAATTATGTGAGTATCAAAACAGTGCCGACTCTACACGACATACTGTTCATAATTCCAGATACTCTTTGTAAAAAAAAGAAAAAAGAAAAAGAAAAGCATTACAAAATAGTAATGGTAGGAGCTAGTATCAATAAATTATGGAAATCTATATTTTAACCATGTATTGTATTTTTTTTTTTTTTATGATAGTTGCACAGAGAGAGAGAGAGAGAGAGAGGCAGAGACACAGGCAGAGGGAGAAGCAGACTCCATACACCGGGAGCCTGACATGGGATTCGATCCCGGGTCTCCAGGATCGCGCCCTGGGCCAAAGGCAGGCGCTAAACCGCTGCGCCACCCAGGGATCCCCATGTATTGTATTTTAGAAAATAGTAAACACTGGCAAATTTGCTAAAATCATACTTTCAATTTTTTTCTTCTTTAAAAGAACTAAAAATGTTATTGAATGTGCCATAGAATTTAATACAGTCATATATATTCATGCATATGGATATATTCATATCAGTTCATATATATTCATGTACATTTATATTTTCCCATAAACAAGCAATACTCACATAATACAGGATTTCTTCAAGATCAACCACTCTGACCTATAGCTCTTCCACTAAGAAATGATTTATAACAGTTTCAAAATAAATTTTTGAACAGTTTCCAAGATAACCTTATACTTAATTATTTCAGAAACCTAAAAAATTATACATCATTCAGCCTCTAAATTTAACATTACTGCAGAAATTAGTTAACAAAAAACATAACTCTCATAGCTCACAGGTAAAAATTACAGGCTCCAGCTAACAGACCCATGAAAGGATGCAACATCATTCATTATCAGGGAAATACAAATCAAAACTACAATGAGCATTCATTCACCTCAACCAGTCATAATGGCTAAAATTAACAGTACAGGAAACAACAGATGTTGGCAAGGACGCAGAGAAAGGGGAACCTCTGACACTGATGTTGGGAGTGCAAAGTGGTGCAGCCACTCTGAAAAACAGTAAGAAGGTTCCTCAAAAAGTTAAAAATAGCACTACCCAAAGACCCAGCAATTGCCCTACCAGGTATTTACCCAAAAGATACAAAAATACTGATCTGAAGGGATACACTCACCCCAATGTTTATAGCAACATTATCAACAATAACCTAATTTTAGAAAGAGCCCAAATGTCCACTGACCGATGAATGGATAAAGATATGGTCACACACACACACACACACACACACACACACACACACACACACTGGAATATTACTCAGCCATCTAAAAGAATGAAATCTTGCCATTTGCAATGACGTGGATAGAGCTAGAAAGTATTATGCTAAGCGAAATAAGTCAGAGGAAGACAAATACCATATGATTTCACTCATGTTGAATTTTAGAAACAAAATAAATGAACATAGGGAGGAAAAAAGAGAGGCAAACCATGAAACAGATTTTTTTTTTAAGGATCAGAGTAACAGAAGGAAAAGTTTTATTTTTTATTTTTTTAAGATTTTTTTACTTATTTATTTATTCCTAGAGACACACACACACACACAGAGTGAGAGAGAGCGAGAGAGAGAGAGAGAGAGAGAGAGGCAGAGACACAGGCAGAGGGAGAAGCAGGCTCCATGCAGGGAGCCCGACACGGGACCCGATCCCGGTCTCCAGGATCACATCCCGGGCTGCAGGCGGTGCTGCGGTGCTAAACCGCTGCGCCCCCGGGGCTGCCCATGAAACAGATTCTTAACTACAGACAATACACTGAGGGTTGCCAGAGAGGAGGTAGATGGGGGAACGGGTTAAATGGGTGATGGGCATTAAGGTAGGTACCTGTGATGAGCACTGGGTGTTGTTACATAAGTGACAGATCACTAAATTCTACACCTGAAACTAATATACTGTATGTTAACTATCTGGAATTAAAAAAAAAAAAAAAAAAAAAAAACTAAAATTAAAAAAAAAATTATAGGCTCTTAAGTCACACTTGCCTTGGTGCAAATTCCAGCTTAACCATATGACCTTGAGCAAGTTATTTCACTTCTTTTTAACAGTCCCCCATCGAAGAACTTGGAATTTGTTTATTCATCATCTATTATTTACTAAGCACCTACGAGGTGCTGTACTGTTTGCTATCCTAGGATTTAACCCAGAAGAAAAAAAGCAAAATCACTGCCCCCCTAGAGATTACATGCTGGTATGGCAATACCTCAGAAGGCTGTGCTGAGAAACTAGAGAAAAAAAATACTTATGAAGCCCTTTGTGAGGTGCTGGAAACAAAGATGCACTCGAAGACATAGGATTGATAATAGTTATTATCTCACAGGACTGTTACGTGAAATAAATGAGCTAATTCACACCAAGCACTTCGCCTTAGGTTAAAAAAAAATCTCTATATCAGCTATTATTACAAGATAATTAACACTATGACCATCTCTAATCAATCTCTATTCACTGGCAGCGGTAGGTGGGGAGAATGAAGAATGCCAAAAATTTTTAACTCCTTTAAGAAATGGTAAACCTTGGGGCGCCTGGGTGGCTCAGTCAGTTAAGCCTTGACTCTTCAATTCTGGTCAGGTCATGATCTCAGGACTCTGCAGGGACTCTTCTTGCTCAGTGGGGGACTCTTCTTGAGATTCTTGCTACTGTCCCTCCCCCACTCATGAGCAGGTGGGTGCACATGTGCACTCCCTCTCTCTCAGCTAAATAAATATATCTAAAAATAAAAAAGAAAGAAGGAAATTGGCAAACCCAATGCTGCTTCAGGTCACCACTCAAAAACATGAGGAAAAGACGTCATATCAAGGTCCATCACATCAATCACACATGCTGGTTTCCAGTATTAGCCCATCCGATTGGTCAGCAATAGGAAGTACCTAGCCTCAGTCATTGTTTAAAATATAACTTGAACTTTTAGAGCTCCATGATAGAAAACTTAGGAGGCACTTAATAATTTGAATTAAAGTACAATTAAAATTAAAGGGAAGGATAAAAACTAAGTGTGCATTGTGCCATCACACAAACATCTGAATTGGCCTATCCTATGGTTTCTCTGCAAGAACTAGTCCCTTGTCCATCCTTAAAACTGCTTTAAAATAAACAGTTTTGATCTGTTATCACAATCTTAGTCCTTTTTCCTGAGGCACTAGACTCACTTCTGCTATGTCTGCTCCAAGAGGCACAACAAGGCGGGCTGCATGAGCTCCAGAGAAGTGGAGCCCATCTGGGACCACAAGGAATGGAGACATTGGGTTCTTTGTGCTGAGGCTGGGCCTCAAATTCAGGAATCCAGCTACTGCACTAAGAAAGCATCAAGCCTACAAGGTGGAGCTGTACCCATATTTTTAGACTCACATGTGAGAAGCTAAGCAGGTAGGCTGACAGAAATAAAAAAAAAAAAAAGTTTGTCTCTCTTGCTGGAACGTGAGGTTGATGACTTTGTTTTCTCACTATGTGAATACAAATGAATGAATAATAGTGTCTAAAGTTGAACCAAGCCCAACATGAAAGAGTTTGGCCGACCTTAAGGGTTCCCAGACTAGAAAAAATGATAATTATGTGATACAATGGTGGTGTCAGCTAATGCTACAATGGCAAACATACTGCAGTGTAAATACATCAAATCAGTATGTTGTATACCTTAAACTTACACAGTGTTGTGTATCATACACATCTCGATTTAAAAAAAAAAAAAAGTTTGGCACACTCAAGATAAATGAGAGTGATTCCATGGTAACATGGGACCTCTGGGCAGGAAAGGAAGAAACGAAAATAGAGAAGCTCACACTTCACCTCCTCCGCAGTCGACACACTCCAGGCCAACACCACAGAAGCTCTACACAGATGACTATGAAATAAGCAAAGAGTGGAATCCACTGGGGCATCCTATTTCTTGGGTTCAAATAAAACAAGAAGCTACCTTTTTCATCGTTATCACTTACCTACCGCTAAAGATAACATTTTAAAAAACAAAGTATGCTTTGGCACAAACGATGTGCCAGGTTTCTATGCGTAAAAAAGAAAGGGGGTCAAATAGCTGCTATCACTAAGGATGCTCAAAGAAAAGTGCTTAGATGTGTCTGAAGTTAAAAAAAAAAAAAAAAGGCTAATATAATAATACTCCAAATAACAGCAGAATCATTGAGAGAACTCAGCCGACATGGAAGGGAATACTACTCCACTGAAAGGATCGTTTTCCACTGGCTAACACACCAGTCACAGGGACACACACACCACCCTGTATTCCATGCTTTAGAATCTTCAGGTAAAAAAACAATAATGCTCTCTTAAAATTACCTTTCTTTCCTACTCCTTTCCTTCCTGACGTTTGGCATTATCACAGAGAAACTGCCATTATTTAGCTCTACACTCTGGTTCCAATTTCAAGCTAAAATTCCTCATGCACCACCGAGAGATCCATGGAAACAACATTGCAACTTGAATCAGAATACAAGCTCCTATCCCAGCTCCGCCACTACCTCAAGCCAAAACCTTGGACAGAAACCTTAACTTTTCTGGACTTCTATTTTCTCATGTGTACAATTAGGATATTAATGGTCAATCTAAAATTCTGTTAACGTCATCCAACTCTTTCGGGAGGAAAGGAAAGTAGGTCCTTAACCTGGAACTGATGAAGAAGTGTCTCTAACATCTCTTGGCACAGAGAAATGGCCACCCTGTCTATCTGTGTGTATTAGTTTTCCATGGTTACAAAATAAATTACCACAAATGTAGAGTCCTACAAGACAACTTGATTAGCTCACAGCTCTGTAGGTCAGAAGTTCAGCATGACTCAGCCAGGTTCTCTGCTTAGAGTCTCATACAAAATCAAAATCCAGGTGACGGCTGTACTGTCTTCTAATCTGGAGGTTCGAGGCAGGAATTTACTTCCGCGCTCACTAGTCCAACCTTGCTGGACTAATCCTGCTTCCTTGCTATTCTGAGACTGACATCACCATGGTCCTGCTGGCTCTCAGCGAGGAGCTGCTCACAGCTTCTAGAAGCCTCCTAAATTTCCTTCCCACATGGCCCTTTTCCATCTTCAGATAAGCAATGGCCTTGTGAGGAGAGTCCCTGTCAGGGTGCAAAGCTCTCTGACTTCCTCTTCTGCCAGTGTCAAAGAAAACTCTCTGCTTTTAAAGGGCTCAACTTTTGGGGTCAGGCCCAGTTACATCATCTCCATACCCTAAGGTCAACTGACTTGGGACCTTAATTACATCTGCAAAATCCCTTCACCGTAGAACCCACATTCATATTGGTTTGAGTGGCCAGGAGATGGGAGCCATCTGCCAAAGTCTGCCTATGACATGAGGTGTTGTCTCTCTCGTTCACAAAGCTGGAAGCCACAGCCCATTTTTACGTGCCCATTACACACACAAAGCGCTGCAACTCGACATGTCCCATAATTATCTGTTCAACAAAACACTACCCATTAGACAAAAACACACCTGGTGCCAGATGCTATCCGTCGAGCCCTAGAACTCAAGATGAGCTAGAAATGCAACATACCTGCCCCAAAGCATATATTTCAAATACTTTATTGGACCAATGGATGCAATGCTGATGATGTTAATTGTCTCAACACAAAAAAAAAAAAAAAAAAAAAAAGGCCAGGGACAAATCAAGGGCTCAGGAACTAAGCAGGCGAGGACAAAGGATTTTAAAATTGCACACACGGGGAAAAAAATAAATAAAACATAAATAAATAAATAAAAATAAAATTGCACACATGGTTCTTAGTTACTCCAAAACTCTAGTGGCCCATACCTTTTTCTAACAGCTGCGAAAGCTCTTTCTATCACTAGAAGAAACTTCTAATACAAATGAAAAAAACCTCCCCTTAAGAATCCTTAAATATATTCCATAATGCTTTCAGGAGGGCAAACAATGCTCTCTCCACCGCCACGGCCAACAAGTATTACAATTTAGGATCTGCGCCCTCAATGAGTGCCGACAAGCAAACAGACTGCCCATGTAAAGAGCAGGACAAAAGAAACCAATCATTCTGCCACAGTTCCTAATTCAGAAGGCTCCAGCATTTCTGCAGTACTTCTTGAATTTAAAAGGGAGAAGGGAGGTTAAAAATGTGTACTGTATTCCTAGATGCTCTGAATAGGCCACTGAGTTAGTTTATAGCGATTCCATTAATGTATTCTTTAGCAGCTATCCGCCTGCCCTGAATCTTCATAAAAACAAAATGTTTTTCCCCCCCAAAGCATAAAGGATCCCATTCTTTTGCAGGCTTGATGTGACATCTGCATAAAGATAATTAATTCCTGTCTTGCGCTGTTATCGATTTGTCCCTCACCAAAGGGTAAGTGGTGTTTTCTCTAGGCTCCTGTGGGCTCATGTACCATGTTTAGTGGTAATAAGCATTTTAAAGCCACTGAAGAGCAGCTTCAAAAAGAACGTGAAATTAATAAACACGCATCACAACACTGTTTACAATCGACTTCATTTAGGACCCTATTTCTGTTCAGTCAACACATTTCAAATACTACTAAAAGGATCACTACCTGCAAAGGACCTCAGCCGATCTGATCTAAAAAATACCTTGTAACACGGGGAAGCTATAGCATTCGCAGGGACAGGTGACTCCTGAGACACTGTGAAAGGTTTCCACGACAAGTGTTCGCTGTCCACCTCCAGAAGAGCCACCTGACACTGAACCACCACGGCCGCCCGGCCCCAACTGCTTTAACTTGGGGTTGCCTGAACTCGGCCTGAACGATGCAAAAACTCAAGGACACACGCATGAACCAAAGGCAAAAAGAAATCCCCGATGTGGTCTCCAAAATGCTCACTGGGGCCTTACTCTTTTTTTTTTTTTTTTTTTTAAATCTTCCAGCAATAAAACAAGATTCGTATTCGTAATCTTCTTCAATCCAAACCTGAGATTGCAATACCTTTTGCAGCCTCTCACAACAAAAGGAAAGCCAATGGGCATCAGGAGCCCCTGGAATAAGTATAAACTTCCCCCTTCAGGAAGCTAAATTATTAGTTTCATTGGCCTGAAATATGATTTTTTTCCAGATATATAGTTGTGGGCACTTTCAGAGTTGGGTTTCAGGTGGGGAAAAGAGTTATTTGAGCTGTTACTTAATATTTGTGTGGATATGGTTTCTGCCCCAACCTTCATCTGCCCTCTGCTCCCAGCCACCTTCTAGAGAGGGGTCACCATGTGGTGCTTTTCTACGCAAGGAGATGTCAGTAGGTTTGCCAGTGGGTCACCATGTGGCACTTTTCTACGCAAGGAGATGTCAGTAGGTTTGCCAGTGGGAGTCCCGTGAAAGTGTATGTTGCCTCTATAAATAAAAACAATTTCAAAGACTTGGTAGATGTGGCCCTTTCTAGGCTTTGCCTGCCCCGCTCTCTTTGCTCTGAAGGTGGACCCGACACACTCACAAGGGGCACAACCACTATGCAAGAATGGTGTGACCCCCCCGAAGATCCACGCCACAATCTGGAGCAATAACAATCATCTTGGGCTATACTAGATCATGACAGCCTCCGCAAGGTAAGCAGTGAACCCAGCACTCTAGGTGACCAAGGAGGGGAAATAGAAATGCTAAGGAAAACATGCACACTATACTGGGATCCAAATAAAGAGATTTGTCCAGATTCTCTAGAAAGACAGAAACTACTCACATCTCAGGGATCACCTGTCCTGATCACATCAATAGCAGCCACAAAAACAGATGAGAATTCCAAGGGCTGCGTGCCGACCTAAAGACCCCATCTCCCCTTCTACCCAACGTCCCATCTTTCCCCCATAGACTCATGTGACCTCTTAAAGAAGAGCACACAGGAAGAAAAACCCTAGAGCCTCCTCCATTTTACCTAAAGATACAATTTAGTTGTGTCGCACTGTTTCTTCTACTTGACTTTGTAGTGGTCCCTTCCCTACCATGCAGGAAGCAGAGAAGGCCAGATCAGTTAACAGAGTAATAAAGAGTTCCCATTTTCTCTGCACATCTGGGCCAAGATTAAGTAATTCAACCAAGCACTGAAATTCAAAAGCAGCAATGCTACCCCTAGGAAAGCCCTCTTGAGAGAGAATACAAATAAACAACTTTTATATTTGAAAAGTATGTGTAACTGGATATTAAAATAAGAGTTTTAGTTCAGGCCTCAGATGATAAATAGCAGCTACGCGGGGGAGGTGTAAACCAAAATGCAAATTTGAAAATAGGCATCACAGAGGTATTTGACCTCTTGCTGATTTAGTGGGTAGAAAAGTGTCAGGTAACAGACAGCCCAGCCTAGGAGAAATGTGGTGAGTGCTACCTCTTTCACTTCAACCGGAAGGAACCTCAAGGTCACTTTGAAAGCTTATATTGTCTGGGGTTGGAAGCCACAATTGACCAGTGTCCCCAACCTAAGAAATATCAGGTGACCTGCTGCCACACAGTAACATGCTATATATCTGGGAAGCACTGGACAGTTTTCCTCTCTAAAAGGACATCAAAGATGGGCAAAGATGTGGATTAGCAGTGGTTCTGGCAGAAAAGCCAGCTTGCAACCATTCGAAGCCTGTATGAGAAGGCCACCAGGCAGGGTCACCAATAGAGAAAGACGATGATACAGTAACCCAAAAAACACGGCTGATGGGACAGTGTCAGCCAGAGGGAAGAAAACAGTCCAGGGGAGCTGCAGAGGATTCCAGCAGGGAAGGCTCTGATGGATTTAGGGACACACCCGTAAGAAAAGGAGTCAGCCTTGCATATCTGCTGCATCCAAAGTGTGCAAAGCCAGTGTGAATCCACAACCCAAAAAAAAGAACCTTCCTGTGGATACTTTATACTGTTCTTCTATGTCAGAAGCATGTAGGACAGCAGCTAGTAAACAAAGGAAAAAACTAGTAAGGAAGGAAGAAACAGCCAGTAGAAGTACGCTCCAAGAAGCAGGAGTTTGTGTCCTGTTATTTGCTATATTCCCCAGCCTAGAACTATGCCTGCTACACAGCAGGTGTTCAGTAAATACTCATTCAATGAATGGAAAGCCTATCACATCTAACATCTACCCTTCCAGAATGTAGACCGCCTTCTAGAATGTCTACCAGAGACAAAGATTTACTTCCCAACTTCTTTTTTTTTGTCTGACACCCTTTGGCGAGGCTGCAGGGGTGGCCACTGCTCTCCAAGCTTCACCATGCCACACGAGGGTGACAAAAGTCGGCCAAAAATGACAAAGACCCAGTGAACAAACCTGGGGGCAAGGCCAAAAAGAAGAAGTGGTCCAAAGGCAAAGTTTGGGACAAGTCCAATAGCCTGGTCTTGCCTGACAAAGCGACACACGATAAACTCTGTAAGGAAGTTCCCAACCATGAGCTTACAACTCCAGCTATTTTCTTAGAGACTAAAGATTGGAGGCACCCCGGTCAGGGCAGCCCTTCAGGAGCTCCTGAGTGAAGCACTCATTAAACTTGTTTCCAAGCACAGAGCTCAAGTCATTTATACTCGAAGCGCCAAGGGTGGAAATGCCCCCCAGCTGCTGGTGAAGATGCATGAACGCATCCCACCAATACCACCAACTGTGCATCATGAAAAATAAAACCTTATTAAATAAGTAAATAAATGCTGATTTCCCAAATGAGACCCTAATTGCAATTTAAAGGAATTATGAGGCTTTCCAGTACCAGAGAACTTAGAAAAATTCCAGCAAGTTCTCTGACTTAGGAAAATATTTTTTTATTTTGAATTTTGCTAGAATTTTCATTAGGAACAGGGAATACATTTTTCCCCTCTAAATACATTTTAAACGGAGAGCAGGAAACATGGTTTAAATTTGCACTGTGATAGGGATGCCTGGGTGGCTCAGGGGTTGAGCATCTGCCCTTGACTCAGGCCGTGACTCTGGGTCCGGGGATCGAGTCCCGCATTGGGCTCCCTATGAAGAGCTTGCTTCTCCCACTATATCTCTGACTCTCTCTGTGTCTCATGAATGGATAAATAAAATCTTTTTAAAAAAATTTGCACTGTGGTATCATCCAATGAGTGATACCTATTCAATGTGCTAATTACCCAGAACATGGTTTACAAGGCAAGTCACCATGCGTGTTCCATTTTATCTTTGTAACAGTCAAAAGCACCTTTCCTACTTTGAGGAGCTAGGGCTCACTGAGTAGTAAGCAGCAATACCAGTTGCATGATTCAGGCTTTTAAGGCCAACTGCAGTACTCTTTCCAATGCTGTTTTCCTTGAAGGTTTTCAAAGTCAGGCTTCCTGGATTCCTATCTGGTGTCTCGTATCCACCTAAAGATAGATAACCCTGGACTCTTGCCTTAATTATACTCCAGCTATTCCTACCAGATGGTCCTTTCATCCATTATTCAATTCACTTAGCCTGCCTTGCTTCCTGACCAACGACGACAATAGGAGTCTCATTAGATTTTAGCACAGGATTAAGTCCAGCAAAAATAAATAGAAATTCCAAAATAACAGGCTCATACACAAGATGAAATTTCATTCCATCTGCATAAATATATTGTCCAGTGCCGGAAATGACAGGTCTCTGACAGTACGGGACCGAGACAGTTTCCTATCTTCTTGCTCTGCTATATTCGACTCATGGCATCTGCTTTTGGGCCCTCCTGGACCCACCATCACATCTATCTTCCAGCCAGCAAGAAAGAGGAAAGAAAATAATGCCTATCAAGTCACACACATCTCTTTTACTCATATCCCACTGGCTAAAACTCAATCATAAGGCCACATCTACCCACAAAGGGGCCAGGGAATCGGAGCTCTTATATGGCAGAAATATGTCTTATTCAACTTTTAGTGTTCAACACAGATCTGGGACTGTTTAAGGCCACTATGATTCTTACAATCACTGCCATAATCATCTGCAGGACAAGCACTTGCCAAATACTGTTCCATGTACCATTCTTAATTGACTAAAGAGAAGACATACTAAGGATCATTTTACTCTATTTTTTCATCACTGATCAAAACAGCTACCGCTGACATTAAAATAACTAACAATGATAAATGGTTCTTCTTTCCCACAACAGCCTCAAATGCTTAAATATTTGGTGGTAAATGATCTGGAATTCTCACTTCATATGAATGAGCGCATTTTCAACTATTATGTTTTCCTAGTAGGTCAACAGACAATTTATCCTAAGTGACTCAGAGGAAAATGTTCCCTGTTCCTAAATAAAACTCCTCCTAGAGCATTTAAAACTTGAAAAACACTATAAAAGTACAATGAACACAAAAGCCAACCTGTTGTTTCTGTCCACTAAAGAAGAAAAACAAGTAACTATTAACGACTCTGTGCATTCATTTGGAATGCAACATCTGTCACTTAGTAAGTGATCATGAAATTTAAAAGGCAACAGATCACCCTTCTTATTAAAAAAAAAAAAATCACAAGAAATATTTTCCTAAACTAACAGAAAGGCAGGAAAAGAATTCTGATAAAGTAGCTAAAACAGTAAGATAAAAATAAATTCCCCCATGGCATGCACTCTAACAACTCCCCATTGGTAAAGGTTTAGTTTTATGAATAAGGAAGCCGTTTTCATTTGTTTACTAAATATAATATTAGGTTTATCCCCTGGGATGCTATTTTTAAGGGGACATAGCAATTTCTGCCATTTGTCCTTTTCAAACTTGGAAAATGAAGAGAAAGGGAAAAAATACCTAATCCTATGAGATCAGATGATTTATACTAGTTTGTTTCACCTGGAACCATTAGAAATTTCTAAGAAAGACAAAAATAAAAATACCACAGTAACCCAAATGACGCTAGCAAATTACTACTGGCAAAGTTGAGAAAGAGTTTAAAGCTTGCTTTGCACACCAATGGGCTTTCTTCCTTTCTCCCCAAATATATTTATTATTCTATCTCACTGCCTAAGATGCTTTCTCTGTAGAATGTGATCCTTTCAAAAGCATCAGGGAAATGCCTCCCATTGGGCACTGGTATTTAGGCATTAGAAAGGTAAAAAAAAAAAAAGAAAAGAAAAGAAAGAAAAAAAAATTCCTCTAAAAAGCATACAAAAACCCTCACTAGGTTGTTCTTCGCTTACTATGAGTAAGCTTGAGCATCACCGATTTAAATCAACCCCGGAGGGATCCCTGGGTGGCGCAGTGGTTTGGCGCCTGCCTTTGGCCCAGGGCGCGATCCTGGAGACCCAGGATCGAATCCCACATCAGGCTCCCGGTGCATGGAGCCTGCTTCTCCCTCTGCCTGTGTCTCTACCTCTCTCTCTCTCTGTGTGGCTATCATAAATAAATAAAAAATTTAAAAAAAAAAAAAATTAAATCAACCCCGGATTTCTTTTACAAACAAATTCAAAGTTAGAAAACTCTGAGCTTTTTTCATCTTTCACTTCTATTTATCCATTTATATTTCCTGAAATATTTGCCATATGCATACCAACAAAATGAAGAAACATGCATATTATGTTGCTTACAGTGGCATCTACTTCCTGCTCCTTCCCTGGGATAAACAGAGCTCCCTGGCATTTTAAATAAATAGATTAATAATGTGGCCATTTCTTAGAGATCCCTACGGAGTGGTTGCTTTACAGCGGTACACAGAACCGTGTAGCTTCACGACGTGGATGCTTTGGGTATAGGTTCAAATTCATTTCTCAACAGTGCTGCAGAGAACAAGTTTAATTATAACATTACTCTCCTACCAGTGTCATTTCATACCTGACATTAAAAAAAAACAAAAACAAAAATAAAAACAAACAAAAAACCATGTGTTAGGACTGTTCAGTTGAGGGGCGCATGGGTGGCTCAGTCAATTAAGCACCCAAATCTTGGTTTCGGCTCAGGTCACAGTCTCAAGGTCTTAAGATTGAGCTCTGCATCGGGCTCCACACCAAGCATGGAGCCTGCTTAAGGCTCTCTCTCTCCCCCTCCCCCCTCCCCATCCCCAACTAAACAAAAGAGGATTCATTTGAAAACATAAGAAACTTGGCTACATTAGTATTATATTGACTGTTATTTAAATTTATCATTGCATCAATGTGATTTAAGTTTCTCAAAGGGATGGAGACTAAACGATAGCATGATTTTCCACTCCTAGTCAAAGTTTTATTAAGGAAAACACTCATGGCATTGTTACTTAACGCTTATAACCACTCAGAAAAATTTTAAATGGAAGCATCAGATTTCCCTCAGATTAATTAATACTACCTCCCCTGACCAACATTTGATTTTATGGTCCTAAATTCCAACTGATTTTTTAGTTGCTTATATTTTATATGATTTAGGAATATCTGAAATCCTGGGCATATCTGTGTATTAAGCGTGGGACATCTGTTCACCTGTAAGGTAAAGGGGAGATGAATAAATTTTTCTACTATATCGTAAAAGCTGTATAGCTCCAACCTTCACTAAAGTCAAAGGCTTCATTTTAGCTTCTATTAGCTAGAAGCAATGTTTTCCTTTCCCAACTATCTATTCTTAGGTAAAGTCTATTGGTTGGAAAACATTTGAAATAACAAGTGGCATCTTGGTTTCTCAGAAATGTTAAAATGCTAGCAATAATATAGCAATCATAGGACTAAATATCCATCATGGGAATAATGCCCAGACCATAGAAAATGTTAGCCTTTTCTGACAAGGCTCTGGAAGGGAAACACAATGGAGTACAGATTTGCAATAAAAAAGTCATTCTGATATTATGTGGCAGCTGCCCTAACCATTTGCATTACTGGAAAGCAACCATAATAGAACGCAATCGCTAAAAAGAATGATTATAAAGCCACTGAAATCAGAGAGGAATTAAACAAAAAAGTCAAAACTGACAGAACTGTTATTATATGAACACTCTAGTGGAACTTTACTGAAACTCGAAGATGTTTAAAAAGCAACTCCAAAATAAAAAAGAATTCTGTACACAGGACATTAAAAAAAAAACATAAATTAATCATCTTGACAACTGTTGATCATTATTTTAATAAATGAGGAAACAGAAGAACTACTGAGAAGAATGCCAGGATGCTAACCGAAAAACAATATTCAAATGTAGCCAAAATTATCTTCAAAGTGAAGTTTCACTCTGATTAAATTTTGTGTACGTTTATTTAATTTCTATGCTCCACTGCTGACTTCCCAGATCCCAGAAGAGAAAAGGAAAGCCGTATGCCAGGTGAACAGGGCTAGGGTATGGGGAGAAGGGTTTCATCATGAGCACGAGCTTTAAAACTCTGATATTCAGATAATTAAATCAACACAGTACTTTTAAAAATCAAAGCCAATGCAAAATAATGTTTAAATAAAGACAGGACCGGTATTACTGACTCTTCTTTTGCCTCAGAAATAGCTCTCAGCACAATATGGCTTGGCCCAAGGAGTGCAATCTTTCTGGTGATGCCTGGTTCATCATGGATTTTTTGCATTAATTTTATTTTTAAAATATTACCTCGTGTATAATTTTTCTTACTACTCAGTTTTGAGCACTACCCTTCCCCAACCCCTAAAACTCCCTCACTTGCCCTCATCTCAGCCTTCTATTTAGGACTCTATAAATATCTGCTGAGTGAGGGACAGGAGGTGTACATTAACCTCTGTCAATACTCCCTTACCACCTGCAACACATCTCAGACTCTTTCCAATATACTTCTCTTGACAGCCCCAGGGATGAGCACCTCTCCTTGCCACGTACTTTATATGACCTCTAATTCTCACAAGAACCCTTCAAAGTAACCCATTTTATAACTGAGAAATCAGTCTCTGACGGTGCCGTGACTTGCTCCTAACACACAGGTCCTCCATAAATACTGGTTGGATGATAATGACAAAGCCAGCAAGGGAAGACTTGGACTTGAACCCGAGCGTGTGTCCCCCCTGGCTCAGGGATCACCAACTCCAAGAAGCCATTTTTAAACCTTCTGTTTCCAGTAACAACTATGGTGGGCAGGATTCTAAGATGACCCTGGTAATCCCCGCCCCCTGGTGCCACTCCTGTGATTATGGCAAACGAGTGATTATATGGTGGACCTGATCTAATCACACGAGCCCTTCAAAAGCAAGCAGTTCTCTCTGGCTGATGACAGAAAGGGATGTCAGAAAGATTCAAAGGACTTGACACACCCCTGCTGGCTTTGAAGATGGAAGGCACCTCATGAGAGAATGTGGGTGACCTCTGGGAAC
The DNA here is from genome assembly GCF_003254725.2 of Canis lupus dingo. Lineage (NCBI taxonomy): Eukaryota > Metazoa > Chordata > Mammalia > Carnivora > Canidae > Canis > Canis lupus. Next base: position 24,704,523 of record NC_064257.1, on the reverse strand, counting down.
AGAGAGTGACCACCAGCTGACAGCAAGAAAACAGGAGCCTCAGACCTGGACCTACAGCCCCAAGAAACTGGATTCAGCCAACAACCCGAATGAGCTTGGAAACATAGCTTTCCAAAGGCTCCAGATAAAAACCCAGTTGATGCCTAGACTTCATCCTTGCTGGATCATCAGCAGAGAACACAACCAAGCCTGCTCAGACTTAGGATAACTGTTTACATGGCAACAGAAAACTTATGTATCAACCCCTGCATCACTCATCATCGTTATCACAAAGCACAATTCTCTGTTGATCTGAGCTCCTTATTATCAGACTAAGGATTAACCCACATCTTGGTGTGACCTGCCCAAGGCCGGACACATTATAGGCACATGTTGATGCTGAAGAACTGAATGAATTCACACACTAGCTCTTTAATAAAAGTTTAAGGTACTGACGGCAATGACCAGGAGGAAGCAACCTGTGTCTGACGTGGGCCTGAGTGAATATTTGTGGGCTAAAATTTGGCATTATAGGGGCAGCCCGGGTGGCTCAGTGGTTCAGCGCCACCTTCAACCCAGGGCATGATCCTGGAGACCCAGGATAGAGTCCTGCGTCGGGCTCCCTGCATGGAGCCTGCTTCTCCCTCTGCCTGTGTCTCTCTCTCTCTCTCTCTCTCTCTCTGTGTGTGTGTGTGTGTCTCTCATAAATAAATAAATAAAATCTTTAAAAATAAATAAATTAAAATAATTAAAAAATAAAATAAAATAAATAAATAAAATAAAATAAAATAAAATAAAATAAAATAAAATAAAATAATAAAATAAAATAAAATTTGGCATTTTATATCCTGGTAGGCAATTGACAGAACACACATTTTTAAAGACCAGTTCCACAACTATGTAAACCTGAGATGTCTACCTGGATATATGATCAGTCCCATTGTATAATCTATAAAGAACAAGACAAGCTTACATATAGAATGGCTTTGGCATTGTATATCCCCGCAGAGAAGACAGACAAAATATGCCTCATGTCACCACGCTCCTTACTTCTCTGGACTCCAACTGCCCTGTCTTCCAGTGTCTTCTTTGGTATCGGCATGACTTAAATCAAAATCATCATCTCTGAGGAAACTTCCCTCAAAACTACTTCTACCTTCTAAGATTGGTATTCAAAGGCATGTCATTGACCAGAAGAAAGAATGTGAGGTAAAACCAATCACGTGGGTTGAGTGCCTCTAAGAAGCTCCTAGAAAGCTATACTAACCCCTTCCCCCTACACACACAAGAAGGAAACTGAAATCACTGAATTAGCTGCTGAATGTTGACTTCCATCCATAACTCTAACTCTGCACAAGGAGAGCGCTGGCACGCACACTGTGTATTTATTCATCTGTGAGCCCAAAACATTCAACAGGATTTTGATACCTGGTAACACAGTAGGTACTCAATACATGTTTACTGACTTGAAGTAGCACCAAAATCTGTGATGACCTGTGGTATCCTTAAACACACATGCTACCCTCACCTCGCAGCAAGGAATTCTTTACTTATAATTCAGCAGACTTAAAAAATAAATGATCTTCTCCACTATTCATTCTTTCTTAATTGCATCATTTCTGTTCTTCAGCTTGCTTTATTTATATATGCATAAAGATAAGGAAAGTGCTTCACAAACGGAAAGCATTTTGAAGAAAATGAGATTCTAAGAACAATGAAAATTTTAAAATTCTTCAAGTTTTCTTAAATATCAGTCAATGACTTTAATCGCTATAATTATGTGACTACAGCCCATTAACATCTTGCAGTGATGCTGATATTAGTATCCATGGTTTGGAACTCCTTCCAGAGAGGTCCTCTTAGGGCAATTAACCCTATTCGGATGGCACCCAAGAGGAATCTATGTTTTATCAGCTTCTAAGCTCCAGCTAACAGTGTTTTAGGTGGGTGCTGGAATTAGAACTATAAAATTACTTAATTGTGTGACCCCTACAGAAATCCAGCTAAACCATGCTTCCACACAGCTGGAAATCTAAATTAGTCCTCATCTGTCTGTGTATAACTACCATGTTCAATTGTTCACTGAGCCTTAAGATCATGAGAACCAAAATGCAGGGAAGTTACAGCTGCTCTTCCAGAAAACAGTAGCAGGGAGGCAGGGGGGGAAGAAGAAGCAGCAGCAGCTCCATTGAGATGTTTACTCTGACAAGAATCAGTATAAAAATTCATAGTAAAGCACAATGTAGAATTTTAAATTTCCTGAACCAGTATTATACAGCCAGAGTCAACCTGAAATTGCTTTTGGTGAAAAAGGCTGAATGACTTTTTTAAAGACATACATAACTAGCTTTGAAATTTCACACCAGCAAAACATTTGAACAATTCCTAGGTTCCAAAAATATTAGCCAAAATCATGACCAAATGACCACCCCCCCCCCCTTGTCATTCTCCCACCCAAACCTTCTCGAAGCAGTTATGCAAAGGAGGGTGGGAAGGGGAGCAGGGCAACAAATGAGGAGAAAGAAGCCCTCATGACTTACAAATTAGGTAAACATCCTATTAATCAAGAATTGGCTCTATGTTGTTTCTGCATATATTAGCACAATCCAAGAACTAAAGCTGGGCCATTTAGTCATTTATTACATAAACCATCCCTTACAAAACAGAACCTTGCCAGCTACACACTTACTTGGTTTACTAGTTCCCGATTACACAGCCATCTAATTGCAGCACACACACATCACTACACTGTTTATGTAAGACATGCCTTGCACTAAATCCTACATTTGCCATTTTTCTTGACTTTGCCCCCCCCCAAAAAAAAGCCTATTATTTATCCCAAAGCCTAAAACTTCTACAAATTGATAAGTAAACAAATTAACATACACATCAAGTATTTAAATGCAGGCCTCTGATGCCTGGAGTTTAGTTAAGAGCAAAGAGCTATAAATTTCTAACCAAAAATTCCCACTGTTCTAAAATTTGTATATGGCCTACTAAATACTTCTCATAAATTATGTCCTGACAGCATGTTATTTCTACTTACTGAAAATATTACTGTACTCGCTAACATATAATTTTCTTTCTTTAAAAGATGAGAAAAAACCCTGAACTCAGACATGCCAAGTCTTACCACCGCATGGCCAGACACTCTGGAGCCCCATGCTGGCAACCTACGAAGTAACATTTGCTCAGTTCAGCGATAAGCCCATTAGGTTACCCAACACACTCTTTTGTGCTACATATTACACAGCAAATTTAAGTGGTGACAACTATCAAGTGGTGTGCTTTGCAAACTCTGAGACAATGCACATTTGTAAAAGTAGCAGCCAATATTAAATAGATTTTTTCATTTGTTGAATATATAAACACCGATAAATCTGGCACTTGATTCTAAATTCGCCAACTGTAATTACAAACACATGTGCACATTACATAGCTACAGATGAACTTAAAATAATTACCTTATTGAAGATGTCTGCTGCTCCACAAGCTACTAGAAAAAGCTGCTAGCTACGCTGAATGCAATAGTTTTCCACGTGCAAACACATTAATCAGAAAAACTTACCTACTTGAAAAGACAAAATAGTTATCTCTGTGCCTCACTTCTTCATTGTTACCTCCCTAGAAAAATGTTAGCCCACGTTTCCAAGTAGATGTCATTTTCCAAGTGCGCCCGTTAGAACTTTAAAGGAGAAGCTGCCCACAGTAACGTGCAGGACACTGACACATAGGCACAGCTTTCCTTTCAGGCTGGCTCCTGCAAATTTATCTTCTTATTCCTCTGCCTCTGCTTCTGAGATTGCTTAACCACCTCACTCTTAAACTAGTGCCTTCGCTAGAGAATATTTATGGCTACAAACTGTACAATGTGCCAAGGCTGTTCACCTCTGCAGTGGACGTGGGTTAGAGAGAATGGTCAATAGTCACAGGCATTTACTGGAGACCTGAAAATCTGTCTCCGCTGAAGTCCCTGTTGCTCAAAGTGGACAGAAGAGCACTGTCGGCTCATCACCACTTCTTTTTTCAAAGGGCACGTAAGTGGTAAGTGGCCTTAGGGCCTCCCTCTTATTATTCCAGTACACAGATACTCATAGCAGATGTAGAGCTCGAAGAGATGAGAGCGGCTGTTCTTGGGGAAACACAGCTCTAAAACAGGGGAGTTAGGAACGCCTGGGTGGCTCAGTGGTTGAGATTCTGCCTTTGGCTCATGGCATGATCCTGGGGTCCTGGGTTCAAGTCCCACATCAGGCTCCTTGTGGGGAGACAGCCTCTCCCTCTGCCTGTGTCTCTCATGAATATATAAATACAATCTTTAAAAAATAAAAACAGAAAAAAATTCAAAAAAATAATAAAATAGGGAGTCAGTGCAGTGGGGTCTGTTTTTCATTAAAGGCCTTGTGATACCTTTGATTTTTCAAATTAGAAGGATTACTTTAATAAAAACAAACTTTTTCTAAAAATTCAGAAAGTTAAATAAACCAATTTTAGGTAATAAAGCTCCTACTGTAACAAGCTCTGGGAGTACACAAAATAAAAAATAGAACAGGACTTCATGTCTACGGGCAACGTTCGCACAATCAGAAGGCCAGCAGAGAACCAGGCATTCCAGGGAGGTGATAGCGGGGAGCCCCGGGGGGCCAGGAGCGCCTGGCCTTCTCAGCTACTCTGATGTGTTGTTGCAAATGCTAGAGACTGCCTGGTACCAGTGGAAGAACAGTTAACGAGGAGACAAAGACCAGATCAGATCCTTAATCAGGGCTCTCAAAGCTCCATCTCAAAAGTGTTAAAAAGAGACACCACCAAAAAAAAAAAAAAAGAGACCCTACAGCACAGACATGAAAGTGCTTAATAGCCAGAACTTGCTCAGCTACTTAGTATTCTTCTGTCTCATTTTATTCCTTTTTTTTTTTCTTTTTTTTATTTGTTGGACTCTCCTGCCACTGGTGCATTTTCATACCGAGCTGCATCAGGGAGTGATGATCTCTTGCCCTGCTCCTCAGGGTTCTGGATGAAGGCCTGAATTAAAAATACGTGTTTTTTAAGGTGTAGATCCCCCATCTTGGGAATGAGATGCCAGGCATCTCTAGAATGTTTCGTCACCCCAATGTAAGAGAATAAAATAGAAAATCCAAAGGCCCGACAAGCAGAATGCGAAAGGCTATGAATAAGTAGTGTAGTTTAGTCTCAGCAGAAATAAATCAAAACGTACATTGAAAACGATTAGAAGAAAACATAACAGGGTTAAGACTGATTCTATACTTAAGATGCTAGCGCTATAATTTAATTCCTCTATTTTTTTCTACTTTTGACAATGAAAAATAAAATAAATGTTACAAGTGTTGTTTAGAAAGCCAACGTAAAGGATCAGAATTAGAAGGGAGACAAGGAACACAGACTTTCCTTATTTAACAAGTCACTCAATTGCATATCGGGAAAGAAAAGGGGAGCTTTCCTAAGGATACACAGCAATTCAAAGGCAGTATGGTATAACTGATTCAAAGCATGCACTCTGAACTCAAATCCGGCCTTTGCACTTCTTAGTTATGTGACCTGGGCAAACTGCATAATATCTGGGGGCTTTCCTTTCTTTACCTGTAAAATACAGGTAACAACAGAACTTTCCTGTCAGGGTGACTGGGAAATCTACAGGGGAACAGTCCATACGTGGAACCTATGAAAAACTCAAGGAATGTTGGTTTTTTTGTTTTTTGTTTTGTTTTGCTGGGAAAAAGAATCACAAGTGTCACTGCCGTCCCACTATCATCACGTGGTGGGCATGCTTCCTACATGCGATTCAGTCATCTATGGTTTTCCCTGTGCTTTTCATCCCAAGCTGTGCACACTTTTCACAACTGGAAACCACTTCTAGTTAACAGCAGCAGAGAGACACAGAACACTTTTTCTTGACATATTATTCAAATAAGAATAAAAATCTTGTGGACTACTCATCCTGAAACAGTGATCCATAAATCATAATTTCAATTTTCTAAAACGACTGTTCAAAAGAAAATTAATATTCAGTACAAATAAATCCGCCCTTAATGAAAACACCTCCAGGCATTAGGAAGGTGACAGAAAATAAAAAAAGTGGAAAAGTGGTGAAAAGAAAACTTATTTTGATTAGACAGATTAGCAAGATCTTTTGAAAAAAATATCCTCCCCTATCCCCACCTCCAAATCTGGATGCCTTCCAAAAATATTCTCTACTGATGGCTTAAGAAATATAAAAAAACATAAAAACTCACAACTTCTAATTAACATTTTTTGAACAAGGAAAGGCCTCTTGCTCTACATCTAGTCTGTAACTCCCCCTTCCTGCTCTCCTACAACTAGAAAGGAACACTCGGGAAATTTTGGATAATTAATAGTAATAGGTCTCAAAAACGTGAGGTGATCATCTCACAGTTACCTGTACGTTCCCTGAACTCCTAATGCTCTATGGTTTGCACGCATCGTCTCCTGCGCACCAGGAACAGAGAGGCGTTTATTGTCTAAGCATGAATATTGTTAAAGGTCATGAAGTCACTGAGTATTTTTCCCAGGGATGCACAAATGGATCTGCTATCTACAAGAAATATGATATGAGATAATAACATCACTCAGTAATGGCCATATGTTCTTAGAGAGTCACACCAATATATAGCTCAAAGATTTACGATGGAATATAAGCTTGACAAGTGATTATCAGTCTCCTTCCAAGTTTCCATACAACATTTTTATTTCCTTAAAGTTTAACAAGTAGCATATTGTTATGTTCCTCCTATTTAAGCCCGACAGATGAGAGGCTCTGACGAAACAGCCAATTTCCCTTCAGTCCTCCTAAGGTAATGCTAGATTCTTAAAGCACACCAAGGCACTTTCTAAGACTCCAAAATTATTAATGATTATTTCGGAATTTCCACTTTAGCTTGCACAGTCTCCGTGCCCTACACTCAAACTTGAGCGATATCAGAAGCTACAACATTTTTTGTATCATTCATTCCTACGATAAATTATAAGAATACTAAACTCTTATAAAAAATTCAGAAGGTCATCTGTATCCTCACTTGACTGATGAGGAGACTGGAACTCAGAGAAATTAAGTGACTTATCCAAGGCCTCTCAGCCCGAAGTGACAAAGTAAGGCTGGCACTCAAGTGGCCTCCTAGACAGGAAGCCTACACTCTGCCTTTCAGTGCACAGAGCATGTTCAGAAGTGCTAGGATGCTCTGTAAAACACTAGCCTCTATGTTGGTTTGATAATGCAGAAAAGGTGGTATTAGATCCCATCTCCCAGGGTGCCTTTCACAACCACAGCTAATTGGGAGCAGAAAACTGCAGTGGGAATTTCTAAACTGAAACAAATGGAAACCTCCACTCATCCAGCCTTGCCCTCAGAACCTCTGCCTCTGAACACCTTAACCACACCAGTCACTCAGCCTCAACCTTCTCCTGACCAAATCACAAGACTTGAGGTCTAATCATTGTTACAAACTTCTCTTTCAATCTGTGCTATATGGTCCTCCTTCCCATCAGATGATGAACAACCGAATCCTAATTCATTCATTCAGCATATATTTGATGACTGCCTAGCACGTGCCAGTCTCTACAACAGGGTCTATGAGGAAATAATAAATAAGCACCTGCCATGAGAAACCTATAGCCTTACAGATCAATCAGATGGAGCATGGTGACTTGAGACAATTATACCATGAAGCAGAAAGTGAGGCCTGCTCATCAAAATCCACTATATTTCTTAGGATGGATTTTATTGACACTCAATGAAATTGGGGGGGAAAAAAGAACAAGAATCTCTTTAATGCCCCTGAAGCTAATTTTTTTTCTTTAAAACTACATTCTACAGCTTAGTAAATTACATATTCTTGAGGTGGCAACATTATATGAGATTTCACATTAGTATTTAAATCATTCTTTCACAAACAATTTTAGGGGAAAAGAAAAGCATGTAAGAAGTAGTATGTTTCCATGTGAGAATACTACTTAAATCCAAGTCCTTTGATTTTTCTTTTTTAAGTCAAATGCTGATGCATAATTCATTAGGAGAGTCTTTATAATGGCAGGAGTGGGAGAGCTGGTGAACATTTTGCAAAATACACAAAGAAAAAACCTTAGAGTTCTTCCAGAAGCAATCCAGCAAAAGTGAAGCAGCCACTGAGCGTAGGAGAAAAAGTACTGATAATGTCAGTAGACCCAGATTCAAATCCGCAGTCTATCAATAACCAGAAGACAGACTTGGGTGGGTCACTGTCATCTTAAGATCGCACTTTATTCATCTCTAAAGTGAGGATACCACTGTTGCCCTATTTATACCACATAGCTCTTGTGAGGAGCCAACACGATACTGGATGGGAAAGCACTCGGAAAAAATATTGCCTCCTATATAAATGGCCACGCATATCATTACGGAAATCTTAGAAATTTGGTCCGGGCAAGGCACTGACTTTTTCCATGAATGTTTAAATAGCCTGAATATTTTAATCTCTATTTCTGTCTTCTCTCACCAAAATTAAACTGAAATTTTTCTCAAAGCATTTGCTAAATCAGTCAGTTATCCTCTTACTACACTATTTTTAGAAATTATCTCACAGTCAACTGTTGGATGCAAAGGGTCTTTCTTACAGACAATAGGTTCATCGCATACTTGTAGACATAGTCCCTATTCAGTTAGGAAATACACCAAAGAAGACTTCTTTCTTGCTCTTTTTATTTTGATATTGAAAGTGACCAAAACAGAAGTTGTTTATTTTGGGAAAGAGAAAACAAAATTGAAGCTATCAGAAGCAAAAGCAAACAGAAACTTTTTTTTTTTTAACTTTCCCTGCTCCTTTGTTGAAATGCGCATGTTTTCCAGTCCACATGAAAACTGAAAAGTGAAAAAAGAAAGGAAGGAAGGAAGGAAGGAAGGAAGGAAGGAAGGAAGCAAGCAAGCAAGAAAGCAAGAAAGAAAACTGAAAAGTGTGCGTTTCTCCCCTAAGCAGGTGGCTGACCACACTAGCAAGTCTACCCAGCAGCCACCACTCACAGACAGCATGGGGGGCAAGCAAGCAAAATGCTCTTCTGAAGAGTGACTTCTATGTACCAGAAACTGGAGGAAGGAGGAGGGATGATAGCTATTTACTGAAAAGGTACACAGATTAAACCCCATGACTTAGGTGTCCCTTCAAATTAACTCCATTTAGAAAACCTCTCATTAAATGTAATCTAATTTAAATGCATATCAGAACCACTTATATTTGTTATTCCCCTCTTGATGAGCAATTAGTTCCAGCCTTGTTTTCCTTTCCTGGTCTGATAGCTAAAAGACAGAAGTGAGAAACAGTTATTAAATCTTTGAGCGTTCCAGATGCACGTTAGTCATTCACCTTCCCCCTCTCCACCCTAGCCACTGGGAGTCGGACAAGACGGGACAAAAGTAAGAGCTTTCTGGCTTATTCAAGAGTTAAAATAACAAGGAGACATATGAAAAGATGTTCGACAGCACTAGCCATCAAGAAAATGTAAACCAAAACCACAATGAGATATCATTTCACATCCACTAGGATGACAAAAGCTAAAAATATAGTAGCAAGGGTGGGGGACATAGAGAAAATGGGGTACTCGGGCATCGCTAGTGGGAAGGCCAATGGGTAGAGCCGCTCTGGAAAACAGTCTTGCAGTTGTCCAGCTGGTAAAACAGAGTGTTCTCATGTAACCAGCAAGTTCACCTCTAGGCATATCCCCCAAGAAACTGAAAGCAGGTACTCAACCAGAAACCTGTATAGGACTGTGCACAGCAGCACTAAGCATCATCATCAGGACACAGGTAGAAACCACTCAAACATCCATCGGCCGCTGAATGCCTAAATAAAACGTGGTATGTTCATACAAGGGAATATTGGGCAGTGAAGAGGAATCAAGGACCAATGCCTGCTACAACATGACAGACGCTGAAAACATTCTGCTAAGTGAAAAAAGCCAGTCACGGAAGATTACATAGAATTCCATTTACATACATGCAATTATGTCCAGAATTGGCAAATCTATATAAAAAGAAAGATCGCTGGCTGCACAGGGCAGAGGGGAATGAGGATACAGGGAGGGAGAGAATGAATGAAGAATGGGGAGCTTCTTTTTGAAGTGATCAAAGTGTTCTCTAATCAGTGTGGTGACAGTTGCCCAGATCTGTAGACACATTAAAACCCCAGTGCTGGGTATGTATGCCCAACGCAAGTGAAATCAGGCTCTCAAAGAGATCTCTGCACTCCCGTGTTTGCTGCAGCATTATTCACGATCACCAAGTACCTTCGACAAGTGGATAAAGAAGATACACACAATGGAATATTACGCTGCCGTGAGATAGCAGGAAATCCTGCCTTTTGCAACAACATAGATGGATCTTGAGGATATTATTCTAAATGGTTTTTGTTTGTTTGTTTGTTTACAGGTGATGAAGCACAACATCTTTAGCAAGCTACACATGTCACGGCCTCTGTTACCTGTACACAGTGGGTCACACTGGGCCAGAGCATCCTCGGGGCCTGAACCCGGCTTAGACCCATGGGTTAAGGCTCGCTCCCAGCCCACATACACCAGCCTGGGATGCCTCCTCTGGCCAGTCCCACGTCATTCCCAAGTTCAGCCGTGGTCTGCAGAAGACAAGCTAGCAGTCAGCACAGGCAAGGAAGCAGCTGAGACATGCTCTCCAGTGCAGGAGATGGCGAGAGGGTTATTCCGTAGCAGAGCATTCCCCAGCCGCCCAGCCGAAGCTGAACTTGGCTTTTAAGAGAAGGCACAGAGAAAGACAAATACTGTATGATCTCACTTAAATACAGAAGAAAATGGGGTGACCAAGAAAGAATGGTGGCCACCACGGATAGGGGAGTGAGGCACATGCAGAGGTGCTAAAAGGTACAAAGCCCCAGTTATGCAGGACAAAGAAGTCGAGATTCAATATACGATGTGATGACTAGACTCAATAAAACTGTGCTGAACACTGGAGAAATGCTAAAAGTATATTTCAAGTGCACTCTCACACAAAAAAATGTGAACTCTCTCTGTGAGGAGAGGATACACCGATGAGCTTGACTGTACTAATCATCTCACTTTACTGTTGACCCTTGAACAACACGGGTTTGAACTGTACAGGCCCACTCATAGGAACATTTTTTTAAATACAGTATTGTAAATGGATTTTCTCATGATTTTCCTAATAAAATTTTGTCTTCAGCTACTGTATTGCAAGAATCCAGTATACAATGCATACAAGGTACATGTCAACAATCTGTTTATCAATCAGCTTGCCAGTAGTAGTCTATCAGTAGTTAAGTTCTTTTGGGGTTTTGCTTTGTTTTGGTTTGGTTTGGTTTGGTTTTTTTTTTTTAGTAGTTAAGTTCTGGGGGTGTCAGAAGTTATACTTGGGATTTTTGACTGTGCAGGGAACTAACCATCCACACCCCCGCTGATGCCTCTGTTGTTCAAGGGTCAACTGTGTAACGAATCGGGTTGTACTTCTTAAATATATACAAACTTTGTTAAAAATATATAAATAAATGGAGAAAACGCAATAAATTGTACAACTTAAATGGGTGAATCATAAGATATCTCAGTAAAACTATGACCAAAAAAAAAAGGCAAGAAGGGCAGAAAGGATGAAACTTTAGAGATCAGATAAAACTAATCACTGTATTTCAAAACTGGAATCCTTGTACAGTATCATATATAAAAAAATCATTTCAACAAACAACAAAAATAGTCATAAAAACTACCATTATCTAGCCTGCACCATTTACCATGAACTTTACAACCCAATTTCAAACTCCCCTAGCATGCAGACCTTGTCACGTCCATAACTACGAGGTGAAGAGAATTCAGAACTTGCCAGTCGTCACACAGAAAACCAACGGCCCCCGCCCGAACGTGTACCTAAGGTTACCCGAAGCCTAGGCTATCTGCTCTTCCCCCTACGTTAGGACATCATGATAAAGAGGAAGAATCACGTGGTCTCTATGGGGCACGTGCTCACAGGAGAAAGCATTCACCCGGTGTTGTGGCACGCGCACTGCGTGATATTTTCACTCATTCCTTAAATAAATATTTCCCAAGAGTCTACTATCTGCAAAACAGAGAGATGGTTGTTGCAACTTTCTCAGGGAACATTTTGTTCTTTTTCGATCTCTGCTTAGTCACTTGTTATTATATTTTGTGATTCAGGCCTACCTAAAACATAATCAACAAAAAGCCATAGAAATGTAGTAAATTCTGTAGACTGGCACTCCATATTCTGAATATAAATGCTAAAATGGGACCATGCTGCTTCCTGTTTGTAATTAACAGGATTAAACTCTCAACCATGGGCAACAAGCACAGTGTCTTTAAGTCTAAATCCTAGATCCCTAGGCTTCATCTCCTCATCCAGACCCACAATTTCTGCATGTTAATAAACTTTATATACTGCCCAGCTCCCTATTTTCATTTTCCGATGAAAGGTTCAATCTCTATAAACATGCAGCATGACACAGCAAGTGTAATGCTGGTCAGGTGGGCCTCTTTACAGGTACTCACTGAAGTCACTCCACGAAAACGCCGGTCTCTATGTTTTTTCAGATAAAAACAGTGCTGCCTTAATGTTCACCCTACACCGAAGAATTACACAGTTTCTGAGTTTGGGTTCAATATTGAGATCATTAGCCAACCCCTGATCTTCACAGCATCCCCAAAGCTCCAGCACCCGAGGCCAGGGGATCAGGGTTCCAATACAGACACTGTTGCTTAGTAGATTTGTGACCATGTGTAAGTTGTGCTCTGAGCTTCCAGAGCTCCCCTTTCTGAAGGAAATTAAACTCCTTCCTAGATTTACAAGTTTGTTTTGGGAGTGTGCTGCTGTAATTCAGGTTTCATAGATTTAAAGCATTTCCAAATGTAGGAAATATTCGTTTATATCTTGCCTTGCAACCTATGCGAGCGATACTCCGCACTATGGAAGAGTAGAAGGAACTTTTTTTTGTTTTTTTTTAATTGGATTAGATGAAGTTTGCAATCTAATTCCACAATAGCCTTGTGTCCTTGGGGATGCTACGTAACTGTGTTCCTTAAGTCGTCTCATCTATAAAACTGGTAATAAGGGGGCAGCCGGTCTTTTGCTCCTGCTAATTGGTTCCATGCAGGAATATGAGCCTGCTGCTGTCAAACTCCTTTTAATTTGTTTTAAATTGAGAAAGCTGTAAATATGTATCTGGGAATAAGGTGTCCTAATTCCTAATTTTTAGGCTGTTGGCTACTAACAGTTTTTTTTTTTTCTTTGTTCTGTTTTTCCTTGGCTTTTTATTTTTTTGTAACACAATTCAGGATAAAAAAAAACAAAAACAAAAACAAAACAGGCTGCCAATTTACAGCTTCAAACCCAGCAAAATGCCTGACACATTGACAGTACTGAACAATTTACTGAGTGAATGCCCTCTCGATAATTAATAGAGGTCCCTTGAAGATTTCATAGTATTTTGTGTAGTTCATTTCTTGCTTTATATTTTCCAATTGCTTCCAATGTTTTAAAGAGCTGGTTTTTATTTGTTCCATTCAGGTGCCTAAGTAAGCCTCTTAAAGTACACAATATAAAAAAATGATTCTATCTGTTACTCTTGCAAGAAAATCAGCAAGCAGATCATAAATTTGTCTTGAGGGCAGGTTCACAACACGGTGAAAAATTTTATCACCAAACTTCTTGAAGGACCCCAACTTCCAAGCACACCAGGGTGGAAGTGATTAACTCCTTCCCAGCAGTCTCAAACATGAGCACAAACATCCCAGCAGTCTCAATCCCCCTTTTGACTTCCCCCCCTAGATTTGTGAGGATTTAAGTGTGAAGATGTTTATTTCTGTTTGGCAGAAGCAGGTAAATATGATCTCCTCTGTACATACATTTCCTTCCCTTGGCCACCCTGTCTCAACGAACTGCATAAAAAGCAAGGCTTGCATGTGACAAGCGGAAAAGGCACACACACATTTCAATAACCGAGTCTTAGTTTTACGTGTCGACCTTATCATTTTATATTTAATGAAAGATGCAACATGTGGTACTTTGTGCACAGCCTTAGGACATCCTACTTAGATTTGGTGATAAATCCAGGTACCTGACACATGTCTGCCCCCACATTTAACTGGCACTTAGGGAAACAACTTACCAAATATCCCAAAGCATCCAAATACGACTGCACCACTAACACTTGACAAGTGTCCACTAATTCTGGTAATAGCATCATTATCATTTTTAATCCTACCACCGGCAATCTGTGCCATTCTCTGATGGCACAAATAAGAACAGATGATCAGAAATAAAAGTTTGCTCCTTAGAACACAGTATTAAAACTCACACATCAAGTTGACATTTTGCCCAAACATGTACTCGATTTGCCGAAGATTTACCAGAAAGTTCTCTGCTGCATTCAAAATTGGATTTACAATTTTTTTTTTTTTGCTATTTTACAATAGCAAAAGAAAAAGAAAAAATGATTTAGACACCAGGGGTTTGTAAAACAAATCAAAAGAATCAAAACACCCATTACCTTTCTTCTTTTAAATTTTACATAACATTGGATAATTTAAGATATTACTTCATAATGAAAAAAATCAAAGTAAATGATAATAATGTGACAGGATGGGGGGTTGCAGAGAGGAGGAAGTCATCGATTTTGTCATTACCTGCTTCTAAAGGCAGCACAGCAAATACAGATACAAGGAATCCTTTTCATGGACTATAAGAAAATGGGAACTTTCTACAGAAGGCTGTGCCCTGCCTATGTTCAGGTCTCATGAACCAGAAAACAAAACCAAGGCAATACACAGAGAAGCAATCCTATAAAGAACCTCCCTTGTCTCCATGAGGGAAGACTCAGAGCCCCACTGAGTCATTTATAATACCTAATTTTAGAATGCCAGTTACATGAGAATGTTTTAATTATTCTCTCTTTTTTTTTTTAATTGTTTAATTCCTTGTCCCTAACACAATTCCTGAATCTAGAAGGAAGGGAGGGAGCAAAGGAGAGCAGAAAGTAAGCAGAAGACAGCTTAGACATCCTGCACACCCTATCCCAAAGGAGATTAGAAACAGCAAGTTATAAGAGGTAACAGGAAAACGCTTCACAGACAGTAATCAAGTTAACAACCAAAAGACTGGCATAAAAGACCAAACACCTTTCTTTATTAAGTTACAGAAACAATTTTCAGGATGCCATGAAGCACTCTAACGTGCCTTGATATCTTTAAAAGCATTTTTCTATTACAGCCCAGAGAGAAAAACAGCTAAAATAAAATATAATGATCCCCAACTCCACTTTTTTTTTTTTTTTTTACAACTTTGTTGAGTTTTATATGGTAAAATTCATCCATTTCAAGCATAGAATTCAATGATCTTTAGTAAATTTACTGAGTGGGGCAACTGTCACCACAATTAGCGTTAGAATATTTTTATGACCCTAATGTTTATTTACATCAATCCTAGTTCCACTGCCAGGAAACCACCAATCTACTTTCTCTTTTCTACAGAGATTTGCCTTTTCTGGGCAGTTCATATAGATGGCATCACAGGATACTGCACCACTTTCTAAATATGTAACTTCAGTGAAGTCACTATGACTCATTTTTCTCACAATAATCATACCTACACCTCACGGAGCTATTATAAGGAATAAATGAGATCATCCATGCGAAGTGCTTAGAACCCTGGCCGGCACACACCGAGTGCACCATACACTAACTGTAAAGTAGTGAGGACCCTACTCCTGTTTGCTTGTAACTCTACTATGGCTTCTGTGCCAATGGAGCCTCAAATTCACCATGTCCAAAACTAAGCTCTCTATTCCTCCCTTCGATACTGCTTTTCTCCTATGTCCCTTCACACAGGAAATACTATGAGCATCCAGTCATCAGAAACGTAAATTCTGGAGCACCTGGAAGGCCAGTGGTTGAGCATCTGCCTTTGGCTCAGGTTGTGATCCCTGGGTCCTGGGATCAAGTCCCCCATCGGGCTCCCCACAGGGGGTCTACTTCTCCCTCTGCTTATGTCTCTGCCTCTCGCTCTCTCTCTCATGAATAAATAAATAAAAATCTTTAAAATATAAAAAAAATTTTTAAAGAAAGAAACTTAAATTCTTAAACTCTTTCTCACTCATTGTCACATCCAATCAATAGGTTCCAGAGTCCTCTTTACTCCTCTTTGCTTCCTTCTCTTCTTTCCCTCAGCTTTGGTTACAACTCTCAATTTTTCCACTTACTTAGTGCAAAAGCTTCCTACTTGTCTACCTTCAACTGGCTCTTCGTCTGGTCCATCCATCCTCTTTCTGTCAGAGGATTCTCTCTTAAAATCTAAGCCTGATCATCTCTCTCCTTCAAGGGTTCCCCCTTTGCTTTCAGTTCAGCCCCCTAGCTTGTCACCCAGGGCCCAAAGCAAACCATTCTTCTGTATTTCCATCTCTGGCCAGTCTCTGGAATACATCCTTGGACTGGTCACTCTGAACAACCTATGGATTTCTGAATGTGTGAGCCAGTCTTTGGGCTTCACGCAAGCTAGTCAATCCATATCATCTCCAAGACTGCCATTTGCTTTCCTCCAATCGTAGCTCAAGTATCACTCTGCTTATCAGAGTCCCTGGACCACCTAGCAGAATTTGGAAGAGGAGGTGCCTCCTCTGTGCAGAGCTAAAAGGGATAATATACAAAAAGAAGCTCTCAAAGTGCCATTAGCTCTGTGAGACTCTATGAAATGCCCCCTCCCGAGCCCATGTTTAGCATCATTTGAACCTGATGAAGGATGGGATAGAGAAAGGACGGAGAAGGGAGGGAGGGAGGTGAGTGGGAGAGGGAGGAGAAGGGGAAAGAAGAGATGGGCAAAAGATGGACAGGATATGAAAGGATAGGAAGGGAGGAAGGAAGAAGATGAAGGTAAAGATAAAAGGCGCTCTGAAGACAAAGCATGAAAAATAAAGAGGAAGAAAGAACAGGACCCACTTCTTGGAGGGAAGGCTTTTCTTTGGGGCATGAGGCTTTAATAAAAAATGTGAACCCTTTATTTTACTCCTACCTGTGATGATAATCATACAATATTTCTCTCTATTCTTCTGTTTTTGAAACACTACCACTCACAGTGATTCTAGCCCGAATGCGGAGGAAAAATTTACACGCTTCCATCTGCTGGAGACAACCTTTCATTTCCTTTCGAAAGCATTCTCCACATTTACTGTCAATCAACCAAGAGTTACTTTTCAGGTTTTCCATCTGTTTTCATTTTTTTCTTTTCTTTCATCAGAATCCATGGAAAACTAGACTTATTTCAATATGCCATAAATATCAAGGATATTTGGGTGAAGGAATCAGAGTTAAAAGAGGTATTAGAGATTATCCAAATCAGCGGTTTCCAACATTTTCTCCACAGGCCTCTTTAAGTATATCTACTGCAACTCAACCCAAGGCTTAGCTTTCCAATAGTTTTTATGCCTCCCTTTGTCTTTTCGCAATGTATTGTCCCATTTAATACATCAAAAGTAAGCTAATAATCAGATTTTATGACTATAAGCTACCCAGTGCTACCACTGAATTTATAAAACTATTGATCAAAATCCAAGGCAAAACAAACAACATCTCAACATTTTGTTAGCTAATATGATCCTGTATTGGATAACTGTAAGCTCCAGGGTTTTAACACAAGTCAGTGATAGACTCTCATTATGAACTTCCACGTCCCTTCCTAGGCTTCAAGCTACTTACCCCAACCAACCTCCACCAGGTTAGAGAGGTGAAAGTCCAACAAATATTATACCTCTACACCCCTGATTATCCTTATTTTCTGTCTTGTTTCTTCATAGCATCATAATGAATGCCTTCTTGTCCTACGAGGGGTTCTCACCCTGGGATGCACAGAGAGAGTTTTAAGAAGCCCATGAACTTGGATGGGGACAAAAAGTTTATCTTTGCTTTCTCTAGTCCTAAAGGAATTTAGCATTGCCTTTAATTATGAATAGCAGCAAACCATGGCAGTGACTTTACCATCACCAGGAATTACAGATATTTCTCTATCATAATATACTTGCTGTGAATTTCTCAAAAAACAAAACAAAACAAAATCATTTACATTCATCACTACTTTGCTATTATGGCAGCTAATGGATCTGCCACTTGATTTTGTTATTAAATGGATTAACACAGAATAATATATACTACTATAATGAACTGGAATATTAGTATCCGTAATGATCTCTCAATTTTTGGCTTCTGTGTGTTTTGTTTTATGCATTTGAGACAATTCTGGGGGAAGAAATCCATAGGTTTCACCAGATAGCCAAAGGGATCCAGAGGCCAAAGAAAGCTGTGTTAAAAGCAAAATTCAAAAAAAAAAAAAAAAAAAATCAAAATTCACTCAGCTTCCTCTCAATGCTGCAACAAGAGGGGTAAATACAAAGCAAGCCCTTGTTGAAGTAAATGTGCAAGCTCACACAGTTCATGGGGGAAAAAAACAGGATTCAAACTCAGATCTCCTGAGTGCTCATCTATTTCAATGCTTTTAATAGACTGGAGTCAGGAACCTCAACTTCAGAAACAGGCATGTGTGGCTTTAAATCTGATTCATCATTTAATGGCTCAATGACTCTAAGGCAAGTTACTTAACCTCATGGAGCTCATTTTATTATTCATAAGAAGGGCTTTACTGGGTTGAGAGGATTAACAAAAAAAAAAAAAGAACTTACTGTACTTTACACATAATCATGAAAAGATACAACAATCTATTTCATTTCTAATTATTTTTGTGCAGTTTTTCATGATACTATTTGAATTTTCATATGGCGGGATCCCTGGGTGGCGCAGCGGTTTAGCGCCTGCCTTTGGCCCAGGGCGTGATCCTGGAGACCCGGGATCGAATCCCACATCAGGCTCCCGGTGCATGGAGCCTGCTTCTCCCTCTGCCTGTGTCTCTGCCTCTCTCTCTCTGTGTGTGTGACTATCATAAATAAATAAAAATTTTAAAAAAAAATTTGAATTTTCATATGGCTGCACTCTTTCTAAAACTTCTTTGCTGTCAGTAAGATACCACTTGTCCACCCAACTCTCAAAATCAGAGCTTGCTTTATTCTCAAATGAACCCATGGCCTAGGAAGGCCTGAGGCTACAAGCCAGAGCACCCTCTCCCTGTTCCTATTTCCATCTTCAAACTAACACATTAGAAACTTCTCTAATAAGTCCATCTTTGAACCTCAGAATATGAAGTCCCACTACCTCCTCCTGCCCTCATTATCTGCTAAACCAAGGATCACCATCTTGAGCAGCTTGCTTTTTTTTTTTTTTTCATATACCATTATCCACACTCAGGACACATGTAAAACTCTGCAGTCACAGTTTTTGAGGTTCCACCCTTCTAATGACCTGATATTTCCTCCATGAATCTTTTCCAGTCTCTCCAAGGTAATCGAATTCCTCTTACAGGCCCCCACTGTACATTCTCATACCTCAGCAAAGTGTTCATCGGTGTCGGAAACCAAGATATGTGATGACTGACCAGCAGGTTGTTGAGATCCTTGAGACCAGAGAACATATGATTCACCATTTGCATGCCATTCCACTCACATAGCGCCTGACAGATTAGATGCAAACAATGCATATAAAGCTGAATTGGATTTCAGGCTCATGACAATCCTCTGAGATCAGGAACTACTATCCTCTTCAGAGATAAGTAAACCTAGGTTCAGACGAGTCACTGACTGGCCCGTTCATTTT